>NC_135638.1:5090000-5715000 GCF_053574225.1 Canis aureus
ACAGAGAAATAGCCATAGAGCCAAAAAATGGAATCATGTGTTCATATTTTCCAAACTTAGCACAAGAAAGTTTCATAATGATTGTTGAGGGAAGTAGAGAAAGAGAGAGAAAAAAAAAGTAAAGGGGATAAGAGAACAAAGAGAGTAGTCATCCCACACTTTAATATATAGACATAAAAATACATAAACTTCTGTGGTTAAAAGAATATTTTGTGCAGCCTGGGTGGCTCAGCGGTTTAGTGCTGCCTTCAGGGCGTGATCCTGGAGACCCGGGATCGAGTCCCACGTCGGGGTCCCTGCATGGAGCCTGCTTCTCCCTCTACCTGTGTCTCTGCCTCTCTGTGTGTGTGTCTCTCATGAATAAGTAAAAATAATCTTTAAAAAAAAGAATATTTTAATGAAAATATGAAAACTCTTCTTGAATTTCCAACTAATTTTGCTGCTAATCACCTGTGTGTTCTTGGACAAGTCACTTGAACTTTCTCAGACCTAATTTCCTTATCCATTCATTATTATTGCATTAATTAGGGAAAGATTTATTCAGCTTTTACCATTTGTTAAATACTGTGCTAGGCACAAAAGCTCATTCCCTATGTCCAAAGTCATTACAAGCTAGTCAAGAAAATACAGAAAAGCAGCAATTAAATAAGACTGGGTGTAGACACTGAAGGAAGTTTTGTGAAGGAGGACACTCAGGCTAAGTGTTTGTTTTGTTTTATTTTTTTCAGGCTAAGTTTTTGAAGGATTCATAAGAGTAGTCTTGACAAAAAAAAGAGAGACAAGAACTCTAGGTGTGAGAAGCACATGTGAAGGCATTGAGGCATGAAATACCATGATGCATTTGGGGATCTACCAGAAATTCTGTACAACTGAATTGAAGGGTAAGTTGAGGAAATATTGTGAGTAGGAACTAGAGTGGTACATAGAAGTCAAATAAAAAAAAAAAAAAGAAGCCTTAAGTTTTAACCTATCTATCAAATGGAAAGTTGTATTACATAGTCTCCTGTTTTCTGGCCTCATATAGCATTTCCTTTCATGGACATAAAGCCCTTTCTCCTATATCATATGGAGCCACAGAGGTTCAGGATCAAGATAACACTACCTCCTAATTGCAATCTGAGGCCGGAATCCTGTCAGCTTCCTCTTGAGTGATTGAACATCTCAAGCAAACTGAGACTTCATTATTGATTGAGACTTTATCACCTCTTGAGACAGTACATTCTGCATTTTAGAAAATAATTTCTAGAACTTAAAGTCAAACACGAAAGATTGAACAAACCATTTATGTCCTCTCTGTCTCCAAAGTCCAAAAGTAAAATAAGTAAAGAATTGCTAAAAAAATGACACAAGAGCAAAAATCCAGGAATGTCAATGAAACTTCGGAAGCTGATTTAGCAGAATAGAGACTTAAGCTAGCAAGAGGAAAGACATGGAAAACTCAGATACATCTGAGGTGTGGTGTGGGGCTGAAAATGGAAGAATTTATTGAAAGGCTGTATAAAAAGAATCAGAAACCCAGATTCTCTCCCTCACCTCATGAAACCAGGAAACTGTCCTCCTTCCCACCCAGGCATGTTGGATTACTTTCTGAAGATGTTGAACCATAGGATTGTTCACACTTGGACACCTGGCATAATGGATGGTGAAAGTGAAACTCTTTTTAAAACAGAAGGATGAAGTATATGTTTGCACATTAAACACTGAGCCCTCTACTGGCCTTCCAGCCCACTACCCAACTCCTTCCCCAATTACATGTGTGGAAATTTACCAGCCAAAGAGAAATACCTCTAATACTGACTTTTGAGGTTCTCTCTCCCTAAGGGATCTCCCTTCCAAAATGACCACCTTGTGAGGTCCTACCATTTGCCTAACCTCATCCATATCACATCATTTTAGCACCTTGTTATAGTGGATGCTGTAGTCTGTCACTCAGATTCCCTCTATAAGCTGGTTATAGAATAACAGTGCTGGAATGGTTAGTGGCTAATGGATCCTAGGTGTTTCCCTCTCTGAGAATTGCCTTCAAACAAAGGTCACACCCCTTTCAAGGGAAAGCTCAAATCCAGTGACTTATAGATGTGAGATAAATAGATCCAGCACTCTTGCCTCAATTTGGTATATCTCTGAAGAGCCATCTCAGCCCCCGAACTACCCATATGATTGCCTGATAATTAGTTTAAACCATTCTCCTATCCAATTTCTCCCTCTTGTCCTCAGTTATTAATCCCAAGAAAATCCCCAATAAACCTTCTGCACAGAGTCTATTTCCCAGGAAACCCAATCTAACATACATACTGTAGAATATAAAATTATATCCCAGCATGTATTTTTTTAGGAGAGGCACTATCATGAAGGACTAAGTCCTAATCAATGCATACTGAGGAAGAGAAGGAACTTGGAGCAGAGAATATTAATACCAAATTATTCTCAAACAAGTAAGATACCACATTCATAAAATAAAAAACACAATGCTATAAGAACAGAGTTCTTAAGAATAAGAAATAGCTCTTGGGAATTCAAAATACAGTAATGGAAATGAAAATTTTGATAGATTGAATGATAAAATTGTGGAACACTCCAGAATATAGAAAAAAATACAAAGAGATGAAGATAAGAAAGATAATGTAAGAAAATTAGAAGATCCAGGTACAATATGTGACTAATAAGAGTTCCAGAAAGGAAACAAAAAAAAATGGAGGTACAAAATTAGTTTTCAAAAAAAGTAATAAAGAATATAAAAAATGTCATAGAATTGAAGGCCAATTGAAGTTGATAAAAATCTTCCATATAATGAATTTTTAAAGTACCATATTAATACATATTATTGAGAAATTTCAGACTAATAAGAATAGAAAGAATTTATTGAAAAATTCCCAGAAGGAAAACAAATGTAGCCTATATGCGAAGAACAACCTCAGACTTCTTAACAACAGTCATGGAAATTAGAAAACAATAGTGTAATCCATGCCTTGTTAGGTACAAAAAGCCCCCTAAGGCTATCAGCAGTTTTCTCAGCAGAAACCTCGCAAGCCAGGCTAGGGTGGCATGACACATTCAAAGTACTGAAAAGAAAATCTTCCAATTTAGAACCCTACCTAGCAAAATTATCGTTTATATTTGAAGGAAAGAGAAAGAGCTTTCCAGATAAGCCAAACCTAACAAACTTCATCACTACAAAGATGTCCTTACAAGAAATATTGAAGTGATGTCTTTCAGCTAAAAAACTAGCACTCATTAATAACAAGACAACACACAAAAGTAAAAATCTCATTGGAAAAGATAAATATATAGTAAGGTAGTAGATTAATTAATTATAAAACAGCTACTCTGAAGGTTAAAAGACAAAAGTAGTAAAAATAACTGAAACTGCAATAATTAGTTAAGAGATACATAAAATAAAAAGAGAAAGTGACTTCAGAGACAACTTGAGCAGAGGAGTAAAAAATGTAGTTTTGGAATGTGTTTAAATTCAAGTTTCTATCAACTTAAAATAGACTATTACAAACATAGAATGAAAAATGTGAACCTTACCATAACCACAAAGCAAATAGTAAATACACTTATAGTAAATAGTAAATACACTTATAGTAAATACACAAAAGAAAATGAGAAAGTAATCTAAACATAACACAAAGAATGTAATCAAACCACAAAGGAACAGAGAAAGAGAAGAAGAAAGGAACAGAGAGGGACTGTAAAAACCATTAGAAAACCATGAATGAAATAGCAGTAAATATATACCTATCAATAATTACTGTAACTGTAAATGGACTAAATTCTCTAATCAAAAGACATAGAGTGAGATTATTTAGGTCTTTTTATTAATGTATCTCAATGCCATATTACAGTTTTCTCTATACAAATCTTGGCCATCTTTTTTTTTAAGTTTTTATTTAAATTCCTTAGTATAGTCATATACAGTGTTATATGAGTTTCAGATGTACAATATAGTGATTCAGCACTTCCATAAATTACTCAGTGCTCATCATGATAAGTGTACTCTAATCCTCATCATCTATTTCACCCATCCCCTCACACACCTATACTCTGGTACCCATCAATTTGTTCTCTATAGCTAAGAGTCTGTTTCTTGGTTTACTTCCTCTCTTTTTTCCCTTTTCTCTTTTGTTTTGTTTCTTAAATTCCACATATGAGTGAAATCATATGGTATTATATTTATTCTGAGGAAGTCTCTATTTGTTGATATTATAGAACACATCTTCTAAAAATATATTTTTAAATTCTGCTTCAAGGATATAGCAGTGTTAACTAAATATACCACAGTGACTAGGAGCTTGGTCATTGGATATAGCCTACCTGGGTTGGAATCCTGGCTCTGAAACTATTATTGTGTAAATTTCTTTAAATTACTAAAATTTTCTGTGCCTCCTCAGTTTCTTAAAGTGTAAAATAGGAATAACATACTGTTGGGTTGTTGTGATTATTGAAGTTAGTTAAGATAATTAAAGTGCTCATGATAGCACGTGACTCAGAATAAATCCTATGTAAATGCAAAAAAAAAAAAAAAAAGACAGAGTGACTGAATGGCTTTTTTTAAAAAACAGGACACATCTATAGACTATCTACAAGAGACTCACTTCAGGGGTAAGGATAAAAAAAGACTGAAAATGGAGGGTTGGAAAAAAATATTCCACATAATGGAAATGAAAAGAAAACTGGTGTAACTATATCCAAAACAAACAAAATAGACTTTAAAACAAAGACTGTAATAAGAGACAAAGAGGGACATTGCAAAATGATAAACAGGTCAATCTAGCAAGAACATATAATATTTATAAATATATATTTCCCCAACATAGAGGCATTAAAATATATAAGGCAAATATTAACAGACCTAATGGGAGAAACTGACAGCAGTTAAAATAGTTTTTGCCACAATGGTATAAACCTAGATATCAATAATAAGAAGAAAAATGGAAAAATTTCAAATACATGAAGATTAAACAACATGTTCCTGAACTACTGGGTCATAGAATAAATCAAGGAAGAAATTAAAAAAAAAATAAGTAAGACAGATGAAAACAGAAATATGATATACCAAAATCCATGGGATGCAGCAAAAAATAAAAGATAAGTTTGTAGCAATACAGACCTACCTCAAGAAACAAGAGATATATCAAATAAATAACTTCAGAATTAGAAACTGAAAAACAAGAAAGCCCAACTTTAGTAAAAGGAAGAAAAGAATAAAGATCAAAGCAAAAGTAAATAAAATATAGACTAAAAAGACTATAAAAATGGTCATTGAAACTAAGGGCTCTTTCTTTGAAAAGATAAACAACGGGCAGCCCTGGTGGTTCAGTGGTTTAGTGCTGCCTTCAGCCCAGGGCATGATCCTGGAGACCCAGGATCAAGTCCCACGTCAGCTCCCTGCATGGAGCCTGCTTCTCCCTATGCCTGTGTTTCTGTCTCTCTCTCTCTCTTCTCTCTGTGCATTCTCAAGAATAAATAAATAAAATCTTTAAAAAAAAAAAGATAAATAACAATGGTGAACACATACCAAGAAAAAAGAGAGAGCTCAAATAAATAAAATCAGAAATGAAAGAGAAGTTATCACTGATACCACAGAAATATAAAGGATCATGAGACTGCTATGAATATGCCAATAAATTGAACAATCCTAGATTGAAATTCAATCCTAAATTGAAATTCCTAGAAATTTAAATCTCCAACTAAATCATGAAAAATAGAAAATCTGAATAGACTTATTACTAGCAAGGAGATTAACCCAATAATCAAACAAAACTCCATGATTAGATGGCTTCCCAACTGGTGTCTTCTACCAAACATTCTGAGATTTAATAATTATGTTTCTCAAACTGTTACAAAACTTAAGAGAAGTTTCCAAACTTATTTTATAAGGCCAGCATCACCCTGATACCAAAACCAGACAAAAATACGAAAGAAAGAAAGAAAGAAAGAAAGAAAGAAAGAAAGAAAGAAAGAAAGAAAGAAAAAAGAAAATGACAGGCCAATATTTTTGAGGAACACAGATGAAAAAATGTTCACCACTATAATATCAAACCATTCAGCAATGCATTAAAAGGATCATACGCCATGATTAGGTATACAATGATGATTCAACATCTGCAAATCAATCAATGTGATATACCACCTTAACAAAGCAAAAGATAAAAATTACTTGATCATCTCAACAGATGTAACAGAAGCATTTGACAAAATTCACCATCCATTTATGATAAAAACACTCAACAAAGTGGGATAGAGAAAATATTCCTCAACATAACATATGGCAAACCCATATCCAACAATGAAAAAGATGAAAGCTTTTCCTCTGAAATCAGGAATAAGATAAGGATGCCCACTATTCCCACTTTGATTTGACTTAACATTGGATGTCCTAGCCACAAAAATTAGGCAAGGAAAAGAAATAAGGGGCATACAAATTGGGAGAATAGAAATAACCCTAACCCTGTTTATAGAAAAAAAACTGTTAAAACTAATAAATTAATTCTGTAAAGTTGCAAGATATAAAATGATGTCAAAAAATTGGTTGCATTTCTATAAGCAATAACAAACTATCAGAAAGAGAAACCAAGAAAACTATCCTATTTCAATTGCATTCAAAAATAAAAGATAAAATAATAAAATAAAAAAATAAAATAAAATAAAATAAATAAAATACAATACCCAGGAATAAATTTAACCAAAGAGGTAAAAGACCTATACGCTGAAAATTTTAAGACATTGATGAAAGAAACTGAAGACACAAATAATTGGAAAAATATTTCATGCTCATGGATTGGAAGAATAAATAATTAAAACATTTATGCTATCCAAAGGAACCTACAGATTTTTGATGAAATCCTTATCAAAATTCCAATGGCATTTTTTTCCAGTGGGATTTTTCACAGAACTAGAACAGATTATTCTAAAATTTATATGGAACCACAAAAGACCCTGAATCACCTAAACCATCTTAAGAAAGAAGAACAAAGTTGGAAGTATCATGCTCCCAGATTTCAAATTACACTACAGAGGTGTAGTAATCAAAACAATGTGGCATAAAAACAGACACATAGATCAGTGGAACAAACTAAAGAGCCTAGAAATAAACCCACATATATATATGGTCAAAAAATATACAAATTGTAGTAAATTGATTTACTACAAAAGAGGCAAGAATATGCAATGGGGAAAGGATAGTCTCTTCAATAAATGGTGTTGGATAAACTGGACAGCTACATGCAAAAAGAAAGAAGGAAGGCAGGAAAGAAGGAAGAAATTGAAGCACTATCTTACACCATATACACAAATTAATACTCAAAATGGATTAAGGACTTGAATGTAAGACCCCAAATCATAAAACCCCTAGAAGAAAACATGAGTGGTAAAGTCCTTAATATCGATCTTAGCAATGTTTGTTTTGGACCTGACTCCAAAGGCAAGGGGAACAAAAGCAAAAAGAAACTATTGGGAGTTCATCAAAGTGAAAAGCTTCTGCACAGTGAAGGAAACAATTAACCAAATTAAAGGGCAACCTACTAAATGGAAGAAGAGATTTGCCAATCATATATGCATTAAGAGGGTTAATATCCAAAATATATAAAAAGTTCATACAAATCAATAACAAAAAGAAATCCATTTTAAAAATGGGCAGAGGGAATCCCTGGGTGGCTCAGCGGTTTGGCGCCTGCCTTCGGCCCAGAGTGTGATCCTGGAGTCCGAGGATCAAGTCCCACATCAGGCTCCCTGATGGAGCCTGCTTCTCCCTCTGCCTATGTCTCCATTTGCACTCTCTCTTTGTGTCTCTCATGAATAAATAAATAAAATCTTTAAATAAAATAAAATAAATAAAAAATGGGCAGAGGATCTAAATGGATATTTTCCAAAGTAAGCATACAGATGGGCAAAAGGCATGTGAAAAGATGTTCAACATCACTAATCATCAGGGAAATGAGAATCCAAACCACCGTAAATTTTACCTTACCCCTCTCAGAAATGAGTACTATAAAAAGACAAAAAATAGGTGTTGGAGAGGATATGGAGAAAAGGGAAACCTTATGCATTGTTGGTGGTGATATACATTGGTGCTGCCACTATGAAGTTTGGAGTTTCCTTAAAAAATTAAAGGAGCTTCACTACTGGCTATCTGTCTGGAGAAAATGAAAATACTAATTTGAAAATATATGTGATCCCTATGTTGTAGCATCGTTTACAATAGCCACGACCTGGAAAGAACTTAAGTGCACAATAGGTGAATGAGAAAGAAGGTGTGGTCTATACACAATGGACTTCTACTCCGTCATAAACAGGAATGACCTCTTGCCATTTGTGACAATGCTTTGAGGGCATTTCTTTTTTTTTTTTTTTTTAGGATTTATTTATTTATTTATTTATTTATTTATTTATTTATTCATGGGGGTGGGGGGAGGCAGAGGGAAAAGCAGGCTCCATGCAGGGAGCCCAGTGTGGGACTTGATCCCAGGACTCCAGGATTATGCCCTGGGCCAAAGGCAGGCACTAAACTGCTGAGCCACCAAGGGATCCCCTGAGGGCATTTCTTTTAAAATGCAGAATATGCACGGTATTTCAAAATACGGGAAAATACCAGAAGAATAAACGAAAATAGTTCCAAGAGGTTGCCTCTAGGCAGCAAGGATTAGGGTGGGGAAACAGGAAGAGAACTATAATTTGTAATTACATGCTTCATAGTATATTTGTCTCTAAACTGTGTGTGTGTGTGTGTGTGTGTGTGTGTCTCCATGATGAATTTTTTTTTTTTTTCTAAGAAAATGTCTCTCTTTGCTTGACCTAACATCTGCCTTTTACCTTCTAGTCCTAGTTACACTCTCCGGCAGAAAATAATAATAATATTTTATAAGTATATAATAATATTTTATAAATTATAAATGTATTATAAATTATATTTTATAAATATAAGTGATATTTTATAAATAATAATATTATTTTATTAAGTAGTTTCTCTTCACCATGACTGTCTTTCAAGCACTTTAAACCAGAGCTCATGTTCTTCCTTCAGTTTTTATTTATAGGAACTAAAATTGTTCAGTTCGTTCAACCACACCTCATAGGAAATCCCTCCCCTCCCCAACCCGATTCCTTTCCTCTGTACTTAAGAGAGAGGCGTCCAGAACTGGAGCTGACGGTCTGGATATAGTCTGGCTAATTCACGGCAACTGTGTCACTCTTCTGCGTATCATCATCCATTAAGGCAACTAAGATCACATTAACTTTCATAGAAGCTAAACCACATTAATGCTTCATATTGAAATCTTAGCACCTTTTCCACACATGTGGAAGTCACCTATCCTATATAGAATTTGGGTTTGTTTGGGTTTTTTTTTTGGGGGGGGGGAGGGTTAGTCTTTTTTTTTTTCCATCTCGGTGGGGGATCTTACATTTATATCTATTAAAATGTGACTCTTTGAAGTCACCTTATTGTCAAACTGAAAAGAAAATATATTTGGTTCTTTATTTACTCACAGAAGATATGAGCTATTTCTTCCAAATCTGTGTCCCTCGCAAACTTGATAACCAACCGGACTTACATTCGGGTCTTGAGTAAAATTGGTGAACACCGGCGAAGCTCACAAGGCCAAGCCCTTCAGCCACCAGAACATGCGTTTCAGGTTAACAACCATCTGCTAGAGCTTTATGTTGCAAGTTGTCCAACCATTAAACGTTCATCAGATCTGGCCAAGGGCCAGATACACCAAGGAGATGACAGTCCTCTATGTTAGCCACTGATTAACCTGGTCATTAAAAAGATAAATGAATGTAAGTAAATTATAACTCTTTTTTTTTTTTCTGATGTGCATTATTATGAAACAAGTAAAAGCATCTGCTATCCTTCCTACTTCACAAGGTATTTGGAACAGAGATGTCATCTGACTTATCTAAGATCTTATAGCGACAGACCTGGGATGCAGGCTTTGATTTTTGGCTCCAGACTTCTAGCCCTATTCCTGGAAGTAGGCCAGCCCCTCGGGATATATTACTGCCGTGGTCGGTTGTTATCTCAGCGTCCGGTTTTCACCCTAAAATTTTTGGCTTTATTTTCACACCCTGACACCGCACCCAGATACGAAGTAGCTCAGTCCTGGAGGTCACGCCATAGATATTTAAATTATAATGGGCAAACCCTGCCCCCACCAGACCCCAGCTATTCCCATTGCTTTCTGCCAACTGACTGAGGATTCAGCTTTAAGCCTTTAAATATTCCTAGGCAAAGAGTCTGTGCTTTGACATTTGCATTTATCTCATTATGTTTGATTGGCATATTGAGATCCATAAGCTTGTGGTTAATATATTGCCAAGGATTCTTAATTAAGCTGGTTGTGCAAAAAAAGGCATCAGAGTCTCCCGAGAAATGTATAATCTTTGCCAGTCATTCACTTTGAATTTGCCTTGCTGCCCTGGTGGCAATAGCAGGAGCACCACGGGGAGGGCTGGAGGCTCCACATAACCACCGCAGGCTCTCAGAACCCGGGGCTGCCACCCGAGTTTGGAGGAAAGGGAGACGGTTACCGCAGAGAGAGGAGGCGAGCGGGGGATCTGAGTCCATAGTCCCGGTGGACAAATGAAGCAGAACAAAATATATGACAGGCAAACTGCCAGTTGTCATACTCCAAGGAATTATTAAACATTAATATGTTTACTTTCTACTTACTTCCTCCTACTAGTCTTTTCATGAAATTGATCGTTTGGGAAGCCGAGGCAGGAAAACAAACCTCCACTGAATCAAAACCACCTGTAAACCCTTCCCAGGCCCCTGTGTGCCGTGAGGCCCCAGGTCTCCACCGCTGTCGCCTGGCCCGGCAAGATCTGTGTATCCTGGTGACTGAGCAATGCACCTTCTCAAGGCCCAACCAGACCGGCCTCATCCGAAGCCTTAACAAGCCGAATGGGGTCCAAAGGTATGAATTTCTACTTATAGAATAAATTGGTCATGGGGAGGGAACGTGTCCCGCATGGTGACTCTGGGTAAAAATACTCTACGGCCTATTGGAAAGCTGCAAAGAGGCGATCATAAATGTCCACATCAAAAGAAAAAAAAATTGTGACTATGCACAGTGACGGATGTGGACTAGGCTTAGGGTGGTGATCACCTCACAATAGGTATAAATCCCAAGTCACAATGCTGTACACCCGAATGGCTTAATGCTATCATGTCAACTATGTTCAGTAAAGCAAAACCAAGCAAACAAAACGAGCCACCCGTGTTATCCTGATGCATGTTGGGTTTGCGAACTGCTGCTGTAAAGGAGCGACTCCGATCTCTCAAGGTGGGAAATAACTCAACAGTTGAGTTACTTTGAGCAAAGCAAGAACAACTCTAGCCTGATGCTACCTGCTGGTTCGCTTTTCCCCATTCTGCCCACTTGGCTGTCATTGCGTTGGCACCCCCCATGTGGCAGATGCCACGGGGACCCCAGTGCCCATCGGGTGTTCTCAGGGGCCCCCTTCAGGAAGCGGCGTCCCAATAGAAGCATGATGCATTTCTCCCCCTGCCTCATTACCTGCCCAGGTAACTTGCACCTTTGCCTTCAGCTTCTTGGCTCTGCCCCGTGACCGTGAGCCTTGTGAGGAAATTAATTTCCTTGACTCTGGATACTGCGCATTCATGTCTTGCCCGCCTGCCCTCCCCTTGCTGTTCAGGATCCCTCCAGGCATCCCCTTCATGGCCTGACTTCAGCAGGATGCTACGGTTTAAATGTGGGTCATGCAATGAGCAGTGTGCCTGGAAGCTAGCCTGCCCTGCTTTCCTCGTACCCTGTGGATTTCCAACGATCCCACTCTCAATTTCATTCCAACCCCCTCGTGGGTGCTTCCCCGGCCCAAAATGCCTGAGACATCTCGACACTGCTGTGCCCCCCCACCCCCAAGAATCCGGGACAGGGAATATTTAATAGGCTTTTGTCCAAGAAGGGTTTGGTGAAATTTCCCTTATTTGTTACATATACACCAAATACATTCCCTGTGGCATGTACCCCTGCGCAGAAATTGCTCTAGGAGGAGGCATCTGGGGGCACATGCTGTAACAAACACATTTAAATCTTTTCGATCTGTGGATTCCTAGGTTGTTTTTCTTTCCCCATTCACTCAGTGAGCCTAACCTTTGCCAAACAATTGCAGAGCTATGTCCTGGCCACAGGTTTTATTTGCTGCCTTTAGTCATTTTCGATTCCTTAGCGGCAGCAAACACAAGGGTCAAAGTCAATGGAAAGCAGGTTTAGGTAAGCTCTATTCCATCCGTACCTACTGCCAAGAATCGCTGCATGTACTCGAGGTGAGGAAGGAGTTTCTGTCCTGATTTGGAACTCCATAAATCAAGTAACTGCAGTTCACCCGCCCCCAGGACTGCTGACGTGGCCCCCTCCCAATATTTATCGCCAAATGTCAGAACTTACGAATGGCAGCCTGAGTGTGCGGCCTGCACGCCTGCACCTGGCAAATTATTCCTCGTTGCTCAGAAAATCCACGGGCTCCTTTTGTTTGATGTTAGTGTTGTTCGGTCATCGTTTACGTGCCATTTGCACGACAACCATGTCACAGCAGCCGAGAGGGCGGGAATCAGCTGGAGAACCTCCAGGCCTCACGTGCATCCTTCTCTTCTCCATCAACACAAACCGACAGGCCTCTCTCCACATGTGCCAACACTGAGACATTTCAGAGACAGAGGTGGAGAGTGAGAAAGTGTCTCAGGGCTCGCTGGCATAGTTCGTTGAGTTGTTACTTACGCGGGGGGAGAGAGGGACGTGTTCGATGACCGCTCCTTGAGCATCCTGCACCTGTCAGCCACGCTGGGGGGACGGGGACACAGACCCTGCCCGCAGGAAGCTTAGGTCCCCTAGTGCCACCTAGGAATGATGAAGGGGATATGCTTGTTACCCTGACTCTACTGTCACATTCCGGGTGTCCAAGTGGCTTTCTCCTCGCTTGTTCGCAAACCCGCTTGTGTGCTCAGCTCTGAGAGCTTCTTAGCTGTTCTCCTTTGCACTGAGCTCCGTGGGAAGGAGTCAGTCTACTGCTGTCATAGCCCAGCTAGTGACAAGGCGCCTGGAATGTTTAACTGACAGTGTCTGATAGCACGATTAAAGTTAACTAGGATATAGTTTTCAGCAGACAAAGAATTTCCAAAAAAATCTATGGTAACTATAGATTATCTACTTAGAAAAATAGAAATATTATTATATATATATAAAATGTAAATATGTATAAAATGTAAATTTTATATATGTAAAAATATAAATGTTAATGTAGAACCACGCGTAATCTCTCTCCCCAGAAAGAAGCTGTTGCCATTTTGCTATAACCATATAAATATACCTATTTATAAACATGAAATATGGATTTTATTTTATTTTTTTTGAAATATGGATTTTAATGAGCAGTTTTGAATCTGGATTCTTCATCTGAGCATTTTGAATATATGGAAGTTGTAATGGTTGTGTAATATTCTATTATTTGGATATGCCGTGACATTTTTAAACCATTCTCCTATTGCAGTACATGTAATCTTTCTGATTTTCATCACTTCTGATATTCTGATGATCAGCATTTTTATACGCAATCTTTCGTGTATAAAAATTTGCCAATTATTTCCTTAGGATGTATATATCTAGGATATATAGTAGAAGGATATATACCTAGCTAAGTACCTAGGTTAAACTCTATGAGGTCTTTTAAGTCTCTGGTTATAGAATGACAAAATTGTTTTCCAGAAATGTTATACCAATTTAAATTTCCAGCAGAAAATTTTAGGAGCACCTGAGACCAAGAGGTCGTTTTTGTTTGTTTTTTAAATCTTGTATAAAACATTAAAACATCTTACAAGTCAAAAAGTGTTATTTTTTCTAAGTAATCTTCCTCCTACTGAATATTTTTTTAGATTATTCTTTGTACATTTCTTTGCATGATATATGGACCACACTACAATAAGACGATGTTTTCTAGAGTAGTGATCTCTTTATTTTTTTAAGATCTTATTTATTGATTCATGAGAGACACACAGAGAGAGGCAGAGATAGAGGTAGAGGGAGAAGCAGGCTCCCTGCAGGGAGCCCGATGCAGGACTCGATCCCAGGACCCCGGGGTCATGACCTGAGCCAAAGGCAGATGCTCAACCGCTGAACCACCCAGGTGTCCCTAGAGCAGTAATCCTGACCCCATAATGGACTATGAAAGCTATGGTGTTTGCCATCTGTGCGTGTTGGGCTCCCCTCTGTGGCTTATAGCACCCTGTTCTTTCGGAGAATACCATCTGTCCCATCCCTATGGTCCCAGTGGACATCCATTGAAACTACCATGCCTTTCTCTAGACACAAAAGGGAGAGAACTACACCCAAGGCCGGCCATTGCAATGCGATCACATGATTCACACTGGCCACTCTGTATTTCTTAAGGCTTTTCCCTGGAGCTAATAGGGACTCCAGTCCCATGACTGCCACAAGGAGAGAGGCTGCCTAGAGAATGAAGTCAAGTAGAAACATGCAGAAGACCAAGAAAGACCCCTAATGATAATCTCTGATCTCTAGGATGCAGCTATGCCTGAAGTTGGCTTTATTCCTAGAATTCTGAGTTTCATGAGACGGTAATTGCTATTTAGCTCAAATTGGCTCTCAAATTTTGTTGACACCTCCAAGCAAAAAAAGAATCCATGTGAATACACAACTCCAAACTATCCCATAGAGCTATAGGATCCATAAAATCTTAGGCCACGTCAGGACCACATCGAGTAAACTGTGGGTTCAGGGCGTTGGTAGAGGAATATACCAGTTTGAACAGAACTAACCTATCTAAAGAGTGGAAACAATTCTCAGGTTAAAGAAAATGAAAAAGCATGTGGAAATGTACCCATAGGTCTTCTACAGTACATGCCTGCTTTTCTATAAATACGAAGAAAGGCAGCTCCTCCTCATGTCCCGCATTATGATAGCCCCTGCGGAGGGAAGAGTAGAAGTGGGAAACATGGCCCTCGCTTCCAAGAATCACTAATCTAGTCTGACAAAACTTACATATATGCTTATTTCTGTTGTTGGACTATAACCTAAAAGAAAAGTGATCAAAGTAGCCTGCCCCTCTTAAGGGTGTTCAGAACGTTTTAGAATTATAAATTACAGAGAGAACTGCATAGGATCAACACTTGTTCCCACTTAGACTCCTCTTAATGCTAGCACGCCTTCTCTGAAGGTACGTAATAGGTAAAATACATTAAAATATCGCGGGGTAATAGCAATAGCCCTGAACTGGCAGCCTGGAGGTTTGTGAGGTCCAGGCCCCTGGTCGTCATGGGATCCTGTGCTAATCACTCACTTCTCTGAGCTCCAGTTTATTTATATGCACAAGTGATTTACACTTCCGTAGGCTCTAGCACCGAGATTCATCATCAAAATGTAACATAAAGTTGCCCCTAAGAGCCACTGTTTCTTCCACACTCAGCTCATGCCCCCCCACCTAGCGAATCCCCGGAGTTCTGTCGAAAGAGATATAACACATCTAACTATTCAAGGTGGTTGAACGTAAAGGATGAAAATAGGCAAACACTGAACAGCAAGCTGGTGTAGCTCTATCAATAGCACTATTAAATATATAAATATAATTCAACAAATTACTATAAAGGACACACATCTTGTGCTCACCATCCAGATCAAGACAAGGGTATGGCTGGTACGACCGCCCCCACCTGAAACCACCGAGCAGCTCTTATTGACCACATCGGTTTCCTTCCCTCCTGGAGATATGACAGGGACTTTACGGCTATTATGTTCTTGCCGTACTTCATGTATTAACCACCCTTGTTTTGCAACTTGATATAAAATGGAATCAGGGCAGCCCGGGTGGTAGCACCACCTTCAGCCCCTGATCCTGGGGGCCTGGGATCGAGTCCCACATTGGGCTCCCTGTGTGGAGCCTGCTTCTCCCTCTGCCTGTGTCTCTGCACCCCCCTCCCCGTGTGTGTGTCTCTCATGAATAAATAAATAAATAAAATAATAAATAAATAAATAAATAAATAAATAAATAAATAATAAATAAATAAAATGGAATCATAGTGTATACATCCTTGGAAATTTGCTTCTTTAAGGTAACATTACATTTGAAAGATGTCATGGCCAGTTGCAATCTGTTTCCTTTCATTGCCATAGAACAGTCCATGTATGTCAGTGACTGATTCGCTGTGTCTCTTCCCCTTCCTTGTCCTAGCTCTGTGATGCTGGAGCGCGCCCTGCACATATTTCTCCTTTGCCAGCTAACACAGTGTGAAGCTTTCGAGTAGAAAGCCCGGGAGGGGGCCATTGCAGGAATAAGGGGCTTTTTCTTCCCGCTTCCATTGTCTTCTGATTTTTGCTCCTGTGGCTTACATCCTCCGGTAGCATCAGGGACACCTGACGACACTCACCCTACATTGAGTTTTGGTGGCAATTCAGTGGATGGCTGTTCAGGGAGTTTCACAGCACCCCCCAGCAGTCAGGATCTTAGTGAGTTTTACTGGCACTATGGGGGCTGGTTTCCTGTTTACCAACCCTGGCCCCTCAGCAAATTTCTCTGACAGGAGTGGGCCGTAGCCACAATGTCTCCCTGAAGTCTGACCTCATCCTTATAGGAGGACCCTCTTCCAAGGCCCTTTCTTCGTTGGGTGACTTCTCTCGGCTCAACGCTGTCGCTATACTGGTTTGAGTTCTCTTGACCTTCCTTAGTAGTTTATACTCTGCCACTCGGTAATCTTTTATATTAAATCTTCAAATTACTGGTATGGTTTTTGTCCCTTGACTGACACATCTTATATATGACAAATATTTGTTGATTGTATTAATTTTTTCAAAGAACCAACTCTTGTTCCTCTTGACTTTCACCATTGTTATGTTCCTGTTCTATATCACTATTTTCCAATCTTTATTGCAGTCTTTCCTCTTTATTTGGGTTTCTTTCGGTGTTTATTTTCAGACTTCTGAAATGGGTACTTTTAACCTTTCATATTTTCTAATAAAGGTGCTTAAGGCAATGCTCTCTAAATACTACTCTAGTTCCAGTGTGTATATTTCAACATGTAAAAGCTTTATCGTTTAGTGCAAAATATATTATTTCTATTTTTATTTCTTTTTAACTCCTGGAAGATTTATTCTCAAGTATTTAGGAATTGTCTAGTTCTCTTTTTTTATTGACTTTTAACTTTTATTTGCCTTTTTACCAGAAAATATTCCTTATATCATGTCAATTCTTTGAAATTGTTATGATTCAGTAAATGGAAAATTTTTGCTTTCTATATCTTGAGGCTATGTTATTAGGTGCATACAAATTTTAAATTGTTATATTTTCTTGATAAATTTAATCTTCTTCTTATCAGTATGAAGTGACCCTCTTTGTCTCCCTTAATGATTTTATCTAAAATCTAATTTGCGTATTTTTAATGTGGCTACAAAAATTTTCTAATGGTAAGTATTCGCCTAGTGTATAAATTCTCACTTTCAGATTTTCAACCTTTCCATACCCTTAGATTTTAAGTGTTTTTCTTTTAAGTGGTATCACTGGATTTTTAAAACATTCATTCAGAAAATCTTTATCTTTTAACTTTTATTCCCTTTGCATTCTGTGAATACTGATATATTTGCGTTAATATCTACTATGCATTTGTCCGTGATAAATATTATTTTTCCTTATCTCTATTACTTACTTTTGTATTGCTAAATATTTGTACCAATTGCCCTTTTTTTTTTTTTTTTTACCTTTTAGGTTCTATTCCTCAAATGGTTATATTAGGAATTAAAGCATGCATACTTAGCAAAACTAATCAAAACATTTGCCCTCTTCTCAAATAACGTAAGGGCCTGAGAACACTGAAATAGATACAGTAAACTTAATACTCACACAGCTTCAATATTATCAACTCACAGCCAATCTTAGAATATCTTCTCTCATTTATTCCATACCTGTAACATTTTGAAGCAATTCCTGGAGAACATTTCACTTTATCTGTATTTTAATATGTATTTCTAAAAGAAAGAATTTTTCAAAAATAACTGCAATAATATTATCACAGATTAAACTTTGAAAGTTGTTACTATGATCAAAAATCCAGAGTTAAATTTCCCATTGTCTTGTAAGTACCTTGAATTTGGTACTTTTTTGTTGTTTCCCTTTAAATCCTTGAGGTATGGAGCTCATTGATAAGGAGTCTTTTAAAATCCTTATCTGCTAATTTCGTTATCTCTGTCATTTCTAGGTCTATTTCTGTTTATTGCTTTTTCTCATAGGTAAGCATTCTTCCTTTTTTTCTTCCTGTTTCTTCACAAGTCTACTAACTTTTATTAGATCCCATACATCCTAAATTTGATTTTTTAGTACTGGATTTTGTTATATTCCTTTAGAGTTATGGGCTTTGTTCTGGCAAGGAGTTATGGTACTTGCGAATTAGCTTGATCTTGATCTTTTCTGGGGCTCTTTTCAAACTTCTGTAGGATCAAAATAGAGTAGCTTTACTCTAGCCTTTCTTTAGTCCTACTACTACTTTTTTACCTTTTTACATTTCTAATTAGATGCTAATATATTCTACAAGATCTCTCCACTATAACTGGTGGAAACTCAAATGACTCCCAGTCTTTGTGGACTTTTAACACTGTTCAGTTTACTATTCCCTAGTAATTGTTCCTCTTATACTCTTTGGGGTTTATTTGCATGATCTTTGGAGTTTCACCTTACATACGTGCAGATGAGTGTCAAGGCAAAGGCTGAAGGAAATCTATATGCAGATTCCTACAGCTCTTTCTCTGCATGATACCCTCCAGGATACTTTCTACTTGCAAGTTCTCTGTTTCAACAAAGTAAATTTGCTGAACTCCATTTGGGTTTCCTATCTTTGTATCAATTCAGAAATTGCTATCAGACACAGAGCTGCTGTGATTGTGGGGCTCACTACCTTTGTTTCCCTCCTTGCAGAGCACATAGTTCTGAACTGTTTTCAATGTCTAAAAACAATTGTTTCATACATTTTCCCCAGTTTTCTAGTAGTTTACAAAGACTAAGTCTTATAGAGCTTAAACTGTCAAATCAGAAACAGAATTCTGTTAATTATTTTGTTTAACATAGAAAATATAGATGTTTTATAATCTTTGGTAAGTTTAATACTTGAAATCTCTTTTTTTGCTGGTTCTCACTTATACTGCTTTGCTTCCTTTTAATTATTTATCTTTGGCAGGATGGCAGCCAATGCTTTTGTTCCATTTGTTTTCATTACCTGGAGATTCCCTAAATCCTAGGGTGAATGTGTCCTCTACTAGAAATACCTGGCAGTATTACCCATTAGGAATCACCTCAAACCTGGGGCTAATAATAATAATAATAATAATAATAATAATAAGGAAGATTCACGTAAGTTCTTAGATATTTTCCCCTTTTTTTCATATTCTCCTACTTTTCTCCCTAAAGCAGACTTTTCTGTATTTGGGAAGAAAGATGAAGACACTTTCAAATATGGGTTGCCTTTATCTCCTCAGAGTGAGACTTTTTTAGGTCCTAGCTTAATGTAGGAGACAAAGTCATAAATTATGGAGAGAATCTTTTGTAAAAACAAAAACAAAACCAGGAGCACCTGGGTGGCTCAGTCGGTTAAGTGTCTGCCTTCAGCTCAAGTCATGCTCTCAGGATCCTGGGATCAAGCCCTGCATCAGGCTCCCTGTTCAGCAGGGAGTCTCCTTTTCCCTCTCCTCTGCCTCTCCTCCTTGCTTGTGTGCTCTTGCTCTTTCTCTCTCAAATAAAATTTTTAAAAAATGAAAAATAAAAACTTGATGTTAATTTGGGGTTTTTTTGTTGTTGGACAATGAGATGCTTTATTAAATTTGATACATTTACTATATAAGATTTCTGTGAACAAAAAAGGGTATCAAATTACTTTGGATCTAGGTCTCTGCATTATAAAATCTGTCCCCAAAAGATGTCCTTTCACTATATCCAATGGCTAGAAACATACAGAAGACCAAGAAGCCCAAGAATGTGTGACTCTCACATATCCTCACAACACAAAACGAATAAACAAACAGCTTTCATGCTCTGATATTCTGTTCGTCTGCTTGCTTTTCTAGGTTTAGACTTTTCCAAAATATTTAATCTTTGATGTGCAGTTTCCCACTAATATATATTACATATAAATTAGTAATTATAAAAATAATCATTAATATATATTATCCATATAATACATATCATACTATATATAATCGATATGCAATGAGCATATCATTCAACTATATCTTACTGTTTTCAACAGGAGGAGATAATCCAAATAATCTAACTCACTATTCCCAGAAGTAGAATTCTTTCAGCTAATTTCTTAAAAAACTGAATCATGAAGGGTGAGAGGCTTGTTGTCTTCTTCCTCCTTGGCCCTAGTGCTAGGTGGTGATTTGGGTATGTATGACTACTCTAAAGACCAAACTCTCCTTCATGTGGGTTAAGTCCAGGCTTAAGGGAAGAGAAAGTATTAGCAGGTTGATTTGATTGAAGATCTATTGCCATACTCGTCACTCAGATTTCTTAATAATAAAGCTTGCATTTGACCTCTAATTCTCTGTTTTCTATGTCTTATTTTTCAGTTGCTTCCCACACTTGGAAAACAAGAATAGTTACCCATCCCACCCACTCTGACCCCTACCCCGGCCCAAAAGAAAAAAGAAAAACACAACAGTATGTATTAAAAATAGTTTTCCATTTAGTTCCTGGCTAAATTTATATGAGAAGTTATGAAAAGATAGATAAGAAGCAACCAAGGAAACGCAAACAAATCCTGCTTGCTACTTATGGTAATTAAGATGGGGAAAAGGACGCACTAAGTTAGGTTTTTTTTTTTTTTTTTTTTTTTTTTTTTTTTTTTTTTTTTTTTACTCCTCCAATGCCCAGAGAATAATTTGATCGTCCCTACTACCACGTCAGATGGTGCCCAAAAGTGCCTTGCTGCGGTTTGTGGTTTTACAGCCTGTGGGTCTAGCAGATAAATGTGTTATATTGTTTTATTTCTAAGGACAACTAGGGTCATTACACACAGCTGTGTCTCCTTCCAGCACTTTTTCATTCAATGACTGCTCTAAACCTCACCCACTAAGTACTCATTTGAGGGGCCTTCACATTAATTTAACTTCTCCAGCCAGATTATTAAAAACAGACAAACAAAAACACTTAAGAAATAACTAAAGACATCTCAATAAGGTAAGGTAAGAATTCAAGAAAATTGCTTAGTCCTTAAATATATCTAACATTATTAGCCACAAAAATCTGCGCTCTTTCTGCACCCTTCATTCAGTGCCTGGGACTGGCCAAGGGAAGCCCGCACCGTAACTCAATTATCAGCCCACTAGCATCAGTTTCGCGCTATGAAACATCGTATTGGATGACTCAAGAGTCTGTGTTGGGGTGTAAAAAAGTTAAAAGGTCAGAAAGGTAAACAGAATCAGGGCTATTGAGAGCTTTATAGGTCATTAAAAGGATTTTAAAAACCATATGCTGTCTAGGAGGCAGCCAAGATAGAGACTGTAAGATGGGAGAAATATGATCTGTAGATCAAGTCCTAGTAAGAACGCTGGCAGCAGCAGCATTCAAAACCATCTGCAGCCAGTTTAGCAAACAATCTGGAATGCCACCAGGAACAAATTAAAATAGTCAATCCTGGAAGAAATGAAAGCCTAGCATGGATGAGTGAAACGTTGCTTGCTGGAGATATGCAGAGCCTGTAATCTTCCAATATTCTAGAAACCATAAAAAGAATTTTTCACCACTAAAGTAATATGGAGATTGAAAGTTAAATTGAGGACCCTAAGAAGAAACATGCATGGCACAACTGCCACTCCAAGGCAATGAACACGGATCCCAATCCCAGTGGTCCTGCTAGCATAAGGATTGACCATGAGCTTAACTCTGCTGCTACAATCTGTAAGGGACATTGCTCACCTGGTCAGCCCTAGAAGCTCAATACTGTTGAGGATGATCATTGCTTTTAAGCTGGCAATTTGAATAATATCCCTTGATCATACCTGAAGTGGACTCTTAGAACTGTATAATGATCATAACACTATTGATTAACATTTGTTGAGAATCAACCTACATCATTCAGCTAATTTACATTGATTCTTAAATATAATTAAAAACTGAAACAGTCTGATCACTAACATTTACTAAATGTTGTTACATGCCAACACAATTGTATGTGCTTTGTATAAAGTCTGGGGTAATTCTCACACCTCTAGTAATACATTACTGGTATGATTTATATTGTTTTATTTAAACTGAGTGCCATGGTGTCTTATAACTCTTCTTCCTAACCCGTTAATGATGCTACTCAGAAAGAAAAATTCATTCCTTGTCTATTGCAATCATTGGAGCAGGCAATTTTTAAGAATGAGCATGGGAATTCTAGCATTGCGGGTATATGTGAGGAAATGAATGGGACCAAATATCCCAAATGACATAACATCATTAGTGAAGTAATGTTATCATTCCCATTTTACAGATAAACCAAGGTACCCTAAAATTTAGTAGCTTGCACTTTAGTAGGTGGAAGAGCCGGAATTTGAACTCTTGCTATTTTGAAATTTTATCAAACAAATCTAACCACACAGTGGTTCTGGAATTAATCTCAGGATCTAGTCCCATCTCACTCTGGCAATAATGAAACCATGAGATGGGAACAGCTGAGAGATCTCATCCATCTTGAGCCTTGCCTAGGTCTCCTCTTGAGTTCATCAAATTCTGTGTTAGTCACTGAATATTCTTGAGTCAATTCTATTCTCAGCCTCTCTTTCTCTTTTTCTGTTCTCCATTACTCACTGTATCAGGATATATGTAGAAAGTAAGGTGTATTTTGGTATCTACCTGACATTGTTCACAACCCAAAACTTTTAAAGACAAGGTCTTCCACAGGAAGATCGAAACATCTCCAGTTTTTTTTATCCCACCTTTTCCTGCAATGTTAGAACTCCCATAGTCAAGGGGAGAAGTTGTCTGCTCCAGTTGCCTGCAAAGGGCCAAGCGTAGCCTCTTTTCTCTCTTGGCAATGTGACTAGGGAGTTAAGCAGAGAAGTTACAGAATAAACTTGGCAGTAATAACTTCCTATTCGAGCTCTGCCTCCAAAAGTCAAACCCCATTGCAGTGACTTTTTAAAAGCTGCACAGATACTTTCTGTGTTGTGCTCATAAAGCCTCTCCCCCCTTTATCGCAAGAAAGAGTTACAAGGGTTGACCCGCAGTACCATCCTGCTGTTTAAGATTTCATGCTCACTGTGTTGGCTTTACTTTCAGGCTCCAAAGAAATATCAACTATGGATGATTGGAGATTTGGAAATGGGCTTAAACCTCTTCAGAAATAACACCCACCCAAGCATGAAGGGGCAGAAATACATATTACAAAATGATAATATCTGGTTAAACCACACAGTGACCATGAAAGGTTAGATGAATGTTTAAAGGTTTTTATTTGTTTTATCATGATTCTCAAAAGAGGAACAGTAAAAGAAATAACCCACCTGCAAGGAAGCCAAATCTAATATGTAAATTTTGAGAATGATTCAAAAGTCAGGTAAGCATTACATATGATTTTGATATTTTAAGTAGGTGCTTTGTAATTTTGCTCTAAAATATATAAAAGATTATTCTAATTTTGAAGAGCACTATTAGAACTGCATTTGGAGCCAAATTTATGAACATGGAAAGATAGTTCGTATTCTCAAAAATGTAGAGTATCAAATTTACATATAGAGATGTCATTAGTGACATTGATAGAATTGATTTGGGGAATAAAATTTACAAGAGGCATGAAGTTATTTTTGTCTTTATTGCCTCACATATGAGACATATTGGGGATTAGGATTAAGTGTTTTAGTAGCTAATTCAATAGAATACCTTTGATGATTATTCCATTTAAACTAAGTACCAACTGTTGGTTCCATAATTTGTCAGAATTTCACAGCAAAGAAAGAAACTTAGGAATGAGACTGAAAGATATTGAAGAAAAAGAGTAGATGTCATTTATTCAAAGCTTAACATTTATTGGGCATATTTTTACATTTTCTACATTATGTGTTCATTTGATCAATCCCATTCTATAAAAAAAAAAAAAAGTGCTTTAGAGATGAGGACTCCAGCTACAGTAGCCAATGGGCAACAAGGAGTTACCATTTAAAAGTGTAATAATGGATGAATACTATAAATGTCTAAGTCACTGCTCATAATCCAGGATTTTGACATAATCTGTGGATGGCATTGTTATCCTGATGCAATGTCTAAATATTTATTTCAGCTATCTTTCCCAAGAACTATTTTCACACTCTTTAAAGCTAGAGATTTCATATATAAATGCACATGCATATGTGTGTATATATATATATCTACACATATATATATACAAATACATATATACTATATTCTGAAAATAACTGACATTTATATTAATCTTGCAAAAAGTTGGGCAAATTTGAAAAAAAATTCATTTTCTATGATCCAATAAATACACTCCCAGCTATAGACTCAAAAGAAATGAAGACATACACCCATACAAAACTTGTGCATACATATTCATACCAGTATTAATTATAGTAGAAAAAATGGAAACAATCCAAGTGTCTATCAAATGATGAATAAACAAAATATAGCATGCACATGCAATAGAATGTTATTCAGCAATAAAAATGAAGTACTGATATATACTACAGTATAAATGGCCCTTGAAAACATCAAGATAAATGAAAGAAGCCAGTCACAGAGGACATGCTGTGTATTTTCATTTATATGAAATGTGTAGAATAAAGAAATCCATGGAGACAAAAAGTAGCTTAGTGATTCCAGGCACTATGGAATAGGGTGTGACCACTAAGGGGTGTTGAGGTGATAATTTGTTCTAATATTAGATAGAGATGATAGTTGCATATCTCTGTAAATTTACTAAAAACCTCTGAATTTAAAATTTGTAAAAAACAAATTTTATCTCAATGAATTATATCTCAGTAAAGTTATAAAAACGTAACTATGATCACATTTAGAATAATATAAATTTGTGAATTTATGAAAGCAACATAAATCAAGAGAAAACCACTGGGTAGAGACCTCATAAAATTAGATAATTTTGATGTAATTCTGATCCAGAGGTTATTAACTTTCAAGGGTAGATAACAAATTACCAAAAAAGAGAATATGTGATGAAATTAGTTTTCATAGGCAAATGATTGCAAATCTAGCTTGAAATTTGAAGGCCACTTTAGTAAGCGATTTTTAAATATGCTTTATCCTTAGTAAACATGACCAGCCTGAAGTAGTAAATAAGAGGAAATCAAATCAGAAATTAACTTTTTATGAAATTCTACTTTTTATGAAAAGATGTTATTATTTTGACTTCTACCAAAAATTCTACCTTTTATGAAAATATGTCATTATCTTGACTCTCACAGTTAAGACTATTTAAAATAGGTCCATATAATATTATGTATGACTCTTTAGAATAGGATATGGTACCCAAGAAGAAGACTGATACTCAGTTGGACCACTGGCATGACCATACCAGCTGTTAAAATAGTGAAATAGTCTATACTGGTTCGTAAATAGCCTCTGCCTCTAGTTTTTTAGTGCCTCCCTGCCTTCCAGTTGACCTCAACTCTACCCTAGACTCCAACTCCAAACCTCTATATAAGGCAGTTATAGGTTTGGAACAGTGGCATAGTTCATGCCAAGTTCCCAAACAGCCTTCCTCCTAAGACCATTGGATAGAGAAACTATGTAATGCTGTACACCTCAAAGATTTAAATTTATTGAAGAGTAAATAAATGAAAGTGTGGGAGGGAATCTTGGAAGGAAATTACTCCAATATAATAAAGATCATATGTGAAAAACCCACAGCTAACATCATACTCAATGATGAGACTAAAAACTTTTCCTTTAAAAACAGAACAAGACAAGGATGCCCACTTTTGCCACTTCTATTTAACATAGTCCTAGAAATCCTAGTTAGAACAATCAGGTAAGAAAAATAAAAGGATCCCAAATTGGAAAGAAAAAAAAGTAAAATCATCCCATTCATAAATGTTATGATCTTATATACAGAAACTTCACAGACTCCACAAAAAAGGGTTAGAAATAATAAATGAATTCATCATTTACTTACAAAGATACAAAAATCAAAATCAGTACACAAAAATTAGTAGTGTTTCTGTTCAGTAAGAGTGAACAATCTGAAAAGGAAATTAAGAGAACAATTGCATTTACAGTAGCATCAAAAGAATAAAATGCTTAAAATTGACAAAGAGACAGAAAACTTGTACACTGAAAACTATAAAGTATTTCTGAAGGAAACTGAAGAAGACAGAAAAAAGAAAGATATCCTGTGTTTATGGATTCAAAGACTTAATGTTAAGGTGTCAATACTACCTAAAATTGTCTACAAATTCAATATAATCCTCATCAAAATCCTAATTACTATTTATTTGCAGAACTTGAAAAATTCATTCTAAAATTTATATGGAATATTAAAGGACCCTTACTAGCCAAAACAACTTGAAAAAAAGCAAAGCTGGAGGCTTCACACTCCTGATTTTAAAAATTACTACAAATCTAAAGTAATCAAAAGACTGTGGCACTGGCATAAAGACAGTGCATGGACAGTGCATGGACCAATGGAGTAGAATAAAGAGCCCAGAAATAAATCCTCACTCATGGTTAAAAGATTTTCAGTAGAATGCCAAACCTTTCAATTGGGAAAGGACAATCTTCAAAAAATGGTACTGGGAAAACTGGATATCCACATGCTAAAGAATAAAATTGGACCCTTATCATAAACCATATACAAATATTAACTCAAAATGGATCAAAGACCCAAAAGTAAGACCAGAAATCATAAAACTCTTAAAAAAACAAAAAGGAAAAGCTTTTTAACTTTGCATTTGGTGATGATTTAATAGTCATGAAACCAAAAGCATAGGCAACAACAAAAAATAAATTGGATTACATCGAAGTTAAAGTTTTTTGTGCATTAAAAGACATTATAAACAGAGTAAAGCTACAACTCACAGAATGGGAGCAAGTATTTGCAAACCATATATCTGATAAAGCATTGATATACATAATGTATAAGGAACTCCTATAATTCAAACAAGCAATCCAATTGAAAAAACTGGGTAAAGGCTTAAACAGACATTTCTCCAAAGAAGATAGACAAATCTTCAGTCAGCATATGAAAAGATGCTCAATATCACTAATAATTAAGAAAATGCAAATAAAAGTCACAATGATATACTACTTTATATCCATTGGAATGGATATTACAAAAAAAATAAGGAAACAACAATCATTGGTGAGGATATGGAGAAATTGGAATCCTTGTACATTGTTGGTGGGAATGTAAAATGATACAGCTACTGTGGAAAATAGTGTGATGGCCCCTGCAAAAGATTAAAAAAGAATTACTCTATTATCCGGCAATTCTACTTCTGGATATGTACCCAAAAGAATTGAAAGCAAGGACCGAACAGATATCTCTTCATTATTCATAGCAGTATTATTCACAACAGCCAAAAGATGGAAGCAGCCAAGTGTGTATTGAAGGAGGAATGATTAAACATAATGGAATATTATTCAGCCTTAAAACAGGGAATCTGATACATGCTATAGCATAGATGAACCTTGAAGACACTATGCTAAGTGAAATAAGCCAGTTATAAAATGATAAATATTGTATGATTCCACTTATATGAGTTACCTAGAAGAGTCAAATTCATAAAGACAGAAAGAAAAATGATGTTTCCCAGGAGGTGAGGGGACAGAAAACAGGGAGTTAGTGTCTTATTGTATAGAATTTCAGTTTTGGAGATGGACGGTAGGAAGGTGGGGATGGTTGTACGACAATGTGGATATATTTAATGCCATAAAACTGCACACTTGGTGCTGAAATGGTAATATTTATATTATGTGTACTTTACTACAATAAAAATTTATTTTTATGTTTATTGCAGTGGCAGGCATGTATTTCACTAAATCAAAGATGGTACCACTGGAAAAATGAGCTCGTGAAGCTCAAGAAGCTTAAATCCTTGTGATAAGTCCATACCTAGGTACTCAGAGAAAGTAAGAAGAGTTCAAGCTGTAGGCAGCACTCTGACGTGGATATCCTACAAGACCTTGTATAGTAGTTTGCCAAGGCTATCATAACAGAATACCACAGACTGGTGACTTAAACCAAAAAAAAAAAAAATTTCTTTTTCACAGTACTGGAGGCTGGAAGTCCAAGATCAAGGTGTCAGCAGGGTTGGTTTCTGGTGAAACCTCTCTTCCTGGTTTGTAGATGGCTCCCTTCCCACTGCCTTTCCTCTGTATACGCACCTTGTCCTTTTTCCTTCCTTTGTGAACATAGTTCTATTGGATTAGGGCCCCACTCTTATGACCTCATTTTTTCTTAATTACTTCCTTAAAAGCCCTATCTGCAAACACAGTCATATTGAGGCTTTGGGCCTCAAAATATACATTTTGGAAGACACAGTTCAGTTGGTAACAGATTCCTATGTACTCTCATGTGGCCCGCCATCATAGAAAAATGCTGTCCAAATTCGATCTAATAATTATTATGCTACCAATCACACAAAATTATTTGCTATTCGATAATAACGTAACCATGATGATGTTGCCAACTAAATAGAAATTTTCAAGATGCTAAATTAGTTGAAAATGCGACTTCTAGCTATTCTCTAGGGAAAAAATCCAAGTTCAATTATTCAATAAGAAAGCACAGGGCATTGCACCTTTGCATAGTACCACATCCATCAGACCAGATAACTGCATCTTCATCCATCATTTGGTACAGTCAAAATAAAATTGTTATAACAGAACATCAATGTAGACTGCTCTCAAACTAAAGACTTCATTTCAATAAATGTCTTGGCTGCTCCTGTGATTCCATCTTGCAACGCATTAACATGATCTGTGGTCCACATCCCATCCCTCTCATATTCTCTGTTAATTAAAGTTTAAGAACATTTGATTAGATAGACAAAACAGAAGCTTCTTCAAACCCAGAGGCTGTACCCTTTAAGCATATTTTCTTTCTTTGCCAGTTTTTTAGTGTCCAGCCTTCAAAAAGTGGTAGGTTACCATCTTGCTAGTCATGAATCAATGCTACATACTCTGCATCATCTTAGCCACATAAACCTGAGGTCCAAAAAACACTCACTCTTGTCACTTAGGACCTATCTGGTTTTTTTAGTTCATCTCAAATATTTAAAGATACTGAAGCCATTCTGCATCATATCCATCATTATAATATCTTTAAAATCAGGATCTGCCAGTCAAGGGTAGCCTATTATATTAATAAAGCAATTTTTAAAATTTACTTATAGGAAGAAATAAAATATAGGAAATGCTATATTTCACAACTGACTTCTCACTACAGCAACTCACTTAAAATATTTCTTTCTGCATGGTTAGGTTTTTCTAGAGAAAACTTTTAAATGCTTTTCCTGTGGTTATCTCATTTAAAATAAGTTATTTTGCAAACATAACTAACATTGCCACTAAGAGAACATCATTATCTTATCAAATTTTAGAGTATTGATAACAGATGGCTTGCTGATCATTCACTCTGTTCCTAAGAAATTAATTGAGCCTTCTGGAAAGCCCTATTATCATGTAGAAATACCCAGTAATGAACGCACATTACAACGGTGGGCAAATTAAAGGCACTTGATAGATAATAATTATAATAAAATAACAATTATTATATTGCTCTTTCATTCTGTTCTGTGACTAAGATTCAAGTAAAACATTATTTTTTATATAAAAATAGATACAGTTCCTGTCTTCATTAAGAAATCATTCAACATATAATTATTGAGCCCATTTATTGAACAAATGTTAGCAATGACCTCTGAGAATAAGTCAGTGCATAAAACAACAGCTTTGGAAATGGCTAATACAAAAACAATATTCATTTTTCTATTTATAGATCCTTTGGAACCCCATTTGCCCTCACACAACAACTTAAGTCCAAACTGCATGACTCACAGCATAATATTTTGAGTGCGATTTTCCTTCAGTACTCCATCACCATCACTAATACAAAATTACTACCAGTATCTATTTCTTTCTCATGTGGTTCCATCGCTGCTGGGAAATATTAAAAACATGAAGAGATCTGGTCTCGGTTTCTTCTTGGGGATTCTTCAATTTGACTCACTCTTCTTCGACTCCTCCAGTGCTTCCTAAAAGAGAAAAATAGAAATGGTTGGCCAAAGGCAAGAATATCAAGTGAAAAAGTTGTGTTCACTCAACTCTTTTTAGCTCATTGACATTTCACATACATTAAAAAAAAAAAAAAAAAAAAAAAGAGGAGAAAAGAAAAGTGATGAGAGAAAGATAAAACCACCTCTTCTGAGCTGCAGTAGACTGGTTAAAAAGTATAAGATTATGCTGAGTGAAATAAGTCAATTAGAGAAGGACAATCATCATATGGTTTCACTCATACGGGGAGTATAAGAAATAGTGAAAGGGACCGTAAGGGTAAGGAAGGGAACTGAGTGTGAAAAATCAGAGAGAGAGACAAACCATGAGAGACTCCTAACTCTGGGAAACAAAGGGTCACGGAAGTGGAGGTGGGTGGGGCGCTGGGGTAACTGGGTGACGGGCACTGAGGAGGGCATGTGATGGGATGAGCACTGGGCGTTATACTATATGTTGGCAAATTGAATTTAAATTTTTAAAAATGTGAAAAAAGAGCATAGGAGCAGTCAGCTCTATAATAGTTCTCTTCTGAGAATTTGCTGTTGGAGTAAAGGAAGATCACAAAGGAAAAAGTCCTCCTCCAACATTATGTTTTGTGAAGAATACTCCAAAGATTTCCAGCTTTCCAATCAAAAAGAATCAGGGTTCATTGATTCAAGCGGTCATCTCTGCCTATGAAATTAAAATGGGATGAACCTAGATCTTTTTCTTAGCTAAACACCTCAAAAGAAAGTAGAACAGGTATGGTGGTGGTTGACTACAGATGAGAGAAGGTACTGGTTTGATTCAGGGCTTTTCTGCAGTTCAATGAAGAAAGTTTTCTATTATAATTCCATTGAACTCAGCACTGTATTGCATTACCAGGCCAAAAATATCCTCAGGCATGCTTTAAAATGTAAGAATGTTGTTATTAGAATTAAAATGTACAGTTTACAAGTATTTAATCTCAATCTAGTTGACTAAATTTATACACATCTACTTATCAATTTGGAGATTAATTAATCTCAAGTACAATAAAATAGCATTAAATCACCAAAATTATTTCTCTGGGTCTATTGCAGTGAACAGTACAGCAGAATTTGAAAATAAAACACCAAGGCTGTCTGATGCCATCTCACACCGACTGATTTAGAATTTTGTTTTGAATATTAGGAAACTGAAACTGGAATGCTGCAGAGCTCTCTCTGCATATAGGTACACTTGTTTATCATCGTTAATCTTTGAAAAAAAAATGAATGTGAAGCTTAATGCTTAGGCATTTATACATACCAAATTTGAAACTGATAATCACAAGGGTATTTATTCTGAAAATTTTGCCTCAGGACTTGGCTGAGCCTCCACTGGCTTGCTGCATGTTAATATCAATCTCGCTTCACAGTGCCCAGAAATCCAAATCCTAAAGGAGATCTCCCTTCAGTTTTATTCCCATTTCTTTTGTTAACTTGTATTTTTGAAAAATACTGTCAACTGACGTATTTACACCTTTTATAAAATAGATACAATAGCATTTGGCCCTTTCCTTATTCAGATAGAGCAGAAATGAAATGATAAAATAGAGAATTTCAGTGGATACTATCCCAAAATCAGTAAGACTTTTGTCTGAGCACAAAAATAATCCCTCTCCAAAATAGTAAGCATAAATCATGAAATCATCCAGCATTTCACAAATATGAATTAAACACTTTCTGTATCTCAGACATTATGACAGATGACATATTATACAAAGCGAAGAAGGCAGGTACCCTTTCCTAAAAGTGTCACCCACCCAAAAAAGGACATACATAAATAAACACAAGGTGGTAAATTCTGTAGCTATGTTGGGCCCTCAGAGCTTAATGGTCAGCTTAATCTAAAGACATCAAGAGAATTTGGTAAGAAGTGATGTTTAGAATACTGAACTATGATTCTCCAGCTCATCCACCAAATATGAGGAGGAATGCTATGTGCAAAGACACACAGACCTGGAGGTTTTGTGAATGTGGTCTGGTATGACTAAACATTAAATGTATGTGTGGGGATTGTGTGAGTCAGTGTTCCTTTCCGCAAGAGACAGAAATATAGCTCAACTGAACTTAAACAGGAAACCTGTTGATTTAAAAGTGAAGGTAGCCTCTGGGACAATGGGATCCAGGGACAACTTCTATCAGGACTCTTTCTCCATCTTTCTTTCTTTCTGTCTCTAACCTCTGCTTTGTTTTATAATTTATGAGTCTTTTTCACTCTACAGGGGGTTACTCAAAGGGTAGAGAATGCAACCACAGGGAGTTAAAGACCCCCATCCTTCCATCAACAGAAAAGAGAGCCAGCTCCAAAATAAGAATTTTCACAGAAGAACTAATAAAATAGGCCCAGTTTAAGTCTTAAAAAAAAAAAAAAAAAAAGAAGAAAGAAAGCAAATATAAGAGCTACAACAGGTAACAGGTAGCATAGTTACAAAGGTAGGCCATGATTAGATCTTTGAGAATCTTTTATGCTACACAAAGTTTGGATTTCATCCTGTAGGTTAAAGGAGAAAAGCGAAGGATTTTTTTTTTTTAAGATTTTATTTATTTATTCATGGGAAGCACAGAGAGAGAGAGAGAGAGAGAGGTGGAGGGAGAAGCAGGCTCCATGTTGGGAACCTGATGTGGGACTCGATTCCGGGTCTCCAGGATCACACCCTGGGCCGAAGGTGACACTAAACCACTGAGCCACCAGGGCTGCCCAAAGTGAAGGATTTTAAACAGAGGAGTAATATGATCAGACTTCCATGCTTAGAGCACAGGGAATGATAGGGTAAGGTGAGAGAGGGTGGGGTGACAGGAGATGGTTGCAGTGATTTATGTGCCAGACGACAATGCTTTGAACTGAGCAATAGCAGTGGTAATGTAGAAATAGAACATATAGAAATTAGTATTTACTAGTCACAGGTATCTAAGAGGGAAAGCTATGTGGAATGACTAAAAAAAATTCTGATTTGAAGGCTCAGTAAATAATGGTACCCTCAACCAGAATGAGAACTACACAGAGAGGAGAGAGATGAATTCATTTTGAACTAGTTGAGGGTCATGTGAAATCTCAAGGTGATGTCCAGGGGGCATTTTGGATGTCTAAGTATATAGTTCAGAAGACAAGTTGGCTGAGCTGGGTGTATAAAGTCGGGGAATATTCACACAGAAGTCATGGAGAGGGATGATGTAGTAGGAGAATATGTAAGTTGAGAAAAGATGAGCGCAAACTATATAACTTCATAAACTTGAAAGATGAGTGTGATGAGCCCACTCGAGTAGACTGAACTTTAGTTTCCATAATTCCTTTCTCTTGCGTATTTCCAGTTGGAGTGGGCTGGAGATTGTCCTGCTGGAGTTAAGGGGCAGAAGGGAGGGGGTAACTACTCTGTTTGGTGGCCGAATGTGTGATCTATCGTGGAGAATATTCTATATGTGCTTGAGAAGAATATTCTGGTCTCATTAGGTGGAGTGGATTGTATACATCAATCAGGACCAACTGGTCTTCAGTGTTGTTCAAGTCCTCTGTTTCCTTATTGATCTGTCTGACTCATCTTCTCATTTTAAGAGTATTGACGTCTCCTACTGTTATTTGTTACTGCCCATATCCCCCCTTCAATTGTCAATATTTGCTTCATTCGTTTGGGTGCCCTGCTGCTAGGTGCATATATATTTATAAGTGTTGTATCTTCCTGATGAGTTGATTATATATGACTATACAATGTCCTTCTTTGTCTCTTGTAACAGCTTTGACTGATTTTTATCTGATGTAAGTACATCCCTCCCTACCCTGTTTGGGTAACTTCCCAAAGTATGTCCATACTTTGTATGGAATATCTTTTTCCATTCTTTCGATTTCAGCCTGTGAACGTTATTATATCTAAAGTGAGTCTATTAGCATGTGGCAGGACCTTATTTTTTTCATCCATTCATCTATTCTATGTCTTTTGATTGGAGAGTTCAAACCATTTATATTTAAAGTAGTCAGTGACAGGGAAGGGCCTTATCTTGCCATTCTGTTCATTGGTTTCTGTATTTTGTATAGTGATTTTGTTCTTTTATCTCCCTTTGTGTTTCACTGATTTTTATTTGTAATGACATATTTTGATTCCTTTCTCATTTTCTTTTGCATGACTTCTATAGGTATTTTCTTTGTGGCTACCGTGCGGGTTATGCAAAATATCTTCTAGGTATAAACAATCTATTTTAAATTGGTAACAACTTCAGTCACGTAAAAACTCCTTCACATCTCCTGCCACGGTTTTATGTTATTGATGTCACAAATTAGAGCTTTTTAATATTTTGTATCCATTAACAGTTTCATAGTTACATATTTATGTTTTTATCTTGTAAATTGTATACCTAAATTAAAAATGACTATGCAGCACCATTACAGTGTTACAGGATTCTATATTTGTCTATGTATTTACCTTTACTAGAGAGCTTTATATCTTTATATCCTTTCCTTATTGCTGCCTAGCATCCTTTTATTTCAACTTGAAAGCCTTCCTTTAGCAATTCCTTTTTTTTTTAAGATTTTATTTATTTATTTATTCATGAGAGACACAGAGAGAGAGAGGCAGAGACACAGGTAGAGGGAGAAGCAGGTTTACATGCAGGAAGCCCTATGTGGGACTCGATCCCGGGACTCCAGGATCACGCCCTGAGCCGAAGGCAAACACTTTAACCGCTGAGCCACCCAAGCATCCCTCCTTTAGCAATTCTTATAAGGCCTGCCTAGTGGGGTAATGAACTCGCTCAACTTTTTTTTTTTTTTTTTTTTTTAATCTGGGAAGATCTTTATTTTTCCTTCATTTTTTGAAGGACAGTTTTGTCGAATAGAGTATTCTTAGTTGGCAGGTTTTTTTGTTTGTTTTCTTTTAGCACTTTGAATATATCATCAAACTCCCTCCTGGCTTGCAATGTTTCTGCTGAGAAGTCTTCCGGGAATCTTATGGGAGCTCCCTTGTATGTGATGAGTCACTTTTCTTTTGCTGCTTTCAAGACTTTTTCATTGTTCTTTATTGTAATTTGTCTCATGCATTTGTCCTCTTGCATCAAATTACCTCCAGATACGCTGAAAACTGGAAATCCAGGACTTAAAAACCTAAGAGCAAGACATATGTTCCTCATCAGTTTACTTTTCTGAGAGACCTTCTCCAAACAGCAACCTGTGAGCATCTTGAGTGTCTTCCTTCCTTTTAGCTTACCTTCTTACTTCTGAATGTTAAATAAGTGAATGAGTGAATGGCCAGATAGCATCTTTAAATGATTGTTCTGTAGCCCAACTCAACAATATGGATTATATTTGTAGGATTCTGAGCTTCTTTGAAAGAAGAATCATTTGAAACCAAGGGAGTGTAATGAAACAGGGCATAAATAATATTGTCTTAGAAACTTTTTTTTAACATCTTGCTTTCTTTATGAAGACAATTCTCATAAAAATTGTTCAGGCATTGACAATACTGTTGCTCTGCTACACATTCTCAGGGAGAGGTACTTGAAGCAGAAGATGGTTTTAGCTATTGTATGACATGATGGTACCCTCTCCAAGTTCTGTGGACTCATCTCCTGCAGGTTTTGGGGTACAGTCATGGACTTAACGGTTTGGCCCACCTGAGTATAGATGTTCTCCTAAGCTTTCTTTTTGTAGGAGGTCGATTGATTTATAAAATAAAATAAAATATTGTCATATTCATCATATGTAAATAATATTGGTTGACAAGTGTTTGTTCAAAATATGTCCTCCAAAATACTTACCCTTGCTCTACAGTTCATTTCAGAGTAACATCAGGTTATATCTTCAAGTAGATAAAGTGACCCACTTACTGAATGAGTTTCCTTAAGTATCATGTCAATAGATAAGAAAATCTCTTGTTTATTTAAGATTTTATTTATTCATGAGGGACACAGAGAGAGAGGCAGAGACACAGGCAGAGGGAGAAGCAGGCTCCCTATGGAGAGGCTGATGTGAGACTCAATCCCAGGACTCCAGGATCATGACCTAAGCCATAGGCAGATGCTCAACCATTGAGCCACCCAGGAGCCCCTTAAATTTAAAAATAACAAAAGAAAATAGTAGTTTCTCGGTGACATAATCTACTCAATATCCTCAATCTTCAATACAAAACCACTATTGACCAGGATTACGGATAAAATATCTGCTTAGAAAAAAGTCAAGTACACATATTTTAGAAATTTCAGTCAATTTGTATTAAATGAAATATACAGATCAGACTATCAAACTTCTCTGGTTTAGTTAGTGAATGCAAAGTAAGTTGATGCGGCTGAATTAATCACAAACTCAAGCTAATTCTTTTTTCATCCTTATTAATCAAGTTAGGGTTTCTGTTCTATGAATGTAAACACAGAAAGGTCAACAATTTTGCTAGGGGCATGTTCCAGGGCATGGGAATTAAGTGAAAAGTCATCTTTCATTCCCTTACTGGCCTAAAAACAGCCTCAAACCTCAATACTGAATTTTAGATAACATGGAATGTGCTGTATTCACAGAACATATAAGTTTCTGAACAACAATGAAGATAATTTATTATGGGATTGTCAGCCAAGTCCGCAATGATTCTTTGATTAGTGAAAAGTGGTTTTGCATGTTATGCCCTGGGATATTTCTTTAATTTTTTTTCCCTCCAAGAGGATTTTGTGGATTGTACTAATGTTCCACATGCTGATTTTTAGTATAAGATTTGCTACATGATGTGCCAAAGGTGATGAACAATAAAGCGGATAGCTTAAATTAATTTAGAAAGTTTGTGTTTTTCTCTTAGGGAGAAAATATTATTTTAGAAGCCCTCATAAAACACAGCAGTGGGGAAGTTGCATAAAGCAGAGCTCTTTTCAACTCTTAAAGTTTTATAAAGTAACCATTTTGAAAAAATTACGAAACAGGGGTTGAGTTTTTGCATTTTATACTTCTGCAACCTAAAACTTTACATACCATAAACCCATCTTGCTCTCTTAGATACATCAAACAACAGCTATTGCTTCTTCACTGTGAAGAATACAAGGTTTCATCAGAGCAGCCAAAAGAATTTCAAGAGAAAACACTCCTCAGGTCCAAATCTGTGCAGTAGCTTTAGACAACCTATTTCTTTATGTCAAATAATTACATATGGCAACCAAGAAATACTGTCTCTTTTAGAGCTGGGATGCAATTTCTCTCTAATTTCTACAATGCTATGGTTTTGTCCAATTTTCTGATACCTTAGTTCTTTGACAGATACCTGAATAGATAACCTGCAACGAAAGTTCCCCAGGGCACTTGAAAACCAATATATTAGGGGTACCTAGGTGGCTCAGTTGGTTAAGCAACTGACTCTTGGTTTCAGCTCAGGTCATGATCTCAGGGTCAGAGTGGAGTCTGCTTAAGATTCTCTCTTCCTCTCCGTCTGGCCCTCCCCCTGCTTGCACACACTCTAAATCAATCAACCAATCAATCAATCAGATCTTTTTAAAAATAGGAATCCTTGAAAATCAATATATTTGCTCACTAATTTCTTCGTTCAACCATTGAACATATTTATTCAAGCTTGTCAGCACACTAGATATTTGAGGTAGGGCTATGGATGTAGAGAATGAACCAGGCATTATCCTTATTCTCTTGAAGTTTATAAATTAGTAGGTTTACTGATGAACATATTTTTTCCCAAGGACCTTAGGAATGCTCTTCTCTGGGAGGTCTCAGTTCTATCTGACACAAGTAGTTCCCTCAGTTTTGCCAAAAGCATGCTTCTCTGGAATTCTCAACACTGGTAAGCACAACCCAATAAGGGCAATTGCTGCTGTAGGGTAGAAATAAGCTGTCTTATCACAGATATATTTCTCACCCAATTTCTCCCCCTCCAGATCCAAAATAGTTCCCACAACTGAACCAAAGGATATTTCCTTTATCTAAACAAATCTGTGGAATCCTGTGTCTTTACTCTGCCCAATTATTCCATGAAGCCAACCATCTGTCCAATGAAACTTAGATCCTCTTCCTTCTCCAGCTTCTAAAAGATACTTGCTAGCCCAGCTTCCACCAGCAGCAGCACCAGTAAGGAATTATTGCCATCTTGGGATGGAATTGCCACTGCTGGAAGAGAGATCACAACTTCTGCCCTACAGAAACCTATATCTTAGTTTAGGATTTCTATGTCACTGACACTGCCCCTGCTTTAGGACTTCCTCACACATCTACGTCTAGAGCTTCCTGATAGCCTGATTGGCACTCTGACTAGGATCTCAAAGCCCAGATGATCACTGGAATATGTACACTTTATATCAAAGTTCTGTTTTGGGAGCAGATCTCAGGCACTTTGACATCCAGACTGGCAACAAAGAATAGATGGATCTATGTGCAATTGGCCAAAACAGGTCTTTGCAGGCCTTGCGCTAAGGCAGCTGGGTAACTGGCTCACTAGTCATGGGCTCTAGAAGTGGTACATGACACCTAAGCTTTACTAGGCTGAAGGATGTTCATCTGTATCACCCTTGTGCCTATAGCAAGTGTAGATTGCTCACTTATTCAGTGCCTACCAGAGCCAGGCTCAGTGCTAGGGATTCCGCATTCATTAGTAGTAATCTTCTTTTTAAAAATTCTTCTACAGGATAGATACAGAGAACCATTCATCACCCATAGACACAAAGGCAAGATTCAAACCAGCTTCAGCTTTCTGACTGTGGTTCCAATTCCTTAATGGAGCTAAAGTGCTACCAGGAAACCAGCCTGTTTGCTTAAACATGTTTAACTTTCCTAGTTCTTGCCAGTTCCTTTCCTCAAGACTGAAACCTATTCTCTAATAACCCCAAGAGATGCTTAAAGACTCTATTTTCATTTGGAAAGATTTGATGAGTCCTGATGCTGCGATTTACCTGGCTGAAAATATCACCATCGGTTGAAATTTGCTCCTAAATCCACCTCCACCCCCTGACCTAACTCTTTGGATGATGATAATGTGGGTGATATTGATGAGAGCCACCGGTTTTCAAATATCAGACTCTATACTAGGATCCTTAGATTTAGTAAGCAATTTATTCCTCACAAAACTTCTACATTATACTCATTGCCATCTCCAGTTTGAAAATGAGGCCCAGAAATGTTAACCAATTTGCCCAAGATCTATGACTAAAAACTGGATTCAAACTCAGTTTAGATTTCTCCACAACCCATGTTCCAATCCTTAGGAATTGTTGTGATATAGGACTCCACATAGAGGACTAGCCTTTCTGATTTAGCATGACCAGTTACCCCTAGTCTCCTGGGACTCTCCTGATTTTAACTAACACCTACATTGGGAAACCCCACAGTCTCAGAAAAGCCAGGCCTGTTGACCACCCTAACCTGTGTTAGAAGCCTTAACTTTGGCCCATTCTCTCCTCTCTGTAGGTACAACAGGGCCAGGCCTACAGTAGGCCCAACAGAGCAGTGGGCATTTGAGTTACCCTTCTCCTGGGAGTAACTGAGGGAAGATTAGAGGCTTTCAGGCCTCTGGCACTGAGAGTCATCCGATTTTGAGTAGTAAACTTCAGGCTGCCGTAGCAAGGAAATAGAGAACATTAAAGAGCAATGTGCCTTTACTCACATATTTGTTCTTTGCACTATTGGTTTATTACTTCATTAGTGAACAGAAGGGACAACCATCTTCCCCTGAGCCTAAGTTATCACTCTTGCCAATTTTCAAAATTGATCCAGTCCTTGGTGAAATGGCCTAACGTACCTTCCCTTACCCCTTTCTCTGTCCCATGCAAGGCTAAGGTTCTGGAATGTATTATCATGGAAGCCATCTACAACCTCAAGCTCATATGCTCTTGGGATTGCCCATGGCTGAATCTGTGCTCGGGTGGGCAGCAGAGGACCATTTACCATGAAGCTCTTGAAGTTTGAAGTCTCAGAGTCCTTTCAAGGACCTGAGAAAGACTTCGGCAATGTGTTCACATGTTTGAAGTTTTTGTTTCAACATTTTACAAAAGTGAAACATATTAATTTCAACTGATGAAGACTGGTGTCTCTTTCCATGCCTACTACTCCTTTATCACACTTCATCTTCAGCAGTTCACCTCAGCATGGCTGTGACTATCTTTTGGGACCTGGCTACAGAAAAATTAAATTGGGAATATGCCATAATAAATGAAATTTGGAGGGATGTTCTGGGAAGTTTCAAGAAAACAAATAGACATTTCAGATAATTTGGCTTTATATTTTTTTCTGTTTTAAAATTTGCACACAAAGTAAGTTTAAAAACTCAGATAAAAATCAGTGGTGTAGGATAGAGAACCAAAAGTATGTGAAAGGAAATCAAGGAAAAGATTCTATGGTGAAAACTGAGTTGCAGCACAACAAAAATTCATATAATATCAACATTTTTTATATGAAGAGATCATTTCTAAATAGAAATAATAAGTAGGCACTTGGTTTGCTTGAGAATCCAATTAATGAAAAGAAGTAATCATGATAAAACATTTTTTAAAAGCAGAAGTTACCTGCTGATATAGCCAATATGAACACAGTGACAAGGATAATCAAGTACTCAGACTTTCTGTAGATGGAAGCAGGCGACAGACTCAGTGTTCTGGCCTCACCAGGAAACCACAAAAGTTCCTGTGGAAGTGAAGCGGAATTTCATCAGAACATATTGGGTGGAGAAGACAAAACCCATCGTAGCTGTTAAGGCCCTGATGCCATGTATGTCAAATCAGTACCTTTGGATGATCATGAATTTATTATAGAAAGACAACATGTACTCATGTCCAGAATGATAAAAGCCATATTGAGGGGCCTGGGTCAATTTGCTGAGAATGAAATTAAAGAAGTCAGTTTTAGAGCAAACTCTTCACGTGTGCTAGCAAAAGTACATGTGTGTTCTAGCTATGTGGTTGGCTACACTAACAACTCCACAGAGATTCCTGAATTCCCCACTGCACCTAAAATTGCAGGGGAACTGCTAATGGCTGCCAACTTCCCAGATTGTTAAATAAGATAAATCTTAATAAACTGTTACCTTCTTTCAGCATTTAACAGCTATAATTCAGTTAGTAATTTTTTCATGAAAGATATTTTGATAAACATTTTCACAACTTTGACAACTACACTAAATGTCCATGTGACATTTTTAATATCAAATTGGGAATCTAAAGTATTTTAAATATTATCAACACAAAAATACAAATTTTACTCCACCCTGTTAAAGGAAATAATGAATTTTCTTTTTTCCTCTTGAAAAAAATGTAAAATAAATAAATAAATAAATAAATAAATAAATAAATAAATAAAATGTTACATGAGTGCTGTCATATGAGAAGGTGATCAAAGAGTACACAGCAAAGAAAAAAAGGTTTAAAAAATAGTATGAAAAAAAAAAAGAAAAAAATAAAAATAAAAATAAAAAAAATAAAAAAAATAAAAAATAGTATGGAAGTAAATGCAGAAGTGAGTTGATTAAAAATACTATTTTTCTGGGTTTGATGGTATTTGTGATATTTGTCAGTTTTGTCATATTTTTAAAATGTGATTTAATTTTAATTTTTTCCCTCATTCTAAATAAGTATCTAGTTACACACCTAATTTGGTCATCTTTTTCTGAATTAAGAGAATACTTCTAATAGTGTTGTAGGCTCCAGATCTCACAGAGCCTTAGTCCTGCCTTCTCCCCCATTTGCAATGCCTGAGGGCAGTGGATTCAAGCAACCAGGCGGGTCTGGGCTATTTCTGTACGCAGAGTCAGAATCCATCTTATATAACTGGAACTCCTACGTCTCTTCTTTTCAGGCACTAGCTTGAGAATTGCAAGTGCTCAGAACTTTCCAATTTTAAGACACTGATTCTCCAAAGCAGCATTCTGGAAGTATCCTTACTTGTTCCCAGGAGTCCACCGCTGCTCCGTCCCACAGTATATTTCAGAACCTCTTTTTATTTCATAAAGTTTTAGCCTAAGTGCTACAAGAGCCCCGATAGATGTTCAATTATGTATTAATGATTTGCATGCAGTCAGAAAATTTGATAGTAAGTAAAGTTTTAAAATGTAATCAGATTGACTTAGTGGAATCAGCTGTTTTTGCTTTATTTATTATAACTATGTTATTGTAGCAGATCCAGCCAGGGGCATTAGAAATGCAAAACAAAACAAAAAAAAAAACAACAAAAAAAAAGCACAAAACCCTAAACATAAGTTATCAAATATGCCCAACAGGACTACTCCTCCCCATCCACCTCAGGCCATCTGGTCCTTTGCTTGGCGTAGCTTCTACTCATTTATCTATAGCGTCAAGGAGTCTGGCAAAACTAGATACTATTGTATGAAAAAAGGAAGCAAATTAAATACACCACGATTCAGTTTATTTAAAATAATTTCAGTCTTTCTGGGCTATCTAGTTATTTACTAGTATGAACAATCAAGTTTATTTGAAACATCTTATCTTATTTATTAGAAACAGCCCAGGTCCCATGATACTTAAGTAAGGCTCAAATTATGACTTAAAATCCTGATTTTATTCCAAGTGTATGACTTAGGGTTTCAGAACAACAGTGCAATAGAGTAAAAAGTGTAGAAGAGCCACACCTTGAGGTAGAAGACTATACTTCTAAGAATAAACGTTTGAGCACATAAAATTTATATCAGGAAATAAAACTAATCATAAAATACTTAACAGAAGTCATTGGTCGTAAAGTGGCTGAATATAGACACTGGATTTAAAGCCCAGCAGATCTGGCTTCCAAAGCCATCTAACATAGGCAGGTTGTTGCACAGGCTATGTCTAATTTCCCTGGTGTGCAAAAACAGCAGCTTATAAGGCTATTGAGACAATAAATGAGAAAAATGTACATAATAGATGCCAGTAAATGGGAGTTATTTTTAACGCTTCTCTCACAAGTTGATAATAATTTTTAATAATAAGGGCAAGGTTTGTACCATCTATTTGAAATACATTCCATTGTTGATTACATTTTATTTGCCAATATACAATTTTTAAATGATCAGAATCAAAACAATTTTTTGGAGGATCTTTCAAAATACATTTGTCAGGGAAGAGTCTCAGCCTCAGGGAAGAAAGGAGGGAATAAATCTGAAACCATTCCTTAGATGCCATATGTAGAGGAGACAGTGTATTACTCACAGCATAGCACCCAGCAGGAACATCAGCAGGGTGGTGCCAAAACCTGGGTCCCCAAGTTCCATGGGTGACACCATGGGCCCAGATGGATGCTCCTGAGCAAGTAGTAAACAAGCCTGTCCCCTCCCTAAGAGTGCGAGCATGATGGTCATGGAGGTCTTGCTGTGGCCATCTGCACCTGCGTAGTCACCCATGTGGCTAACTATGAAGACTGCTCAGTATCAAGGGATGGATATACCTTGTGATCTATATACACGAACACACAGGGATGATCAGGGCTCATGATGAACTGCTTCCCCTAACAATGGTATTTATGGGAAACCACAATCTTTCTTTGAAGTTAAAAGTAAATGGAGATGCCCATTGTTGAGATAATCCGATTCTAACTCAATGATCTTAACTCTCTTGAAAATCTAAAACAGTTCACCTTTATACAAATTAAAGTTTGTAAAATAATAAAGAAAGAACCTACTTCTTCCATTCCCACCCATCCGGAATTACCTAGCTAATTAGCCTTTACAATTTAGTACAATATTTCAAACTGGATTGGAACTGTGGAAAACGCTCTCTGTGATGCAAACTAACCTTTTCACTTTGGCTCTTGTAAGTAACATCTACAGTGTTTTTTTCCAGCTCAGTTTCTGCCTCCATCCTCCACTCAGCCACAGAAAGGCATCATAACAGATGATACAAATATACAAAAACCCAGTAGCAATCTACAAGACATTAACAGTCTCAAAACAAGCAGGTTGATTTTAGGTTTTCTCATTGTTCCCGTTCCATACCTTAGTAAACTGTTGACAACCAGAAAACACATTTTTCCCCTGCAGAATTACTGTAACACTCAGCACCATTTTTAACTTCTACAAAGCAAAAGATGGAAAGAGTATGTAAGATTATGTTAAGTATCATTTAACACCATAGATTTTCAAAAGATCAACCGCCTGATACGATGTTAAATATAGTTGAATGTGGTCCCACATTTGGTGCCATTTTGCCAAGTTTCCGTCGGATGCAATTTGCAACAAGCAACATATTAAACCCCCATAAATAGTCATTATAATGTAAACACTGAACACTCCTTATTGTAGCAGTGAAAGCAGTCTCCAAAATATTAAAAAAAAAAAAAAAAAAAACACACACACAACCAGAAAACAAATCCTTGAATTTCATCTCAGGGCAGAAGGTGGATTTGAATTTGAAGACATGCCAAATGGTAATTTTGGGCACAAATATTTCAGACAAAGCTGATCTATTATGAGTAATAACAGCATATGTTAGTTTCTAAGTCAGTTTGCATATGTCACAGGAAGCACACCCAATTAGCATGTGAGGCCATTTACACTTCAGCAAAGTTATTAACAGTAAATCATAACAAAGTAGGTATGGTCAAATTACACATTCTATTTTAAATATGCATAAAAATCGGACCCCAAAACAGCCAAATTGAGAAAGGTAGATTCCTAAGTGTATTAAACCAGCATATTAGCTTCCTTTTACCTATTATTATTAATATTATTAATGATGATGATGATTCTTTTCTTTTCACATAGAGGGTTGCTACGGCTCTTGACAGTTTCCTTTTAGCTAGCTAAGCCTCGGAGGATTAAAGAAGACATTTGGCCTTTATGGTTTTCTGTGTCTGAATGTGTATGTCCTGAGGAGAAAAAGAGCTGTGCAAGAAGCTATTAAGCACCAATGAGCGAGCACGGATGTGGAATGCCTGAGTTATGTTCACTGAAACAGATGTCGTGTCCCACAATTCCCTGAGCTGCCTCAGGCTTTTGCTGGTGTCAACCCTGTGGTAAATGGGTTTTCATAATGAATTTACTGTGAATTCTCACACACACACAAACCATTAGAATCACATTAAAGGGCTGACTAAAATGCCACCAAGACTCCAAGCGGACTGTCTTTTGTTCATTTGGAAGAAACTCTGAAGAATCCAGAATCTCAAATCAATCATTCGTGATGGTTTGGAGAGAGGGACAGGCCTCTCTGTGGCTGGAGACAGACAAACCATGTTTTGAGAGGAGGAGGGTTCTTGGACCTCACTTGGGGCAGGGCTCCCATTTCTTCCTTCCCAGACTGTCACGGGAATGGTGGTTGCTCTTCATACCAAACACGAGGCATTGGTCAGACTGACCTGAGTTTTAAATTATTTTCCTTTAACCACTTCTCTTGAAAAAAAAAAAAAAATTAGTAAATGAACAAAACAAAACAAAACAAAAAACGTAGTAAATGACGCAAATCTATTGGAGAAACAAATCTTCCAAAGGGGCTACCAACTCTGGGTAGGGTATCTAGAGGGTATGACAGCTTAATAGGGACTGAAGGTAAGAATAAACAACACCAGGAAGAGTCAGAGATTGGGACAGAAATCAAGATACATAAGAACATGAGCAAAAGGAGATGCGTGAAGCGTGAGCTGGTTTTCAGAAGAGATCAAGGCTACTAGTACTGCTAAAAATAGTAACAAAACCAAGATACTCTATTGGTTGAGCACCTATTATGGCTCAAGCAGCTTACTCGATGTTTTTAATACATTGTCTTCTTTTTTTCCTCACAAAAACGTCAAGAATAAAAACTAAAAGCATTTGTAGACACTTCCTCCCTGCCAGGCTTTGTTCTGGGGGCCCCCACCATCCCCAGGGGCTATCCTTCTGTTCTCTCAGCCTTTTAACACTTAGCTCTTTCTTCCTACTGAGGTTTTGTGCCTGATTTTTCCTCTTTTGAAATCCTCCCAGATCTGCTTCCCGCACCCTACCCTTGCTTTTGGTTTGGGTGTCATCCTCTCCTCCATAATGTCCCACTTAAAAACGGTCTCTGCCATGAAGCCTTCCTGCAGTGCCTCAGCCAGAGTAGACTCCCAAGTGTCTCCCGTAATCCCTCTTCCACCCTCTTCCTTCCTGGCTGTGTTGTTCCCTACCTTGGTGGTGCCTTGCTTTGCTCTTTAGGGCATTTTCTTGATTTGCAAGGATTTATTTGCATGTTGTCTTGCCTTAGTTTTGTGTCTTCCTTACTAGGGTAAAGCACCACAAAGTTAGGTCCCAGCTCCTTTTCATTCACTGATCTATACCCGGCACATAAGCAAGAATTTGGCATATGGTGGGTACTCCACAAACATTCATTGGATGGGAAAAAATGTGCTAACTGCCTCGAATTAATTCTTTCACTTAATGAGTGATCCTCCTGTTAGCTTACTGAAGACAATGCACCCTCACAGAGAGTCAATGTCTAGGTAAGATCCAAAACTGGTTCTGTAGGGCTTCAGACTATGATTTTAACCATTATGTGCCCATTTGATAGGTCTCACAGATTTGCAGTATCAGTTTGATATAGACTTTTAAGATTGTTTTGTGTGGGGTTTTTTTAGGTCTCTTTCACAATCACAATCTTGGTAATACACAATCCTTTCAGCGTTGCTTTAGTGCTACTACTGCCCTTAAGCACCAATCAGCTGCATCCAGCTTAGTAGCACTACTGTAACTGGTGGTCAAGCAGATCAAGCAAGGAAAATGCAAAACCCTTCCACCGGATTTACAGCTCTAGCTGCATACCAGCCTAGGGAATAAAAACTTCACCCTGTTCTAACACCTTGAGAGGGCTAAAACCACATGAGGTTAGGTAAGAGAGGCTTTGTTAGGTGGGGCCTTGGCTGGAACCTAAAAGGAATCATCATTCTATTTTACTGGAGCTTCTAACTTTCAGCTACTGTGATATATGGAGAAAGAGAGGAAGGAAGGAAGGAAGGAAGGAAGGAAGGAAGGAAGGAAGGAAGGAAGGGGAAAGAGGAGGAAACTATAGTCTCTGCTATGGACTGAATTATGTCTCCCCCAAATGCATATGTTGAAGGCCCTAGCCTCCCATATGATGAAATCTGAAGGCAGAGCCTTTAGGAGGAAATTAGGTTTAGATGAAGTCATAGGGTAGAGCCCTCAAGACAAGACTAAGTGTAAGAAGAGACAGCAGAGAGTTTTCTTCCTACCTCTCTCTCACCACCTTCATGCACCTTAGTGCATGACCTTTCCTTCGAAAGGTCACAAGGACTTGAGAAAAGCAGTCATCAGTAGCCCAAGGAGAGAGCTCTCCTCACAAGGCACTGACCCTGCCAGTACCCTGATCTTCGACTTCCAGTCTCCAGAACTCTGAGAAATAAATTCCCATTGGTTAAGCCACCCAAACAATGGTATTTTGTTATGGTACCTCAAGCTGACTAAGACAGTGTCCTCTACCAAAAGTACAACCCAGTAAGGACAATTATTAGCTTTTATTTCCCATTACCTCGCTCCTTTGTGACTTTGGGTCGTGTCCTTATGGTACATTGGACCATTGTCATTGACCTTTGGGATATTGGGAAATTTTAAAGAAGCCCATAGACTACTCATACATTGGCTTTTACATATTTGGTAACATAGCATTCTCCACGTCACTGGACCCAAGCATGTTTCCACGGTAGGAAATGCTACTTACAAAGTTTCCACAGAAAAGTTGATATAAGACAATATTATAATATGATCTTCTATTTTTTTCAATCCCATCTTTATTTCACCACTATAGGAAAAATGAGCAGAAGGAAAGATTCTTAAATACACTCTTATCTCCCTTAATGGTCCAAGATTCTTATCTCTAAATTTGTACATTGTGCTTTGAAAACTAATGATGTCAAGCTCTGTAAATCCATAACTTTTAGAAATTGGCCTTTGATATAAACCAGTGACATAGATAGGGAAAAGGCACAAACAGAAGCAAAATCATGTACAAGTCCAGCTGATTTTGCCCTTAGAATATAAATAGATACACATAGACATAAACACAGAGAAGAAAATGTGGATCTTCTCGAAATGTTTAAAGACAAATGTTCAGATTTTTTGGACATCTTAACCAGTATTTAAAAAGATAAACTCCAAATGAGACTTTCTACTTCATAAAGTTGCTTTACACATTAAATTATATGATACTTGTAAAGTTTTTAAACAATGCTGCCACAGCAAGTCACCAGTCAGTGACCATTTAAATTTCACTTTTGAACATCTTAGACACCATCTTATAAATTGAATCGCTTGGGTTTACCTCATAACCTAGGAATACATCCAACTCTTTATCTTCAATCAGTTTAGGCATCTTCATTGTCTATTTGCCTCCTCTGGAGATCAAAGTGAAGGAGAGAATAATCTCTGGACAAGTTTCATTGCCCTTTAACAGTGCTTAAGTTAGGGTTATTATAATTATTTGTTTTTCTTTGCTGCACCTTTTCATTTCCTTGTCAAGGAAGGAGAGGGGATTCAATGCAGATATCCTGGCCAAAGAATTTTGCTAAGAAATTCATGAGACAGGGCAGCGGCAACTAATCGTTTCGGTAGGTCACAGACTGGGGAGTGGGAGTTGGCAGGTGGGAAGGAGGAGAAGGGGACTGGATGGTGGCTTATTAGTGGCAGTCGGAAGAGCAGTGAGGATGCACAGTTAGAGCCTGGTAAAAAGGTAACTCAGTTATATAGAGACAGAACAACTGAGACAATACTGTCCACAGCAACTTGGAATATAGAAAATGAGTTTATGGTCTGGCTAAGGGGAGAGTCAGGCACTGTTGACAGTGCCATTTGGTTTTTTGCTTTTGCCTTTTGTTTTAGTTGCACCAGATGAGGGAAGAGAGCTGAACGAAGAGAAAACTTCTCAGTTGGAAAGCAGAATTTAGAGGAAATGTAGAAGACCTAGGGATTGCTGGGTTGAATTACAAAACATTTCCTTCCCACAGAAGACTCTTGGGAAGTCTGGTTATAAAACCCTTTGTTAAGATCTCAGAAAAACTTCAGTTGAGTGGACTCATAATTGTCAAAAAAGCTTTCTAAAATTTGGAAGTGTGTTATCCCACAGCACTTTTATTTATTTATTTTTTCAAGATTTTATTTAGTTGAGAGAGAAAGCAGGAAGTGGAGGAAGGGCAAAGGGAAAAGCCAACTCCCCACTGAGCAGGGAGCCAGCCCTAAGACATGGAGCTCCATCCCAGGACCCCAGGACCATGACCTGAGCCAAAGGCCCACACCTAACTGACTGAGCCACCCAGGTGCCCCTCCCACAGCACTTTTATATGCCCAAAAGAACCCTGGATGTCACCTTTGAGGCATGACATCAATCCTCGTAAGGTTTATGTAAATTTTAAGGGAATGGTACTGGCACAAACCTTGCCTCCTTGGACCAAAAGGAACAGAAATGGTTAAGAATATTTAAATAAGAATTTTTAAAAGTCCCCTGGATCTTCCACTTCCTACAAAAAAGAAGCAGGCTGAGACAGCTGCTCAGCTACAAACACCAGTGACTTCTGATCGAAAAGAGAAGTCATCTTGGCCAACAGAACCAAAAGGCTGGAGCGCAGAGCCAAGATGGGAGAGCCACGTATTCACAAGTTCCCCCTCCCCCAAAGGCTGCAGCACTGACCCTGGTCAAGGAATAAGCCTTGCCCTCTTGGGAGGGCAACCTGCTGATGCATACCCAACTGCCTTTCAGGATTACTGCAAAATCCTGACTACTATTCGCTTCCCTTCTTTACTTTCATTTAACTTTTTTTTTTTTTAATTTTAGAGGAGTTTTCATATTTCATGAAAATTGCAAAGATAATGCAGAGTTCCCATCTACTCTTCATGCATTTTCCCAAACTGTTAACATTTTACAAAACCACGAAGCATTTGTCTCAACTAAGGAACCATGGTTGGTACATTAACCATTAATTAAAGTTTGTTCAAGCTCCACTATTGTTCTCCTCATGTCCTGATTTCCCAACTGTTCTAGGTTCTGTGTCTAGATACCCCGCAGGGCGCCACAATACATGTCACTGACCTGTCTCCTTAGCTTCCCCCACTGTGACGTATGTTAAACTTTCTTTGCATTGGATAACCTTAACGATTTTGAGCTGTGTTTTGAAGGTATTTTGAAGACAAATTGGAGCTCTTAGACCTTCAACTTGAGTTTTAATGATGTTTTTTCTTATGGTTAGACTGCTCCAGCCCTAACCAGGTTCTCTCGTGGAGAATCGGCCATTTCTCCAAGGAGCCCTGGTTCCCTGTCCCTGGTATTTGAAACCAAGTCCTGGATGCTGGCTATGTTCCTTGCTCCTTTCTTACTGTTTTTGAGCACAGGTGCCCATCATGGTTACTCTGCCCCTATCTTACCATATTCCGTTGAGTGTGCAGCTGGAAAATCAGTTATGTTTCTAGTTCACATCTCTCAGCATCAAAAGAAGCTGTCTCTAAGGAGCTTTCCCCATACTGAACTAAGACACTAGTCAAGAGATCCCGGACTTCAAGCCTGGTGTAGTAATTGGTGTGAGGCTTTGGAGTCCCTGGATGAGAGTAAACATATTTTTCATGTTGAAAGAATGTGAGTAATATGGGTCATCAGAAGTGGACTCTGGTATGTTGTTTCATGGCTACAACATTACCCACATCCCTCTCTACAAAGTGGTTTTGCTGCTCCTCCCACCCTGAAGTAGAGTCTATATCTCCTTTTGCTTGAAACTGGGCTAGATTTGTGGTGGAAGGGACATAATTTAAGTTCTTGAGCTGAAACCTCAAGAGGGGCTTGTAGCTGCTGCCTTCCTTCTCTTAGAATCCTGGGACCACCAGGCTGATGAGGAAGCCTAAGTGTGCACCACGTGGGTAAGGGAGCCCACTCACCAGGTATATCCCAGGTGAGCCCAGTCCCCGACCCACTCACCAGCTGTGTGCAGTAACCTGGGTGAGCCCAGGGGAGACCAGCAGAGTCTAACCCCTCACACAATCATGAGAAATGGCAACTCACCATGTTTGGGAGTAATTTTTGAAGAAGAAATGGATAATTAATACAGTACAATTGACTGCTAAAAAGTTCATCTTTCTATTGATCCTAAATCTACTACCCTATAAGTTCCATTGACCCAGGTCAGGGCTTTTAGCAGGTAATAAAGTATAGTAAATTGTAATGATGAGTTAATATCTTGATTTTCTCTTTTTATATTGCAGTATTTCCCCTTTACCTGTTTTTTCACTTTTCCTGGTTTCAGTTACCAGCGGTCAAAATCATACACCATCCAGAAGCAGATGCTCCTCCTTCAGAAAGTCGGTAGTAGCCTAACACCACATCACAATGCCTGGGTTGTTCGCTTTTCTTCATTGTATCAAGTAGGCATTTTACCATCTCATGTCATCTCTGGAAGGGTGTGAGTACAGCACAGTAAGATATTTGGAGAGGGGGACCACATTCATATAACTTTTATATAGTATATTGTTATGATTGTTCTATTACTAGTGTTGTTAATCTCTTACTGTGCCTACTTTTTAAATTTAACTTTATTATAGGCATGTAGGTATATATGTGCAGGAAAAAAAAAAAAAGTATACAGGATTTGGTGCTATCTGTGGTTCCAGGCATCCACTGGGGGGTGTTAGAACATATCTCCTGTGGACTGGGGAGGGGGGCATTGCGCAGTATCTTTACTGAAGACATACGGAATTAGCGCTTAAGGAGAAAAGAAGAGTTTTATCAGCAGACATGTTGAGAACTCACAGATTGACAAGGTGTTTGGAGAATGGAAGCTTCTGATTCCCCCTCAGATGGCACCTTAGAGATGCCTACTGACTCCACTTGAAAGCAGAGATTAGTTCGATAGGAGGTAAGGTTAGGAAACTGCAATGTAATTGTGATTAAAAACTGGCAAGTTTAAATTGTTCAACAGAGATAACAACTTTCTCATGAGGAAAGTTCTGTTTACGGGTCTAGATTTACCTCAAGCCCCTGACCTTGTTCAGCCTGCCCTACCACACTCTGGCCCTGAGTCTTCTAAAGAGAGATGCCAAACTCTTTTCTTTAGTTGATTCCTAAATTTTTAGTATCTTCATGTAGTTTTGATTTTGATAGATTAACCATTTTATTCATCCCTTCAACAATCACATATTAACCATAACATATAATGGGCCAGGAATACAATAATAATTCCTACATAGCCTATGACTTTAAAAGCATATAAATGAGCAATTGGGTAAAATATTGTCGGTATAACATTAGGGGAAAGAACAGGCGGGCATCTAATGGAAATTGGGGAAATTGTAGTAAATAAATCCATTTTTGATGTCTGACTACTGCTGACAGCTTTTAAGCGTCATACCTCACTCCTTCCTTCTGCCCCACATCTGGGCAAGCTGATAAGAAAGCCTGGTGTTTCCTCCTTTGTTGTGGTGGGAAGTTCAACCTTTTCCCCAGCCACACCCCCAACCACCCTAAAATTCTCAGGCTAGTCTCTTTCCCTTGATCTCTTAAATCATTTTTGACCAGCTCGGGAGGCCCACCCCACGCTCACCAGGAAGCTGATTATGTAAGTAATAAACCTTTTCAAATACTCTTGGTGCCTGTGTGGCATCACCAGTGTTGAGCAAAAATTTTGGATAAGGGTAGCTAGCCATCTCATCTCTAGAGAAGGACGGCTAGACAGGTGCTTGTAAAAGGTAGGATTGTAATTAGGATTTTAAGAAGTCAACAGTGGTTGAGCATGAAAAGCAAAGAAAATCGGTAAGAGGAGGATTGAAAAGTAGCCACTAAGTTTGGGAATGTGGAAGTGAATGATGATTTTTTTCTAGAATCCTTTAAAACTGTGATGGGGGGAAAAGATCAGATAGCCAAGGCCAGAGAAGAGCAAGTGGAGGCAGTGATATGATGAGAGAGCTGGCTTCTTGTCTCACGGAGTCAAAGAATGAATCTCACAGACACAGGAGAGTGAGCAAAGGGGTAGAAGTTTATTACATAAAGATACAGAGAAAGCTCTCAGGGGTGAGAAGGGTCCCAACAGGGGTTGTGGGGTTGGTCTTTTATTGAGAACTGACACGGAAGCCTGTGGCCTTAAGATTCTTGTGCTGTCTTGATTTGAGTTAAGGTTGGTGATAACATCTTCAATGGCTTACTTCTTCTTTGGGGTCTGGTTATTCTTTGTTGGTCACAGATGACTGTCATAAAACAACACCCTCCCCGCCCTCACCTAGGGGAGGGTGGTCTGGCTTGCTCCCTTATCTCTGGTTTCCTTACAGCTCAGCATTTGGGATTTTTCTGTAAGCCTGATTCCCTGGCCCCCTACCTAGCCCTGTCTAGCCCTGTTTGTCACTAACTCAGCAGCAAACGTTGACTACTACCATCTCAACACATTGGAGTGGAACTTATTCAGCAGAGGCTGAAGATAAGTGGAGAGAAAAGGCAGAAAAAGCAAGCAGGGCTAGATGAGGACTTTTCTTTCTATCTTTCTTTCTTTTTTTTTTTTTTTTTTTTTTTTTTTTGAGGGAATGGAATAAGATTTCTTTATAGACCAAGGTTATATTCAATCAAGTAAAAGAGGTTGAAAACACTGGGAAAAAGAATTAACTGATGGAATAAGATGGAAAGGCAAGGGGGAAGTTTTGAATTAATAAAAAATAAAAAACTAACAAAGCAAGGTAGGGAGGAGAAAAACTCCATGTGGCAGATTAAATCTTGATTAGAAGAAAGAGAACTCATCCACTGACGCTCAAACGATACACGTGCATGAGGGCTTGGGTGGATATATGTTTAGGTGGCAGGATCAGTAGGAAATTGATGGATAAAATGAATAATGGCTTCCTGAAAGTGGAGGTATGGTTACCTCTGGAAGACCCTTAGGAATGGGTTTTAGAAGGGGGTTGAAAATACTGGAAAATAGGAATGGTAGATGAGCACAGAGAAGTGAAAGCCTTGAGACCCACCTCAGGCTACAGGCACCAATCTGCAGAGATGTGATCATTTAACTCTAGGGAACAGACCGAAGTCGCTTGGAGGCCAGGGGGATCAGGGGGAGGGGGTAACTGGATGATGGTCATTAAGGAGGGCACTTGTGATGAGCACTGGGTGTTATATGCAACCAATGAATCACTAAATTCTACCCCTGAAACTAATAATACACTACATGTTACCTTGAATTTAAATTACAAAAAGAGATAAAAACAGAATAAAAAAGAAAAAAGAGAGATGTGATCCTCTTCCAGCTACCTCATTTGGATACCACACAATCTTGTGGTCTGTAACACAGGGTTGGGATCCAGGATGTCAGGACCACACATATTAGGTACCCTTCCAGTTTCACTCATATTGCAAGCAATTTTTCTAGCAATTATTACGCCCTGTTCTATTTTACCCCCTCTCTCCCTCACATTGGTGTCAAGCTGAATGGTTGACCCTGGACAAGAGACACATTGGAAGTTGTGCAGTGGGGACCCTCCTTCACAGTGCCTCTGGGACTTGGGTTGCAGAACATTGTTACATAACATTTACTTTAGAACAGTTTCTGATTTTTTTTTTTGATTGTGAGACGGAGTCCAAATACGTATCTTATTAATTTTTGATCTTTGGAATATGTAAGGCAATTAAATCTATTACTCGTAGAAAGAGAACCACTTAACAAGTAGATAGGAAATATACTACACTAAGCATATTCTAGAAAAATGAAACCCAAAGACATACATTCACACATCTGGCGGTGATTCATAATTGAATATTATTTTCTCTCTAGTTATGATGGTTTACATCAGCCTCAATCCCCAAACTGAAAGTAGCTGAGTAATATTGCTGGCACCATCTCTTTATCCCAGTTCCATATGTGCAGAATAAAAGGTTTAACTATAATTCACTCTGGTAGCATTACACAGGGAATTTCAATGAAGGTGTTGAAAGAAAATAATTACCCACGGAGCCTGAGGCTAGAAGGGAAATCTCTCTCGCTCTCTCTTTTACAATATGTTTCTAATGGCAATGTGCGAGAAGCAGCCGGGAGGATGGGACCATTTTCTTACATGACTGCATCAGTACCTGTCAGAAATGGTATAAATTTGTGAAACTAGAAGGACACTAAAATATTCCCTGATGAATGATATTAAATACAAACTTCCAGGCTTAGGAAATTCACCCAGGAATAGATGAGTAGGGATAATATGTTTCAGATACTTTCGGACTCTCATAAACTCATATTGACCAACAGCTATGGTGAATTTGACGTATCTACAATACGTAGCGGCCAACGCACAATCCTAAATAGAGCAAGCGATGAACACATAGGTGCCTAACAGAGTACAGGGTTTCTTTCAAATATCAGACTAAAGATAGCCTTTGTGACTATGATTCCAAACTGTAGGGTGCAAAACGAAAGCAGAGAGATGATTGTTAAAAATCTTTACTTCCCAAGCCCAACTCAAAGAACTTCTGATTCGCTGGGTCTTGGGCAGTAGGCTTGAATCCGCATATTTAGCAAATACCTACGGTGATTCTGGTGCAGATATCATAAGGATCACATTTCGACTAAGATTTAGGAGAAATTTGGCACCATCATGTGATTGGTTTTAATTGATAAAACCTCTACTCTGTCAAGCGAGACCCTTACTACTTCAATATTTTCATTGGCAATGTGAAGAGAGGCAACTGAAAAAAAGAGAAAAGGTTTACACTAGACAAGAATGCTATGTCAATCCCGTTTTTGGCAGTCACACTGCTATTCTCAAATTTTAATTCCAGAGCCAAAGCAAAAGGCATAGGTCCAAGCCCCAGGAAAAGCTGCGATGTGGGAAGAATTGTTTGGCTTCATGAACCCCACTTCCACTGTGTCTGTGTCTTTGGCGTGAGGAACAAGGAGGGCCCTGATCATCCAAGAATGCCAGGGGCATAAGGCTCAGCCCTCCTCCCCAACATCGCCATCTCCCCCCACCCACTGCCCCCGGGGCACACCAGCCTGCCTCCTAACACAACACCATCGCTCCTAACCCTGCCCTCTGCAGCACCCTGAGTTCCAAACAATTTCAAACCAGCCTCCCCCATCAAAACTATGACAGTCTTAGAAGCTGATGAGATGAACTAGTTCTTCCTAAGGCTAACACAATGCATGGCAATGGCTTACATGGTTTTTCCTTTCTTAGAACGTTTAGTCCAGCTTCAATAAATGACTCATGATGAGAACTTCAAATCCCTTAAAAGGCTGGTAAAGCAAATAAGCGGACTCAGGAGACATCCAGATCCTGCCGAAATCATACCGCCATGGAGTGAATCATGTCAGCCATCCTCCTCCTCACGGACCCCCTGCCCTCATCCTGCATCTTTCTTTCACCTCCAAACCCACCCAGTGCCTGGGTGCTGCGCTCCCTGCCCTCCCTTCCCTGCCCTCTCTCAGGCTTTGTCAGCCTGAGTAAAGGCACCTTTATTTAAACAGTAATTCCCTTACTATAAATTTAAGAAAATAGGGAAGCTTGGGAACTCTGTAGGATATAAATCAAAGTGTAAGGAGGTATAGGAACAGGGGGCTTAAATATGGAAGCTGGTCTGGAAAACACATTAGAGTCTAAAAGAGGCTCTCTTTCTTCACTTTTCTATTCTCACAAGGGCAGAACTTACTTTAAAACCAAGAGGGAAAAAATAACTCTAGAAGCAAAGGAAATATAGAATTTTAGTTTAATTTTCATTTATTTTATTATTGAAGCTTTTTTTTTTTACTGTAGCAATTAATAAGTATGTATTCTTACTGGATTTATTAATCAGCCAATTTCTAAATGCAGCCATAGGAACCAGAGGCTCCAGAAGGAAAAAATACTACAAAGCTTCCTATGCTAGATAGAGTGCGGTCCTTTATAATTTAGAACAAAAAGGAGACGCATTAGAGTAATATGACCTTCCTGTGGCTAAAACAGTAGAAAGTAAGGAGATCATTTCAGAGCAATTAGGTGGTTTGCAGTAACCTAACATCCTTCCTTTCTTAAATAAATAACAACAAACTCAAACCGAAGAACAGCAACAACAAAAAAAAGTGGAGCCTCTCACTGCAGTTAGTGCTCAGACTCTGTTCTGTGCTGGTCTCAGTGACAAATGGTAGAATTCAGCATGACTCTGTTGGTATTTGCTTTAAAACCATATGATAGCTAAAAAGAAATTAAATGATTCAATTCAACCTTTAATTAGATGGCTAATCATTAGGAACCATCACCAAAATATACATCTGTGCAACTTCTAAATAGCCTTTGGTCCACTACCAACCCATTTCTGACCACCTCACTCACAACCTGATCTAAGGTGCTTAACATGGCTAGCAATGGCTAAGCCAGCCTACTGTCTCTGTATTGGAATGCTTTAACCGCACAATTTGTGATTAAAACATTATAGTTTATTAAACATAAAATTCTAGGAAGCCTGTTTCTCAGACATAAAATTTTTTTCAAGTGTATAAGAAATCTGTAACTCCTTGCTATGGACTGTATTGTCCATAGTCCCCGTCCAAAGTTCATGTGTGGAATTCCTACCTCCCCGCCACCACCCCCCCTCCCAAGGTGAGATGTGGGTGTTTGGAGATAAGGTGAGATTCCTATAAGGAAATAATAATGGTTAAATAAGGTCACAAAGGTGAAGTCCTAAGTGATAGGATTACTGTCCTTACAAAAGGAGATGCCAGAGAGCACTCCTCTCTCCACCATGCGAGGACACAGCAACAAGGTGGACATTTGCAAGCCAGGAAAAGAGCTCTCATGAAAAACTGGCACCTTCATCCCTATCTTCTCAGCCCACAGAACTTTAAGAGATAAATGTCTATTGTTGAAGCCCTGCAGTCTGTAATGTTTTGTTATAGTAGCCCGAACGGACTAAGACCCTCCCATTGGTCACTGTTCCTGCCACCTTGTCCAGGACACCCACTCTCCACCATCCTTCCTATTCTCTTTCCTTGCTTTATTCTTATTATTAGCACATGTGATCAATACGTATATTTTAAATTTATCTATTTCCTGTTTTCCCTTGTTAGAATGTAAGCTCTATGAGGACAGGAATTTTTTTGTAGTTTTATTCACCATTGTATCTCCAACACCTAAAAGCATGCCTTATCTTATCTTTGGAGCAGCAACCTTTAAAAAGCTGAAGACTGGGATCCTTGGGTGGCGCAGCGGTTTGGCACCTGCCTTTGGCCCAGGGCGCGATCCTGGAGACCCGGGATCGAATCCCATGTCGGGCTCCCGGTGCATAGGGCCTGCGTCTCCCTCTGCCTGTGTCTCTGCCTCTCTCTCTCTCTCTCTGTGACTATCATAAATAAATAAATAAAAATTTTAAAAAAATTTAAAAAGCTGAAGACTAAAAAAAAAAATTAAAAAATACAAATAAAAATAAATAAAAATAAAAAGCTGAAGACTACTGAACCTGGCCTCAGAACTCAGGAAAGACAAACAATAACACATAAAGGAAGAATCCAAACAAATAAAAATTAACATAGACAGATTAATTAAAATTAGAACATAAAAGATAACAAAAATAATAATAAACCCAGTGAAAGAGAATTGTTTCCATGTTGTCTTGCAGCAAAAAAATGTCCTTATTAGCAGCCCATAAATCAAGGTATAATCCTTACCATCCTAGCTTGATGTTTCGTAAGAACAAATTACCAAGAATAATTCATACTTCCAAGAATTTTCAACACACAGTGGTCAGTCTAAGAAAGCAATATGTATTATTTGCTTAGCAGGAGAGTAAATACTTTGAAATAATGGACACAAATCTATTCAAGCATAATAGTTATCATATTTCAATTTATTTCCTTGTAAATTGCTTGTTACATGCTGAGTTAGTACAAAGAATTATAAAAGAGATAATTAAATGCATTGAAAAATATAAAAAAATAAATGTGGCATATTAGACTACATGATTTTTAACTAAAAATCTTTGGATTGTGAAGGCATCACTTAACTCCCTATTTGAAATCTGGCAACAAACTCACTGCCAAAAAGCATATGCTATATCGAATTAGATCATCATCCCACAGAAGACAGAAACGTGCATTTCTAAGGCATATGTATGTTCAACAACATACTAATATATTTTGGTAACCACTAAATGTCAAACATTATCCATACAGGGTATTAACACATTAATGTTTTCATTAAAAAAGAAAGATCTCTTTCCTCATTACATTACGCATTGATAGAATAGAGAGCTGTCACATAAATTACCACAAAGTAGTTCAAGCTAGACCTTGTAACACTTGAATCATATAATCGGGGGCAAATAACCTTTAAAATGAAAGATAAATGGTAAAATTTAAGGGCATTTAATTTGCATAAATGTAATGTTAACGGTCTTTTCCTGGTTTCATATTTTATGCTTAATTTATATATGTCACTCTATTAGGTCCTCAACACTCTTATAGGTCAGTTTTAATTTTTTCTAATTTTATTTCACCATAATAAGTAATACGGAAGTAGTTTATCATATATAAAAATAAGGTGATCTCATAAAAATAATTCAACATGACCAGAAACATTCTAGCACCAAGACCATATTATTGTTCCTTTGTTAATGCTTGCTTTGAAATAAATATGTATATTTTAGAATCTGGGTGTACAAAACTCATATTCAACTTTGGACACGCAGAACTCAATTCCAATAAATTTTTCCAGGTTAAGTCACTGTGACCTTGGCATGCAGAAGAAGACAGAACAAAGATCGTTACCCAGTGCGTGGTCTTCCCTTACTTGGAAAATAGTATTAACATTCGACACTTAAGTTATTGGCTTTCAAGTTTTATCCACTAAACTTCTACTATAAATACTGAAATGCATTCAAATACACCTGCTCAGACAATACTGTGTCATCTTTAACAATAAAATAGAACAAAGCATCCATTGATTAACTGTAATGAATTTGAGCTCATCCATGGCCCACAATCTCTTACAAATTATAAAATGCCTGCAGTGCATGAATTCAGTGATAGGCTAAAGCTGGACAGCAAAGTATCAATTTATACACAGCAAAATATATTTTCTTTCCTTAACTTTCTTTGACTCACCTTTATGTGCCAACATCAATGGGTTATGGATGGTAAATGTTGCCACCATCCACCACTGGGATAGTTTAAATGGACAAAGCAGACAGAAACTCCTTTCTCTAAGGAAATTTTACCTCCACCTGTTACCTCCACTTTTTCTTGGAATGATATTTAAAGAGAATGAAAGTTGTCCTCACTCACTTCAATCCAATTTAGTGATGAAAGGATGTGATGAGGCTTCCTTTAGGACAAAGACTTTTCTTTTTAGCTCATGTCAACCAAAATTGAAATGGCGGGGGGAGGTAAGTTATGAGATTCAAAACATGTATTATTCCCCTTCATTTTATTACATTGTCCTACCTATGGTTTAATGTGAAAATTAAGGGCCATATGAATGTTTACCACACATTTGCTAGGGACAGTATATCACTTGGCAGGCAAATTCTCATACAGATGCCCACAAAAATACCCACATGACCAGTCTTTAAGTTCTGTTTTCAACCTACTTTTCAAATTCACTTTAAAGTACCTGGCTCTCTGTTACACTGGTAATTTCAAGAACAGTTCCAATACCTTCAAACTTAACCAGACTTATCTTTGAAAATGAGATTTCTTTGTATCAAACTGTCTGATAAAAATATGAAACTCTGGGTAATTGTACACGATTGAAAATATACGTACAAGCATGAAAGCAACAATTTATACCAGTCACCCTGGCCTATGGTGTTTGTCAATTATGCTGTTGATTTGGCATGTTTATAGATAATCACATATCTAAGTCCTACTCTAGGAAAAGAAAAGGAAAAACATACTATGGAGACTTATCTATCTAAATGAATATAGAGAGATAAATGTCTTACATTATATCGACTGTCTCTGTGAAATAAGAAAGTCCCAAACTACTACAGATAATTGTATTTTAGAATAGCACAAAGCTATTCTACTGGTGGTATTTATTTTCTCGTCTAAACATCATTTATAACAAAATATAAAAGGTGCAACTTTCATACGCTCCAGCTCCAATAAAACGTAAGGTAAAAACAGACTTCATTGGGTTGAAATGCAGAATTTAGGGCTAAGCATTTCTAATATTCAGAGTAAAAAGACTAATGTCAAGAACTTGGTTTCACTGGGATACTTATCTGGAAAATAATCTTGAAGACTTCCTTGCATGGAAAGACATGACGAACAATGCCTTCTAGTTTGTCATTCATTTTTGTTTGACTTAATTTCGGTGAATTTCGTATCATATTGTATAAAGAAACATTTAATCTTACCGATGTTTAATGGCTTTTTTGGTTTTTTGGAGGGGGAAATGGCACATTTGCTAAGTTGTTTTTATGTATTAGTTACAGATGATCCTGGGTTTTTACAAATGGCTTGCAAATGTTCTAAATCTCTTATGACAAAGGGTTTCTCGGTTTTGCAAGTTGACTTAACAACAAAACAGAAATAAAACACAAAATACCATGGCAAAGGAAATAAATTCAGGTTTTAACTTTCAGTACACTAAAACGAAATGCGTACCGGTTTTTATAAAATAACTATACGGTAACCTACTAAGTAAATCTGTTTACTAACAAAGAGTAGAAAGAACCGCTGGTGAATCTTGACCAGTGGCTATGTGGTTATGAAGTCACATCATACTTAAAGCAGAGGTCATCTGTAGGATCTCAACGCCAAAAGTGGTTGTGCAAAATGCCAGAGAATGGCCTCTTCAGGGCAGTTACTAAGGCAGGAGCTGTATTGCAGGAAAAAGGTCTCAGACTTCACTGTGATCACTGAGTTTGCTCAAATTCTAAAATAGAAGAGGAAGAAATAAGCACATGTTCGACGCTTAAATTGGTACTATAATCAAAGAACAGTAACAGCTGATGCAAGCTGTCCAGCCAAGTTAAGCAGACAGGCATTCTGTGAGGCAAGACAGGATGGTGGCTGCAAGCTCCAAGTCCAAGGTCAGACTGCTGCCTTTGAAACCGGCTCTCTCCACTTACAAATGATATAATTTGCCCGGGCCTCAGTTTCCTCATTTCTAAAAGAGGTTAAATAATAGTCTCTACCTCACAAGGTTGTGGCAAGCCTAATGAACTAATATAGGTAAAGCTCTTAGGCTATTCCTGCAATATAATGAACATTCAATAAATGTATATAATAATAATAGTAATAATAATCAGTGCATTATTATTTTAATTTGTAAATACATAGTGTTGTGATTGAATAGGATAGGGATGACTCTGGGAAGCACCAAATGCTGTTCTAGGGATGAGGAAAAGCAGAATGATTCAAAGTCAAAGAAAATTTTCAGGAAATCAAAGCTCTAGGAACAGCTCTAAAACTAACTATAAAGCCCAGTATTTGGAGGATTACTTTGACACTTCATATCATGGCAGTTCTGGGCTCTGCAAATAATGTTTCCAAAGATGGCAATATGAACTCAGAGTAAGGGTATCAGAGCAGAAAAAAAGCTATATAAGGCTAAATCTGAAGTTTTAGCATTTGACAGAGGTGGATTCAAATTCCCAGGATAGTAGATCCTGGAAGAAGCATCTACTTTACAAGCAAGCAGTTTGCACTTAATAGGTGATCCCTAAATCCTCTAAGCTATGATATTGTTAAAAGACCCAAATTATTAAACAATGTTCATAACTGATCCAAGTAAGGAACGGAAACATTCCTTTACCGTAGCAGAGGGCTCTGGGAAGGGGAAAATTGTAATAGGTTTTAAATACCAGTGGGGTGATAAGCTAATACCAAAAAATGCAAAGCCTTTGATTCTACATTCTAATTTGTCTAATGACTCCTGCAGGCCAGCTTGCATGGCTCACCTTATTTGAATAGATGTTACTTAACGCAGCAGATACTGATTCAAAAGAAATTGGTTTCTCTGAGTCTGGGTTTCCACAGTACTTCACGGCTTTCATCAAGGAAGCTACGAGAAAACATAAGTAACATAAGGACAGATGGAACAGCAGAAGGATCACATTCAAGGTTAGCCCGGAATCTTCCCTCACCTGTGCAATGGGCTAACGATACATCCACACTCCTGCTCTTACAGTCCATGTAAACCTGGAAGATTTAAAATGGTATATTCATAATTAATTCAGGATAGCAGGCAGGAAAGGAAAAGATGGGCTGAAGATGAAAGGAGAATTTCTAGTTAAAAACAACAAAAAGCCAAAGTTTATGATGTCAGACCACCAGAGGGAGGTATTGCTACACAGTCAGGCGTACCCCGCAGACTTCGCCAGCCCGAGATTAATGCAGCAGGGTATTTACCTTTCCTGCAACTAAGTCTGGCCCCCTACATTTTCATGTAATAAATGAAACTTCTCTAATAAACATTAAACACATTTATTTCCCTATAAGATGACAGAAAGTTGTTCTCTTTTACTGGAAGTCGAGGACCCATTTATAAAGTGATGAAAACTGCCGACCTACTGCTTAGTTTAATATTTTACAACAATCTGCACATATTCATGGACTCTCAGATCCCATCGGTGCACGGTAAGCTGAGAACCAAAATAATCGAAGCCAAGGTGGATCGCCCAACTTCTATTTTTTTTTTTTCCAACTTCTATTTTTAAAGGTCCTGCAAGATGAGGGATCCTAACTAATTTGCTTGACATATTCTAGAGTCTTGCCTCATTCACATCCTAGAAGATACCATGTAGGGACAACTTACTGAAGGCCCTGATTTAAATTCAGAGCAGAAAAAAAGCTATATAAGGTTAAATCTGAAGTTTTAGCATTTGATAGAGGTGGATTCAAATTCCCAGGATAGTAGATCCTGGGAATCTAGGACTAGATGGATCATGACTTGATCAAAGTCAACCCATGAAACTCAGTGAAAATAAATTGAGAAGTTTTATCAACAGTAGGATGGATCTGGTTATGTAATAGAGAAGTATCTCACATATAAAATATAGAAAGCATTTACACAACACTCCAAATGTTCCCCCTTGTATTGTTCCTGAAGTAAGCAGTTATGTGTGAGAAGAACTGCAAAATAACAGGAGATTACAAAATAATTACAAAATAACCCACTCTGAGCATGAATAAACAAGCACACAAACAAACAATACACGGACTGAGACTTTGCCAAAATGAATGGCTACTGTTTTTATAAGTTAAAAGGATTAATTCAAGGTGACTGTTCAGTGTTTGACTTTTTCTCAAGCTCAGGAAGCACAAACACATTGCTACAGGTGGCTTATCCATATTGATAAACGTAATCTCCAGTTCTTTGACCTCCCCAGTGTCCTAAAGAGAAGAATAAACACAAGTCACTCCATTTCTTCAACCTATAACTCAAAGGGGAATGTGGGAATGTTCCTAACACTACAGTGACTAAGGAAATAATCCAGAAATGTTAGGAAGCGGGAAGACATTCATGGCTCCAGAGAATCTGTGGCTCTTTATCTGGACCCTCTTTCAGTGGCTGCAACTAAAAAATTATTATTAGTCACAATGATATTACTTGCATCTTAAGAAATGACTTTTGCAAATTAAAAACAAATAATAAAAGCTAGAATTATGAGTACATATTAATTTCTAGAAACTTTGTTGTGTGCTTTCTTTGCAATACATCATTGCTAAGCTTCATAACTTGATGAAGTGGGTATGTCTACTGCCAGCTTACAGAAAAGCAAATACTTAAGCCTAGATCATGGAATTCATTATACCGCTACTATTTGGACCCAGAATTTATCTATCTTTAAAGCCAATGTTCTTAATATACATCATAATTTACTGTAACCATGATGAAATAAACCAAATAGTAATATGGAAATTTAAAAAGGGCAAATTGACACAAAATTGCTGGTGAGACAAAACACCAAGCCATGGGCAAACGTTATTTTCTGCTAATTTGAAAATAAAATGCATCAGTTGATTTATCCCATAATTCTATTGTGTATTTTAAAACTGTGAAGACAAATGGAAAGAAGAAAAAAACAAAACAAAACAAAAAACTCTTTCTCAACATGCTCAGTACCTGAATTATTTGGATTCCTCTGGATTTTCAACTTCTGATCCTAAACTCAATGGGAATAAGTAACCATTTCCTCCTGTCTACTAACTCTAATCCCGATTTGCAATATAAAAAGAGAACAGCTAGTGAACATTTGAGAATATTCAAAATAAATGTGAAATACAATCAAACAAAAACTGTATATCTTGGTCTTTTCCAGTAAATGGACAATCCTAATCTAGTGTTTTCCAAAATATGATCTTGGACCACTTGCCTCAAAATCACTCGTGGTTGTTTAAATAAAGATTCCTGGACCCAAACCAGGGCCCAAAAGACTGTGTTGTCGAAGAGCACCCCAGGTGAGCCTTCTGCACATTCACTGAGGAGCACTGTTCTAGATCTTGGTGACACAGAGGAAATAGAAATACGGAACACAGGGAGCCCTCCCATGAAGAACTATCTGTCTACAGTCCAGATTTAGATACAAGAAAATATGACATATTTAGGTTGAACTATGCCAAATTGTGCAGTCTTTATAGTGAGCAACAAGAAAACAAAAGCATATTATGTAGAAAAAAGGGGTGACATACCCAAAATAGCCACTAGACTGAAGTCCAGGATATTTAAAACTCAACTGTTTTTGCATTTTTGCTTTCTAATTATCTGCTCATACTGAAACAAAATCACCCCCTCATTTTTATGAGGTGAATACAATGCGACCCAGGAGGGTTAATGAGCTCCCCAACACTTCATGGCTAGTGTGACAGGACTGGGACCACGTCTGACTGTCACACACTGAGCAGCTTCCCCTCCCCATCTTCTCATCCCTATCTTCGTAGGAAAGTGATAGGAAAGTTGACCTTTGTGCTATATTTCTTGTTTTTTTTTTTGACCCTGCACTATCTTGAATTTGGAAGGTCAGACATTTCCGATTTATATTTATAAATAGCACAGTTACACAACACCACAGAAAACAACCAACACTTGCAACGTGAAGCCCTTTAGAAACTACTGATCTTCCCTCTTTAAAAGTCTATTTCCAATTTCTGCTTCTTGCCCTGACGAGTACCTAACACAAGACTATCCCCTCCTCCATAAATATGTAGGCAACCGAACAAAGATACACAAACTGTTTTCAGACAGTGGGGACAGGGAGCAGAGGACCGAGTCCCCTGAGAGAAAGAAAATCGATGAGACAAGCTCTCTGAGAGCTCAGCTTTCTGCACAAAGCAGCTTCTGGGCCAGAGTGTGATGGACGCCTAAGTAAAATGCAAGAGCTTCACTGAGCTGAGCAGACGGAAGACAGTTCAGGAAGGACTGGGTGGGTGAAATCCGTGGGAGAGAGTAATGGAAATGAGGGAGATAAGCAGAGAAAGAGCTCCAGAAATTGTTCACAGGATTTTGATTACGTTTTTGGCAGAATAGAAAGCCACCCATGCGGGAGAGTGTGCGGTGAGGATAGAGAACCCGTGGGGAGCAGACACCCAGACACAGGTAAGCTGAGCTCCGTGCAGCAGAAGCTGGTGGAGGACTAAGGATGGTTGAGGAACAGATGCTGCTCCATCCTCAAGACCCTCCCCAACAAATTTAAGACACTGAGGGAGAGAACAAAGGAGACCTAGTTGACATGGTATTTATTGTTGACATAGCATCCCACCCCCCCCCAAAAAAAAAGTAGAGGAAAATATGCCAGAAGTGTCTGAGATTTCCTTGAATTGGAAAAATTAGGTGTTCTTCCTTCTGTGGAAATGTCTTGTAAGCTACATTTATTTTAAAGAAATAAGCAGTTTTATTTTTTGCACACCAGGACCATGGAGACACCATGGAGATCACAGAGTAGAAAAGTAAGCCCCATCACCCAACAGAATGGAGAAAAGCGCCTGCACTGGGGACCATTTGAGGGATCAGATATGGTATCTGGTCAAACTACACCATCCATGGGGGTAAGAGAAACCATCCTGCCATCACCAGAGGCACTTTCTCACGGAGGGGACTCTTCTTCCCAGAAGCCTGTATGCTGACTGCCCAGCATGTGCTATGCCCACCACATCTCAAGCCTGTGTCCTGTTCTCTCTGACCAGCCCATGTGATTACCCACCACCACCACCTGGGCCCCTACATATACACACCGGAAGCTTGATGGGATCTCCTGCAGAGAATCTATGGCAGTGGGAGGCCTAAAGTCCTATGTCCTCTGGGGAGAATGGGTGAGGTGGGTACTGAAACAGGTGGAGTCAAAGACCCCGGGGCTGAGAGTAGTTGGTGAAAACTCCTGTTGACCAAAGAAAAGGTTAAGAATCAGTCCAAACACAAGCCATGTAAATACCTCAACAAGCATGGAGACTCCAGAATAGTCAAAGAAAGTTACTCCGCTGCAATCCAGGATTAAAAACCACTTCTCACTTGGGCATGGCTGTGAAGCTTCCTCTGTAGGAGAAGCAGAGACAGACGTGAGTTAGGGAGAGTTCTTCGAGATTTCTGCTGCTGACTTGGTTGACTGGCAGAAGGCAGCGGTGACCTCATGTTTAACAAGACTAATTCCAAACACTTTTCAGTTTTCATATGTTTCATTTAATTACTGATGACTTCTGAACTCTAACTTTTAATCATTTGAACGTGACTTCAGGTAATTATTACAAAATTCAGAGGGGAAGAGGGGATGGATGGGCTAATGACCTATCATTCCACAGAGACACAAACTGATGAAACTTGGCAATCATCTTCAATGATTTTGAAAGAATATTCACAAGACTGCGCCAAAGACAGACTCAAATTGAGGCCTCTAGGCATTCTCAACAGCACTCTTTCCACTCTATCCCACTACTCCCTCCAGGGATATGCCCAGAGGTAGAGCCCTGTTTTGTGATGTCTGAAGCTTATAGTTTGGAGGTCACATTTCAAGGAAAAGATCTCATTGCTGGGGCTTGTCTATTGGGCCTGGAAGGGAGCTATGTGAGAGACCCTAAAAACTAAGTTTTAACTTGTTCATAGAAAATCTGCCTCTGAACTTACCGAAGGGGAAAAAAATTTACTCAGGATGTCATGAACCACGAGCTCTTATTTGCTGATGTCTTTTTTTTTTTTTTTTTTTTTTATTTATTTATGATAGTCACAGAGAGAGAGAGAGGCAGAGACACAGGCAGAGGGAGAAGCAGGCTCCATGCACCGGGAGCCCGACGTGGGATTCGATCCCGGGTCTCCAGGATCGCGCCCTGGGCCAAAGGCAGGCGCCAAACCGCTGCGCCACCCAGGGATCCCTTTGCTGATGTCTTTATGGCCACAGTTCCCTCATGTGAAATGACTTATTTCTAAGCAGCGATAGACCATGTCCGAAGTCCCTCTAAGGAGTGATATGGCTCTCCGGCCACGTAAGAGAAGATTGCTTCACTGTAAGTAGGCACAGTCTATCAAATAAACTTCAATCCATGAATGATTATGAAATTCTCTGAGGAAATAAATTCTTAATTGGAGTCATTTTGCTATTTAAGATCCCCGTGGCATTAAAAAGGGCACGTGATGTAACAAGCCCTGGATGTTACATACAATTGATGAATCACTGAACTCTACCTCTGAAACTAATAATACACTATACGTTAACGAAAAAAAATAAAAATAAAATGCCCATGATTTTCCCCTATGGTGGCTACAAAAACGTGGGAATATGGTTGTTTCTCAGTTAGCCCTGGAGGGAAGTGTAAGGGAAATTATGTATTTTTAAGACTGCTGCTTAAAGATAAAAAGAGGTGAGTGGACAGAATGAACACCGAACATTTACTTATAGCAATAATTGTTAGCAAAAAAGAGAATTGCTACCAAGTAATTTTTAATATATTCAAAAAAAGGTATTCAGGGATAGGATTTGTTTCCAAGTTTCACCTTTAGATCTATATTCATATTTATTACATGAAATAATAACTATAGAGCACGGTCTCAGTTCAGGGAAACTTTTTAAAACATACTTATTCAAATGCAGTTCCCACTGCAAGGTTTCAACATTGTAGTGGGTGATACAATGTAAGGAAAATACTCTCCATTGTTTCTAGGAGCCCGTCTCTGACTGCCAAGGATTGGACTGGCAGACAAATGGGGATTTATAAGAAGCAAATATCTCTGGAGTGATGGCTCAAGGCTTCATGCAAAAGTAGCCTTGTAGGATGTGGATTCCAAAAAGCAGAAATGATTCATTCTGAGTACTCCATATGGGCAGCTGTAAATGAACACTGATGGTATTTGAGATTTCAAACTCCTCCTTCTCCCAGTCAACCAGCATATATTGAGGACCTACTGTGTGCCAGGCACTCCACTAGTTCCTTCTGCTTTCCTGTTTCTCCCACAGAAAGGAGGGCTAAGAAGTTAAGAGTAGGTTCAGGCTCTGCTTCCATTGGCCCCAAACAGCAAATTAGAACTTTAAACAAAATTTAAACTTAGCTCATAACTTAGCTCATCCACTGACCGCTCAGTAGGAATCATTATCAATCACTATTTGCCTAATTAAACATGGGACCTACCTCTACAAATGCGCAAAGGCTCTTATTTATGCCCTCAGATAGAGTGTGCCCTGCTCGTTATCACAGACAGGAGAGGAATAAGACCACAGGAAAAAGAAAAAGCAAAGGTAAAGAGTAGCATGTTGATTGATACTTATTCCTTCTATCTCTTAGTCCCCATAAATACACACGCACACATACTCATATAGACACACACACAGGTGAGCACTATAATAACTGGTGTATAGATACTATTATTTCATTTTGCTTAGAGCTACAGAGATAGAATTACTAGATCAATATTAAAAGAGTGGCTAAGAGATTTGGCTCATTATTTGATTCATGACATGTATTTCCTTGAATACTTTTTAAGATTCGTAAGCACACTTTTATCCAATTTGAACATTGTGTTATATTTTCAGAGTATAAAAGTCTCCTGCTAACAATTAAATGATCAGATAAGCTGTCTTACAAACGTTCGATAATTCATGATATACATATATAAAATATATATAATAGATTAGGCATTTTCTTACAAAGTTAAATATAAGAAGTTTTATTAGTAAGACTGATGTTTGCAATTTACCATGGAAATCAATATTTAAATGGTTCCTATGCAGATACTTTTGAATATATCTGTCGTAGAAAATAAAATTTATGTGATTTCTTTAAAGGCAGTAGTGAGCTGGAGCCAGCTCATACCAGCTCCTTTTTTTTTTTTTTTAAGATTTTATTTATTTATTCATGAGAGACCCAGAGAGAGGCAGAGACACAGGCAGAGGGAGAAGCAGGCTCCATGCAGGGAGCCCGAAGCAGGACTCGATCCCAGGGCCCCGGGATCATAACCTGAGCAAAGGCAGATGCTCAACGACTGAGTCACCCAGGGGTCCCCATACCAGCTCTTTTGACAAGTCTTCAATATGTCAATTGTTTCATAGCTTCTTAACTCCATGATTAATGACAGAGTGTTGGTGTTTGGAATCAGTCATGGTAGAAATATTTTACACAATGGAAATGGGCAAAAACTACTAGCAATGCTTCTCCACCAACTTACCTCATTGCCCCCTATTCCAAGAGTTGCTTGTTAAAGATTTACCAGCACATCACTGTCTAAAGGTGGGGAATGTTGTTAAACATAAGGAACAGAATAAATGATTTTTAAAAATCCAATGGCAAAAAAAAAAAAAATCCAATGGCTTTGACAAAACACATTTCTTTTTTTTTTTTTTTTTTTTTTTTTTTTTTTTTTTTTTATTTTTTTTTATTTTTTTTTTTTTTTTTTTTTTTTGACAAAACACATTTCTTAAACCACTGGCATCTTTAACAAGAAATCTTAAAATGATGATGACTCAATTTGATATCAGAATTTCTATAGCTCATTTTTCCATCCATACAGCACCATTCTTAACAAATGACATATATCTTTTACAAAATAGTGCATATTTCAAAATAAGCTACACTTAAATTCTTAGTTCAAGAAATTCAGTAGAAAAAATAACTTTAATATTTAATCCCCAAAATTTTAAAAAAAAACATTAATTTTTCTGAGATCTTTAAGCCTCATTCTTTATTTACTAGGAAACATAATTGTCATTGGTACTATTTACAAAAGAGATTTGGAAAAAATTAATTTTAATATGAAAAAATATTAGCAATTGTTTTATTTAGAAATGTCAAAAAATGTCAATTCATTATTTTTCCTGAAAGAGGCCACATAAATTATGATCTATAACTATTAGAATATGGCATGAGTTCTATCATCCCCATTCCTTATCCAGACAAACATGGCTAACCAATCACAGTACTTTTTCCGCTGAGGTCAAAGATCTTAGAATTTTTATCAACTCACCACTTCAGGAAGACACCAGGAGTTTACAAGAAATTTGTATTTGTCAATCTGAACTCATTACTACAGTGCGAAAACAATCTATTGAGGTGTTATTTAGAGGAATTGATCACTGGAGCTAAATTACCAGAAAACGGTGGTAAAAGGTACAGAAAAATTTTTAAGAAACAGTTTTTTTTTCTTCCCTATCATACTTATTTCACTTGTAAATTGCACTTGTCATTCTCTATATTTTCTTATAGTTATTTCATAATGTATCAATAGACTGCTAACTATAAAAATGTTTGGGTTTTATCATAACAGTACAAAAATTTCCCTTCTATTGTCTCAGTGTGCTTGCTTTGTCTTTCATTTTTACACTCAGTTTCCTCTTTCTTGTTCCTTTAATCAAAATAGGGTATATTTTCATACCATCTAAAATGAAAAAAAAAAAGAATTGTTCCCATGGGACGCCTGGGTGGCTCAGTGGTTGAGTGTCTGCCTTCTGCTCAGGTCATGATCCTGGGGTCCTGGGATCGCGTTCCGCATTGGGCTCCCTACAGGGAGCCTGTTCTCCCTGTGCCTGTGTCTCTGCCTCTCTCTCTGTGTCTCTCAAGAATAATGAATAAATAAATAAATAAAATCTTAAAAAAAAAAGAATTGTGCCATGTATAGATAATAATTTAAGTAAGCTATTTTAAGAGGAGCAATTAATGATGTCTTTTCCAAATAAAAAAGACATCTTTAGTGGTAAAGTTACCAATTCACTGAAATGAAAATTTAAATACAATGGACACTTCTGAAATCTTTCCAAAAATAAGTGAAGTTTTCTTTCACACAGTACCCTCTCAGCTCTACCATTGTACTGATTTTATGGCTATAACCTTGTGTTCTAAGCTTCTAAGTAAATCAACCAGTGTAATAAAAGTCACATTGTCGTAGAAAAGAATAAAGTGAATTCACAGCTAATATCCTGCCTTAAGCAAAATGAGGTAAGCTTGGAGCATGTGCAAAGGAGACAACTAATCTATACCCATGTGGGATGTGGTAAATGATGGGCTTTATCTACAAAAAACAACATTTCAGAAAGAAATTAACCATCAGGTGTGGGTGGGCAATTAACTCCAGACTGTGGAAGCCAGCTCTTTCCTGTAGAATATTCATTAACTCCTTTAATTAAAAAGTATTCATAGTTGCATAATTTAGGAGTGCTTTTCATATACTTCAAAAGGTTCTTGACAGTCTGTGAGTCACTCATAATTTTTTAAGAGAAGGAATTTTCTGTTGATATCAATTAACTATTGAGAAGCAGATTTACATCTCTAATTTCTCAAGAAAACAAGGAGCTATGAAATATTTAGAACAAACCACAACATTCTCCTTGGAAAACATGTGCACATATTATCAGGCACGTCATTCGTTCATTCATTCCTTCAAGCAGTCAGTCTATACAGATGTATTCAGGGCTCTGAATGGTGTCCTAAGTAAGGCAAGTAGAATGGAAACAAGAAGGATGATGGGCCTTGCCCTCAAAAGACCCACAACCAAAGCAAGAAACCAGCTGATTGAACTCGTAATATGAACTATTCTCAAGGATGGAAAAATTATGCACAGAGTGCTAAGGGAGATAGAGGAGTGACCTGGTGTGGTAAACAGAATAATGGCCCCCAAGGATGCCCACATCTTAATCCCCAGGCCTGTAAATATGTTGTTAACATAGCAAAAAGAATTCTGTGGCTTTAAGTTAACCACCTTAAGATAGGGACATTACCCTAGATTATCCAGGAGGGTCCAATAATCACAAGGGTCTTGATGAGAGGAAGGCCGGAAGGTGGGAATAAGAGAAGATATGGTGGTGGAATAAGTCAAAGAGAAATTTGGTTTGAAGATGGAGGAAGGGGCCAGGAGTCATGGAATATGAATGGCTTCTAGAAGTTGGAAAGAGCAAAGAAATAAATGGATTCTCCTCTAGAGCCTCCAGGAAGAATATAACTCTGCCAAAACTTTGATTTTCTACTGTGAGATTCATTTCAGCCTCTAAAACTGTCCTGTAAAACTTAAGAGAATACATATGTGTTGTTCTAAGCCACTAAGTTTGTGGTAATTTGTTACAGTGGCAGTAGAAACCAGTACACCTGGGTTGCTGGTTTGGGGGGGTAAGGAGTGGTGGTGAGGGCAGGGAACTTGTTTTATTTTATTTTTTATTTTTATTTTTTTTTGGGGGGGGGAATTGTTTTAGACTTTAGGATCTGTGACAGCAGAAGTCACACCTGCCTTCTTCACCCTTGACCATACAGTGCCTGTCATGGTGCCCAGGACTTAGTGGATGTTCAGTGAATACCAGAAACCTCTGCTGTGGGCAAGGGACACGAATCAATTAATGCAGGAATAAAAAGAAGAATAGAACGCATGAGCTGAGATCTGGAGAATGTGTAGAAGTCAAGCAGGGGAGAAGGGAAGTGGAGGTACACTTGGAAAACCAGAACCCTAAGAGAGATGTGCACAGGAGTGCCTCTTGGGAATGGCACAATGGCACTACAATGTTTTGGGGACACAGTCTCCACATAATAATGGGAGACTTCTTCACATTTGAGCAATTTTTGTTTTCATTCAGATGAATATGATGACTGCCATCTTATAATTTATATAGCTGGTTTCATATATTTTGATTATTCAATCAGCTGCTCAACTACAAATCTTCCCCTTCTGTGAAAATTATTGTCAGGAGAGTGGATTTTTTAATTCTCTTCCCCTTCCAGTATGCATGCCCGCCCGCAACAGAGACCTGAGTCCTGACTCTGTCCCTAACTAACTGCATGATTCAGAGCAAGTTCGTTAACCCCTATGGGCCCCAACTTCTTGATCAGTAAAATGAAGAGTATCCTATCACCTATTTGAAAATGGAAGTACAGTATTTACTTATTACCCTTTTTGGAGTTATCAAGAAGAATGTCTTTTGAAAACTGTCAAGTGCTATACAAATATTGTCCATCATAATTTTCATTCGCTGACCAAGTGTTCATTGGACCATGAAGGACAACGCAGTGAACATTTTGAATTCATTTCTTGCCTTAAAACTCTAGTTGGAAGGAAAATATGCAGAATAAGAACAACTCTGTAACCATATAATATGTGACTGAGTGAAGCATGTGATATCTCTGCTTTTCTATTACTATGGTCTCCGTTTCACAGCTGAAGATACTGAATACCAGGCTGCGTGGACTGTACAGTCCCCCGCATGGGTCTGGTTGACTTCCTTCTCTACCTAATGGGATTGCCAAGCAGTGTGTCCTTCAATTGACTTGACTTCTCTACTAAATCTTGAAGATATTATAAGGTTTGGATTGGCAGATTGAGGAGATGGTGCCATTCAGGAGAATCCAAATAAAAGCTCAGAGCCCTGGATGACTGCACTAGGTATGGGGACTGATTTATCAGACTTGGACAGAAGACATGTGTGATGTGGAGTAAAAGGGAAAGCAGTTCAAGAAGATAAGGAAGGGCTTTGGGTGGTGTGCTGAGGAGGAGTGGGCACTCGATCTTCAGAAGGAAGCCTTTAGGATGAATCATAAGACAGATTTTAAAGTAAAGATTAATCATTTACTTTAATCAACTACAGATTAATTTCAGATTAATCTGTCATTACATCACAGAGCACAGTACAGCCAAGATGGTGATTACATCTCCTCTTGCATGTTAACACCAGCCGTCTGCAGTAGCTGCCTGCAGCCCCAGGTTGAGAAGATTCTCAGGCTACCCTGGCTCCTTGGAGGACATGCCTTGATCTACTAGCTCTGATTGAGGTGAGCATGGGACACTGGATATTTTCTATCCATGGATTAAAACCAAGAATGTCTCGTAGCAGAAAAAAAAAAGTACTAATTCATTTTGCGCATGATTAAGGACAGAATCAGAGTCACAGAGTGAAAATATAGAGGTAATAAAACCAAGAGTTATAGGTTTTAGTAATTAAATGGGAGGAAAAAATCAATAACATGAACAGTAAACACATCCTTAGCATTTAAAGCACAGAGAGGGGAGAGTAAGACGGTGTTTCTGAACAAAGAGAGATGAGAAGACCCAGGATACCCTAGGGTGTCAAAGAAGGAGAGGAGGAGGATACTGGGAGAAATACTCTTTCCTAGTTCCAGTATCAGCTAATTCTGACTATTACAGAAGGGACACAGCAAAGGTGACGATGCCCATCAGCTGCTGCCCTGTGAAAAGTGGACCTGGCCTAGTGAGAGGCAGGGGTAAGAACACCCTTAAAAAGTTTCTAGATAGGCAGGAGAATTAGGCATTCAAGAAATGGTCATTAAATCAGTACTAGAGCAGTATTGTGCAAGCATTCTTTGAGAGCATAAGGCAAGAAAAAAGTAAATTTACTACACAAATTCAGAAAAGACCAGAGAAGCTGACATCCATGTTGATGGGGGTCAATGCTACTAATTTAGGTATCTATATAACATTTATGTTATTCTACTCTATATGTTTATATGTTCATTCAGAATATATTTTATATACTAATACAGTAAGTATTAGTTATATGTTATCCTCTTATATAAACATTCCACATGACCTTTATTCATTGTACTGTTAATGGATATTTCAGTTGTTTCCAGATTTGGGGGAATTATAAAGAAAGCTACTATGAACAATTTTGTATGTTTCCAAGTACGGATATCAACAGATTTCTTTTTTTATTGTCCTTAGAAGTATGAAAATTAATGTAAGTCAGACTTTTCTGATTTTTAAGTTTATATAAATGGATTTGGAATTTTATAGTATGCTTCCTTTGTCTTGCTTTTTTAAGCCTATTATGTTTTATTTTTTTTAAGATTTTATTTATTTATTCATGAGAGACACAGAGAGAAAGAGAGAGATGCAGAGACACAGGCAGAGGGAGAAGCAGGCTCCATGCAGGGAGCCCGACGTGGGACTCGATCCGGGGACTCCAGGATCAGGCCCTGGGCCGAAGGCAGGGGCCAAACCGCTGAGCCACCCAGGGATTCCCTATTATGTTTTATATAAGACTTTTCCAACTTTCTTTATTATAAAAGTATACCAAATAATAAATATATCAAATAAAAACTCAAGTGCATAATATACCACAGTTTATATGTGTATCTGCTACCTTTTTTGGAAATATGAGTTGTTTTCAGGACAGTTTTGAACAGTTTTACAAATAATACTGTTGTATTATAATATACAACATAATATACTGTTGTATATTCACAACAGAATATTCTTACTTGTGTAATCGGCTGTACACAAACTCTCATTTCTTCAGGTTGCATAAGTAGGAGTGGAACCGCTGTTCACAGGGTATGTATATCTTTAATTTCATACAGTTTTTCCAAGCTGTTTTCTAGGGTGTTGTAACAGTTTACCCCCCCACCAGCATTGTAGGAGACTTCTTATCCTACATTCTCACTACCCTTTGGCATTCTCAGACTTTTAAATATTTACCAATTATATATATTTATACACACATACACATATATACACACATATATGCATGTACCCACTGTATATATGCATATATATATTTAATGTTCATTTCTCCAGTAATTACTGTAATAGTCAAGCATATTCTCACAAGTTTACTGGTAAATTTGAAAATGCATGCTTCATGGCTTTTCCTCATTTCTTTTGGGTCTTCTGCCTTTTTTATTTATTGATTCATAGAGGAGTACAGTCCTTTCTCCATGTTATATGTTATATCTATCTTCTTCCATTCTGGCTTGTCTTCTCATGCATTATTTGGTGGCTTTCATTAAACAAAAACTCTTAATAATGATGTAGCAAAGTTTAAAGATAATTTTCTATGCTTAATACCTTGCATAGCTTGTGCATTTTCTCCTATATTCACTTCTAAATTTATACTTTCTTTACCACTCTTGGGATATTGATTCACCTGGTACTGATTTGGGGATATGGTATTTGAATCGAATGAATAATTTCACTCATTGTAGACACATGATTGTCTCATCATTGTATATTAGTAAGACTGTCCTTCCCTCACTGCTCTGCAGCGCCACTTTTGTCACAAATCGAACACCAATATGTGTGAGATTTCTCTCTCCTTTTGGGCTCTCTACTTTGTCCTAATGATCTGTTCATTTATCTTGGAACCCATACCATACTGCATTGATTTTTAGAGCATTATAATGTATCTTCATAATTAAGAAAATATTCTCTCCCCCTTGTTCACATATTTCAAGAGTTTTTTGGCCTATTCTTGGCCTTTTCAATTTCTACACAAAATTTAGAATAAGCTTGCCAATTGCCATTAAAATGTCCTATTGGAATTTTAATAGGGATTAAATTTATGTTTATAAATCAACATAAATAAAACATATCTTTTCAATATTGAGCATTCTAACCAATGGACGTTGCAGTTCCTTCTATTTATTCATAAACACCTAAGTGTTGCAAGTATTTTTAACACCTTGTAATAAGGTTTTACGTTTTCATCCTGTGTAGGTTTATACATCTTTACTTAAATTTACTTCTAAAAGAAAGCAGGAAGTGAGATAGAAAGAGGAGAAAGAAGGAAAGAAGAAGATGGAGGAAGCGGGGAAGGAAGCAGGAGGAAGCGAAGGAGGAGTGAAGGAGGAGAGAGAAGACAGGGGAGGAAGAGAGGAGTAGAAGTAGAAATGAGAAGAGGGAGAAGGGTAGAATAGGGAAGGGAGGAGGAAGACGAAGGGAGGGAGGTGGGGCAGAGAGAGAAGGATGAGGAAGACAGTAGAGGGAGGGAGAGTGGCAGGAAAAGGAAAGAGGATTTATTCTCTGGTCTATATTCAAGTTAGAACACTTAGATTTTTTGTTAAGCTAACTCACCATTGCAGTTGCCATTGGATAGAGAATTGAGCAACGTATTTTGTTCACACTGAAATGAAAATGAATATAAAGAAGAATAACATTATAAAAATTCACTTCTGTCCCTGAAAAAAAGCACATCTTTCTTTTCTCCATAAATAATAAAAAACCTAGGCTCCAAATATTATTTTTCACTAGTCTTTTTTTTTTCAGAATGATAAACACAACACATTGAAATAATAAAATGATCAATGGTTCTAAGTATTTATTAGCTCAATAAATAACTTGCATTTCAAAGTCAGACTATCTTGTTTAGAACATTTTCTGCAAGATGAAGTTTGTTTTGACTTTTGATCAGGAATCAAATATTTGCATCTGTTTTCATGTAGTGGATCCAATCAGAAATTAACCTCATTCACACAACATTCTCTGAGAGAGAGCCATTGGCCATATATTTCATATTATATGAAAGTGAACTATTCATCTACAGCTCCATGAAAATGCCTGAGAAACCATCCTGATTTATGGAAATGCTAGGAAATGAAAATAACTCTGCATCCTACAATTAAAGCTCTTTGAAACTGACAATAATTGATGCCTCTAATGAGATCACATGCTATCTTCTTCTCAAATGTTGATGATGATGATAGTAATTGATATTTTTGACTACTTACTATACACCAAGGTCTCTAATTTAATTATATGATCCTTAGAAAAAGCCTATGAAGTTACTCATCTCATTTTCCATAGGAAGGAGCCAAAGATTGGAAAGGTTAAATAACTTGACCAAAGTCACAAAGCTAGTAAGAACCTTGGCTAAAACCAAAGCTCATGCTTTTCCATTCAGAACCTCCTGCTCCCAAGCACTACATTATACCACTTCTCCCATCAAATCAGTTTCATCTTAAGGAACATCGATTTTCTCTTGATACCCAATGGTGCAGCTTATATACTTTAATTCTGGCTCTGACCGTTATCAGCTGTATTTCTACCAGGTTATTTTACATTTCTAAATCTCAATCTTCCTTTTTTGTAGCATTCAGACAATGCCACTTACATCATGGGGCTGGTGATGATTAAGTTAGTCTAATTAAAGGGACTAGCCCTTGAGAGACATTCAATGAATGTGAGTTGCTTTTCCTTCTTATATTTAATCTTGTCTGATATCTGCAAAAGAATTTCCAATAATTTATGTAGATACTCCACCCTCAAGGAGATGAAGTATAACTCCATACTTTTTATGTGGGGTTGCACATAGTGATTTGCTTCCAAAGATTACAGTATGTAAATGGTAGAAACAGTAAATTTCCAGTGAGGAAACCTGACAAATCCTACAACTTGCAGGATGATCAAGGTTAACAACAAGGAACATCATGTTGATAGTGTGTACCTTTGATATGATGTGATGAAAATGGTGCTTTGCCTCTATAGTTTTTACTCCTAAAACCCCATATCCCTGGTTTTACCATGCTAAATTCCAACAGAAGGATATTCTACAAAATACCTGACCAATACTACTCAAAACTATCAAGGTTAACAAAAAGGAAAAGCCTGGGAAACTGTTACAACGAAACAGAATCCAAGGAGGCACAACTACTATATGTAATGTGATATCCTGGATGGAATTCTGGAACAGAAAAAGGACACTTGGTAAAACTAAAGAAATCTGAATAGAGCATGAACTTTTTAGTTAATGATAATGTATCTGTATAGGGTCATTGATTGTAACAAATAACATCACACTAATCCAAGGTGTTAATAACAGCAAAATTGTATGGTGCAGGGTGTGTAGGAACTGTCTGTACTAACACTTTTCAATTTTTTTGTAAGTCTTAAACTGATCCAAAAATTTAAGTGTATTTTAAAAAAAATACCTTGTCTGAGCAAAAGAAAATTTTGGATAAACAGGAGACTGAAACCTCCTTTGCAAAGTTAGATCACAAAATGGCTATTATATGAGTATAAGGGAAAGGAGGGGAACTGAGTGGTAAAAATTAGAGAGGAGACAAACTCTAAGAGACTCCTAACTTTGGGAAACAAAGAGTTGTGGAAGGGGAGAAGGATGGGGGGATGGGAATGAGGAGGGCAATTGATGGGATGAGCACTGGGTGTTATACTATATGTTGGCAAGTTGAATTTAAATTTAAAAAACTGTATAAAAATATATAACCTATATAATAAAGAACATGAATCCAATAAACACTTGCACCCTCAAATCTAAGATTTTACATTCAGGAAGATATTTAATGATGACATATAGGAAGCATATTGTCACAGCGTAACAAAACAGGAAATCCTTTATCAGTTTGTGTTTTGAATATATGATTCTTCTTGCCCTCGGGTGTTTTAAATGACCTTCCATCACTACCATCTACCATTGAAAATGCAGCTGCAAGAGAAGACCAAGGACCCAGCAGAGCACCCCAGTTTAAGACAGAAGCATGGACCGCTATGCAGAGCACAGTATATCCTTTAAAACTCACAGTGTGAAAATAAAAATAATATTTGCATTATTCTCATTAGAGTGAAACATACTCTCAAGAAATCCTTTCTCACCACCATAAAATTCTGGGTTAAAGAATCCCTTTGGAAAAAATAAAAAAATAAAAAAAAAGAATCCCTTTGGATGTCATTATGTATCAATAACCTAGATTCAATGAACTCTACTTGATTATTAAAACTCAAATTTCTTAAGTCCCAAGAAGGTAAAAATCATATATGTGGAAACTCTTCTCAGAAGGCTGCATTTATTATTAGGTTTATTTCTGACTTAATATGCTACAAGATAAACCACATGCCAATTTTCAATTTCTGAAAACACCTTAGTCTTGCAGGAAAATATTCTACAGGAAATATTATCAATTATCAATACAACAACTGGTTATAAAAATATTTATGTCAGACACTCTACTAGACATGATAAAGCCTACAAAGAAGCATATAATTTCAAGAAGTAAATTTGCAATTTGATAAAATAAGACTTCACTTTTTTTTATGGGTTAATCAGATTATTTGGAACTGTGGACGAATTTTCCCACAATATTAATGTGCATGGTGGTTGTGAGCTTACATCAGCCACAAGAACCTGCCTATCTCATGATACAGCTAAACATTGCTATGAAGTAAGCATGGTTTTGTAAAAGAAAGAGGCCTTGTGTCCAATATGAACAACTAGGAATGTATGTCCATCTTTGTCATGAGTGCAAGTTCTCAACAAAAATCACAGGTAGGGTTCCTAATGATCTGCTGAAAGTGACATCCTAAAGAGTATAGTGAGAGGAAAAGACAGGGCTGGAGAAACACAGGCAGGGCCAGCCTCATAAACTTGCAACTTATGTGGTCCCATGCTTAGAAGGGTCCCCTACTTGGTTGAATGCTCTGCTAAAGCCATCTCGAAATTCTTAGTAATTGTTGAACAAGGGCCATCACATTTTCATTTTGCACTGTGCCCAGCAAATTATATATCTGATCCTTTGTTTAGGGCCTCTGTGGTTTGGATCAGTATGAGACCCAGAGGCAGAAGCATAAAGCTGCAAGGAACAGGATTGTGCTACTGGACAGCTCTTGAGATTCTAGACATGGAAGTCAATACTTCCTGTCTACCTAAGTGACTGGGGATAACATATGCTCAAGGATACAAGAAGAGACCTTTGTAATCTGGAGTAGTAATGGAAAACTTCATGGAGAGGGTACTACTTGTGCTCAATCAAACTAATATTAGTTAACATTTTATAGTATTGAGTAGGCCAGATAGTATTTTGAGTGCCTTACGTATATTAACCCATTTAATCATCCTGATTATAGATCAAGAAATTGAATCACAAAAGGTTTAATTAAATCAGTTAAGTTCCCACAGCTCATCAATGGCAAACCCAGGCAGCTCCAAAGTCCATGCTTAAGGGCTTAATTAAGGATTCAAATAATCACAGCTTATTTACATAAAATCAACCTGATGTACATTTGATATCTCTGTTAATGAAGATAACTTGTGGAGATAAAGAATGCTAGTTTTTTAAAATAATGTCATGATGATAACAACAGTTTATGCTTCTCTGAAGTCATATATCATATTCTACCCCTTTTAGATTTGGATCTGACTCTTCTTTCTCTTGGTAAAAGGTCTTTTAAGCTAAATGATTTGTCTTATTTATTCTTCTCAGGGTTATAGTACCTAGTACACATATGTGTGTACTGGATACATATGCTGAATGAAATAATGAATGAATGAATGAATGAATGAATGAATGAATGAATGAAAAAACAAATGAATGAGAGTGATTACCTAAAAACTAACTACAAGGACCCAATGAAAAGTATAATACAATATAAGGCTTTGCTGAGGGAGAGGTTTCCAAGCACTCTTAAAAATGTATTATATTTCAGGATTCCTATCTTAGTATCATGATATAAGGTTATTTTTAGTACATTGTTGTAATCATGAACTAGAGGATCCTACCTTGCTGACATCATCCAGTAGCTGGTTGCTGGCATTTTCCTTTTGGATTATGTTCATTAGATCAGTATGAAACTTCTTTGCATTCAGGAAAACAAGTGGGTTGTTTATTGAGATAATCTTCACCTGCTGCGAGGTTTCCTTTTGGAGGAGAATAGGAATAAATTCAGAGTTCTGAATGAAATAAAAGAGGATAACTCTATCCAAAGAGTCTAACTCTTACAAATCCAAATGTCACTCAGTGATGGAAGCAATCTCTTAGCCAAGGCTGTCATTATTAAAATCTATTTGGAGAACTTAATATACTATCATGCTTCTTAGGAAAAATATGTAATTCGTCTTTACTAAGAAACATTAAAAACCATGAGATGAATCTGCATCTTTTCAGAAAATGGCCTTTATTCCTACTGATTTGAGGAAGGCAACACCCTAGGATATCCAAAGAGTACCAGGAAGCCCTGTTCTCCCAAAAGTACCTCTTCCCTACAATCTAGAAACTCAAAATTCGTTCACTTGACCATCAGTATTTTTTTTAACGAAAATACGTCCTAAAAGATCAACTCTCAATTATTTACCTCAAAATGACATAGCTTTCTTTTGGCTGAAATTATAAGCTTACAAGTGCTGACCAACAGTCCTAATTAGGAGAAAGAAAACAAGAGGTAGTATCGGAATATGGTTTCACTGTGGGCAGGACTAGGTTACACTGGATTGCCAGGATGCAGGTAAGAGATACAGGAAGAGAGAACAAAAGGTGCCTGCTTTGGCCATTGCCCAGGTCTTCGGGCACCAATTTCAGGATGCAACTGAAATCATGCTCTCCATGACTTTTGGGGCAGGGGTCTGACCTAGAAATGGAGAAGATGGTAAGTTCTGTGAAATAACTCCTTACCAACTAAATAAAGCAATATTCCTTCAGGCGTTAGTACGTGCATAGAAGAGGAAACCCAGGGAATAGTGAAGCATATGGGCAGAGAAAAAAGATAAAAGAAAGAAAATATTAGGTTATTACTCTCAGCTTCCTCATCTTTTACAGTAGGTACATTTTTAAACTACATCCTCTGAAAATATTTCTATGGCTATACAACTGATTAGACTTTAGAAAGTGAGATTTGCTACAAATAAACAATTCCAGAAAACAAAAGCCTTAAGTTACCAAATTAACTTTTAATCAAGAGTAAACTTATAGGCAAAGGCAAGTCAAGAAACAGACTCCTAATTATAGAGAAGAAAATGCTGGTTACCAGGAGGCGGTGAAGTAGGGAATTGGATTAAATAGGTGATGGGCATTAGGGAGAGCGCCGGTGATGAGCACCGGATGATGCTTGGAAGTGTTGAATCACGATATTGTACACCTGAAACTAATATAACGCTGTATGTTAACTAACTGGAATTAAAATAAAAACTTTTTTAAAAAGAGTAAATCCCGTACAAACCAAAAATAAAACAATTCTTGGGCCTGTCATATTTAGTTATCACAAAGCCCCCATCAGGGGCACCTGAGTGGCTCAGTAGGTTAAGCGTCTGCCTTCAACTCAGGTCATGATCCCGGAGTCCTAATATCAAGCCCTGCAACAGGCTTCTTGCTCAGTGGAGAGCCTCCTTCTCCCTCTCCCTCTACTTCTCCCTCTGCTTCTCCCCCTGCTTGTATGCTTGCTCTCTCTGTCAACTAAATAAATAAAATTTTTTTTTAAAAAAAAAAGCTCCACATCTAAGATGGACCCACCAATCATACCACGTAATTGGGCCAAATTGTTATTTTAAGTTCATAATTTTTTAAAAAAACAAGTATTTGTTTAGGAATAGAGATTCAAATTGTATCAGAAAAGAAATTCTCAAAGGGGTTGAATTCACCCCAAAAGAGGTCTCCCAAGTCAAGGATGAATGTTTCACAGGAAGAAGGTGGAAGAGCATGAACAGTAGAGAGGAGTAGCAGACCGGCTCCACCTACCATCTTATGTTCAAATCTTCCTCTTAGCTTTCTCTCCCTCTTATTTTTAATACAAAATATTAAATAATTAGTAAAGCGTAATGTGCTAATAAAATTAAGACTTCCGTGTGACATGGTTATTATTCAAGTATGTGACTACACTGAAACCAGTGTTTAAAGACACAGAAGAATTTTGGCATTTTTATCTTCCTACAAATCCCCTCATTCACTTGCCCACATGTTTAGCCTGAAAAGAAGGAACAGATTAGATAGAATGTATTCTTCTATAGAATCTTTAAGCTGAAAAATGGACAAACTGGAATTCTGTTTCAAAGCTATGAATGTCAAGGCTAACGTACATAGCTATATGTGTAGGGTGGATACACAGAGGGTTCTAGGGATCCAAGACCAGTCTGGGACTTTGTGTGAGCACTATATTCTCATGGAAAATTTAAAGAAAATTAAAAATAAATTCCCATCACTGATGGAAAACTTGAGCCCTGAACATTCTGAGGGCTCTGGACTCTAATAGCTCACTATGAAGCAATTTTTTTCACACTTATTAAAAACACAAGCCATAATGTATATAAATATTGAATCACTATGTTGTATAACTGAATCTAATACGATAGTGTATGCTAATTGTTCTTCAATTTAAACACACACACACACATGCACACACGTGTGCATCTGCATGTGTTCACACATGTTCCATTTCCCTGAGTGTCACAGAAGGACTCCTGATGCTACTTCCTACTTCCAATCTACTCAGAAAACCCTGACAATTGGTCCTTCTGGTGGGAGGCCAGTTCTCTTTGTTTTGAGGCCAATCATGAGGTACTGAAGCAAGTGAACATGATAAATAGAGAAAAAAAAAATGGTTAGTCAAACATTTACAAAGCAGGTTCAAAGTGAGGCCATATTTTTAAATTGCCAAAATATTTAAGTCAACATTTTTTCCCCTCGTTTTAAATTTGTTTTGGTCATCTTTCAGAATAAGAAGCTAGAACTCAAACACCATTGGCTTGCCCAACCATGGAGAGGGCAAGACAATTTACATAAGCTGTTTTCTTAAAAAGATGTCCACTGTGCAAGAAACCAATCCTACTGGCATTCCATAACCATTGGACTTAATTACCCTCTGCTAATAATACAATCTCACTGTGTTACAAAAAATAAAAGCAATACTATGATCCAATCTTGCTTTATTCCCTTCCCTATTTATTCCCTTCCCTATTTATTCCCTATCTTCTTGTATCATTTAATTTGGAATAGACTATTTGTTTAGTTTGACTATTTTATGCAACTTAGCTAATGAAAAAGAGATTTCCAAATGCCTGAACTAATCTGGACCATGATTTCACTGTGAGCTGTAGTTTTATGAACCGTGCTATCATCTTATCTGAATGCTAATACAGGATTTTTGTTGTTCTATTGATTTGTTGCATGTCAACTGCCACATGTATGGTGGTCACATATACCACTGAAAGTTCATGCTCATTAAAAATAAAATTATGTACTTAAAATTATGCTTTATCTACTTATGATACCTTAAAACTATCTGAACTACAAAAATTGTTAATTATTACACAAAGGAAAAGTAAACTTACGCCATCCGTTTCTATCTTCACTTTCAATTCCATTTCTTTCATGTTTTTTATACTCAGAGTCTTTGCCCTAGAATTCAGGAAGATAAAAAATAAAATGACATTTCCTAATCACTACAATAACAATGAAAATGTAAACAGGATGTCATTTCATCTTAACAATTAGAACATAGCTATATTGATTAAAATCCTCTATCCCGTTTGTTCATAAAACATTGGTAAATCTGTATTTCTCTGAGATCCTAAGGAATAGAGAGTAACGCTGGAGACATTTAACTAGAGATTAATAAATATAATTTACCTCCTCTGGGTTCCCAGAGCCCCGTATCTCCAAGCCACAAGAGGTAGATTAACAAAAAGAATTATAGGAGAGTGTATAGTGTTTAGGAAAATCTTGTTTTAGGGGAAAAAGAAGTAAAGAGGGATCAATGGCAAGATAGGACCAGATACTGATGAATCTACATAGACAGATTTCTACAGAAATCTCTATATAGACTCATGGGGGTAACACTTGACGTTTTTATAAGTATATTATTTCACAAAGAATTTCAAGGGAAGGATGAGAAATGAGTAGAAGCATTATCAGATGATGAGCACTGAGAAAGTAGAAAAAGAACTGGTCAACATAGTGGAACGGTTTCCAGAAGTTCAGTAAAAATCTTCAATAAATTATCTAGAAGAAATTTATACACATATATATATAAATCTGCCTTCCGAAAAATCAAATTTACTGATGTTATTTAATTTTCTAAATGATTAGATTTTATGTGGCCATTGAATAATATGTCCCCTTCACCTGATTTTTAAAAAAACAACAGCTCTGTGACACAGTGTATAGCTACGGGTTAATTTACTTACTTTGATAGATTTTATATATTCTATTTTATAGTGTGGACAAGATATTTCTTTTCATTAAGACAAACATTGTTATATATCATATATATATATATACTCTTTCTTTTACTCTCTAATTCTCTGATACCAACTAAAACATGAGTGTAGCACTAAATATTCCACAGAAATAAAAGTGGCAATACCATTTACTTTGCTAATGTGTCAAAATAAACAGCATTTAAGATCTTACCTTGGGAAGCGACCAATCACGATAGCTATGGTACAGACCACACCGAACAGCAGCCCCACATTGGCAGCAAAGCATATTGTAAATACGTACGTACTGACCCAGATGCCCTGGAAGAGAAACAGGAAACAGAAGAATTACCCTTTGGTAATTCTCATCTTTCTCGTGATTGCTAAATTCCTCACAATCTTATTCTACAACATTCCTGTGACCAAATCTCTCAGCAAGAATAGGCTATTTAAAGGGTGGTAAACAGAGTCTGGAAACACAGAAACAAATCCTGGTTCCATCAGACTCCCAGCAGTAAAGGTGGGGAAAAGGCACATCCTTTCATTTCTAGGAACTGCCAGCCCTTAGTTCAATTCCCAGCAGCCCTTTCTTTCAGATCTGTAAATAGTTGGTTGATAACACATGGTTCAAAAGCATGCCATAATTTTCCAGTTTTCTCATTTAATGGAATAATATTATAAGCAAATGTTAGCAGATTTTTGGTCATTCCCCATAATTTTTGTATTCTAGGATTGCTAATGTAGTCTATTACTATGTAAGACCCTCAAAGGCTAATGGTTAAAATGATTGAATCTAATACTACCAATGTCACTGTTAGATCAGCCACTATAAAGATTGTTATAATTTTATTTGCAAGAGGCAACCTCTTGTGAAATTGTGAAAGCTGAAAAATCTGGGTCAACTTAGTCCTTGGGAATATTTCAAAAGATTGCAAGAAAATTCTTTCTCCTTTAGTTGGGACTCCAACATTATTACAGTTTTGCCCATTACCTGAAATTACAATTTATAACAAGATATTGTATTATAGTTGGCATTTCTAAGTTTATTGCTGGCAAAAAAAAAATCTTTAAAAGCAAAATAATTTGTGAAATCCAGAAGGTTATATTTTCTAAACACAATTTCCTGCATTTATCAAATATTAGACTAACAAAATATTCAAGCTGCCTCTTTCCCCCAAACTATTTGCATTACTCTACCTATGCACAGTTCTAAGTGGATTTCTTTGTCCCAGTGGCTATATGAGTACTTTAAAACATCTTCAACAATCTAATTCAATCTCATATGCAAATGAAAAAGTTAGAAACTTCTCTATAATCTGAAGATAGTGCAGATTCTTGTAGGGGAGGGTGAGACAAGTTTGAAGTAAATGTTTCTAAATAGCATTTTTTACACAAAATGCTTCTCCTTTGTATTATTTATCTAAATGGAGCTTGAGTGGTTCTTCATGGTGAGCTATTTTGAAAAGCTAAGCCCTTGGAAGCAAATGGAGGGATATTTACCTATAAAATTCCTTTTGATATAGAAGAAACAAACATTCTAAAGTAAAAAGAGAAAATATATCTTAAGCGTTCTCATGTTCAGATCCATCACGAAGAAATGTAATGCTGTTAGCACTTACTATGACATCATCCTCAGCCTGTCATCTCATAGATTAGACACTAAAATGTTTTTCCTCTATTCAGATGAAAAGACAATCATTTGAGTCTTTTATACATATACAGTGTAATTTTTCCTCCCTAATGTATTACATAACGTAAAATGCTTCATCACATAAGGCTGCAAGTTTTTGATCATTACTTCAACTTGCCATGATTGCTTTGTTTCTTACTCATCCCTTAATGTGGACTGAACCCCCCTGGGTGGGGCAAAATAAGACCTCACCAAAAGCTTTATACGTCTGATTCCTCATGGCCGATCTCCATGATTCAATATAGCAGAGGGAACTGAGGATCCTGGTCCCTGCCGTTTATAAAAACCACAGAGCCCAGAGGCCATGATTCATCAGAGCAACCAAAAATTTTGGTACCATCTGGTTCTATTTTTAAAGTATATTTACTCTCCCACAACATCATCTATTGTAAGTTGGGTTCACAATGCTTAGTTATTTCCTGGGGCTACATTTATAGCTTTGAAAAAAAATATCAAAATGTAAATTAACAACACAGACCAGGGAAACAGTTCCATTGGTTAGAGTGAGTCCCAACACTGTTCTGTAACAATGTCTGTTAAAGATCCAAACATTGGTTGTCACAGTTGTAAGGAATTAGTTAACTCCTAGGCTCTTATTTTTTTCATCATGTGTTCCCACTTGATCCCTTCTCTATTAGCACTCACAGTCCCTAAACACAAGCTAACCCCAAAACTGACCTCAAGCAGGAAACACATAAACACATAAACCCTTACACAGTGGAGCCTCTACTCAATCACTTCACCTCCTCCTCATCTGTTTTGGTGATTGATACACATTATTATATTCCTGTAGATGTGAATTCTATTCCCACTGTTCCGTTACTCAAACCCAGCTCGATTTGGCCTTGGATTCCTATTTCCTCATTACTTCAGACAGGGTTTTGATCGACAGCTCAAAGTGGAATCATTATTGAACTATAAACAATTTAAAGAAATAAAAATTTCTAACTTTTCATGTGATGACTGCTTATGTGATGTTTTTTAAACTTTCAACCTTCAAATTATTTTATGTATATCCACAGCTTCACTTCCATGATATTTTAATGTATTCTATCTATTGAGTAATCTGGACATATTCTATCTTCTGGGTTATATAACCTATATCCAAAAATGTCTGTGCAATAGTCTCACTACAAATGCTATGTCCTGATCATATTCCAATCATCCATGACTTCTCACTGTTGAATTCCTTAGCAACTTGGAAATACCTGTCCACTTCAACCTTAGGAGGCTTTGTTAAACTAAACCCAACATCTCATTCAACCATCATCCATCTGTAATATCCATGTTATCTTCCTGAACCATACTTTTTGCCTGCACCATACTATTCACTCCAAGTTTTCAACTCTCATCTCTACATAGGAGACTACCAGTTTTGAGCTATTAAGCCATTTTTCAAACTGTCTACTGATATCTTCAAACGCAAATGCAAACTCATTAACTTTACCCCAAGATCTCCCCTTCCTTCAATGTTCTCTTTCAGTTATAACTCTAATATTCTTCATGACACTACAGTCAGAAACTGTGGAATCATATTTACTATTTCTCTTTTTTATCTACTCGTCCAATCATTTCCTATCAATTATTAATTTTAAAAATCTCAAACCATGCCCTCTTCATAATTCACTGATAATGGCCTAGTTCACACTTTCCTATGGCTTGCCTAGACTATTCTGACAGCCTCCTACCTAATTACCTGTGTTTGTTATCCGCACTGTAAACCATTTGCTATACCGCTGCCAGGATTATCTTTTTTAAAAGTATTGATTTAGATAGGATGTTAAAGGTACTTTTACTCTACTACCTTTTATTGAAATCCATCCAAAATAATATAAAAAAAAACTGAATATATAGGGAGGAAAACCCAGCCTCAAAGAAACAAGAACATGGTCACAACTCCTAACTACAAAATATGGTGTAGAGTTGCCGAAGACTGTGAAGTTTGTAAAATATCAAGGTGGATACTGGAAACCAACACATCTGCCCTCAAGTTTTAATCAATTACAGATTTCTTCATGAATGTCACAGTTTTAAAAATTCTATATAGTAATTTTCTGATAAAAGCTCTCAATTCTTTGGGCAATGGTGGGCTACAAAAGAAGAAGGAAATGTACCCATATGATATATATTTTATACCGTGGAAAGAAGAGCAGTAACATGAAACACCAGTTGTATCACTTAAAACCTAACTTCCTAACCAAAGGAGACTGACAGAGGTGAAGAAACATGAAGAAGGGAGAAAAGACAGCAAGTGTCATAAGAGAGCCTGTGATTGTGAGGCTCTGTTTCAACAAGGGACAAATCTTCTGATGACGTACCTAAATCAGAGCTGTGGACTACTCCATCTTACTTCCTCACCTCCTTCCCTCCCCATATTACTTTTAAGCAAATAGCTAGGACCACTAAAAATGCATTATAATCATAAAATAATCACAGGGATTTATTCATAGAAATAGGGAAGGAAACAAAATAACGAAACAGAGACGAGATAGGTCTAGACATTGTAATAGGCAATTTAACACCCCCCCCCACACACACACAAACCCTTAGAAGTAGATGTGAAGATTCAAAGAAGAAAACCTGTATTACAAAAAAGAAAAACTGAAAGAGATTTTAAAAATAAGCTGGAAGAATTTAGAAAAGGATGTGGATAGATATAAAAACATTAGAGATAAGAGCCATATTTGAAGCTAAAAAAAAGAGAGATAATCACAACTAGAATACCATAACAGGGATATAGCAAATAGTCCAGAAAAACCACACCTACGCTCCCAAAAATAATTTTAGGAAAATATATAGATACATAGAAAGACAAAATAAAATCAACAAATACATAATTCATGAAAAGAATATATAGATTTGGAAAAATACTCAGAGATACATTAGAAGAAAAATTTTGCATATAATCTTTAATTCTGAGATCAAAGGGATATGTCATTCTCATAGAAATTTGACACTGGATGTTCAACCACAAGAAATATTCTGATAATATTACCAAATATCATGGGCAAGAAAGAACTTCACTGAATATCCACGCAGAAAAACAAATTCACATAAGATAACAAAATAAATCATGTTGACCTATAATTTCTCTGTTTCATCTCTCAATACCTGAAGATAGTGCCAAGTCTAAAAAGTCCTGGGAAAGCTTTTTAGACTCGGCCAAAAACTTCCTTCTAGTATGGGAAAAAAAATCCAACATACAGATATTTTTACCACGCAGCAGCTCAGGGAATATAAACACATAAGCCTTTCTTGAAAAACTACTTGGTAATGACATACAGAAAACAAAGAGATTAATTGAAATAAATAACTCTGGAATGAGAACCTACATTTAAAAGAAAAAAAAACTAAGGTAACCAGTAAATGCATTTAAATAATCTTCTATAATTGAATGACATCATCTTCTAGCAGTGATGTTCCTAACCAGAAACTTAGAACTACTTCTAGACTGATGCACTTTATATGATGAATTGGTAGTGAGGACAAATTAGTGCAGTCTCTTAAATATCTTTCAACTCTATTTCTGCCTCTTGAACCTCCTGGTCTCACTTGTGTTCCAGGCCTTGCTCACTTACTTGGCTGACTTCCTAAGGCATTTCATCCATCTTCCCCAAATGACTTCAGCGACCCTTCCAATACATAAATCTTATTCCTACTTCTCCTTTTCGTGATGTCATACTGCCTTCAGGATGAAGTTTAGTCTTCTTTATAGGACATAAGCAACCTTTCCCAGTCCAACTCATTCTTAACCTTTGCAACCCCATCTATTCCTACTCCTACACTCAGACTCGATGTTCCACCCGTCATTTCCTGGAAGAAGGCTTTCCTGACATCACTCCCCTTGCAATATGGTACCATGCTCCCCTTTATGAAATAAATGAGTCCCCTAGAAGTACCTTTATCACAGGGTTATCAAATAGCTTGTTCAATAAGTCTGCATCCTCTAATTCCTCTATTTCCATGTGCTACCTTACATATATCACCTTTAAAAAGTCATGATCTTCCATCAGTCTGGCTAATTTTAACCCTTTGGCCTGCCTATCAGTACTGTTATTTCAAGTCTCAGTTCCCATTTCAGCTCTGCTGTTAGACTCTCATATGCACCCAGTCCAAATTAAATGCTCTAACTTCCATTTTTTCCCCAGCATTAAGCTTGTACTTTTATTTCCAGGTAATGTTGTATCATGTCTTGCATAATAAGTTGATGTTTCTATGTCTGCTTCCTGCACAATGAAAGTGTCTGGAGGGGACAAGTAGTTCTTTATTTATCTCTGCGCTCCTCATGGCACCCAGTATTGTACTTGGGTAGGGTAATACTGAGCCTTGAGAGAAGTGTTATGAAAATAGGCACCAGTTACCCAGTTACCCCACCCACACCCACCTCCCCTTCCACTACCCCCTGTTCATTTCCCAGAGTTAGGAGTCTCTCATGTTTTGTCATCCTCTCTAATTTTTCCCATTCATTTTCCCTCCTTTCCCTTATAATCCCTTTCACTATTTCTTATATTCCCCATATGAGTGAAACCATATGATGATTGCCTTTGGTCACCAACTATTAAAAGGTGGACATATGAGTGGTACAAGTCCACTGATAAGAGTGAAGAACATAAGTAGGTTAAAAAAAAAAAGAAAAGAAATGTATAAAATATATACATTTTGAATAGAATATATTTTCAAGTGGAACTTGCCTAATCTTTTGTATTAAAATATTAAATGTAAAAAAAATAGGCACCAGCACAAATAATCCCCCCAAAGTCTCCCTGAGCAAAGAATGTGAAGGAGGGAGAAATATAGAGAACTGCATTTCAATATGGCAAATGTCATAAGAGAGTTAAACAGAGGGTACTTATGAAATACTCTACCTGTATTGGAAAGGGAAAGTATTTTGGATGCTCCTACATAGATATATTTCTCTAAAATAAGTATGTTATACATTTCTTTTTTTTTTTTAAAAGGATTTTCAATTTTTATTTATTTATGATAGCCACACACAGAGAGAGAGAGAGAGAGGCAGAGACACAGGCAGAGGGAGAAGCAGGCTCCATGCACCGGGAGCCCGATGTGGGATTCGATCCCGGGTCTCCAGGATCGCGCCCTGGGCCAAAGGCAGGCGCCAAACCACTGCGCCACCCAGGGATCCCATGTTATACATTTCTGTTAGTAGAAGCCACACTTGATCATTGTTCAGTACCATTTAATCTCTTGCTGGCAATATCCTATCAACATAATGCTCCTTTCAGTGTCACCCCTTTAAAACCAAATTCATGAGACTTTGTGTTTTGAAGGAATATGGTCACTATTAAGATGTTCACCCTATATTAATGCAACACATTTCTTAGCAATTAATGATGGTTTTTCATATGTATTCTATTAGTGTGTACTTCCTTAATGAGCTTCACTTCCAGAATCAATTCATAATGGAAATTGAGAAGACCCAAACCATTCAAGTTAGCAAGCATTTCAGTAAAAGTTCTCAAAAAACACATCAAAATTTGACAAAATTCCATTTCTATTTCTTATAGACATTTTATATTTTAATGCCTTTATTAAGAGTTTGAAAAAAATAAATGGTAGTTTATGAAGCGTACAAGTCTCAATGGCCAAAACTATTTTCTGCAAATAAAAATATCACAGTTGATTTTGTGATACATGTTTAAGCCAAAGAGGGAAAATTTTAGGTCAAATTTCTACTTACCCAGTCGATTTTATCCACGTTCCAATATTTTTTTAAGTCCCGAAACTGTATTAGCATTCCCTTCAGTCCGACGACAATAATACTTGCAAGAACACACTACAGATGGGAAATAAGTTGATGAAGAAGTAAGATATAGATTTTCATCTGAATTTAAAAGGACCAAGGTATTATTTCTTGTATGTTTTTTAAGTACTTACTAGAGAAAAGCAATCTTCATTTAGAAAACTAAAACAATATTCATTTCGTTTAGAACCAATCTATTATTGTACTTTAGGAATATTATATCAATTCTAGGAAATCACAGTGTAAAATTTATGCCATTGTAAAACATACAAAAGAAAAAAAAAAGACAAGTAATGAATTTATAAGGGTGCATGTTATAAAGCTGAATATCCTCTTAACTTTAAAATAGTTATCCACTGCCATTTGAAGTTTGTTGAAAAAATTAAATTTTTATATTGTATATTTCCTTGTAATTACCTTTAACATCAATTATCTGGTTTCACCTGAAGATACTTATAAGCCACTTGAAAAGTGAACTTGATCATTAGAAGATCCTGCTGTGGAAATGATTTACTCTCACTATATGAATGAAGAATTAGAACAAGACAGGATTGAGAAGGTCTCTGGCTTTCTGAGGACCAGAATCTTACTTGGGTCAGTGTGATGCCCCAGATTTATGAAAAGCAAGGTAAAAAACCATTAAAACTGGGGTTCTGAGTCACTTTGTATAAGATACCAGTTGTGGCAAGAGGTATTTTGTTCCCTACTCCCTTGCCCTACACACATTTTTCTAGCAGTCCAAGATCTGATAAAATAATTCCAAAGTCTGTTTCTTATACCAGAGATTGCCCTGTTCCACCCTCCAAATGAGCACAGAATAAATCTGATTCCACAATTCCAGTTTTACACATGAGCCTAAGAAACAGAAAACAGCCACAGTCCTTTCCCATTCCTCCCCCATCAAATATGGTCTCTGTTCACCTCCCCTCCATTCAATCATTACTTCTGTCACATGGTTTTCAGACATAGGGTCATTGAGGCTACTCTTCTAAGACATTTTAATATACAATGATTTCATTAAAAGTAAGATTAAGAAGTAGATAATGAAAAAGTACTACTGTACCATGGGCAGCCAGTAAAGCAAAGGTCCTACTGCATAGATGACTATCAGGACAAGAATGCAAGATATTAAACAAGCCACCTGTAAAATACAAGACAGATGAGAAAGAAAGCCTTGAACTTTCTTATTATTCCAAAGTTATAGGAGGAAATAAAATTCTTAGTTCATCTTGATTATAAGAAACCAAATGTTGGTGCATGATTGTTAAATTGCATAGACTACCATTATCTATATTTTGCAGCTGAGGGAACCCAAACATGACAGCTGACAAACTGGTGCAATCAAATTAAGTCAGTGATGAGAGAAAAGCAATTCCACACAAAGAAATAGGACACCATCAACTTTTATCACACATCACGGCAATGACTTTTTTTGTTTAATAGTGAAAGTGACATTTCAATTAAAAGTCCGTTAGCCTGTTGTTGTTCAGCTTGACTCTCCTCATTTCCTAGCAAGATGTTTGAATAATAACTGAATAGGCAGCTTAGGGTTTTTCTCTGCTGATGATAAATTTCCACTGAAGCACTTACTCTCTTTGGAGTTCTTTGTTAGGAAGGGTTCTAATATGAAGCAGTTATATGGGATTATAGGAGCAGTCTCTGCAGTGAAGGAGACTTAATTTCATTAATCCCGAAGGGTCATTAGTATCATGTTCCAACCAACTCAACCTGCTGACAAAAGGCAATTCAGAACACCTGACTCCTAGCTTTGCTCCACTTGAGAACCTGATTCCGCATAAGCAAATGAATGCCTTAGTAAAAATGTTTAGCCAAACTGTCAGCCCAATAAGAGAAACGAGGGCTTTCACAGGACCAAAAAGATGCCCAGAATATCATTATGGAGATAGCAAAGGGAATCAGGATTTCATAGGATGGCTAAAATTAAAAATAAATATATAAACAATCAATCAATATCAAGGGTTGGCATGGACTCAAAGCAACTGGAGTTCCCAGACATTGCTGGTACCAATGCAGCATAGTACAACCACTTTGAAAGGAGCTTCACAGTTTCTTGGGACATTGTGCATACACTTACATGTGTCCCAGAACTACCTAAGAGAAATGAAAACATATGCCCATGCGAATACCTACACGTAAATATTTATAGCAGCTTTATTCATGAACACCAAAAACTGTAACTGGGGACGCCTGGGTGGCTCAGCGGTTGAGCACCTGCCCCTGGCTCAGGGCATGATCTGCGGTCTTGGGATCGAGTCCCCCATCGGGCTCCCTGCCTGGAGCCTGCTTTTCCCTCTGCCTACGTCTCTGTCTCTCTCTCTCTCTCTCCGTGTGTCTTTCATGGATAAATAAATAAAATCTTTAAAAAAAACTGTAACTGAAAAGTCCACCAACTGGTGAACAGATTAGCAAATTGTGGTACATCGTACAACGCAATACTACTCGGCAATAAAAAAAGAGAAGAGACTATTGATGTATGCAACATTATATATGGAACTCAAAACCATTAAACTGAGTGAAAGTAGACACAGGTTCTTTCATATTTAGTGGAACCCATCTCCAGCACTCCCCAGCATATAAAGGGAGGGAAAAAATATCCTTCTGTGGGAAACAAGTCCTTTGGGACTAAAATCATTCATAAAACATGTCATAGTATACCAAACTGTTTAGGGTGGTCATTTAGGAAGAATTGGTGATATTATATAAGAATTTTTAAACAATAAGATATGTCTGACATTCCACTAGGCTGGAGAAAGCCCAGGGTCAGAGAACAGATCATAGGATTAATTCAGATAGCTCAGTAAGTGAAGTATGTTTGCAGAAAGAGGGATCCCTGGGTGGCGCAGCGGTTTAGCGCCTGTCTTTGGCCCAGGGCGCGATCCTGGAGACCCGGGATCGAATCCCACGTTGGGCTCCCGGTGCATGGAGCCTGCTTCTCCCTCTGCCTGTGTCTCTGCCTCTCTCTCTCTCTGTGACTATCATAAATTAAAAAAAAAAAAAGAGTGTCTCATGGTTTCTCCCCCTCTCTGATGACTTCCTACTCAGTTTTCCTTCCCTTCCTCTATGACCCTCTGTGCTGTTTCTTATATTCCACATATGAGTGAAACCATATCATTGCCTTTCTCTGATTGACTCATTTCACTCAACATAATATCCTCGAGAGAGACATTTTAAAGGCAAGTTGCAACCAAAACAAGAGAGAACCTTGCTCCTTTTTAAGAAAAAGATTTATTTATTTGAAAGAGAGTGAGAGTGGGAGGAGGGCACACAGGGAGAGAGAGAACGAAAGAGAATCTCAAGCAGACTGCGCTAAATGCAGCGCCTGATGTAGGGCTCAATCTCATGACCTCGAGATCAGGACCCAAGCCAAAACCAAGAGTTGGATGCTCAACCAACTGGGCCACCCAGGAGCCCTCCTTGTTACTCTTTTTCAAACCTCAGAAAACAAATGCCAATTAAGTGCTCTCCTTATATTGTTGGCTTACGTTGTTAGCCAGTAATAAAGTGTTCACACCCTTAGTTAGGCACAAGACAAACACTGTGTAGGTGTTTTGCTATTTTTCAACTCTTTCTATGTTATACTAATTAAAAGGGCTAGAGACATTTTTTTTTTTGTTCTAAAATCTAACTATTCAAAAAATAAAATAAAATAAAATAAAATCTAACTATTCATATTGAGTTAATTCTGCAAAAAGGAGAATGAGATCTACATGTTCTCCCTGTTGCATCATTATATGTATTGTATATGTTGTAGGTTGCTTACAAATATGACTCTGCAGGCATCAGTGTTACGCACACCTACATAGACCACTGGAGGAAGGGTGAGATGCCAGCCATTTCCGTCCTGAATAGTGGCTAAAGAAGGCAAAGTCAGCCAAGAGCTCACTATATGCACAGCTTGGTGGTAGAAGGGCAAAAGTTGTGGGAAAGGGCAGAAGGAGAGAGAGGATATTGGGTCACGAAGGCTAGATTTAAAAAGCTTTAAAGAAGTCAGGAGCAAGAAGCCAAATTTGGAAGAATAAAAGAATATAACTTGGCAAATTAGAACCTAGAGGCAATCTCAGTGTTGCAGAAAAACATGCCAGCTGTCATTTCCGGCTGTGACCGAGCTTCGCCTGCAGCAGATGCTGCTTCTCATCCTTCATGGTTCGGTTACGCCTCCCAAACTGCCCGCAGAGCACCAGTGTGTCTACTCTGTTGGAAGCAAAGGGAAGCGAGTAGGCGAGAGGGCCAGGGCACGCTGTGCTCCCTCCCATGATTACCATTCCTCAGAGGGGAGGATGGAAGGAAGATCTGCAAGACTTCATTGCGCTGTGTGTCTAGGCAGCACCGAGACTTCCTCGTTCCTAGATATCCATGCTCAGCATGGCACCTTTTCAGGGAATCACCATAAAAAAGAGTGTCTATGTGTGGAGGATAGAAATGGATTGGCCTCCTGGATAACTGGGTGGCTCAGTCAGTTAAGGGTCCGACTCTTGATTTCAGCTCCAGTCATGATCTCAGAGTCCTGGGATCAAGCCCCGCCTGAGCTGCCCACTCAGCAGAGTCTGCTTGAGATTCTCTCCCTCTCCCTCTGCCTCTCTCCACCCCTTTCTCCTGTGTACAGGCTCTCTCTCTCAAATAAATAAATAAGATCTTTAAAAAAAAGAAAAGAAAAGAAAAGAAAAGAAAAGAAAAGAAATGTGTTGCCTAAATGTGGAAGAGTTTTTAGGTCTTCTAGATTAATTTCCTGGAGATAATTCTAGTTCCTAAAAGAGACAGAGCCATTTAAGGGGTTGTTCTGTGAAGTCTTGTCACACAGAAAACTGGTTTCACAAATAGCCCATTTAAAGCAAAATTTTTAAGACTTGGCTTGCCCAAGTGCCTTCTTCAAGTCATGTCAATTATCAGTTATACCCACATAACAGTTGCAATGTTAAAGGTCTAAAATGACTACCATGGGAAAGCATCCTCAATTTGGGTATGCACATTAAATCAGATTCCTTCTCTGTGCAATTTAATGGGAATTGTTGGACAGATTAGTGACCATCTCGACAAGCAGAACAGCATGAAAATACTCTCCTGCTGAGCTTTGTGTCTCTGAATTTGTGTTTTGTTGGATCTCTTTCATTTCATCTGAAGTCTAGAATAAAATACCATGCAGAAAATAACTCTGGAAAGTCACTAGAAAAGTTCTGGTGCTCTTATCATTCAAACATGTGGCCCACAGAACAGAGAAAAGTGCCTCGTCATTCCTACCCTATTAGTCAAATAAATATATGTCCAATTAAAATGAAAAAATATAAGATTTAAAAATAACTACATTTTCTCAATGTACTGTGTCCTTAGACATTCAATATTTAAAGTTATGAAGATTAATGAGGCAGTTTTATTATTACTAAAATAGTCATTGGAAAAGTAGTGAATGCCTAAAGGAAACTCCAGGTGTGAAACCCCCAGGTGGAAGACATCTCACGGATTCTATTCCAACCTTCTCTTGCCTGTGTGATGGATGAAGATGCTAACCCGTTCAACATCCTCAGCAAGTTGGAGGGGCAACTTGGAATAGAAACTGCCTTACTGCATCCCAATCAAACCAGGATGTTTTACTACTGAATGTTAAACAAAAGGTTCTGGAAAGGTTTTATTACAATAAAATATTTAATGATACTAATAATGCAATCAATGACAACTGTTAGCACTGAAGGAGTATGTATTGAGTGCTCAGGCTTTGGGCTTAATAAGCACGGATTAACTCATCTAATCTCTATAACAAATACTTGACCAGCCAAGTCTGGTGAGGCTAGAAAGGTCAAGTTATTTGTATTAAGTCACTCAACTTCTAGTCATGGAGCCAGAACACAAGCCCAGACTCTGGAATCCATGCCTTTAGCTACTTACTTTATCTAGCCTGAACATGAAGAGAGGAAATCAAATATACTCCCGCATCGTGAGAAATCAGGTGGAAACTACTACAGAATCCTAGAATTTTATAGATAGAACTGTCTTCAGAGTCGGGGATGACACTTGAGTACACGATGCATTAAGCATTCGAATTTGGCCCCCAAACACTTGAGAGCACAGTTTGTAAGTGTTCACGCTCGTGCACATGATAAACCTATGCTTGAAGTCGCTAGCCTCATAAGAGCCAATCAAAATGTCACATAAAACAAGGGTGAATGACAGCATCACATCTTACCTCATGAGTTACCACAATTACCTCTTGCATTATTATACATTCTGAGTTTGTTGCTGCTTCCTCTCTGATCCATGGTACATTTATCAATAATTTTATTAGTTACTTTTATGCTGTATTTGAATTTCCATTTACCTGTATTTCTCTTGCCACTTGCCCCCAAGGTCAAGAACCATCTTTTTCAAATTTATTCTTCTATAACCCCCCAAAAAAGACTTAACATGAGGCAGACCCCTAATAAATGTTTGAATCATCACAAAAAATGTGTTATAAATACACATTCAACGCCAATGTCATGAACTGTTTTAATAGTGGTTAGCTGTTAATTCCTTACAGTAGCATCTGCATAAATTTTCTTATATGAAACAGTCCTTGAAAAAGTGCAAGATTTGAGGTCAATCTACCTGGGTTCAAATCCCTGCTCCGCCACTCACAAACTCTGTGACCTGGGTAAGTTATTTTTACCTTCTTTCCTCAACTCTCTCATGTGGAAACTGAGGATAATAATTATACCTCCTTCAGAGTTGCCTAAAGGGTAAATGAATTTATTTATATAACAAGTATGACATGCAACGCCTGGCACCTAACTCAATATATGCTTCCACCAACACTCCCATTATCATCATCATCATCAAAACAACATCTTTCTTATAAACATTGTCTGCCTCCTGGTACCCAGCATAATAACTGGTACACAGCAGGTGCTCAACAAATGCTGAACTGATAGAAGTTCCTAAAAATATATAAATGTGCCTTTGACCTAAAATGTGCACAGATGACTTATCACTTGTTTATATACTTGTACATCCCTACTGAACGAAATTTCCCCATCAAGGACGGATTCTGCATATAGCTGATTTCATTTTACTTAAATGAACACAAATGGAAAATTTTCAAGTTGGTTAATTAGCAAAACACAAAATCAGCATCGCCACTAGAGGGAGCTTGATTCAAAGGTTGCCAACAATAACAGGCCGCGAGTCTGATTCCTGTCTGCTCCCTGAGTCCCTGGGCTTCTGGAAGGATCATTCACAAGAAAGAGAGGGAGAGAGAGAGAATGAGATTTTCTCGAAACGAGTTAGAAAACCGTTGAAGAAGTGAAAATACTTTCAGGACTTTAGAGAGAAGCTCAACATCCCCCCTTTCCAAAAAGGAGAGTCACCAGCGGTTCTCTGGTCCATTCTGAACGATGAAGTTACCTGCGTCTTTGCCCCTGTGCTGTACAGGCCAGCAGTCCTTCCCATGGCAGCAGCACTTGGTATGCAGAAGAAAAAGGAAGGAATCACATTGCTGAGGCCATGGGCCAAAAATTCCTACAAGATTGATAATAGGAGAATACATCATTACTTATTCCACAATCAACTTTTGGAGACCACGGGGACATCTTGTCAAAGGATGAGGCTCGTTTGTATTCAATTTCTGTTCTCCGCATTTGTTGTGACTTAAACAATAAAAATAAAATAGCTAACTTTTTTTTTTTTGAGTGCTTACAACAAGCCAGAAACTGTTCTAAGCATTTAATGCTCATAACCACCTTGTAGGAAAGTTCCCCACCATACCCACCACTCCACCAATGGTTTCCACAATGCTAAATCTAGCGGTGGTTTCCTACTTCTCTGGCCTAAAACTGGCCTTGAACATAGCTGCTCAGTTCCTCCTCCTTAAAGGTTCCTTCTAGGTCCTTCTAGGACCCCACACCCTCCTGTCTTCCTCCTACCTCCCTGGCCCCTACTTCTCAGTTTCCTTTATGGTTCCTCCTCCTCTGACCAATCACAGATATTGGACCACTTTTCTCTCTGATCTTAGTTATCCAGATTATACATTGACAACTCTCAAATTTACATCTGTAGTCTGGATCAATCTTCTGCACATTAGACTCATATGGCCAACCTGCTACTTAGGATCTCCATTTGGATGGCTGACGGGTATCCCAAACTTAACCAAATCATGCTGTTGCTCTTTATGATCCCCAACTGATCCCACATTCTTCCCCACCTCAAGTTCCAATTGCTTAGACCAAAGAATTAGAGATATTTTTGACTCCTTCCCCTTTTCCCAGATGGCACCCACATCCAATCCGAATCTGTCTACTTCTCGTCTCTTGCATTGCTACAACTCGGTCCCAGGCATCAAATATCACCTGGATTATTGCAAAAGCCTCCTAATGTTTTCCTGCTTCTGCTGTTGCCAGTAAACAAAACAGATAAATATCCACACCCTCAGAGAGCTGGCACTCTAGTGAGGGAATGCTGACAGTAAGCAAGATTAACACAAAAAGCAAAGCAGAGAAGGGAGTGGAAAAATCTGGAGTTTAGGATTTCAGTTTACCAAGGAAGGCCTCCCTGAGAAGGGAACATTTGAACAAAAGAGGTATGCAGATATCTGAAGGGATGAAGTTCCTAGCAAGGGGAGCAGCAGGTACAAATGTCCTGACCAGAGATATGATTAATGGGTCCAAGGAAAAGGAAGGCATAAGTGTGATTAAAACAGAGTATAAAGGGAAATGGATAAAGGGAAATGGATCAGGGAGGAAAGTGATGGTGGCAGGTCATGGAGGGCCCTATAAGCCTTGGAAAAGAGGCATTTCACCTGCAAACCCTGCTACTGGGAGCGTTTGGGATGAGGAACAACATGGTCTGTGCTGTATACCATTGCATCCCTTGTTCCTAGGCCACTGCCCGGTACTTGGTAGAGCTCAATACACATCCATTAAATGAATAAATCTGTTTTTTTACAGACGACAAAACTGGGGCACAGAAAAACTAAGGCCACTGGAGTCAGAGTGAGATTTTAGACACGGGTAATACGCCATCCCACAGCTGCCTCTGCAGACCTATGCAGGAACGTACGGCCGTGAGGCTTGAAAGAAGAGACTAGCAGAAGTAGATTCAGAAATATGATCAGTAAAATTTTCATTGTTTGGTATTCTCAGAATAACCCCTTGTGCCCTTTAGTTTTTACTAGCAAGAATAAGTAACGTTGGTGTTATTTTTACTTTGAAATCCATGATTTTTAAAAGTCAGCATGCAATGATAATATATGTAGATTCTATCCTAAAATCAAAAAGGACATCAAGATGTCTCTCTCCCTAGGGGGGAAAAATGTATATTATCAACCAACCCATGAAGGCTAGGCTTTTCAGCCGTCTATGAATGTTTTAGAGATTTTTGTTCTGTTCTACCCATTCTTGCTATACACTTAGGAAATTATATTTTTCAGAAGTTCAACATGCTCCGGATCTGAGAGTGCACGAGGACCATGATACAACAGCCCTTGGACAGGGGCTGGGGCCTACTCCACCTGGTTGTCATCAACTGGGTATTTGTATTTTTTGGCAGATCCTTGAGCAAGAGCCAGGGAGGCCACATAGCCGACGAGTGCCACTCCAAAAGCTTCAGTGATTACTGCAGAGAGGACATTCATGGGGGGAGCTCGAGGTGGAGGGATTCTGTGGAAAGAAAGACCATACTGAAGTCATCAACTTCCCTGTAATTTCTGTAACAACTTGCAAATGAATTCAACTGCGGTAATGGCTATGAAGTTCACACAGAAAAAGTGAAACACTCTTGTGAAAACCAAGAAGCCTTGCTGTTAGATGCCCTTTGTTTTCAATATTATTTAGCAGAAAAATCACAAGGATCGTCGCCAAAGCGACGGCTCCATGCATCCATTGGCATTTGCGCCCAGGGAATTTAGGTTACACTAGAGAAACTCTGACTCAACAAAAATTTCCTGTATCAGAACAAAAACAAATCTGGAGTGTTCTTGCATTCTAACCTTTCCAAATATTTAATTGGCAAAGCGTTAAAGACTATATTTCCCACTCTGAGTACTACAGTGTTGTATGCAAACAATGGTTTGATGTGAGCTACAATCTTGAGCTAATCCCTAAATTTGCCATTGAGTTCATCGTTTTAATTATGTTTTTAACTCAATCCTTTCATGGTACACTTAACTATGTATCACATATGTCAAGAAAAACATGTTTAAAAAATTCCACCTACCCTCTGTTGCAAAATATAGTTCCCCAGTTGTAAAGAAGCGTTTAAAATATTTTTTTCAACTAACACCCAGCCACTGTCTCCTTGTCTTTTGAAAACCACTTGAGCCAAGGTATCATTGTTTACTTATCCCTGATGATGCTTTGGAGGACTTACTTCTCCTCCAAAAAACAAATGAAAAAATCCCTCTGGGGAAAAAGTAGAAGAAAAAAAGGAAGATAAATCATGTTGACTTAATATCTTGCAAGAGAGTGGAACGTTCAGCCCTCTCAATTAGCTGTTGCATTTAATTGTCCACAGGACCCCACACCGAGCGCCATTCAAGCACTCCATTGTGGAGTTTTAAGAAAGTTTAGGTAATGCATCTAAATCACAAAGTGAATGGTAGAGCTGGGGTTCACTGTCTCTTTTCAATGCCACACTCTTTCAATGGTTCCTTCAGAGAATGGGTCTGGAAAGGCCACTCAAAGGAGAATTAAAGCCTGTTGGGGAGATGCATGATCTCTTTTACCCACTTAGAAAAGTTTATACCCAAAAGAAATTCATTTGTAACATTACAGGCCCTAAGGTACCTCAATGTGAGTCTGCCCTTTCATTGTATAAGAACTTCCGTTTCATAAAAATTGACCTTGCTTAATTATTAATAACAATGAGCTGACTTAGAAAGAAATAATAATTTTACTTTTGAGGTGGAAAAGTGGAGAACCTTGCAGAAAACCCAAGTTGATTCAAATAATCACCATCAGCCTGCATCTACATAAAGGCTAAAGACAGGATTTATTTTTAATTATCTTTTTAACCCTGAGAATTTTTCTACGGTTCCTCCATTTTAATGTAATTAGAAAGCAAAGTTTGGGACTGGAAGATAAAAGTATAGAGGACTAAACAACTGTTAACTTTGCCCATATTTATAAATATTGGTGAATATACAGCCCATTAAGAGGGAATAACCCTACGGCACCTTTCTCTTCCCTAAGATGTCTTTGTGTTCTTTCAGGCTATATTTGGCTCAATATTTTGCCCTTTTAGGGTGAACATTTCTTGTTAACCTTCCTCTTAGTGTCCAGGAGAAGACTGTAAGAAACCATACCCTCTTCTCTACTCCCACCCTCTCTCACCATTATACACCACCCAGGCCTATGGGGTTTCTATTTCAGATGATGCTTGTGTGCTTTTACTATGTTCTAAGTGAAATAAAAATACTCATAAGAATATGTGAGTGGAATAGGGAACAACAAATCCCAGGCAGAGCATGACTATAATTTAGAAATTCAAACCCTCTGTTTTTTCCCAAATAATATCTTTGTAAATAACTTCCAAATCTTTTACCTGAAGCAACGCTGTATAAAATCATTACCAACTTCCCTACTAACAGGCAAACAGTTTAAGAAGTTACTCTTTCTCCATATGTATATTATTTGTCTCTATAATTTTCAAATAGAAGTTAATTAGAATTTTATCCAATAGAGGACCTTTGAAAAAAACGAAATTCATAGCCGCCTACCCCAAGTCCTTTCCTCCATCAAAAACAAACAAACAAAAAAGAAAGAAAAAGACATTACCCTTTTGGAATATGACCAACTACTTCTAATCCATATGTGATTTCCATATTGGTACAGTAACAAGCAAATGATGCAGCAATAATCTGTGTTCCATTTGAAAAAAAAGAAAAAGAAGATTATTAATTAGCCTCTCAAACACCTTGAAACTATTTCTAAATGTAAACATTGTTCATGTGTCCGTGATTGTCAAGAGTAAAGTTGCACAGACATTTAAAAATTAAGAAAATTTTAAAAATTAAAAAAAAATGCCTCTGAAACTTGAGAGCACTTGATTTGCAGTCTCAAAAATCAAATGGCATCCCAATAACATGGCTTTTCTAATATCCTTCTCGATGTGTCAATCCAATTATGACTGATTTTGAAGGGGTGCAATGCAGAATATGGGAATGCACATATGTGTGTACAGATACCACACACAACCTAAATAGTTGTCTTTCCAGACATGAAGGAATGCTTTATAACACAGCACGATTTCCCTCCCCAACACCAGCTTTTCAAGAGTTCGAGTTATTGCATTAATGCACCTATATAGGTTAGTAACCAATGATGATTTACAGTTTCCTTAAATAATTTTGAATTTTGAGCTTTTACGATTTCTTAAAGTAAAATACACTAGTTAGTAACATGCTGGATTGACTGTTTTTAAAATTACCTCTGCGGAGTCTCAGGTGCCCTACACTCTGTTATGTGACCTATGATAAGCAAGGCCAGGTATTCTCTGCCTGTATACATAATCACCTTGGAAAATGTATGTTCAGAACCCAGTTCAGTCTGTTATCCTAGCCATGCCACTCTCCATGTTTTCCAGCCACTTTCACATTCTCTTTTCATTCTTCTGATAATTTTAGTAGGTACTAGAAATTTTGCATGGCTATGGCATCAGTTTGGTATTAGTTTGGAACTACTTCTACACTATACGTTGTTGTTAAAAAGAGACGTACCGATTTTCTATTTAAAGTACAAATTTGCCATGTGAATGGCCAGAAAAAAGGTATAACAAAGTTACACTAGCAAATTAAGACACATTTAACAATTGATGACCAATAATATTATTTTATAGGGAGTTTTCCTATCTGTGTATTTCTGTTCTCTGTGATGATATTTAACTGAATCTGTAGAGGGTTTTCAAACATCAAATAGACTTAAAAAGCAAAGCAGCCTTGAGAATTTTCTTTAAAAAGGCAACAAAAATATACAGGTTATACTGTTAACTTAATAAATAATGGGATACAATAGTATTTTCTGATGAAGATAGTTGTAGTTAAGAATTCAGGCTATTAGATTAGAATCGGGAGTATTAACATACTCAAAAATTACCAAGATGATTAAAAATTTTAATTGCAAATAATTTCCATGAGATATTTACATCAGGTCAGAAAATACTGTGAGCTCTAAAAGAAAATATACGATAGCCACAAAATATTGGTTCCTTATTGAAAATGGAAGAAAACATAATGTTCATTAATACCTATAGCCAATATTAAAATTAAGTACTCTAAGCCACTGAATTGGCTTTCAGACAATGTCTTATTTCCACACTGTATTTCTTTGACACTTCCTTTATCAGCTGAGTCATTGGTCCATCTTCAATATTACTTTAATATTATATGTGTGTCTAGGGCCAGCACTGGATCCCCTGTTGTCCAGGTCCAGGCAGGCCCAGTGCTTTAGAGGGCTCTACTCTGGCCCTCCTCCAAGTAGCTCTGCTCATAAAATGAGAGCTTTATGGGGTAACGGGATGTGCCCAACTCACCCATACTCATCTTTCTGGACCATACCTTGGACACTCAGGAATCTACGATTTCCTACACAAATGGCCCCAAGCCTTCTCCTCAGGTTCATCCTCCCAGTGTGGCCCATGAAAAGGCCACGGGATTGTTTTGGTGATGGAAGAGTGGGGTGGGGATATGTTTGGAGCTTGGATACTGACACGGGACTAGCCACACATATACATATGAATCCCCTTGTTAGTGGGCCAGAGCTGGAGTAGGAAGAGAAGGGGCAGGCCACAGAGCTGGCTCTCCCAATGCTGCCTCATTCTGACAGAACTCAAAGGGGTGACCTTTCAAGGTAATCATTAAGATGTTTTAGTCAAAATAGGAAAACAGAACCTGCTTTTGTTTTTTTGATTTTTAGTCTTTGGGGTTTTTGTTCATTTTGTTTTGGGATTTTTTTTAGAGACAGAGAGAACTCAAGTAAGGGAGGGTAGAGGGAGAGGGAGAGAGAGAATCTTAGGGAGGATCCACACCCCGCGCAGAGCCCGATGCAAGGCTTGGTCACACAACCTGAGATCATGACCTGAGTTGAAATCAAGAGTCAAACATCTGGGCAGCCTGGGTGGCTCAGTGGTTTAATGCCTGCCTGCAGCCCAGGGCGTGATCCTGCAGACCCGGGATCGAGTCCCACATCGGGCTTCCTAAATGGAGCCTGCTTCTCCCTCTGCCTGTGTTTCTGCCTCTCTCTATCTGTGTCTCTCATGAATAAATAAATAATATCTTAAAAAAAAAAAAAAGAGTCAAACACCTAACTGCTTAACCAACTGAACCCCCCAGCCACCCTAGAACTGTGTTTTATTTAACATTTTGATCTATAATTTTTAAGTATTGTGACCTGCATTCATATTTTTACCTTGGATCTTGCAAATGTTGGGGGCAACTTTATGTAAGAAATACCTCTTCTTTTTTTATAAGGATAAAGGATAATTCTTACTATTTTTGCATTAAATAAGTAATTTTTTTTATTACCAGCTTAAGGGCCTTGTTACCTAAGGTTGTTTTTAATTTTCAGTTTCATGCAACTTATATAGCAAAGCTTCCAGAGATATAATAGGATTTCTTAATACCTATGGGACTTTGGAACAAAATGGTATGGGTCACAGTGGTTGCTGTGAAAACTACTAAAAATCAGAGTACCTTCCACTTTTATGGACTATTTGAAATACACACAATTACACACCCATTATATAGGTCACATATGTTACATGGATCTCCATAAATTATCAGGAGTATGGAATCATCCATGGCCTAGCTATGGAGAGAGGCCATCCATCTTAGTTCTACAAAAACAAGTCATAGTCCTCAGTTTCCAATATTCTGGCCTTATACATTTATGTAAACCTGTACCATTTCAGCAATATGAATGATTATGCGAAGAGGTAAAATTATTTAGACACCACTTGTTCTGTACCTGTGAAACACAAAGACCATTAAAAAAACCAAAGCCAATTAATGACAAGTTCATAGACTGTGGTTGTGTTAACATTACATTTTCAACTTAATGCTTTGTTTAATTAAGAGTTCCCATTAGAGGCTCTTAAAACTTCAAAATGTGTTTTTTAATGCATAATCCATAAACCTTAATGCAAAGTATAATTCACTGCTTTGCCAGGTATAGCAACAAAAAGTATCTTAGAGAACCAGCCTTGGCCACTGAAAATCATGAATATCCTTTCAATAAAGCAAAATTAGGTCCGTAAAAAAAGTGTTAATAACTCTACCAATCATTAATGGACATTTGTCAACTGATAACACTTGTATGGATATCATATAGATGCTACATCAATAGCATGTGATATCGCTTTTTATTGCTTCAGGGAGAATCATTCCAGAAATCTTTTGAGTCTCACCCTTAGAAATATCTCCTTATTTAAAATCTTAAGCTATATGTTCTATTATTTATGTAAAAAAAATTACAAGCATATGAGAAATGCTGTGTAAATTGAAAACACGTGTGCCTCCTTTTTAAAATTATTGACTCAAAATGTTTCCTGTTCTTACATTAATGTATAGCCACGCAAAATTAGCCTTCCTTTAATGAGAGACAGGAATAGCTGTGGGTTACTGCAGACAATATAGTGAGCCTCGGCAGGTTACCCCAACCACTGGCAAGCATTGTAAGGCACAATGCTAAATATTGATTTCATACTTACCAAAACTAAATCGACAGGAAGAACAACTTTAATTTTCCTTTTAAACTGTTCATTCAGCTCTTTAACCAGAACAAGCACCACAATGCTCAGCAAGGATAACAGCAGGGCTTCCAGTCGGACAGATTTGATGTTTTCAAAGACATATGCATAGATCTACAGTGATGAGGAAACATATAAACAAAACGCAGGGTCATCCTCCAAATGAACTCAGTGATGTTTCGCAAAAATACGTTAAGAGGTGGGGAGTGGAAAGGTGGGGCATAAAGTATGGTCAGTGCTGGTGCAGAGCAAGCTACAATTCGTTTGCATGTACAAAACTGCTTTGTCCTTAATTCTTCCACTAAACTCCGTGTTCTCTCCTTCCTACATAAGGACACTGCTCGAGAGAATGACTTCTGGGTCCTTCAAAGGGCAGAGATGCTAAAACTCACTACCTACATGCCGATTCATCACTATTAGCAATAAGGGGACTAGGGGCTCCTCCTCAAACTCCAGGATCAAACATGCACACGTACTTTAAATATCTATGGATGCATCTGGAAAGTTAAGAGTTCTGCATAAGGAGATATTTGCATGTATCTGTATCTTCCAAATTCTCTCTTGCGAAGATATATCACTTGTATAATTTTAAAGGTTTTAAATAGGCCTTAAATGCTTTTCTTCAACATGTCCCTTAACTCCTCCTTCTGCTGGATCGTGCTGACTCTGATTTTTACAGGCTCATTTCTCTTTGTCCGCAACAGATTCTTCAAGTCATTTCAGGTGATAAAAACTAGTTTTGACTCCAGCTCACAAGCTATTCTTACAGCAGCCCAACTTGTTGGCATTATCTGACCTCTCTTTTTAGTATCTAGAATATAATTTGACCACAATAAAAATACTGGATCCAAATATTATATGCACATTGGATTAAAAGAGCTCACATACACTATGTTCCTTAGTATTTCCTAAAATTCTGCTCAGTAGGTTTCCTAGTCAAAGGACTCAACCCGTCTGGTCCAGAGATCAGGAACAGACATATTCCTGAGGGTGTAAGGAGGTGCATCAGGCTATCTGAACCTGAATTGTAGGTGTTAAATGTTATCATTAACACTGTAACTCTTTCAAACAAACAAATAAAATAAAAGTTAAAATGGAGCCTCACTAAGTGAAAGGCATCAGGGTACAATATAAGTAATCCAGAATTCCTTTTGTCCACAACAGCTTAAAAACAAAACGACAAAAAAAAAAAAAAAAAAAAAGAGAAAAGAAAAAAAAGAAAAAAAAATCCCACTACTTGTGTATCAGATACATTAAAGAATAATTAGTGATCAGAACAGCTTTAGCTGTTATCCTCTGCACAATATTATATTTTATGCCACCCTACCTGGAAAGAAAATTAGGTACTACAGTATCATAGTTATCTGAGGTACAGACTTTATTTTTTTTTCTCTCTGTCTCTCTACATTGTGGATGATAATTGTTCACAGGATTCCTATAGCAAGTGAAGGTGTAAGTTCCATTTTTCATAGTCATCCCTTACTCAAAGCCAGGGACTAAAATCCACAATGCTACTCAGGGAAATATATTCTATGGGAGGATGGGGTTGTTAGAGGACTGTCAAGAAGATTTTGTTCAAATACATAGCTTTCTGATGATTTAAGGACAAAAATGAGAATATCATTCAGATTATTTGTCAAGAAAAAATGCAAACATTCAAATGTTTTAAAGCACCCACAGGATTATTCCTTCTGTTTTATCCATGGTATTAAAAGTATGCCATGAAAGTGCCTGTATTAAGAAAGGCGGGAAATCTGCTAAACTCCCAAGCCATACCAAATTTGCTCTAATGTGCATTTTTGAGAACATGTGTTTGTAGTAATAAAAATGACCACCCCGGAATGAAAGGAATGAGAAAAGTCCCCCAGGGTTTTTATTGTCTGTCTGGGTTAAACAACAACTTGTAGAGCAAAGCACATCTCACAAATTGCTCCAGAAGAACACAGGGGTTGGCAAAGGCCTGTTACAAGCAGCATGAGGAACACAGCGGAAAAACAGGCTGATGAGGAGCATCATCCTAATGACTGTCGTGCGGACCCGTGTAGAGAAGTCACAGCTAAAGTCACATTGTAGGCAACCAGTGGCATATGGGGACAGAGATAGGAACGGGGACAGGGCTACAAACACACATGCACACACATACAAACACATTATCTACATATGCTTGCCCAAGGCAGGTCTAGGCATCCTAAGCACACGCTAACATTTCTCATAGAAATCCAGTCATCTTGAGAATCTTGTCACACACTGAACGTCGGTAGATACAAATTCCCCTTGAAGATCATCTTTCACTTCTCAGACCTCAGGAGAGCAAAGACAGCTTATGTGTGTGTGGACAAATAAACTCTTTCATCAGAACTGACCAACGTGCTTAATAAAATAGGAGTTTAGTTCATTTTGAAACCAAACACTAGCTCCTTAAATTGACCATTTACTATAACTTGACATAAAATGAAAAATGTCGATAAGTGTATTTTGAGATACTTCAAAGAATAAAGGTAGCCTATTCATAATACATAAATTGGTTCTTATTATTTTCTTTACAGAGGAGACTTTTCTGAGGCACTTTATAGACATTTACACACACACACACATTTATTTATATAATGTGCTCTTATCTGAGTTGGCCAATCTTAAGTGTTGTTTTTTTTTTTTAAACTGATGGTTTCTCAACTTCTAGAATAGTGTCTGGCAGATAGACACTCAACAAATATTGCTAGATGAATAAATGTAGCATGTAGGTCTAATGTAGGTCTAATGTAGTAATGTAGTAATTTACTAATGTAGTAAAAATTAGTAATTTACTAATGTAGTAAAAATAATCATAAATCTGTAAATAAGAGATTTTACCTTGAATAAGCAAAATGATGAAGAGATGCAGACCCAGACTCTTCTTTTCTCAGTATCAATACTTGAGCTGTATCATATTAATGGGATTTGTAGTTATCATTTATTAATTCACTCAACATGTTTATTGAGGTTTTATTATGTGTAAGGCCTTGAGCTAAATATTAAAGCTACTATTGCGATAAATTTCAAGTAATCGATTTTTATATCTTCTATCTGATCTAAATAATCAGATTTTTAGTAACTCTACTTTTATAAGAATGAAGCAAAAGCCAAAGCCAAAAAAACTCATTCTGGGGCACCTGGGTGGGTCAGTCAGTTAAGCATCTGTTTTCAGCTCAGGTCATGCTCAGGGTCTTGAGGTCAAGCCCTGCAATGGCCTCCCTGCTCAGTGAGGAGCCTGCTTCTCTATCTCTCTCTCTCACTCCTGCTCCCCCTGCTTCTCTCTTTCTCTCTCTCTGTCAAATAAATAAATTAATTTGAAAAAAACTCATATTCAGGATTTAGTTAAGGAAAAAAAAACCAAAGAAGGTCGCACCCTTTCAATAGTTTCTGGGGTCATAACCATTCAGTAGTTTCTCATTGCATAACTATTACTGAAGTCCTAAACAAGGCCCTGCCTAGAAATACCTGTGCATGAAGAAAAAATTTAAATTATGTCCATTTTGTCCAACATCACAAGGCAAAGAGAAAGATCCTAAATGTTTAGAAATTTTTTTTAAGATTTTATTTATTTATTCATGAGAGAGACAGAGAGAGAGAGAGACAGAGACAGAGACACAGGCAGAGGGAGAAGCAGGCTCCATGCAGGGAGTCTGACGTGGGACTCAATCCCGGGTCTCCAGGATCACGCCCTGGGCTGAAGGTGGCGGTAAACCACTGAGCCACCCGGGCTGCCCTAAATGTTTAGAAATATTAACAAATATTAAAAATTAAATGGATTTTCTGCCCAATACTCCATTAGCTAGAAAATTCTATCAACCAAAATATCCTTTCCACCAGCATTCTGAGTACTCTAGGTTTTGCTATAATGAAATCTCCATGACAGAAAAAAAAATGATTTTAGTATGTTTAAGTATATAATTCTATCATTGACAATTCTTTAGCAGCAATGATGAGTATAATTCTGAACTATAAATGGACCACATGAAATATGCTAACATATATTTCTATGCCAAAAAGAATATATAAACCCTTTAGTATTATTATTTATCATTCCTGAGCTATTTCTGTATTTAGAATCCATCATATATCACTTTATGTGTCACTAGAGAAACAACAGAGTGATAGTGCAATCAGCAAGCCTTAATAAATCTGTCAGCATGCTACTTTATAGTAGGTATAAAGTATAATCTGTAATCTACAAGTCTTGATTCCCAATATATGACTTTGAGTCTGTCATCAACCACAAACCAGGAATATCTCTAAACAAAAATTCCTAAATTCACAAATGCTTGCTACCATGCATTCAGACTGTGGTCTAAAAACACACATGACATCATCTGTGCACAGACATTTGTCTAAAATCCAACAAATACACTTACAAGAGACAGAGGAGAAGACATGAACGCAGAGCAGAAGGCTTTGTGGTAATAGAGGCACAATTAGGTGGATGTGGCCACAAGCCAAGGAGTGACCAGAGCCACCAGAAGCTAGAAGACAACAAAGGATTCCCCTAGGACCTCCAGAGGGATCATGAGCCTGCTAATACCTTGATTTTGGACATCTGGACTCCAGAAATGGAGAGAGAAATGTGAGAGACCATGTGAGAACAAATTTCCATGTGTTAAGTCACCAGGTTTCTGGTAATTTGTAACAGTAGCCACAGGACACTAATGTAGTTACCAAGTCAAATGCTTCTCATTGCTGAGACAACTCAAAGTGGGTCTTATGGGCTTCACTGTCTTCCCCTAAAATTCGTACACTGAGGCTCTAACCCCTACCACCTCATAATGTGATTATATTTGGAGAGAGGGCCTTTAAAGAGGTAATTAAATTAAAATGAGGCCATTAGAGTGGCCCTAATCCAATCTGACTGGTGTCCTTATAAAAAGAGGAAACCAGGACATACAGAGAGACACCAGGGATATGCACACACAGAGGGAAGACGACGTGAAGGGACAGGAGGGTGGCCATCTGCAAGCCAAGGAGAGAGGCCCCAGAGGAAACCAACCCCCCTACCCTCACCCCTGTGCTGGCACCTGGATGATTGATATTCAGCCTCCAGAACTGTGAGAAAATCCATTACCATTGTTGGATCCATCTAGCCTGTGGCCATTTGTTACAGCAGCCCCAGCAAACTAACACAGAGGGTATAGGTGGCTCAGACTTTTTGCCTTTGGAATTTCATTTATACCCAAGGAAATTTCCCCTTCTTCAAGTTAACTAAGATAGAAATATTTTTAAAATATAAAGTGAAATAAGCAGAAAACTTTAAGTAACAGTCACTAAATGATTAGTCCCATTAAGAGAGAAGCCAGCTATTGTAAGCATCTATCCCAGATAAACAGGTATGGTGGACAGCTATGGTCAGGATCTCCCGAAAAATGCCTAACAAAGGCAATATTTAGAAGACACTTGTCTTCTTCTGAGCCCAAAAGGCATCAGAAATCAAGTAGTTGAACACACTCATTCTACAGAGGTAGAAATCGAGGATCCAAAGACTAGTGACTTAACCCAGGTGACCTGGCTTGTGAGTGACAGAGTCGGGACAGTGACACAGGTTCCCTGAACCCTAGACCAACACATTTTACCAATGCCTCCCTCACTATTCACTTCTTTTAGTCCAGCAAATAATTGTTCCAAAGTTCTCCGGGGCTTTCTGTTGACCTTGGAAGATGGAGTGGAGATACTGCCCCTTTGAGGAGAGCATGTAGTCTTTGATTCTGGTTGTTAGCAGTGGGGTCTGGTGGCCCCCGGCTGCTTCTCAGGCAAACCCACCCTTCTTGCTCCCAGCCCCGCATCTTCAATCATGGGTGGCAAGCAACAAAGCCTTCTAACTTGATTCTCAAAGCTATGAGTACAGGGAGCGTGACTGTTTTTTCTTGACATATTCACGTTTGGTTAAAGTCTCCTTGCATCCATACGGTGCATTCACCTCAACTCTGTCTCTCCACCCTGAACAGAGATGAATTTTAGCTACCTTGAGCAGCTTGTATGAAGTATGGGAGAACCTGTTTCAGTATCATCACTCTCTAGAAGAGTAGGGGACCTAACAGGTCTAGGCACTAGGCTATCTTATGTGCAGTGACTCATTTAATTTCCCAATTAATACAAAGTCAGTATTGTCATTCCTCCTTTGCTCTGTCCCATTACCCGCCTTCAATTATACAACCTGGCTTCCTTTATTAACATTATCTGGGATGATCTTATTCATCAATCCATCTCCTCCTGCCCTATTTCATGCCCTCCTCAGTATTTCAATAAAACTCCATGGGAACAGGGCTATTATTTCTCAACCACATCCTCAGTGCCTAAGAGGCAGTCAGTTAATATTTGCTGATGAAATCTATTCTAGTGGTTCTTGAATCAAGGATGCATGGATACTAATCTCTTCCCAGCCATGTGTTGTTCCTCAAATCTCCCCATCAATCTGTTGAAGATTTCTGGTTTGGGGGCACCAGAGTGGCTCAATAGATTAAGAATCAGCCTTTGGCTCAGGTCATGATCCCAGGATCCTGCTCAGCAGGGAGTGTACTTCTTCCTTTCTCTCTGTCCCTCACCCCTGCTCATGTCCATTCTCTCTCTCTCTCTCTCTCTCTCTCTTTCTCTCATAAATAAAATCTTTTTAAAAAATATTTCTAGTTTTGAAGCCTCACACATAGTCCAACTCTCCCATCCAGCAGATGGGGAGGTTGAAGTCTGCTGTCAGCCCTGGCTTTTGTTCTTTTAGGCAGCTTTCCCATCCTTGGGGCCTTTAAACATGAGCTACAATTGCCCAGACATGCCCTCTCCCTGCCCCAACTCACTTTCAACCTCATTATATTTGAATCCCACCTCTAAGCAGATATAGATTCCGCTTAGAGATCCCTAAAGCCATTTCCAATCCCTCCAAAATTGATGTTGGTACTAGTTCTCTCTGTTCTTAAGAATTTGGTGTCTCCTATAAACTTTGTCTACATATCATATCATTAAACATTTTAGGATCGGTATTTTTCAAACTCTTCAAATCCCTCTACTTACTAAAATAGTGCAAACAGATAAACAAGAGAAATACGGGAAAAGCTGAAAGCATAACTCTAGGCTATATTTTCATGAATGCACACAAAACTTCAAAAGATCGAAAAAAACAACATTCTATTATTTTTCACATAATTATATGCAAACTTCTGATCAATAAGTGCTTCTCGCACTGGGAATAAATCCATTCACTATTGCTTTAAGGGATAAATTAAGTCTGCAACCGAAATGTGAACGAGGGGAAGTACGGAGTGTTAAACACCAGAAACAACACAGCACACGAAACTCACAACACGTACAACCAAGCTCGCCATGGCCTAGGTGGCATCCGGCCATCCCTTGTTTAGAATTCAGTTTAATTTGAATTACTTGAGCATGGATTCTGTAGCGCTGCATTTTTCAGTGAATTGTGGGGGATAGAGAGAGCTTAACCCAAGATGGTTGAGTTGCAAAAATATTTGCCCTCTGATTTAGAATTTTAAAGTAACCTTTGTTACAAATTCCCATATAATTGTTCCGTATCCAAATTAAACCTGCCACATTTTCTATCCCAAGCATCACTGATTGAATCAAGCTGCAGATGAACATTCCTTTCCTCCCTCCTTCAATTTATTCTGTCCATTTTTCAGGGTATATTGAACATCCCTGCAATTCACAATAGACATGTCACAATGACTGCAGAGAAAACATAGGCTTTCACAAACCACCAAAGCGTGTTCTTGATTCAGAATTCCCAGAGGGCCTAGGTCTTCAAAGTAGATTTATTCCCCACACATAAACCTCATTTGTACATATTTAATTGTGATCTCATTCTCTATTTAAAAAAAAAAAATGTTTCATTGGCTCTGATTTCTTTCTGACGTCCCTATGCCTTTTTATTAACATCCTCGGTTCCTGCTTTGCTGCCTTTAGGGATATATCCAAACTAGAAAAATCTTGCTAGTACTTGAGGGATGGGGGTGGGGATGAAACTGTTCTTCAGTCCTGAAACTCCTCATATTTAAGGAAGGAAATAAAAACTTCCAAGAAGGGTAGTTGACTATATTGCCAAGCTTGCCTTGTGCTCTTGGGTTTAATGTACAGAACTGTACATAATTATTTAGAACACTACTCATAAAGTCGTGCCAGTGAAACTAACTTCGCCAAATTTATCATATGTTGCTACAGGCTGGCGCCATCTCAAAGAAACCCACATGTGCTAATAGGAACTAGGAATTTTTGTAATTTTTATTGTGCCTTTTGGGGAAACATCCTTTCTAATAAAAGATACATCATCATTTCTCAATTTTAAAATAAATTATTCTAGAGAAGAACTAAACTTTTCCCTCTTATCTGTGTGGGGAACCAACTATCAGTCAAATATTTGAATCCTGAGAATGACAGGAATAAGTGAGCCAGATCCCAAGACAGAAGTGACCTTTGTACTGTTATTGCTTCTGCTCAGTGTGAAATGTATTCCAGCGCTGCTTATAATTTATTAAGCGAGTTTTTAACTGTTGGAGGTGGTGAGCTGAATAGATGGAAATATCTTTAAATAAAAATAAACTAAAAAACATAGCATTTCTTTAATTCTGATGACTAGCTCGTACTAATAGCAGATATGGTTATTTTTTTAACTTTTATAAAGTTTGAAGTCATCTTTCTAAGTTGCAAAAAAGAAGTCTAACTTTTACTGTTTAGCTTTGTTTATCTGATGGAGTCCTCCAGAGATTACAGGAAAAGCACTTATTGCTATTCTATTATTATTAATAGATAAAAGTATCTCTTACATAGGTAAAACTTTTAAAAATCTTAAATTTGTTATATCCAACTATGCATTACTAGTACAAAGATAATGTCTTCTTTGTAATGAACACTTATTATATTCTAGGCATTTCATGCAAGAAATGAATCCCAGTGGGTATAATTATCACCAATTTACGGAACAGGCAACCAGAAGTCAGAGAGACTTGGTCATTTGATCAAGGTCAAGGTTATGATCTGAATCTGAGCTTCTAAGATTCTAAAGTTCTTTCTCCTTTTCACTCTTCCAAGGAAAAGACAGATCAATTAGTGTCTACCTGACTGTATGAGCCCTAATAAAATCACCAGAGGTAGAAGTCAACTCAGAGGAAAAAAAACTGATTTTTACCTAATAAGTAACTAAAAAAGAATGTGCAATACTTCAAAGGTCATTGAGAAATGGCCATCATTTAAAATTCATTAGAAGCATATTAATACAGAGATAAAACCTGCAGAACAAAGGGAAAAGTAAAACATGATGTGTGAAGGGATATGGGAAAGCGAAATGAAAAGATGAATTTGGCCTAATTTTATCCACTTTTCTTGGGAATGGAGGCCCATCCGGACAGTGTTCCTGGGGATCTATCTGCATATGAAGACTCTAGAAATTCTGAGAGAGGCACTCAAAGGACACACAGCTGAAAGCTTTAGCAGGCTTTAACACTCTTGGGAGAGCCCTCATCTGGTGGAGCTCGTTAAGTTTTCAGCTAGAAAAGAAGCAGCGGCCCAAGTACTTGATCTTAGCCCCCGGCATTGGTGGCATGTGATCTAAATGCCAGATGTCGAAAGGGGAGAAGCATTAGGGAGCATCTATTTCTTAAGACCTATCAGTTCAATAAACTGACAGGGCAAAACCAAGCAGATGCCACCACCTTGATTCAAACTGCTCTCTTAAAATGTTCTGCTGAGGCAAGGGCACCCACCACCCCAGAGCAACCAAAAGGATGGAGGTTTTAGATATTCAAACCAGATAATTAGATTCTCTCGATGCACAGAATTAGATGCACAGAATCAGGCATCCCCCCAGGTAGTAGACCCTGAAGAAATCATCCCAGTGGAAGAAAGGAGAGACCCGAACCTACAGTGACCTCAGAACAAGACAAACGCAGAAGGCTGTGTTTCCCCTCCAGTTGATAGTGAGGATTGCTACTATCGAAATTAATCAATAGACATTTCGGTCAGCCAAACTTGAATTCTTTTAAGAAAAATGACTATTCCAGCTGGGAAAAGTAGGAGTGGTTACTGGCTCATTGTGCAAGTGTCTCAAATAGTCTAGATATTAATTAATGTTCCAAAGATAATCAGCTACATATTCTTTATCTCTCATTAGCCTGAGTAGCTTTTGAAAAGGATATAACAGTTGTGAAAGCTCAGAAGTAGAAAACACAGTCAAAAAGCGAAAAATCAAAACAAAAATTTTTTTTAAAGTGAAAAATCCCAAAATGTGTCAATTCACTCTTCCCTGGGTTCTCCAACCTGATGACCAAGGCCTCCATTTTGTCCTCTATTCTCTACCTCAGTGCTGAGCTCAGCTCTGCTCCTTCATACACACACACACACCCTCCCCACCCCCCCGCCCCCATGATCCAGGGCCAAGTTCAGGTTTACATTATCATCATCAGATCCTTCAGCCTAACTACACCAAAGCTCACTTTGCAAATAACCCAGTGTAACCTATGCATGATGCAAAATTTATTTCTTAATCTAAAGCTCAGATCACCACAATTTTTGACATTAAAAAATTAGCAATCATTTTGAAATCCTGGCAAAGAATCAAAGCACTATTCCAACCTAGCAGCCTAAACAATGCAGGACTCTGTGACACTGAAAAGCAAGAGCAAGTTTTTTCATTTTCCACCAGCACAAAGCATAGCAACTTCCACCGACTGAATAATGTGAATTTAAAGTCAGTCATCTATAAATATTTTAAAATCTGATTCTATTTCATTGTGAGACCTTAACCCCTCACCTCCAAAAGCCACACAGTATTTGATAGACAAGGTAAAGATTAAGTAACTTGCAGTTTTCCTCGCAAGAAAGCAAAATGGGGGGAAAATCATACGCAAATCAGTTTAATGTAGCATTTTATGCATGTTGCCACGAGGGAAACATTCCCCTATCAGGCTACCTTGCTTCTTTTAACAGAACTAGAAAAAGGAGGATTATTTGTGCGTGTGAATATGACTGGAAAGGCTAATTTGTACCCCACTCATATTTCCTTACACTTCATGAGCACAGATGAGCACACCATTCAAGGAGGTCAAGACAGAACCTAGTGCTGATGTGGTTCTGTTGTGTAGACCCGGTGTCACCAAAAGTCTTAACTGGACCAGTCACCTGATGGCTTATAGCTACTTTGGTCTGCTTTTGTTTGATCTGGAGCTTGGATTATGTTGCCTCCAGGCTCAGTTCCAGTGTTCTTGTTTTAGTTTTAAGCTCTCTTAAAAATGAATGAATCATTGAGCAGGATATCACCTAAATAACAAAAATTCAGAACCAGCTTCCAGCTCCGTGTTGCCAATCTTTATTACCTACTCAGAAAAACACACATTTAAGCAGATAAATAATACTACTTTCACAAACCCAAATGGCAAATTTTAAAAGTAGTCATAATTGAGTTGACAGTGATACGGTAAGAGTGCAATATTCATTAGCACAACTTTTCGGATTGAAATTTGGCAAAAATTGTATACCCCTTTGATCCGGAATTCCATTACTAGGAATCTATCCAAATGAAATAATTAGTGACGCAGATAATACAAATAACAAAGATACTCATGAAGCTGTGCATAATAGCAAAAGACCGTAAACCACCTCAACATCAGCAGTTAGATAAAGAAATTATTGTACTTCTATGTTAAACTAATATTTAGTCTTTAAGATTAAGAAAATTGAGGGTAGGAATATTGTCATTATAAAACATTAATGTTATTTAGTATACAGCATTATATTGTGGGAGTTCAGAATATGCCACCCCAAAATAAGCCTCTTTGACATAAGGATTATCCTCAGTTTATTATTTTGAGAAACAGCAGACACAAGGAAGCTCTGAAGACAGAATAAGTTACCCTTTTGTGAGGGAAATTAACATTCATAAAGGAAATCTCCACTTGTAAGTTGTCTCCCTATCTGTACCAAAAAGGAAAGGATGACTCTAAGTCACAAAAGAGTCTTATCAATGGAGGAGCAACTTAAATCTGCATAGTAAACCTTATCCTTGTTTACAGGATTTTTTTTTAATCTGTGTAAATATTTTATTGTTTTCAAATAGGATATTGAGATTTACATATTATTTTAAAGAACATGAATATACAGCTAACTGAAACAAAATACACAAGGAGCAATGAGACACGAGATACAATGAGAAAACTGGAGATGTTTTAAATTTAATTTGCTCTACGGGGATCATCAGGACTCCTGGATGTGATGTTGGCATGTGTATGAGATATTTTTTCTGTAAGTTCTAGCTGACATCCTTCCAAAGAGCACATGGTACTACAGCATCTAAGAAATCAGTGAATAACTAGGTTTTCCATCTTATCAAAGTACAAAGCATTAGTTCAATTCCAGGCCCTCTGCGAGAATCCAGTATCTATTTTTACTAAGTTCTTTGATGAATTTTATTAAGAACTTATTGAATCAGAAAGTGATTATTGAATCACCTTCCCATAACTTGGCTCCCCACACTCTTTCTTCCTTTGTTTTATGTGAAGATGATCTTTATGACCAAATTCTAGCCACCATGTATATGAGATATACTTGTTGGTTTTCTCTTGTTAATCTGTTTTTCTGTGAAAGGGGGTCCTCAGCTCAGAATCTAGAAGAGTAGAAGAAAAATATCTTTTTTCCTTCTCTACTACATAAAATTAAGTAAAATGAAGTTCGGTTGCCCTCAAGTTTATTAACAAGACATTCGTTGTCTTATAAAGATCCACAGGATGTGACTTCCTGAGTAGTCATAGATTTTAGGTCAGTTTCAGAAAGAGACAGAAACAATAGAGTACTATTAGGATAATATTTTGAAGTTGGCCATAGGTTCCTCCCTCAGGTTCAAGTGACTTTTAATAACTGATTGTCTGCTATTGGGGATCCAGCCACCAATTTTGCCCAGGCCTGTGATTTGAGCCAAACCAGAGTTCACAAAACTGAATGAATGTGGTAGATTGTACTGTAGTTAACTTGGGCCACAATCCCAGTAGATGGCTTCCATTAGAAGTTGGCAACATATCTGGCCCTCAAAAAAATTCCAGTTATTTTTTCCAATCATGACCCCAAATTATATCATACTCAATTTTTATAAAGAGTTGCTTCCAAAATGAGTAGATAGAACTCATTAAATTAGTTTCATAAAATTCATTAAAAGTATCCTACAGATTGTACTGAAGTTGTATTAAGTTCCTGTAATATAGAAAAATCTCAGTGTTAGAATTAACCAAATTCTACTTTGTGAAACACACTCCCAAATATATGAACAAAGACATATGGGAAACTCACGTAAAAGAATCCAAGCGGTCCAGATATATATGGCATTTTCATTCCCAAGAGATACTTGACTTGTGAAGTCACGACGTGGGTGGCAGCCCCAGTTGTCATCGCACTAATCACAGGCTCTGTAAGCAGGAATGTGGCACTGCCCAGTTGTAGCAGAAACATGGCCACCTAAGAGGACAAAGGAAAATGACATTTCCCAAGGTTCCTAGAGTTAATTTCTGACACGTTTCATTTTCATTTCATACAGACATAAAGAACTGATGTGAAATGGGTTCCTCAAATTTTATATATTCAATATCTTGAGTCTTCTTGAAAACATAACTAGGTTCCAAGAGTTTTCAAATGTCATTGGGTACAGTGTAAGTGCTCCAGTTAAAGTGAACACATGTTTCCACCTGAAAACGTACTTTTCCTTTTTTTTTCTTTTTTCCTAATCACATATATAGGTCACAAAAAGGGGAATATGCTCAAATCAGTTCATATATGGGGATTTTTTCCCTGGGGAAAAATTAAATTTGTGTTATTATATTTCAATTAAAAAAAAATTCAGAGGGACATGATTCACTACTCCACACCCAGTAGGCTTAAAACCTCAAAAACATTGAAGAAAAAAGCCATTTCTGGAGTTTCTCCCAGATTTTGAGAAAACGGAACACTTTTTTGACTAGAAACTCTGTCAAGTAGCTCTACATGGTCAATATTAATAAGATAACAGGACTTACTTGCATGTAGAGAAGAGCAAAAGGCAGAGATAGATTAAAGATATATGAATTCAGAAGCCCAGGAAACAGTAGAAAACTCATTTTCCTTAAACAGTCCCTTGCTATTCCTAGCATCATGCTTTATGGCAAAACCATGTCATGACTTAAAATTATCAAGTTGAAGTAAAAGCTGTGCATTGAGCTCTGCTGGGCAAAAGATGGACCAGAAGAATCAAAACTCTCCTCTCTCACAATTAATATAGCAACGGTTAGTGTTCTTCGTTCACCAGAGAGAGCTTTCAGAAGATGACCCATCCTTTGACTGAACACATCTGTGTACACTCGATCACAGAAACTGAAAAATATAAAATTCAGTGTTTTGAAAGTGACCTTAAATGACATTCATGAGTATCCACACTGGAAAAGGGAACAAAGTGGGTCATGTTGATATGTTCCCTCAATGTGTTAATTATAATATTTAGGTCGGGTCTTAAAATTCCTGCTGGAAAATAAGATTAATTATTAAAAATCAGAGGAAAGAATAGCAATGAGATCTCCTTCTATGAAGAGCTCACACTGATGAAAAAGAGAAGTATAATGTGCTACCTGGTAACATGAAAGCATAAATTGCAAAATATATCATTTCTATCATATTCCAAGGCCCTGTGACCAAAAACAACCATTCTCTGAACTTATATTAGAGTTTCCTGGGCTCATATCTGAAAACTTAAGTTCTAATCATGGCTCCACTATATCCTAGTTTTGTAACTATAGAAAACCTACTGAAATTTTCTGAGCCTCATTGCCACCTAAAATCATTAAGGTGATGTCTACACTATCTGTCCTGTAGAATCATTATAAAATGAATATGAAGTAATGTAAGAAAGGGAACCTGTAAAATGTGCAACATATGTGATGCACCAGGAACATCATGCGGTATTGTGCATATTCACCCAGTAAGGAAAAAACCAGCCACGGTTTTGAAAACATAGTAGAGGCCACACCTCATTTTCCAACTCTGGAAAACTTGAAGGAATTTATCACTGCAGAAAGAAATGAAATTGTTTGCAGTTTAGCAGCCCCCTTTTATACAATATGTAATAAAAAAAAATAATATGGATTGCCAACATAGAAATCAGGCAATCTGTTTCTGCCAACATAGGAGGCCAGAGCAGCAGCTTCTGCTACTAACATTTTTTTTCCAGAAACTATGTGTGTGTTTGTCAAAGGAGAAATGTCCTGAGGGAAATATGCAATCAATGGTATAGGTACAAATGGAACACACTGATCTTCTTGGCAACTCTTGATTCATAGTCTGTTGATTTTCATCCTGAACACACAATCAGTTAAGAAAAACATTGAACCAATTTTCCCCCAGTGTCTATCTACTAGAAAGTAAATTCCAGCTTATGACATTAACTCTTACAGGCCCTAAGGATAAAATTAGCATATTATTGGGGTCAGATGAACACTAGAGAGTTGGATTTTCAATTCAGCTAAATGCAGCCTACAAGCAATCCAAATCTTTGAAATTGTGAAACCTGTTTGCCTATATGGAATTTTATGCAAATGTGGAATGTTGGAAAGTTCTTATCTCTATGCCAAGAAATCTTATCTTCATTTCTTTTGAGAAGCAACCTCTTTTGGGAGGCCTTGTGTAAGTCATCACCATTCTACCTTCTGTTTATTACTTGTTTCCTAAATTCTAGCACCTTTCTAGAAGAGTTAATGATTTTTCATGGCCAAGAAACAAAGGTCACTTAGCCTGAAATCATTTACCCACCACTTCCAGCTAACCGCTGTCTGCCAGTAGCAGCTTCTTAGTCATTTTCACAACCTGAATGTTAGAAATGGAAGGGTCCAGGAAAGTACAAGATATAAAGAGTTCAGCCTTTTCATACATTGAAAAGACGTATACCTGCCTTACAACAGAAACCAGAAAAAATGAAGTACCCTCCTTAAAACTTATCCAAAAACTCAAAGTGTTTTTGTAATATACTACTTGTACACATTTTTATGCTTAAAAAAAAAAAATCTTCCCAGCAAGAGATAAATCCCTAAAATGGAGAATTCTTGACTCAGAAAGGTCAACAAGCCCCTTAAGAGCTCATTTCTGATACAAGCCATTGGGTATGTGAAGGATGATTGCAAACATGTGAGATTTTACTGAAGAAAAATTACTCTTTTCTGGATGACAACATTCTCCATAACCCAAGGCAATGGCAGATATTTTAAGGAGGAGAAAGAGGAAGAGGAGAAGGAAAAAGGAAAAGTGAACAATAAGAAAGAGAAGAGAAATTCAAGAACTCCTCTTTTCCCACTACCCAAATTTTAACAGTTTATTCACATCAAAATTAGGGCCCTAATACAGAGGCTGATTGATGCACACAGCCTGAAGGTAGCAAGTACTGATGCAACAAAGGTTTTGCAAGAAGCACCCCACAGATGGATGTGGCTCCTAAGATTATCTTAGAATTTAAGTATGTGAAATGAGGACCCTTCTAGACTATTTTGCTTGGAGGCCCAGTATTTAAATTTTATACCAATGTTTAGTATTTTTTTTAAGCTAATGACTTAATAAACAGCCACCTCAGCTCCTTTTGCTAATAATATAGATGACAATAATTCTAAACTGGCTAGCGAACTCCCAAAATTTGGCCATGCAATGTTTTATGAGAAAATAAATTTTATACAATCAATATACTTCAGCTGTTTGTAGTAAAGCTGATGATCTGGGCTAATGCTGAAAACCTCTGACACACATTATCAAGGTTCACTAGCGTGATACTATTGGGTAATGTTTCTATAAACACCATGTGTTCTATATAAATTGAATGCATCTCAGATTTCAGGCTTTTTTTTTTTTTTTTTTTTGCAAATGGCCTTAAAATAGTGAAAAAAAGAAAAGAGTACATAGTAAACAACTATACTACCCAAGTGGATAGAATACAGCATGTATTTCAGGTTTTGTTAGTTTGTTTGCAATCTGTTTTTTTTTACATTATCCCAAGTCATTCATTTGTCTGTTCAATAAATATTTACTGAATACCTACCGGGGGCAGGTGGAGCATTGTTGCAGAATACAGAGATAAAGATAGGGTTCATACTTTAAAAACCATTAAAAGAGAGGTGAAATGAAGATGCTGGGAGGGGGCGTTATTAACCAAAAACATAAAGAACTGCAATGTAGGTGTTGCTCAGAAGGTAGTCTGAGAAGCTCTTTGAGTGGGAATTCAAATGCTAAGTAAGAGCTTGTGTTCTTTACTGAGCAGCGAATGCAGATTTGGGGAAGAGAGCTAAATCACTCATAACAATAGGAGATGAGAGTGCTCCATAGAGGATACAGCAAAAAAACAAAACAAAACAAAACAAAACAAAACAAAAACAAAAACCCTGTGTGGCCAGAAAACTTGAGAATGAAAAAATGTCAAATGGATACCTATAAAGTTATACACTGCAAAATTGAGAATATATGAATGAAGACAGTCTAAAAAAGCTATATCCTGCATGATTCCTGCATGTGATAGTCTAGGAAAGGCAAAACTATAGAGACAGTAAGCAGATCAGTAGTTGCCAGGGGTTTGGGAGTGGGAGGATGTGTAATAGAAAAAAATACATGGAATTTGCTAGGATGGTGAAACTATTCTGTATGATACTGTAATAGTGGATACATAACATAAGCATTTGTCAAAACCCATAGATCTTTACAGCACAAGAGTGAACCTTAATGGATGAAAATTTTTTTAAACATCATTCGGAGGTCAGGAGATCCCAGAATGGAATGCAGAATATGGCAAAGAATCTGACAACCACTGCTGTGTTTACTATCTCTATAAATTTTGCCTTTTCCAGAGTGTCATTTGAATAGCATCATATAATATATAGACTTTTCAGACTAGCTAAATGGATGAAATAACCTCACTGAAAGGGGTGGTAAAAAAAAAATCGCTCATGTGAATAACTCTGGAAATGAGTAAAGTCTGTAAAATCAATGATGAAAAAGAAACCTGTAGTCCAGCTATCCCATGGGACAGGAGCTAACTCTGAAACCACTATACATATATACTGGAATTAAAGATTAAGTAGATGGGTAGTGAATGGTGGGAGCCAGGTTTCTCACAGTTGGAGAAGTTACAGACCAGTAAGGGGAGGCTAGAATGATTGATGTGGTAAGGGCTTAGAGTTGGGGATATCTGAGGACTCATGTTTCGAGATAGATAATATGTAGTCTGCCTCTGATTTTTTACATTTAGCAGACTGTGCAATACATTTACTCATTGTGTTACTTCTAAAAGCTAACAAATCTGGAAAATGTATTAAGTTTGTTCTGAAAAATATAAACTCAGAGCGGTAGCAGAATTCTTCCCCAAATTCCCACCCCCCAATTATTCAATAAAACACTATTTTATGAAGGGATTTTGCAGATAACATTAAGGTTATGGCCTTTACAACAGGAAGAGTATGTTAGAGGAAAAAATAAAAATAGATACGTATAGGAACAGAGAGATGTCCGCATTTATTTCCTCACTCTGTCAGCAGAGAGGACTAGAAACAATGACTCCCCATTTGCAAGAAGCATACTTAGCACCCAGACCTTGATCTCGAGTACCATTCTCTAATAAAAGAAACCAAGGCTCCTCAGAGAAATGGTTGATTCTAGGACTAGAGAAGGAAATATACATTATGAGCCTGGATCACCTTGTAGTGGCAGAAACAGAGGAAGTGCTCCCAAAACAAACAAACAAACAGGGGTATGTCAAGGAGGGACGTAGGAGCCAAATGAAAGATTTCCCAATGCCCAAAGCTAGAACAATTTGAGGATCAACGTAAATAAAGTAACATTGGATTTTAACCCACAGGATAAAATATTCTTGAGTCCATATTGATATAAATAATTGATTACAATTTTAAAGTAGGGGAGCTGGGAAATCTGCAGTGTAAATTATTATTCCAATAATTTACACAGACACTTCCCATTCCTTACCTCAACTCCTCACTTAAGGTTAACTCCTACCTCTTAAAGGTGGGCTCTGCATATTGACTTCTTTCCAAAGAATACAGTAGGGAAAGGAAAGGAAAAGAGAAACTTTATACTGATGCAACTTGACAAACACTAGTTCAGCCAAGTGATGAAGGTTAACATCAAGAATGATAAGTTATATTGATAAGTCTAGACTCCTGATATGATGTAATCAGAATGTCACTCTATATCTATCTCCCTGGTCTTCCTCCTAAAAATCCAAAACCCCAGTCTAATCATGAGAAAAATATCAGACAAATCCCAATGGAGGGACATTCTACAGAATACTGACCAGAAGTCCTCAAAACTGTCAAGGTAATCAAAAACAAGAAAAGTCTCAGACATATTTCACAGCTAAGAGAAGCCTAAAGGGAAATAGGACAATTAAATGTAATGTGGTGTACTGGATGAGGTCCTGGAACAAAAAAAAAAAATGACATTAGGTGAAATTAAGGAACACTGAAGACTACATGTGGGCTTTAGTTAATAGCAATGAATCAATCTTGTTCATCAGCTGTGACTAATATATCACACTAATGTAAGATGTTAATAATAGGGAGACTGTAGGTGGATGGGGTAGGTGGCAACTCTGCTCTCTTTGCAACTTTACCGAAATCTAAAATCATTCTAAAACAAAAAGTTTTTAAAAAGGGAAAGGAAAAGAAAACCTCCTCCACATCTTCCACAGAATCTTCAGGTAAGTCAACATCTCTCCCCATCGCGTGTTCCGTGCGTGACGAGTTCCTGAGTGCCGCACACATGGGCATGGGGTAAAGAGGGACCCTCCGAGGAGCTTCAGATGGCTGGGCTTCAAAGGTATGATGTGTGTCCAAACCATACCAAGACAAGCGTGCGCACATATAAAAGAGAGGAATAGAAAACGTGCCATAGATTTCAGAGGGAGAATTATGCTGGATAGAGGTTAACTTGTACCATGACACTAAGGAGGAATCCAAGCGAGAGAAGTTATTAGAAAGTGTTCCAGAAAGAGGGAAGAATCTGAGTATGAAGCAGGACAGCGTGGGATATGTTCAGAAGACGCAGAGCTGCTAGTTTAGAAGGAGCACAACTAGCCTAAAGGGAGTAATAGAAGATAAAGCAAAACATTTTGAAGTCAGAACGTGGAGCACCTTAAGAGTAGTGAAAAGATAGTTTTGCAGGAGTGAGTGACATCACTTTCCCATACATTTATTAAACACCTAATTTTGCCAAGAAGTGTGTTGTACACTGGCTCAAAAATCAGAGCTGGGCTTTGGAAGGATTAACCTGATTATAACATGTGGAACAACTGGCCATTTAAAAGGTCAGGATAGGGATCCCTGGGTGGTGCAGCGGTTTAGCGTCTGCCTTTGGCCCAGGGTGTGATCCTGGAGACCCGGGATCGAATCCCACGTCGGGCTCCCAGTGCATGGAGCCTGCTTCTCCCTCTGCCTGTGTCTCTGCCTCTCTCTCTCTGTGTGACTATCGTAAATAAATAAAAATTTAAAAAAAATAAAAAATAAAATAAAATAAAAGGTCAGGATAAGGGATCCCTGGGTGGCGCAGCGGTTTAGCGCCTGCCTTTGGCCCAGGGCGCGGTCCTGGAGACCCGGGATCGAGTTCCATGTCAGGCTCCCGGTGCATGGAGCCTGCTTCTCTCTCTGCCTGTGTTTCTGCCTCTCTCTCTCTCTCTCTCTCTCTCTCTCTGTGTGTGTGCGACTATCATAAAAAAATAAAAATAAAAAAATAAAAATAGATAAAAGGTCAGGATAAGAGGAGTAACTGAAGGAAAAAGGACCAAAAAACAAACAAACAAAACAACTAAACTGGACACGGCAGGAAGGGAGAAGAGAAATGAGCCATGTGTTGGATTATCCAGAGGCAAATTGATCATACATACGCTTAGAAAACACAGTTTATTTTTCATTTGATATTTTTATTGTCAAGTGTATCAGAAATTCACTGGGCTGTATTTTTATTTTTCACTGGGTGGTGGCTGGGGAATGGCAGTGGGAAGAGGTGGGAGATTTCACGGACTAGGTCTTCACATTTCAGCTAGACAGCTCTGACAACATTCATAACCAAATTAGAAAATTATAATATATTTTCTTACTCCTTTTTCATTAAGAACTGTTTACAGTTTAAACAGATATAAACACATTCCCTATCTTCTGGTCAGGGATAAAGGGAGAGAATGGTACATTAATAAAAGTTAAAAAAAATCTCAATTTAATTTTGGCTGCTTCACATAGTGATACCATTAACATTTAATTGACCTTTTTCTTATTCAAGTTATTCGACTTACATTTATTAAATACTAGCTAGTGGAATTATAAACAGTCTCTGCTCTAGAGACTCTAGAGATTCCATCTAGAAAGGTGGGTGTAAATATGTGGAAAATATTTCTGTAGATTGAGAAGTGCTATCATGTAAGTCATGAGCAATGTTTTACCGAAGGAAGTGGGAGGAACCACATATAACCATGTCCAGAGATATCAGGGAAGGCTTCTCTGAGGTGATTATATTTAAGCTGAGCCTTGAGAACTATGCAAGTGACAGGGAAGAGGACGTTGAGAGCCTGGAGAATGGCAGGTGTACAGCCAAAGCCATTGCCCCACCACTCAAGTCATGCCTGGCGACAGGCTGCTGCTGCTAGTAAGCAGGTCAGGCGTGAGAAAGAACCAACACAATGCCTGACCTTAGAAGTTGCTGGGACTCCTAACTCTGGGAAATGAACTAGGGGTGGTGGAAGGGGAGGTGGGCGGGGGGGCGGGGCGCGTGACTGGGTGGCGGGCACTGAGGGGGGCACTTGACGGGATGAGCACTGGGTGTTATTCTGTATGTTGACAAATTGAACACCAATAAAAAATAAATTTATTTAAAAAAAAAAAAGAAGTTACTGGATGGTGTTTTCCTTGCTTCCTAAGTATGAGCTTAGAAAGCCACGTCGCTAGCATAGCAGTTAGGAGACTGTACACTGGAGCCCAACTCCTACTTGGCTAGTTCCTAATGACGAGATTCTAAATAAGTCACTTTACCTTTCAGTACCTTCACCTGTATAATGGGAACAACAAAATGATTTATTTCATAAAATGTTGATGGGATTGAAGGCGTAAATATATGCAATAAGATGAGAACAGAGCTTGGCATATAGTACAATGCTAAATATTATTATCATTATTTTTAACTTGAAGAATTTTCATTTTTATAATTTTAAGGATGTTATAATTCTACTTTTATGTGTATTACTTCTTAGCTTCACCAGGTACAAATACAGTTAGAAAGATTTAGATTAAATAGAGTAATGACTTCCTGAGTATAACGGTTGTGAAATAGTCAAACATCATCAAGAAAAATTTTAGATTATGTTCCCCCTGCACTTCAAGAAGAATGAAGTCAATGATTTTTCTGGAAGGAGTATGTATATGATGTGTTGGATAGGCAGGGTAGACCAGTCTGTATCTTAAGTCTTTCCTATAGTCATGATCCCACTATTTAATACGCCCCCAAAATGTTTAGTACAAAACCAAAAGCAAATGAAAATCCATTTGGGTCTGCAGTTGGTTTCTATCATTCCTGAAGACATAAACCTATGTGTTTCCAGAATGCACCGGACAATAGTACAAGACTCTGCCACTAAACACCCCATGCTTGTGCAACTCTCAAACAAAGGAGCTGTATATCCCCATGTCCTCCAGGGCAGAAGCCTTGTCCCATAGTCGCTTCAGAAAAGTAGAGCTTGGGAAAACTTCCAGCAGTAAATGGGCAGGGGACAGTCCCAGACCCTTCTCAGTTCTTGGAAAAAGGAATGGGCAAAATGCCCAACATGAGAATAATAAAAAGCTACAGGGAGAAGAGAACAATGGTTTTTAAAAGTGACTTAACTTTTATTGAGTGTTTGTGTCCCCAACAGAAATGCTTACTGATATTGGCATTTTAAAGGGCTCCTCTTTGCCTTAGAATTAACACCTCATTGCTCTGACTAAGCAAGCGATTCCTCTCTTGGCTGCTACTGTTTTTTGGCTAGAAAATGTTTCTTTTTAATTTTTTTTTGAAAAGTAACACTACTAGCACAAAATTGCATTACTCCCAGCAGAAAGCCTTTCTTTGCAAAATGAGACACTTACTGTACCTTAGAAATAGATGGTACAAGTGGAAAGTAAAAGATTCCCAGCCCAGAAAGTTCCGTTTCAATCAGATACTGCCTGAGTTCTAATCATAGAGGTCCTTTCTATGTTACAAAACCATTACCAAAAAAACCTAGAAAACCAACAGCAATGACGTTACACAGAGGAAAGTAAATCAAACCAAAAAATAATATAGCATTCACTCATTATAACATGTCATCCAATGGGCATATATTTCCCCATTGGAAAAAGAAAAAAAAAAGCTAAATGCTTATATGTGACATGTCTGAGTGAATAGAACTAGGAGACAAATGCATAACTGCTGTGCTCTGTATTGGAAATCCTCAGGTTGCTATGAGAAAGTCGAACCAGAAGGGCACTGTTTTTATGAAACTAGAAAATGCAAACTAATCTACAGTGATTGATGGTTGAAGGGAGGCGGGAGGTCTTAAAGGAGTGAAGAGAAAGTCAAGTGTCAAGGAAAAAATTGTGGGAGTCACAGATATTTTCACTATCTTAACTGTGGTGCTGGCTTCCTGCATGTGTCAAAACATCAAATTGCACACTCTAAATATGTGGAATTTATGTATGGTAATTATACGTCCATAAAGCTGTTTTTAAAGGGCCCATAATCTAATCTGCAACATAGAAGCCTATCACATTACATTATTGTGGTTGTATAAGTGCATTTTATACTAGCAATATAAAAAAAAATGGTAAGGGAGAAGAGAAACAGGAATCATGTCCTTGCCTGAATGACAATGAATGAGAGATACGTGAATGCATTCATGTTTATGATGTACACATAAACAGTTTACCTAAAAGGTAATCAAACCGCTACAAGGCAAATCTCTGTATTCTGGTGAAAACAGCCTATAGTAAGGAACGCATCAAGAAAGGCCAAGTAGACAAAAATTAAATAATAATATTGAAAACTTAATAACTTAATCAATAAGGTAGGACTTACAGCTCTACACTAAGAGACTATGCCTCTTCTCCCCAAGCGCTCATGAAACATTCACAAAAATTGATCATATATTAGGTTACAAGAAAAACAGCAGTAAATTAGAAAATGTAGAAATATTACAAACAGCTCTCTCTGACCACAATGCAGTAACGAATTATTGGCAAAACTGAAAAACAAAAAGCACCATTCATTTGGAAATTTAAAACCTTTTCCTAAATAATTGTTGGGTGAAAGGGGAAATATAAACCGAAAGTACTGAATTTTTTTAAAGATTTTATTTATTTATTTGACAGAGAAGGAGACAGCACACAAGCAGGGGGAGCAGCAGAGGGAGAGAGAAGCAGACTCTCTGTTGGGCCGGGAGCCTGATGTGGGGCTTGATCCCAGTACCCTGGGATCGTGACCTGAGCCAGAGGCAGATGCTTAACCAACTAAGCCACCCAGACACCCCAAAAGAGCTGAATTTCTAAAATGTATTGACAGTTAAACATTATCAGAATGTATAGAAAACATTTCAAGCAATGAGCATGGGAAAATTCACTAAATTCACTAAATGTATTTATCAATAAAAATTTTTAAATTATAATAAATGATTGAATTCCCAACTCAAAAACTAGAAAAAGAACAACTAAACTAAAAAGATAGCAAAAGGAAATAAAAGCAGAGGTAGCAATAGAAAAAAGTAGACATACTGCTTCAAAATCCTAGTTTTTAAAAAATAATTAAAATAGACCAACTACTAGCTAACTTGATCAAGAAAAAGAGTAAAGTACAAATATAAAACTAAAAACTGTCAAAGCAGAAAACTTTAAAACAAGAAACTTTAAAAATCATAAGAAATCAAAGACCTACATATAAATAAATTTGAAAAGCTAAATAAAAAGGATAATATTCTAGGGAAATACAGATTACCAAATTTGACCATACTGGAGACAGAGTGCTGCAACTGACAGCTTCATAAGAAACAGAGAACATTATCAAGAAATTACCACCAGGGGTGTCTGGGGGGTGGTCAGTCGGTTAAGTGACCTCCTCTGGCTCAGGTCATGATCTCAGGGTCATGGGATCGAGCCCCATGGCAGGCTCCCTGCTCAGCAGGGTGTCTGCTTCTCCCTCTCCCTCTGTCCCTCCCCCAGCTTGTGCTCTCTCTGTCATAAATAAATAAAATCTTAAAGAAAAAGAAAGGAGAAAGAAAGAAGAAAGAAAGAAGAAAAGAAAGAAAGAGAAAGAAAGAAAGAAAGAAAGAAAGAAAGAAAGAAAGAAAGAAAGAAAGAAAGAAAAAAGAAAGAAAGAAAGAAAGAAAGAAAGAAAGAAAGAAAGAAAGAAAGAAAAAGAAAAGAGCACCAGGAAACGGATCACTTCAATGGGAGATTTTTAAAGGGAGGATTCCACAAACCCTTCTAGTCCTAGATCCTCTAGAAGCGCTTAAGAACACTAGGAAAAAAAGGTTGAGAAGAAAGTAAAACATGGATAACTAGACCTGATGCAGAGAGCACAAAAAAGGAAACTACAATCCACTAGCACGGAAGAAAAATGATGCTAAAGTACTAGATAAAAAATTAATAAATGGAGCCTGGGTGGCTCAGTCAGTAACGTATCTGCTTTTGGCTCAGGTCATAATCTTAGGGTCCTGGGAGGGAGCCCCGCATGGAACTCCCTCCCAGGGCGCCCCACCCCACATCCAGTTCCACACTCAGTGGGGAGGCTGCTTCTCCTTCTCCCTCTGCCTTTCCTACTGTTTGTGCGCTTTCTATCTCTCTCAAATAAATAAATAAATAAATAAATAAATAAATAAATAAAATCTTTAAAAAATTAATAAACAGAATCCAAAACCACATTAAGAATAAAATACACCATGATCAAGTGGGAATTATTTGGTCAGTTCAATGTTAGGAAACCCATTAATATAACATAACACATAATAGATTCCAGAGGGAAAAAAATCATATGATTATCTCTATAGATGCTGAAAAAGCCTGGAGCGATATTCAACACTTTTTCTGATTTCTATTAAATACAGAAATATATAAAACGATAAATAATTTATTAACATGGTAAAATATATACATTCTATTCTCAAGTCTAGCATCTTAATGGAGATTTAATGACATTTTGAGCAAATTAGAGAAAAGGCGGAAAAAAAAAACAAAAAACCAAACCCTACTGTTTCCACTATTATTTATCATTATAGCAGAGGTACCATCTAATGCAATTGAACAAGAGGAATCACGAGTTATATTAATTTGTAAAGAAGTAAAAATACCTCTAGAAAGTACTAGAAAATCAATAAATAATAAAACTTACTTAACTAGTAAAAAAAAAACAAAAAAGACCTCAATAAGGTGTCAAGATATATAATGAACAGACCCAAGCACTCCATATATACATGTACACAATATTAGAGCTTGCTTATTCACTCTCCTCATCCAAAAGTAATATTATTTTTTCTTGATAATGACATGTTCAGTCACCCCTCTCCCCACTAGACTATATCCCCTATGAAAAGAGACCTAAGCCCATCCTCCCCCTCCTGTATTCCCTATGTCTAGCAGATAGCTGGCTAGAGCAGAGGTCCAAAAATTATTTCAGGTCTGGCACTGATGTTGAATCTTTCTAGCAACTATCACAATTTTTATCACTAGCAGAATCCCAATTTTGTTCACTTTTCTTTTTGTGAGATATTCAAGGAAGGAGTTTCTTTCTACATCCCAGAGGTGAATTTTAATTAGTCTAAGACAAGTATGGTGATATCCTTCCCCAACTCATTGGCAATTCTTTTAAGAATGACCATGTGATCCCTGGGTGGCTCAGCGATTTGGTGCCTGCCTTTGGCCCAGGCCATGATCCTGGAGTCGCGGGATCGAGTCCCAGGTCGGGCTCCCGGCATTGAGCCTGCTTCTCCCTCCTCCTGTGTCTCTGCCTCTCTCTCTCTCTCTTTCTCTATGTTTATCATAAATAATTAAATAAATAAATAAATAAATAAATAAATAAATAAATAAATAAATAAATTAAAAGAATGGCCATGTGATACTTCTAAGCAGGAGGAATCCACCAGGGACTTTCTGGTTAAGTTTTTATTCCCGATAAAGACACGTACAAGGAGAAACTGCCATTTTTCTGTCTCCATGTGATTTTTGAGGACATGGTGCCTGGCAATTGTGCAGCATTTTGAAACCAAGCAGTCATGAAGCGAGGGGTCACCCTGGAAGAAAAGTAACCAGCCCAGGGTAGCATAGCAGGAAGAAATAAAAAACATAGGCTATTGAGGAAATCATAGTTACTGAATTAACCAACCGGGAGCTCCACTACCACCAGAATTCTTGTTATATGAAACACTAAACTCCATTTTTAAGCCACTTTTGTGTATATATATTTTCTCCAGCTGACAGCATCTTAACAGATACATTTGTTAAATAAATAAATGAGTGGGAAAAAATCAATAGCTTTTATAGACAGAAACAATAACTAGCCAGAGGATATAATGGTAAAGAAAGCCATGTATAATAGCAACAAAGATGATTAAATACTTAGGAATAAATGTGCAGAATGTGCATGAGGAAACACTCCTGAAAGACTTGAAAGTCTAACAAAAGTAAACTTGAACAAAAACAAAGTCACCTGTTCTTGGATAAGATAATTCCATGTCATAAAGATGTCAATTAAAAATAAATAAATAAATAAATAAATTTAACACAATCCCAATGAAATCCCAATAAAAATATCAACAAATCCCAATAAAAACATCAACAAATTCTTTTAAATGGAGCTAGACAAGTTGATGCTAAAGCTCAGAAGAAAAAACAAACATGTAAGAATAGGCAGAAATACACTAAGACATAAAACCTAGAAAGACAGACTAATCCTACCAGATTAAACCATACTACAAGTCTGCATAAGTAAAACTGCCACAAGAATACATCTATAGACCAGTAGAATAGTAGTATAGAATAGAATAGAATAGAATAGAATAGAATAGAATAGAATAGAATAGAATAGGTCTAAATAAATATGGAAATAGTAAGGTGGCATGATAAATCACAGAAGCAAAGGTAAAATTTTTAATTAATGTTGCTGGGCAACTAGGCGGCCACTTGGAAAAAAAATACAATTAGATTCTTATCTCCTACCACACATAAGAATAAACTCCATACTGATCAGGAAAGCAAAGATTTAAAAAAACTTCATATAGAAAATAATTTAATAAATTTTTAAAAGTATGATGAATTCCTCTGTACACTTAGTGCCAAGGGAAAGCTTCCTAACATTGACAAAGTCCAGGGGTTTAAAAAATGGTTAATAAATCTGACTACATAAATTTTTTCAACTGCATGGTAAAATAAATTGCATGCCAATTAGACTAAAACACTTGCAGCATATATCACAGATGAAGGGCTAATATCCATAATACATAAAGAACTCTTAAAATTTGAGGGAAAAAGACCAAAACCTTCAGAGAAAAAAAATAGCAAAATATATGATACAAAATATAATTCACAAAATGAATACAAAACGGCCTTAACTATATTCAAGATGTTATAACTTGACATTACTCATAATTTAAAAAATCCAAAATTACCCTTGAATATGATTTCTTATCTGATTGATTAGAACTTAGAAGTCTGACAACACATTCTGTTGGTGAGGCTGAGAGTGCTCTCATGTATTTCTGTAGGAATGCAAACTGCTACAACTGTTTTGGACAGGAATTTAAAGATATCTAACAAAACTATATATGCATTGACCTTTTTAAACAATATTTTATTTAAATTCAATTTGCCAACATATAGTGTAACACCCAGTGCTCATCCCATCAAGTGCCCTCCTTAGTGCCCATCACCCAGTTACCCTGTTTCCCCCCAACCTCCCCTTCTGCAGCCCTTTGTTTCCCAGAGTTAGGAGTCCCTTATGGTTTGTCTTCCTCTCTAATTTTTCCCCACTCAGTTTCCCTCCTTTGCCATATAGTCTCTTTCACTATTTCTTATATTCCACATATGAGTGAAACCATATGGTAATTGTGCATTGAGCTTTTGATCCAGTAACTCCATTCTAGGAATTCACCTTGAACAGACACCACCACCAATATGAAAATACATATGCATATGCATGGCAACATTGTTAACAAATACAAAATGCTGGAATCAAATGCCAAAATATAGATGTGTTGAATAAGCAATGGCATATATCCGCACAATCAAGCACAATGCAGCAATAAAAAATCATGAGGGGCATTTCTAGGAGCTAACATGGAATGATTCCCAGGATATACCCTGGAATTTCCATGCAGCAAGAAAAAGCCCACAAAAACAAATCAACAAAAAAAACCTTCCAAAGATAAAATTAAAAAAAAAAAGAAACAGAAAGAAAAGTGCTTATAATACATGACACATGAAGGATTAACCTCTTTAATATTCAAAGAGTTCATACTGATCCATATGGAGAAAATTAATGATCCAATAGAAAGATGGGCAAAGGATAAGAACATAAAATTCATAGGAAAGCAGTAAATGGCTAATAAACCTATAAAAAGATAATAAAAGAGTATCAAAATAAAGCAACGATCTGTTAAGTGAAGAAAATCAAATACAAAAGAATGCTACCTTTCACGTAAGAAAGAAAGGTAAATAAGAAAAAACTCATTTTGCAAAAGTATAAACCAGAAATGAATGAGACAGGTTATCCATAGGAAGTGGGCGAGAATACAGCAGAAAGGGGGTGGGCTGGGGAGAAGGACAGTTCTCTGATGTACCTGTTTTCAGAGTCTCCTCTTGCTATAGTAATTAAGTCAACAAATGTCAGACTCAACTCTTTTAAAATCACAAAATTATTACTTGGCATGATGTCTGCTATTTCTTGATTTTCAGATTCTGAATAGTTCATTTTTTTAATTCACCGGCTTTTCTGCAAATCTACCATGTGCAGAGTGCTAGGCTAAGTGCTACGAAACTGGAAAATAGATTAAGGTACTGTAATTAACCTCAAATACCCTCTGTTCCAAATAATATCTTATGTAGAAAACAAACCAAAAAAAAAAAAAAAAACAAACCAAAATATTACAGATGTACAGAAAGTTGGAAGAAAAGCAAAAAGGAAGCAATTCTCAAAAGAAAACCAGAATTTTAAGTTATGAAAACAGTTTGCTGTTAAGTATACATCTTAATTCTAATTCATTGTTTATGCCATAGTTTCTCCTAAAAATAGTATCAGACAGGGGCACCTCGGTGGCTCAGTCGGTTAAATGTCTGCCTTTCGCTTTGGTCGTGATCCCCAGGTCCTGGGATCTAGCCCCACATCAGGCTCCCTGCTCACCAGGAAGCCTGCTTCTCCTTCTACCCCTCCCACTGTTCGTGCTTGCATGAGTACACTCTCTCTCTCTCTCAAATAAATAAATAAAATCTTTTAAAAAATAAAAAATAAATTTAAAAATAACATAGAAACGTTAAAATTAAAGAGAAGAGCATACTAGAATCATTAAAACAATGTTAAGGAATGTAAGTCAAGTAAAGAAGCAGAGAAACAGTTGCATGGGAAAGGAAGTTAGATAAATAAAAGCAACAATTTAGGGAAAAAAGTTATTGATGAACTACCAGAAGAGAAGGCAAAAAAGGAAAAGCACTAATTCACAGAGACCTTATTATGTAATTAAAAAAAAAAAAATGGCAGATCAGTTCATCAATCGAATGTGTTGGCAGACATTGAAGAACCTGTTTCCATGACCTCGTGTGACACAAAATACAAGAAATGTCTGTATAGGTAAGCCTCTGGTAGCAGGGTTCTCAGTTACTTACAGCTGACAGCGTTTCCAACTGATACACAGTCTGTGAACCAGATTAGATGTGACTGTTTCAAATGCCTTAACAATATAATTTTATTAACCTAAGTATTTCCATCAGTTGGAATTTAAAATAAATAAAACAAGGTAAACAAACAAACACCGTCTGCATTTGTAGAAGCCAGACCTCTTGGGACTGCCCTCATATTCAGTAGATTTCAAATCTGAAGGAGGAAAGGAAAAATGACCGAAAAGCTGACTCTAACAGATCCAACAGACCCTAGGGTTCTGGTTGACAATGGACAGATGAGTTTGGAGGTCAAATAAAGTCCAGCCATCTGTTCAAAAATTGGCTAAAACGTGGGTCACAGATCCAGGATCAGAGCTAAAGACAAAGGAAAGCAGATGTTTGTGAAGTTATAAGACAAAATATGCGACTCTCTGGATCAGATTTTACGTGTAATAAAAGTCTATGAAAACCAAATTATTTTTATTATCTTTAATAATATCCTGTTTTACTCTCACGATTCTAGGGAGTTTCCGTCCGAGAAATGAGACGTGTATTTTTTATGTTGTTAGAATCATGGCTTTTACTTTTATATTTTATTATCATTTAAATTCTTACTACAAATATGCTAGACAATAACAAAATACCTGATGATTGTTTTAAACTATGGACAATGGAGAAAAAAAATAAACTATGGAAAGTGGTTAAGGTAAGACTAAGCAAAGTTTGCTGGGTCTTATTGTTAGTTACACTTTCCTGGATTTTTATTTTTATTCTTATTTTTATTTTTTATTTTTTTACTTTCCTGGATTTTTAAAAATACTCATATGCACCTTAAACTACTTGTTTCATGCTTAATAGAATAAAAGTTCAAACCTAGTAAAAATAATAAATTCAAAGAGAGATATTAATGGAAAAAAGTGGGACCAGAAGGAGTAATGATATTATCTTTGCTATGTGAATAGAGAGATTTTTATTTTATTTTAAATGAGCAGAAATTATGGAAAATCTATACCAAATCTACGGCAACATACCCATTTTTGAATCACCTATTCACACGGCTGAGGGGTTCCGAGGTGGGCACAGATGACAGGTCTCACAGTGGCCAATCGAGGAAGAAGAAGCCACTAAGCTTGCCTGTGCAAGTCTCAAAATACATGGACATCATCCATGTTTAAAAAAATAAAATGAAGGTTACAGGGTACTAAGGCAACCAATTTGCTGTAATCATGAAAGCGGAGCCAGTGCTGCACAAAATACCTATCGGCCTTCTGGTCTGGTGGCTCCGAAGCAAAGCTCCACTCAGATGGTCTATTTTTTAAAGAACTGGGAAGAGTTGAGTTAGTACTGGTCTTACATCCTAAATTCTCCTGCACTTTTTACATTGCTAGAACACAATATAATTCTAAAAATTTCTGTTTGCTTCTCGCTAGATCACATCTTTTCTTCCAAATTTCCAATTCCAGGCAATCATCAACTATTCTCCTCCCCTCTTGATCTCTACACCATCTTCGACCTTGTAAATGAGGTTACACTGTAAAACAGAGCCTCTCTCAACCCAGCAAACAGCCATCCAGGAAGTTTATGTACCTACAGCTCGGCATCAAACAGAAGAAGTCAAAATGGCTAGCAGACAAATTCCACGTCTAATAGTCAGTACTTTCCTACATTTATTTTATATTCACTTCTGAATTATCTAATTTTGATAACTATTAGAAACAGCTAATTATTACATAGTCTGATATTTTGAAGAGATAGAAAGACTAGAGCAGACTCAAAAAAAAAAAAAGCTCAAAAAAAGCTGCCTGATATTGAAAGAGGCAAAGTCTGTGAGTCCAAAGACCTCACACCTGTGAGGCAAAGTCTGTGAGTCCAAAGACCTCACACCTGTGAGACCTGGTCTAGCACAAACAAAATGCCACTTGTTACTGCTATCGGCAGTTATTATCATAAACTCTGAAAATTGGGAAGGACCCTGGAAACCTGGTCACATCTCTTCTCATTTCTCATTGTAGGAACTTCTCCTACCTCATCCTACAGTGATGAGCCAGTCACTGTATGAACACAAGAGCTTGTCTCATTGTCTTATAAAGAAGCCCATTCCATTTTGTAGAGCATTTTTTTTAGAAAGCTTGTTCTTACGTCAAAAACTGCTTCCTGGTAACTTTGATTTCTTGATTTTGATTCATTTGTTCAGTGAGCACTTACAGAGTAGCTACTCTATGTAGTAGACAGTATTTCCATAAAGATAAAACACATCTGCCCTTTAGCCGTCTAGAGAGACAAAAACATGATCATGAATAAAAGCAAAGCACCAACTGCCTTTCCTTCCACACTCTCCCTTTCTTCATTCCCAAGTCTCAGGACCACTTACCTGAATCACACCTCCCAAGAAGGAAACGGCTGCAGCAACACCAATCCTTTGCAGCTCGAAGTCCGACAAACCCAGAGTGCTTGTGTTACTCCGTGTGGTGAGGTTCCCACTGCTCAGTGGGACAAGCCGTTCCACTGCATTGCCTGATATTAAGGATGTCAAGGCGAAGGTGCCTAAAAACGGATGGTAGAGGGATGGGGAGGGAGGGAGATCTTCTATTAGTAACTGATTTAATAGTAATGGTTGGGTTCCACCATTAAAACTGAATCCATGGTGTAAAACCAAATACATCTATAGGAACCACTCTTCTCAGAACCCCCAACTCATCCACCCTTCACTCTATTCCATGGGAGAAGTAGAAACTTTCCTGCAAAATGCATATTCCTTCAACACACAGCCACACTCATCTACTTGCTCTTCCCAGGCCATACACTTTCCCACCTCTCTACAGACTTGCATAGAGAATGTCCTCAGGGCAGGAATTAAGATCACTGCTTAGACTTGTAGGCAAGTCCTCTATTTATCAATAATGTGACTTAAAGCACATTACTCTGAATATGCATTATCTCATCTATAAACCAGGGGTAATGATATCTACCTTTAAGGGGTTGGGGGAATATAAATGAGATGATAAATGTGAAAACCTCAGTTAGGCTCAGTGTTTAGCTGTTAGCTCTTCACTTCCCTTTTAGACCTACACAACTCATTTCAGACTTCTGACTTTTAAAACTATAGGATAATAATATTTTTAAAAGATTTTATTCATTTATTTGAGAGAGAGAGAGAGAGAAACACATGAGCGGAGGGAGGGCCAGAAGAAGAGGGAGAAGCAGACTCTGCTAGCAGGGAGCCTGACGTGGGGCTGGATCCCAGGACCCCGGGATCTTGAATGAAGGCAGATACTTAACCGACTGAGCCACCCAGGTGCCCCTGTAGGATAATAAATTTATCTTGTTTCAAGCCACTAAGCTCCTGGCAACTTGTTACATTAGAAACAGGAAACAAGAGTATTCAATAACACAAACTGACCACTGAAGAAATAGACACATACTTAGAGGCTGAGACCTTAAGTACACAAAATAAATAGAAATGCCTCTACAGATATTTCTAGTTAAAAGTATTTTTATCATTATAACCTTAATAACTAAGATTAAGAAAAAAAATAACTAAGATTAAGGTATCATTTTTGTAATAATAGTAACCTACTTATTATATCTTATGTAACAAGTACTAAATGAGACACAGTACATCAACCGTCTCATCTAATTATCACCACAATCATATGAATTTTTTTATTTCACTATCCAGAAAGCAGTAAATAGGCTTTCAAAATGTTGTCCAAGGATGTGCAAATAGCAAACAACAAAGGAGACATACACCTAGAACCATCTAAAACCCGGGTTTTTAACCAGTTTGCTCTATTATCACGGTGATACTTCACATTCTATTTAGTAATGCAGATGTAGGGCATTATGGAATCTAGCTTGGAAGAAACCTAAAAGATCATTTACTCCAAGTATCAATCACATAAAAAATGGTTTTCAATATTTGAGTAACTAAATTCTAGATAGCCTTTTCTTTCCCTCAAAGAGCTCACTTTCCCTCACTTCATTGTAAATTCAGAATATATGTCCCTCTCTTATGACCTTTTAACAACTTAAAAGTGCAAAGAATCTTTAAAATAACCTTGATTACATAATAATTCAGCAATAAGTCACAGTATATATTAGAAACGGAAAGTTAAATGTCTTGCCCTAATATTTGCTGTGGTTTTCAGAAGTAAAGTTAGAATTGCTTTGGAAATGTAATCAGCAACTAATGAGCAGTTATTTTTAAAAAAATGAATTATTTATTTTAGGAAGAGAGATAGTGTGCATGCACGCACACATGAACGTGGAGGGGAGGGGCAGAGGGAGAAAGTGTCTTAAGCAGTCTCCTTGCTCAGCGTGGAGCCCAGTGTGGGACTTGATCTTATGACCTTGAAATCACAACCTGAGCTGAAACCAAGAGTCAGAAGCTTAACCAACTATACCACCCAGGCAGCCCTCTACTGAGCACTTCTAAGTCCCTTTCATTAGTAACATGAGAAGCATAAATATAGACAGAAATTATTACCTGTGGCAACATGACGTCCCATTCCAAATATGGCATAAATGATGGCAGGAAATAGAGACCCATATAAACCGAACACTGGGTGCACAGATGAGAGAATCGCAAAGGCCAACCCTGTCAAGCAGACCCAGGTAATTAGGACCATCTTACAATTCCAAAGTTTATTTGTTTATTTATTTATTTATTTATTTATTTTTATTTAAAATTCAATTTGCCAACATATAACACCCAGTGCTCATCCCAACAACTCCAAAATTTAGTCTACTACAAAGTAGAATGGATATTGGGGTTTTTTTAATTACAAAAGAAACTATGACCTAATTATTCTACTTGCTCAATGAAATTCTAGCATTACTATCCTAAATAACAGGAAAGTCTCTCATTTAGTTCATATTTAAATTTCAATTCTAAAAACCATTATTTTTGGACCACTACCGTTCCCCTTGGTCACAGAGATGTCTGCAAGAAAACATTGGTTCAGAGAGTCTTTCTGGTAACAGTGATAACATCAGAAGCAAAATATCTCCACACACACTTCGAGAAGCATTTCTACTTTTTTTGTATCATTTTACTGGCACAGTAATAAATAATAAATAATCCCACAGCATCTGTGGGAGAGGTAGGATTACCAGCATTACTGCTGATGTTGAAAAAAAGATGAAAAGTTCAGGAAGGCTGGGCAAGCAGGACACACACTCAAGGCTGCCTTGTTGGCCACTGGCTGGCTGGCCTTAGACTGTACACGATGGCCGGGCTACGTGTGAACCTATGCACTTCCCATACTGGACCCAACCTATTTCAGATATAGTTTCTTAGAGTGAAAAAAATTAACTTTGTTTAGTCAAAGAGTAAGTAAGGAATAACCCATCGATGTTCATTTTTATTCCTCGTACACACTACTGCCTACATCATTTGTATGTTATATACACATAGAAAATCTTCTTAAAAATTTTTTTTAAAAATAAAATTTTCTTAGACATGTCCAAACAACCACTAACTAGAGGTTTAAATGTGACCACAATACATGTGCGCATGAGTTCATTACAGTGATCTTGCTTGTGGCCGGTCCTTGGCATTAAACAACTAGTTAAGCTAGGTTCTGATACATCCATTCAAGTCCACACAACATATTGAGAGACATGTGATTGAACATAATGCACTTTACAAGGTACAAAGAGATCTGAAGAAGGAGGTGGCATCAGAATCTAGATTATCTCAATATGAGGTTAATTCATTATTCACACTGTGGAGCCTGACAATACGGTTCCTAGATCAATATATTTTTTTTTTTTTTACTGTTTAACATTCACTGTTTTAAGTGTAATTTCTTTTTAAATAAGTAAACTGTAGCTATACATCAAATATTTTTTTAAACACGACCAGGCATTTTAGCTTTAATTAAAAACCATAAAAGGTCTCCCCGTGACTGTCCCTTTTTATTTTCAAAAACCCGTCTGGATTGATACTTACCTACGGTGTATTCCTAAATGTTTGGTGAAAATAAATAAAACGTGGTTATAGAAGAGTCAGTGGCAGAGACTGTTCTAGAATTCCATACACGCAGGATGAGAGGCAGCATTCTGGTTGTTGGGAAGGACAATGTTGAGCACTTCCCTGCCCCACCAGCAAGCCCCTTCTGGCATTTATAGCTTATGCAACCTTGTAAAAAGTGTACATCAGCCACACAGAAAGCTAGAAAATAATTTTTCTCTTTCATTTTCAGAATGAGTTACCTGAAAAAAATTACCTGACGAGAGATTGAACGCTGAGTGTTCCCAAGTAAGAAAGAAAATGTGGCCCCCATTTCAGAAGACCACCCAAATCTACCAAATCAATGATGGGGGCAAAGGGAAATTGTATGCAGCCTCTTTAACAAAAGCATCTTCGATAAATCACATGCACGCTAAGTTTTGATAAATGTGAGAGATATCAACAGGACAGGAGCTGCCCCATTTGGATACATTTTTATTTTATCTGCAATAGAAAATGTATAGACAGAGCCAGAAGCAGTGGGATCCTCACCTCTTGCCTTGTGAATAGCTACCTCTTTTTCTGTTTCCTTTATTATAAAAGTCCTTTCTCTCTCTCTCTCTCTCCCCCTCTGTTTCCCTCTCCCTCTCTCTCTGACTCTTTAATCCCCCGCAAATCTATGTATAGTAAAATCAGTTCAAAAACAGAGTTTCTTCAGATTTTATACTCTTATCAAATTAAAATGTATTCACATCGTGTAAAGCATGTTGAACCCAAGTCTTTAAGAGATCTCTAAACCAAAAATGTAAAATATTACTTCAGTAGATTCCTCTGCAAAAACAACCTTAAAAACCAGAAATCCTGTAGACACTTCCTTCATCTCATCCCACACTGATGCTGAGCTTTCCCTTCGAGCAGCAGTGTTTCACCCCCAGCCAGAATCTGTTTCTCTGCGAAAACGGCCATGAACAATGGCCAAAATAAAAGAGGAATGGATGAATGCAGATAAATGGTGCTTTAAGATGTCAAATACTCCTTCCCCAAATAAGAACCAGAAAACCCAAGCCATCCCTCCCCATACATCTCCAAAAAGCACAGAGGGCTGGATAAAGTGTTCATATTCTGATTCATTTATTATTCTGGGTCATAAAATAAGCCACAGACATATTTTCATCCATGCACACTCACACAGCTAAAATATGGTAAATATTTCATTTATTTTATATGGTAAAGCACCATATTAAAAATACGGTGAAATAATTTTCACCAAAAATGGTGAAAATACTAACTAGTTTCAGTCACTTAAAAATTACCAGCATTATCTACACTCTTCTTCCCCCCCCACCTTTTTTTTTTTTAAGATTTTATTTATTTATTCATGAGAGACACAGAGAGAGGCAGAGACATAGAGGGAGAAGCGGGCTCCATGCAGGAAGCCCGATGTGGGACTCGATCCTGGGACTCCAGGATCACGCCCTGGGCCAAAGGCAGATGCTCAACTGCTAAGCCACCCAGGGATCCTTCTTCTCCCCTTTCGATACATTAAGAGCAAGATCACAACCCTCTAACTCTATTTTGGGGAGGAAATACTGCAAATGCTAACAGATACTTGTATTACCTAATCTAACTTAAGTTAGAGGAGAAGCAAGACAACAAAAAAAAGCATCAAGAAATAAAAACACAATAAGTATCAGGCCAAAGGGTGCCAAAAGGGGGTAGGGCGGAAACAGAGAGCAAAAGGGGAGGGGGGCAGAGAGAGAGAGATTAGATTGGAGGAGGGAGCCCAAACCTCGAGGTCCTTAGAGAGCTGATCATTTTTAAAGATCAAAAATCATATATCAGTAATGCAAGTCTGATATAAACACAGAAGAATGGCCACTTTCTGAAGGCTCTGAAGGATGCAGTTTTTAAGAAAACTTGTTCTGTAGGTATAGTGATGGTTATTAGGGCACAGAAACAGAACCGATGCCTTCTTGCCACATCAACTTCACCGGTAGTTTCGGGGCTTGTGAACACTACCAAACATTCGAGGGGCCCTGAGCACGAAGCCCAACATTTCCCACCATTCACCTTGGCCCTCCCACCCAGGCAGGCTGCAGTGCCCAAGGCTTCCCTGAACACCGGGCCTGACCCCTGAGCGAGGAGCACGAAAGCAGGTAGGTCTCTGCCTCTGCTCCTCCCGTAAGCTCTTGGCTGAAATGGCTAGAAAGCCACACAGCACCTGGGGAGGAAGAGAACTGTGTAGCACAGAGAAGTTGATGCTTAATACTTTAAGAGACAGATTTCTATTTCCATGTCAGCCGTGTTATCTGGATAATACAAGACAGCGATTATTCAGAAAAATCAGAGAAACCTGGAACTGCAAAAAGATCATGTCTAGAAATTAAGAAATGTGTTGGAAGCTGGGGGTGGGTGCAGGGGTTACACACGGGGAGACACTCTGTTGGAGACTCTATGTGTGGTTGGCTTAGTGACCTCACCTGTTCATTCTGAGGTCAGGCAGCTAGGACTCAGCAGCACAGGTTTTACTCCCCTTAGAACTGTGGTCAACATCTTTTAAAACTCTGTGAATCGAGTTTCTATGAGAAGTAATACCACTGAATTGTCTCATTAATCTCTCCAACTTCTAGTACACAGGAAAGAAAATATTTGCACAAGTATCAAGGAGGCTGAACCTAGGCTGATGGGCTAATGCAGAGACCGTAGCAGCTCCTGGTCCCTGCACCCAGCCTGGATCTAACTGAAGCTGGTGCCTTTTCCACTCAGCACTTTGTGCAAATTAGAGAAAGGTGCTCCCTGCTGGGTGATCAACCTCACCTTATTTTTTTTTTAAGATTTTTATTTATTTATTCATTCATAAAAGACACAGGGAGAGAGAGAGAGGCAGAGACACAGGCAGAGGGAGAAGCAGAATCCATGCAGGGAGCCTGACATGGGACTATCTCAGGTCTCTAGGATCAGGCCCCAGGCGGAAGGCGGCACTAAACCACTGAGCCACCCGGGCTGCCCTAAACCCCACCTTATTTGTGACCTGTGACTGAGGAACTGTCCTGTCCCTCAGAAAAGCATGGATACCTTTAGCTAGTCTTCTGCAAAGAAAAAAAAAAGGGGGGGGGGGAAGCTTTTAGTTTAGTCCCTCTTAGAATCCTGCTAAAGCACCGTATTCAATTTGTTTTAAGTTGCCAAGCAGAAAGCAAACATTACTTTCCAATTCTAAATGTCAGGCCCAGAGATGACTTGCTGAATCCGGAGATGATAGAAGAGGAACTCTAGGGTCTGAGATATTTATTTTAAAACCAAAGCCGAGATCCTTATCCTAATAAGTCATACCACTTAATAAATTATAGCATTATCCAAATGGCATCACCCTCCCCCAGTAAGGATAGTTCCTAGGAGTAAAAGCTAATAACAAAAGCTTAATTATTTCTTATGAACGTCTGGGGGGGGTTGGGATAGGAGGTAGCAGAGTGATGTCATGAATACTGAGCATTAGAAATATTTTTGTGTGCATTTCAGAACTTACTCGGAGCCCAGAATCGCTAAAGATAGAAGCTCTTAAATGTTCTCATTCCAAAGAGTAAGGACTAAGCACCAGTAATCCCATGACTATAAGAGAAAGTGTTCAGAATTTAGAGAAAGCACTAAGGACAAGACTCAAAGAAAAGAAGCGAAAAGCTCCAATCCTCTGCTGCATTCCTTAATCACCGATTTGAGGTTCTTATGATTAGCCTTTTTAATGAAAATGCAAGGACAGCTTGTACGGACAAAGGAAATGGAGCCCAAGGTGATCCTGAGGTACTTGTCCAGGTTAACAGCTAAAAAGGAGAAATTGCTACCTAATGAAATGAGGTGTCCTGCGGTTCTGTTCTCCTCTCTTCCCTCCCTCACTGTCTCTCCTAACCCCCATCTCTCTCCTCCCCACCTCTCCTTTCCTCCTTCTCTATTTTTTTAGAGATTGTATTTACTTAAAGATCTTATTTATTTGAGAGAACTACAGGGAGAGCACGAGCCCAGGGGAGGGGTGGAGGGAGAGGGAGAAGCAGACTCCCCGCCGAGCAGGGAGCCCACACAGGCTCAACGTGGGCCTCGATCCCAGGACCCTGAGATCATTACCTGAGAGGAAGGCAGACACTTAACCGACCGAGCCACCCAGGCACCCCTCTCTTTCTCTATTTTTAAGGTAATCTCGTATTTTCTGATTCAGAGAAGGTGGTAGAAACATCCGGAATCAAGACATTGGGACACTGGGAAGATAAGAATATTGAATCCCTACAAATGGCCTATCAGCTACACATTTTAGCTCCTCTTCAAAATGAAGTCATTTGTCCCAGGGGTAGAAGCAAAATTGGTACATTTATAAATCGAATAATGAAAAGTAACTTAAACTATGTGGCCACACACACACACACACACACACACACACCAAATCAGGACTCACACGCAGTGTGGGATGTTTCTGGGCCGAACAGAGAGAATTTGCACGTCACACAGACGACCAACATTTAGGTCCTCAAGAGAAGCAAAGCCTAGACGTGCCTTCGCTCCATCCATGGATTCTAAAAGGGAAAACCTCTGGGTCCTTACAAATCTAAGTTGACTAGTTACCACCGACACCTACGTACTGCTGAGAATATTGACTTCTCAATTTTAGATAGAACCTTCGTTTGTAGGGCAAACTACATGGACAGCTACCCCACACTGACCAAAGCCACCACCATAGTTTGAATTGAATTCTTCCTGAGTCAGATTTCACTGCCAAGGAGGTACGTATGGAGCCCCCCCAAAGCCTCAGTATCTCTGTCCCTCCTCTACTCCTGCAGGACGGAATCCCTGTCTGCAACATGGGAAAAATGTCACCACCTGCCCTCTGGCTGAACAGGTCATTAGTTTCTGTGATAAAACATTTGCAGTTTTTAGCCACCCATCTCCAGTCTCCCTTCTTTTGGTAGCAGGACACCAATTTCCTTCAGGAAGTCCTTCCTCCCACCCAAAGAGCAAGGGCTGAGAAAGGGCAGTTGACCTCTGCCCCAAGCCCATGGCTCAGCCTGGCCAATCGGGGATTTGCATCCCCTTCACCAAAGCATCTGGTTTAGAGAAGGACATGGGATGTATGTATGTTTTGTGAAATTCCATTACATCTTTATTGGAATTCATTATTAAATGAATAATAATTACTTAAGAATGTATAGCTGACACTGTGTATTAAAATACCTTGTGTAGTAATTAAATATGGAAATGACCTGAGTTGTCGTCAATATGGAGACCATTAGATGAATTTTGGTATAACAGAACGATGGAATATTATCCAGCTATTAAAAAGAATGAGTTAGACCCATATCCATTCATCTGGAGACATGTCCATTATATATCGTTAGACATGACAAACAAGTTGTAGGTATATATTTTCTATGTAGTATGTTGTGTAAAAATCCAAGGAAGAGGTTATACATCTTTTTCCACACCCTTGAAACTTTTTTCCCTTGTACATTAAGTTTATAAACCTATACAACTTACACATTTTTGATAGAGACTTTGGAAAGCAACCTTAACATTATCCTGAATGTTGGAGAAGTCATCAGTTTTGTTTTGTTTTTTCTTAATGGAAGCAAGGTGGTGATTTTTTTTTTTTCAAGGTGGTGATTTTTAAGTGATCACTCTGGCAGTTACGTGGAAGACACATACAATGGGTGGAAAGAGGAAGAGGTAGGGGGCTACCGCCAATATCCAGGTAGAGGAGTAGAGAAAGGAAGTACAGTTCCATCTAAGGAGGCATTACACACAGTCCAAAAAAAAAAACAAAAATCAGTTCCTGGGCCCAATGGCCTTATCACAGCGCACTTTCTTGCCAGAACATGTCACAGGGCCAAAGGTGACTGGATGTGAGGGGACGTGACAGGAAGTCCGTATAAGAATGCGAACATCCTGGGCTAGGCCCGAAGAGCTGGGCAGGTTAGCCTAAGAAAGCTGAAGCAGCCAACACCCAAACTGAGGGAGTAAAGGAACTGTCAGATGCATAAGAAGAGAATTAGGAGAAAAGAGCGTTGAGCAGCCAAGGCCAACATCTGTGGCAATTCCATAGAAACAGCATACGTGACAAAAAGAACAAAAGCACTCCTGGGGGCCAGTAAAAAAGATAAAGTTACAGCGTAAAATTAGCTACAAAGGTGAATATTTATTTACACTGGGAAATCACACTAAATTATAAATTCTAAAAAGCTGACAAACTCCATGATCGAATATCCATAAAAAATAATATATTATTTTTTTATCACAAACTGCCTGATTACAGCTCTATACTCCTTTTTCCCCTTATAATTTTAGGCTGGCTATTGTCTGAACACTTCTTCATCTGACAATGATTTTTGTAATTTTTCGTATAGAGAGAATGGAAAGATACATTTGGCTTTCTTCTTGCACATCAGACATTTCTAACACATCATTTCAGGCGTTCTCGGCCTCGCCGGTCTCTCGTAGCTCTGCAGGGGCTGTCTGACTTCACGCAGTGCCATTTGACAGCTTCTCTTTTTCTCAGCCTGGTGCTTCTCTGTTGACACCTGCTCAGCGATTCTGTTACTGCCCAGACGCCCGCATGTCAGCTCAGAGGAGCACCCAAGGGGTGAGCCTTTGGCCGATGACAGAGTAAACTAGTGGACACACGTTTCCTCATTTCTCCCAACTGAAAGATCGTCTGGAGGTGCAGCTGAGACCTTGCTGGGGGCACAGCCCCCGTGGCAGAGCCATGGGACACCCTTGGAGGTAGGCAGCCCCATTTGGGGGATCCTCTGGCTCTCTCCCTCACAATCCCCCCCTCCTGCCCTCTGCCCTTGCATTCCCTAATCACAAAGTTGCACAGAATCTCTCTGACTCGGGCTCCAATTTTTGGGGAATCAGACTAAAGTAACCATCGTGTATTTTTGGTTTTTTATCACTGATAGATTAGAAATTTTTATTTTAGCTGTGTAACTAATTACTAATATCACGTATAACTCAAACTGTCAAGTTGAGAAAGGCTCTTTTGAGATTCTTGATAGCTCTAAGATTTCAGGGCATTTTCAGTTTTCTTGTGCACAAACTTAAATATGATTTGAGAACTGCCGACGCTTATTAACTAGTTTCTTAACAATGCCCTTGTTACACCACTGTCCAATTGCTTTTATTTGATCTCTGTCAGCGTCAGCCATTGGCGGCAACTTCCTTTTAGCCAGATTCCCCCCAAGCATCTGCAGCCATTCCAGGGCCACTGGACATAAGAGGCGCCAGCCAAAGGAAGCTGAGTTGGGAAGAGGCAGTTAATCAGCTTCTGTTAAAATATCTCACTTTGAGGATTTTACAAAAATACATGACCGTGTGAAGACAACTGACCTTGGAAGGGGCACAAGCAAATAGAGATGCAGCATTGAACAGGATGGATAGGAAGCACGGAAATACAAGCATGATGTGTTCTTTTTTTTTTTTTTTAAGATTTTATTTATTCATGAGAGACACAGAGAGGGGCAGAGACACAGGCAGAAGGAGAAGCAGGCTCCATGCAGGGAGCCCGACGTGGGACTCGATCCCGGGACCCCAGGATCACCTCCTGGGCCCAAGGCAGGCGCTCAACCGCTGAGCCACCCAGGGATCCCCATAATGTGGTCTGTATGTGAATTACCAAGGGCCATGGAGGACGATTAGTCAGCCCCCACTTGAGAGAAGTGTTCTGGGGGATGATGCCCTTGAGTGAGAGCGAGAGCTTTTAAGAAAGACAAACAGGTTGAGGGGATATCTTGTGACGTTTGGGAGAGTGGATTTTTATTCTCTAAGGAAGAGGGGTTCCTAAGGGTGCACTGGTAAAGGCTGGCCATGAGCTATCCCTGGAAGCACAAGCCAGGGAGGATGCCACACACTGTGTATCGGAGGAAGAAAAGGGGAAGGAGGAATGACCAAGAAAGGGTCTGATTTCCTGTCGTGATCAAGGACCACAGGAGCCAGAGGCAAGGGTCCAAGTGTCAACCCAAGTACACGCCACACATGCCATTTCTTTGTTTCTTCTTATGGTACTGCCTTCGGACTCCGAGACCCACTAATTAGGAAGAGAAAGAGACTGCAACAGTGGCCCCTGGGTTCCTGGGCTTGAAGTAGGTCCGTTTGAAAGACTTTCTCCGGGTCACTTCCATCCTCTAATATTCTTAATACTAGAGCTGTTGACCTTACTATATTCAAAACTGTAATTTTCAAGGGGTGGGGGGAAAAGAAGTAATCCCTTAGCTTTGGCGACATAATCACATAAATAAACGTCAGACCCTGGCATGTGAGATTATATCACTCTTCAGGCTGTGGTGGTTTAAATCACTTCAAAACTGGATTATGCGCCGGCACCATGCTCTGAAAGGGTTAATTCAGTACTTAAAGATAATCCAGCTACTTCCAGAAAGGATTCGTGAGCTCACCAGTTTCAAGTGGCTAAGTGTGTTAAGAGCAAACAGTGAGGCCCACATGAAAATGAGCAACTGTGGGTGCAGAGGGAAGGCACACGTAGCTAATCTCCGACTCCCAACCAAACTGGGGAGCCCTCGTCTACGCAGACCAGCGCATGCAGCCACGTCCAGCCTGGTTTTCCCTTCTGCCTAAGGCAGCCTCAGAGGCCGAGGCAGCTTGGCCACACAAACCGGATCAAAGCGATAATGATCCTCCTGTCTGCACAGCGCCATCCTCCAGCAATACCCCCACGTTTACACGCAACGAGCTAAATGAGAATGATCACGAACCCACGGGATACAGAGAGTCATTAATATGGTCCTTCACCCGGTCGTGGACGTCAGCGCTGGCTCCCGGGCACTGAGACCCACACAGAATGATGCGGGGAGCCTAAAATGCTAATTTGGCTATTTGGCATCTCTTCCCATTCCCTTTTGGATTTGTTTCCATTTTTGTTTGTTTTTTGTTTTTTGTTTTTTTTTAGCTGGGTGGGCAAGGAAGGAAAGAGAAGTGGGAAAGAGACGGAATGTGTGCACGTTCATGCATAGAGCAGCTGCGGGTGTTCGGTGGCATCTGTCTAGCAGATAGATGGTATCCGTAGTAGCTGCAAGTAAGATGTGAGGCACGCATCCTGGCAAATTTGGGAGGGCACCCTCAACATTTTGTAGGATGCCTAGAATTTCTCTCATTTAATTGTTTTGGAAGATTTCAGGCAAAACTGATTTTTTCCATCTTCTCACCTTCCTTTTACCTTCAAGCAGCAGAGCTAAAACCTACACATAGGAAAACATCTGCCTCGAATGAAACACGTACTATGTGCCATGCACTTGAGATACATCGATTAACGACCCAGATAAAAATCTCCAGCCTCTCGGGAGCTTACATTCTCATGGGAAATAGATGATAGCGATACAGGCACGGAAATAACAGCATTTATTTATTAAACACTTCTTTTGTGCTCGGTTCTGTGCTGAGCATTTTATTTTCTCTCATTTAATCTCCAAAGTAACTCTATGTACTAGTGTTATTATTCCCCTTGTGCATATAGGAAGACTTACAGCAGCTAAAGAACTTGACCAAGTGATGTCGCTGGAATTCAAAATTGAGGTCTTTCTGATAGTTATTCTGTAAGTACTTAAACCTTTTGCTGTGCACCCAAATCCATTTTCAATTTCGTTAGAGATAGGAAGGAACCTGATGTATAAACTCTAAGGCTCTTGCCTGAACCAAACAATTATAGGTGCAGATTAGAGAATGATCAATATGGTCAAAGTTGAGAGAAGATAGAAAAATATGCAACCCATAGTCACAGAACGTTTTATTGGAAGGTAAGAATTGAAGGAGGAGTTGAGGATAGTAAGAATTTTTTTCCACAAGTTGCCCTCGGTCCTGAAGAGTCGTATCATTAAATATATTTTCCAGGGCTCTTGTCAAAGTTCACATTTTTGGTTTATTTTTTATGCCCTGGCAAGTCTATGTTTCATACGTACATTTTACCATGTCAACCACACTCTCCTTAGAACTCTGACCCCCTGGCTCCCAGAGCGCTGTGATGCTCAGGGACCACGTCTTCTCGAGAATTCCCTTTTGCTAGCTCCTTGGCCACTTAAATGTCAGTGTTCCCCAAAATTGCTTCCATTCTGATTTCTCTTTTTGTTCTACAAACAAATCATTAATTTTCCCATCGAACTCCACGGCTATAGTCTCTCCCGAATAGAATTTCTCCTAACTAGTCTTTCCTAACTATTCACTTGCCTCTGCCAGTATGTAATATAAGCTGCTGCCAGAGTGATTATTCAGGAACACAAATCTTTGTCATATCCTGGCATCCCTCTAGATACACCAAGGCTCTCCATCATCTTGGAAAATAAAACTCAAACACTTTGGCCATGTCCATTCAAGCCTTTTATGATCTGGGCCCTGCTACCCTTTCCAGATACAACTCCCACCAAACTGGGTTACTAATGAGTATTTAAACAAACTGTGTATTTTTATTCTTCTTACCCTCACATATGTTTTTCTCCTGTTTGTATTGCCCTTCATCTATGGACTACTTGGGAGACTATTATTTAGCCTTCAACATGTAGTCAAAGTATAACTTCCTCTTGAAACTTTCCCTAAGAATAAACCTCAACCCCACTCTAGCAAGAGTTGATCATGCTATCAATGCTATTACCATACCGAACATATTCTTCATTTGTACTATTACCAAAATTATTATAATTATTTGCTTTTCTGTCTAGGTCTCCAATTAGATTGTGAGATCTATTGTTAAGGAAGATAATAAAAATTACTTCCATTTATAAGTAAGCTATTATGTGTCAAGCAAAGTACTGGAATCCTTTTCATGGGGGCTCTGATAAAAACAGAAAGGGTCTTAAAAATGAACTGTTACATTTACCCAGATTTACCAGATACTCAATTTGTCCAGGATATGAGGAGAGAAACAAAGGGCCAAAGATAAAGAAAGGTACTGGTTATCAGGCGGATGAGGACATAAGCAAAGTCAAGTGGCCAAGAAACTGTAAACAGTTCAGGAAATAAGGTTAAGAAGCAGCTCATTGGGATCCCTGGGTGGCTCAGCGGTTTGGCACCTGCCTTTGGCCCAGGGCGCGATCCGGAGTCCCGGGATCCAGTCCCTGGAGCCTGCTTCTCCCTCCTCCTGTGTCTCTGCCTCTCTCTCTCTCTCTCTCTCTCTCTCATAAATAAATCTTTAAAAAAAAAAAAAAAAAGAAGCAGCTCATTGCAGAGGTCAGTACCAACCCATGGGTATGGAAGGCAAACCACACTGGGCAGAGTATGACTGGGAGCATTAAGACTTCTGATAGGTTCTGACGCTCTTTCCCCTTGACACTCTACCGGAGTAAATGTGAACAGGAATTGCCCCACGGCATCTTTCAGTGTTTTTTCTGAGGACCAAGTTTCTATAACATCCGTCTAGACAAAACACTGGACCAGGGAGCAGCAGAGGGCAAGAACTTTCCTCCTACTTTACATTAACTGCTGGCTAATGCTTCTTCTTCTCACTGCCTCCCATGGGCTCAAGTCCACCCACTGAAATATGAAGCCTGCTCATATACTGGGTAGAAAATTAGAAAAGACTTGGAGATTTGTCCGTGCTGCTGGCTTCTTAGACCATAACTCACACCCTTCTTACCCCAGAATCTTGGACTCGGGTCCTAATTTGCTCCTGTATTTCACCTTAGCTTCTGCCACTTTATTCCCCAGGTTTACCTTTTGTGTCCTGCTCCCGTTGGTTGGCATCCAGGTGCTAAACTTTATACCCACCAGGATGAATTTGTATGTCTTAGTTAACCTTCCTGAACCTGACCTCAATTCGACCTCTCAAATATCTTGATTCTATCCCCCTCTCTCCAGTTACAGCTACAACCTCAGCTCAAGCGGTAGACCAGAAGTTCTCAGACCTTTTCTCCCCACCACCCTGTACCTCCCTCACCCAAGAGGAGGGCTGCTAATTGGAGAGGTCAAAGTTGAACACTCTGATGAGGACACATTTCTTTTTTTTTTTTTTTAATTTTAATTCCAGTATATTTAACATACAGTGTTACTTTCAGGTATACAACATAGTGATTCAACAACCTCCTACACTACTCAACATTTCATAGCGATAAGTGTACTCATAATTCAAGGACACATTTCTTGATGGGCACAGGTATATCCACACATGTACATTTTTCTCTCTATTTCTTAATCCATGCTGTTAATATAATAAAAAGCCCAGGGCCTGGCTCAAGGTAAGCTCTGATATATCTTTCTCTTGCTATCTTTTCACAAGCACATTCAAACCTTAGCTTTACAAGAAAGAACACCTCTTTGATCTCAGGTCTAAGTTGTTTTTAGTACAATCCAGCTTAGCTTTTTTTTTTTTTCTTTTTTTAACTTTTTTTTTGTTCAGCTTAGCTTTAAACACTAATGCAGCAGATAAAGTGGGACACTGGTTGCCATTCCCTAAATGTTACCTGTGTATATAGTTCCCTTGAGATCCTCTCTGGAGAAGGAATGATTAGCGGGACTTGATTTCTTAAAATGCCATTTCATATAATACCCTATGTCTATACCAACCAAGTCTTGACCACTTTTTAAGACTGCCACTTGGGTCTCTATGTTGGTCCAGTTTTCACCACCGACTATTCATTTCACGTCATGTTATATGGATGGGCTTGTACTACTTTTCAGGTTCCTAAATAAAAACACAGAATTCTTTGGCAGCTGCCTCGGTTATACAACCTACTCACAGCCGAAAGTGGCTGAAACCAATACTCCACAAACTTTCATTAAGAAAATGTTCCCACCCTTACATACCCACACCAGATTGAGATCTTCAAGGCTGAATAACAAGATCATATTCTCATATACTTTGTACAAATTTCTGAGGAAGGAAAAATAATAAGGCCCTTGTGGGCTGGATTGTTGTCTTATACTTCTCTGTCTCTTTCCAAGAACATAGCAAAAGACTGTGTATTCTTTCAATTGAAATATTTCTATTGAAAAATGAATAAAGCACCCTAGGAAGACAGATTAGTATTCTTGAAAACAAAATAATTAGGTGGCAGTAGGTACTTCCAAGAACTACACATAAGAAATCAAACCCAAACTGTGTGGGTAGTGATGAAAGTTTATTTCCCTCTGGTAACTGGTTTGTGGTGGTCTTAGAATTGTTATTAGCAAACCACAGTATAATCAGCTGTCTGATTCATAGCATCAGTGGGTTCGGGGCTAAGCAATATTACAAGTGGGTCTCCCAGAGTAAATTTACATATATTCTAGAACCATAACTACATGCAAATAAAATTCCTACAGACACACATTCTCTAGGTTCACAGACAAAGATTGTTAATCAAATATCATTGGTTCTAATCGCTGGAGGGATTAAGGCAAATCACATCATTCTTTCATACCATAATACATGGTTTGTTATACAGGTGAGAGCTTCCAAGAGTAAAAATAAAAAATTACCATGACCAAGAAGCTTCAGGATCAACAGCCCTACAGGCTGATAACACAGAAACAGTATGGGACTGAAAGTTTCCATGGGGAGAATAGCCACCAAAAGGAGAGTGAACATTGGGAAATTCTGTCCTGTCATCTCAAATATGATTTTTTGCTGTCAGCAAACATTTGAGTACCTCCTAGGTACCTCATACTTTGATAGGAGCTGAACGGGTTTCCTAGGAAAACCCTTCATTGCTGAAACCAGGATGGTTGATTACCCAGACTATAAATAGCCCCTGCCCTCAAGGAACTTACAACTCTAGAGAGAAATCAAAATATAAATCAAAAACAAATGCAATAGATAGTTAAGTAGATAAGTAAGAGTACTAGGAGAACAAAATAGAGGTATCAAGTGCTTTGTGAAAGCCTATAATTCTCAGTCCTAGCTGCTCATTTTACTTCACTTTTTAAAATTAGTATTAGTTGAGGAAGCTAACTAAGGCCCAGAAAATTAAATGACTTGCCCTAAATTCCCCCAAATTCTAATTTAATTGGTCTAGGGTTTGAGCATTTTTTTTTAATGTGCCAAAAGAGACTCTAATATGCAGCCAAGGTTAAGAACCACTGAGCTAAACCCAGCCCTGATATATGCTTAGATATAATCAGATGAAGATATAATCCGTATAGAGTGAATCAGAAAGTGGCTGAAAGGAAAGATTATCCATTTAAGAAGTAGTGTGCACAAATGTCCTGAGGCAAAATGAGTATGATCCTTTAGAACTCTAAGCAGTTCTGTGTGAATAAGGGTGAATCAGAAGAGATGTGGTTGGAACAGTGAGATCTAGATGTTGAAGGGCTTTGAAAAACATCTTCAGAAGTCCAGTGTTGTCTAATGTGAGAAAAGTTGGCTATCTATAGCCATAACTACCTTCTAAATCATCTTTGCTTTTATATTAGATATTTTGTTCTTTTGAATACTGTCATGAATTTGGACAATCATGGTATCCTTGAGCTGAGTCTGAGAACATCTTGCCCCAGACCTGAAGACGATGAATAACAAGAATGAAGTGGTACTGATGTAAAAGAAGAGGAAGTGTTGGGGAATATGATAAATTGGAAAGTCCATACCCACAGAAAAGGTACAGGCACCAATAAACTCCAGTCTGCAGTTCCCATTTAGGAGTCATTTGCTTTTAGATGATTAGATTCATTATTATTTTTTAAAGATTTTATTTATTTATTCATGAGACACACGGAGGGGGAGGGGGCAGAGACACAGGCAGAGGGAGAAGCAGGCTCCATGCAGGGAGCCTGACGTGGGACTTGATCCGGGGTCTCCAGGATCAGGCCCTGGACGGAAGGCAGGGCTAAACTGATGAGCCACCGGGGCTGCCCAGATGATTAGATTTAAATGAAGAGGACAAACCTCTCAGCTTTAAAATGAAGTCTTCTGATATTTAAATGTTGGCTCCCAACATGATACAAATCAATAAAAACAAACCTGTGGTTTCAGTTCCAGGGGAAGCCTTTGGAGTTCCAGGGAGCCATGAGGGAAGGGATGAGAAGACAGTAGGGGAAATGAGAGAGAGAAATCAAATAGATGGTGTAAAGCAAGGATGTTATAGAGTGAAACACCAAAAAAGGTCCAAAAGCCATTAGCAGAGGTGTAGTTGAAGGAATTTAACACAAAGATCCCTATTATAAAAAAAAAAAAAAATCCCTACTATCTAACTCAAAAATTTTTTGTTGTAGTTTGAAATAAACAATAGAGAGACAAAATTATAAACAGGAAGACATTCCAACTGCCATGCAAGGAATGATGGTAGCTTTTAATTAAGATAAGAGCCTGGGCTCAGGAGTCAGAAAGACAAACACTGAAACACTCTCTCTACTTTACAGAAATTCTATTACTTGACACTACAAGCAAACTAATTTGCTTTCCTTCATCTATAAAATATAGATAATAATAGTATCAAACTCTTAGGTTATTCTTTTTTTTTTTTTATGATAGTCACAGAGAGAGAGAGAGGCAGAGACACAGGCAGAGGGAGAAGCAGGCTCCATGCACAGGAGCCCAACGTGGGACTCGATCCCAGGTCTCCAGGATCGCGCCCTGGGCCAAAGGCAGGCGCCAAACCGCTACGCCACCCAGGGATCCCATCTTAGGTTATTCTTAAGTTTGATTAATACAATACACAATGCATGTTGAGTACCATTTATGGCACATTTTAAGCATTCAGCAAATAACACAATATCTATTAAGTACAATAGTACAATATCTACTAATGCCATTAATATCAATGGTCACAAGGGCAACGGGCATCCAGTATACTAATGAAAGACATTAAGAGGGAATAATTTAGAGAACCTCCTCAATTGAATACAGTTGTTAAGGGGAAAAGACCATAAAGATCATTCCCAGACTTCTGGCATAGACAACTGGGTGGATGGTGGTGACTTGCAGTATAATGCAGAATATAGGATAAGAACTGATTTTGAGAGGGAACATGATGTGTCCAGTTGTAAGTATGTCCCTCAGAGACATTAAGATGGTGTTCAATGGGCAGCTGGATATTTATATCTAGTACAAAAAAAAAAAGAAAATTGAGCTAAAAATATATTTTTACAATTCACCAGCAGAAAAGTGGCAGCCACGGAAATGGATTAGCTTTTTTTTTTCTTTTTAAGATCTTATTTATTTATTCATGAGAGACCCACAGAGAGAGGCAGAGACACAGGCAGAGGGAGAAGCAGTCTCCATGCGGGGAGCCTGATTCGGGACTCGATCCCAGGACCCCGGGGTCACTCCCTGAGCCAAAGGCAGCTGCTCAACCACTGAGCCACCCAAGTCCCCTGTAATGGATTAGCTCATGAGAAATAAAACAGAGAAAAAGATGATCAAGAACAAAGACTGGAGAAACAGGCTATTGTATTATTTTATTTATAGAAATGGTGTGAAGCTGAGACGGACCTATGTTGCGGAGCTCATGGCCAACAGAGGGGAGCAGTCTTGCCTGGTGGGCAGACAATGCCAGTGGCAGAAAAGTTAGAGCTCCAGGTAGGCCCTCTTCTCTTGGACTCAGAATAGCAAAGGATAAACGTCTGCAGGGTTGCTCTGGGCAGGGGTGGTTGGGGTTAGAGATGGCATCTGCAGTGACAGATGAGAGCAGAGCTGAGATGAAGGGAAATAAACTGAGTGAAGATGAGTAAGCCTGGTTACAGACCCATGGCACTGTGTTTTTCACTTTTATTGCCCCCTCATCTTTAGTAAAGTCTCATCCAAACATCTGATCTGTGTGATCCCTCTGCCACATGGTAAAAGCTATTATTCCTTGATGCTCAGTCCAGGGTTAAAGCACATGTCCCCTCCCTCTCTCATTTGAAGCAAGTCTAACAGAGGGCAGTGAAAAGCTCTCAAGGAAGAGAGCAGGAGCCCTGGTACGGGAAAATCTTCCCAGTAGCAGAACCCTCTTTTGCTCTCAACCAGACTCTCTGGGTTTTATTTCCTCAAGCAAGGTGACATGTTATCATAGGAAGGGACATTTGAGGGCATGATGTGAAGGGAGGCCAGTGCATTCTTGTCACCCACAGTCAGCCCCGCCCCCCCACTCAGGTTATATCTGTCATAGTTGAACAGAACTGGGGAACAGAAGGCAGTGAGGGGTGGGTATGGAGCCTGGTTGATGCAGATCTGAAGCCCTCTTCAGCTGTACTAGAATTGGGGCATATCACCTAGTGGTCTGAGCCTCAAACTCCTCTTCTCACAAAAATATATTTAAAAAGTACAGTGGGACTTCTCTCACTGGGTTCTGTAGAATTAGAAAAAAAAATTGCATAATACATTTAAATTGTAACAGCACTCAAATGTGTAGTTAAGGTGATTAGAAGCAGCCTAACTTAAACCTAATTAAGCAATTTAAAAATGTGTTTGCACATGCAAGTAAAAAGTTGAGGGTGTGCTAGCTGTCATCAGGACTGTTCTATGCTCTTTGCTGGGTTGGCTTCCTTTTCAGGCTGTGGAGGCCCTGGGAAGCTACAGAGGCACAATATCCTCACTCCCAGCAGTCCCAATACAAAGGTATCTCTTCTTGAAAGATCCACACATACCCCGGGATCCAGATTGATTGAATCACTCAGGTCATTTGTATTACCATTACCATTTTAAAGCAAAAAAAGAATGACTGACTTGTTGCATATTAAATCCATGGCCTTGTGCCTACGTGACAGATCTCATCCCTGAACCAGTCACAGGCCTGATGTATGGGATTGTACCAACCACCAAGACCTGAGCCACAAGCCCTTCCCCTAGACGAATCACTATGTCTGTATGTCTGTATCCAGTTCTCAACACTGTTGCCCAACAGAGAATCTGGAACAACTTAAAGGAAAAAAAAAAAACATAATGCCTCGATGTCTGGGAGCCCCTCCCAGAAGTCTGAGAATTGCTTGATAATGGGGCCCAGGCATCAGTATTCTTTTAAGCCCTAAGGTGGTTCCAATGGATCTGCAAGATTGAGAATCTGGTTGAGGAGGACTTGGCCCATTAATTAGCCTAGACTCCATCACTGGAGCCAAAATTACAACCTCATATATACATATACTAAACCACATATACTAAAGATGGATATAGTCACTAACAGAAGTAAGGATGCCTCCTCGCTGGCAAAAATAGAAGTCTACTCATATGTAGGCCACACACTTTATCCTCTTACTCACTGGCAATCTATTTTGTTGCAAACCTTGCTAAGATCTGACACCCCAAAAAAGAAGGTCATGATTCTTCCATGTGAACAACTCTAAATATCATAAAGGGCATTCCTCTAAGTGCAGAAGGACATAAATGGCCCTTTGATGGACAGATCATCATCTTTCTATATTTAAGAAAAAGAAAAAGGAAACCAGAAATGTCGAATGAAGCCTGGAGTTACAGTGTGAAGATGGGTCATGGGATAAAGGGAAATGGAGGAGAAGAGCTGGCAAAGAGTTACTAGCTTGTGGGCATATTTGTTTAAGGGTTGAGCCAAGTATACTTTAGACTCACTTAGCAATATTTTGCTGCCCTGGTTCCTGGAGAAAAGTTACTAGCAGGAAGAAAGAGTCTAAGGGGGGTTAGGTTAGAGATTCGTAGCTAATGCTGGGATTCTGAGCTCTCAAGGCTGAGACCACGCAGGGGAAACTTCCCAGACAATCCTTTCATCTTCCCAAGGCAGTATGCTTCAGGAATTCCCACTTATTGTCCCACATGTCACTAAGCTGCCCTCAGGAGTGCAGCGAAGCTCAGCTTCCACACACATGTCTTGCTGCCAGTAATGCCACACATTCTGCATAATTATAAGGAATATCCATCTTTTGTCTGCGGCTCAAAACACTGTGGTTTGAACATCAGGCGACCCTATGGCAGCATAAAATTTTCATGGTTTGGGAACACAATTTCTAGGTGATCCCTTGGAATGCAAGGCAAAACATTCTCATATTCCTTCTCAGTGGATTAGCTTCTTACATGGCAAGTCATGCATTTTAGGTCTCCGCCCTGTCTCAGCACTTGAGTTTTCAGGTTGGAAACAGAGAAATTACTTCCCCCAAGTGCTTATTCGGGCTAGAATGTGGACCAAATACCCTAGAGACCAGAGTCTTATGCTGCTTAACTGGGCCCACCATGTTTGTGACATGTTTTAAAATCAATGATTTTCTCTATAACATTTGGTCCTACAAACCGTCAGCTAAAGGCTACTGCGGTAGATACAAACTCTAATGGCTTGTACCTGAAGGTAGTGATAAGAGCTTCCAGATTTATTAAATATTTTTTAAATACAAATTGTTTCTAAGAAATATTTGAACGTGCTCAAAGAGGGTCTAAGGTTTCTCTTCCTTTGAAATGAGGACACCCATACTTTTACTTATTTACCTTAGGCAGGTGCAATCTTCCCTTTTAGCAGTCAGCAAAGCCTATGTATACCTTCCCAGAATACTTTTTTTAAAAAAAAATTAACAGAAAATACAAAGGATTATAAAGAAATGAGGTCTATTGGAATACATTAATCCAGGTACATGGATTAGGAAAGGTGCTGTGGATCTAAATTAAGAACGCAATCTTAATGTAATATCTCTGTAAAGGTTTTATTGAGGGTGAGTTTGAGGCATTTTGATAAAACATATTAGAAAATGTTTTGGCAGAGGAAAAAAATTCAGACATTCAGAGTCCTGGGCAGGTAACAGGAATACTAGCAGGAAGGGTGGCGATGCACAGATGAGTGATGAAGAGTGTAGCAAAATGCAAAGTGCGTGTCGTGTCTAAAGGAGGGGGGGAGCCTCAATGAAGTCCAGCAGATTTGTGCCTAATGGGAATGTGAGCCCCGTATAGCCATGTATTCCCCTTTTACAAGAGGAGCCAGGCATCTGGATTAATATGAACTATTCATATTTGTGGATGTTGGCTGGAGAAAAAAAAACAACACTGTTTTGGAACAAAGGAAATACACCTTTTAACAGATTTGTCTGGAGGGCTGCAAGTTTGAAACCTCAGGAAAGTAAGGGGAATTGGAAGAAATTAACGACTCATATTTCTAATGTGTTTTTTTACTATTAGTATCTCCGTTGCGTTTATTCTGAAAATGTAAGAACTTAAATTTATTTTCCTTCCCTGAGTGACAACATGCAACTCTGGAACAATCAGAGGTTGCAGGAGCTGAACTGTTTTTAATCCTTCTAACAGATATTTATTGAAAACAAAATTCTAGGGATCCTTGGGTGGCTCAGTGGTTGAGCGTCTGCCTTCAGCCCAGGGCATGATCCTGGAGACCCGGGATTGAGTCCCACGTCAGGCTCCCTGCATGGAGCCTGCTTCTTCCTCTGCCTGTGTCTCTGCCTCTCTTTCTCTCTCTTTCCCTCTCTCTCTCTCTCTCTCTCTCTCTGTGTCTCTCATGAATAAATAAATAAAGTCCTTTTAAAAAAATTCTGTGCAATAGGCAATATACAAGTTGGTAATAATATAAAGATTAGAACATTATCTTTGTTTCCAGAGCCTACACACCAGTGTGGAAAGGGTTGTATCGAAATATTATAATACAATCTGTTAAGGCCTATCATAGAGATACCTAAAAAGTACAGAGGGAGTGGGAGGGAGAAAACATACCTCTTCCCAGGAGATTGAGAGGGATTCTCAGAGGAGAGATCTCTTTGATAAAACCTTAGTATCAAGGGGCTCAGATTATTAATAATCTAATAAATTATTCTAAAGAACTGGGCTTTTATCCTGAAGGAAAGAGAGGATTGAGGATTTTTGAACAGAGAAGTGATACGTTCAGATTTTTACAATCATTCTAACTGCAGTATAGAATATGGCCTACAGGAGGAGACAGTAGAGAAGGAAGGCCCACAAAATGATGACTGCAGTAGTTCAGACAGTGAACTATGGCTGCAGCAGGAGGCATGAGGAAGACTACCTGGTTGGAAAGATAATCAGGGACTGGAAATAGAAGAGCCTAGTGGCTGACTGTGAGCTAGTGGGATAAGTAACACAAGACAGGGAAGGGTTGGAAATAACTTTTGGGACCCCCTAAGACACAGTCTAGTACAAGATGAGAGCATAGTCCCCGGAGCCACACTACTTGAGTGCACATCCTAACTCTTCCACTCATTTGCTGTGTGACTCTAAGCAAGAGATTTATTCTCTCTGAGACTCAGCTTTGCATAATATAACGTCAAATATTCTTACAACAGTGTTCACATTGATGCCTGAAAATTACTCTTATTATTAATTATTATAATTCTGGTTAGGATGGTGGTGCTATTCAGTTTGTTTGTTTTAGAAGACTAAATGTTGCATCTGAAGTGCTTTTAGAAGTTTCCACAATTGAATATGTGGATCTAGGGTTTAGAAGAAAGTTCCATCTGCAGGATGATGGTAGTTAGAACCTCTTATCCTGACTTAATGGCTTAAGGCATTCTTAGAGAAGAAGGCCAGGGTTTGAGTCTCCAGGACACCAATGCTTAATGGGCAGATAGGGTAGGAGGCAAAATCTGCAGAGCATGAGAAAGCTAGAGAGGTAGTAAGAGAAAAATGAAAGAGCAATGTCTCAAAACCAAGAGAAGAAAGTTTTAGAAGGGATATAGTCAATACAGAAAATGCCATAAATGGGTTAAATATGACGATAACTGACAATGATCCATATTTAACAAATGGGAAATCTTTAATAAAGGGACTTAAAAGACATAATTTAAAATGTCTGACATATAGAATACATTCAAAGGTCAGTTTCCATTATTCTTCTTAATTTTAAATGCATTTCTAGAGAGAGAAGAATGAAAAACTACTGGGTTGAACCATATAACTTTCCATATTTATAGGTAAAAAAATGTTGAATTCAACAATTTCATATAATTCAACTATGCTGAGTAACTGGAAAGCTGCTTCAAAGCCCATTAGAGGGGATCCCTGGGTGGTTCAGTGGTTTAGCGCCTGCCTTCGGCTCAGGGCATGATCCTGTATTCCCAGGGTCAAGTCCCACATTAGGCTCCCTGCATGGAGCCTGCTTCTCCCTCTGCCTGTGTCTCTGCCTCTCTCCCTGTTCTGTGTCTGTCATGAATAAATAAAATTAAAAAAATTAAAACCTCAGTAGAATGAAAGCAGGTATTTGTTTCTATTGTGTTATGATGCAAAAATTAAAAAAATACCCTTTACTTCTGATTTTCCTAAAGAAATAGAGCTGATAATGATTGCATATTCACATAAATAGAAGCTAATGATATCTCAATACCATTCTTATTCTATATTCTATGGTAGTCATTTCTCTCATCACTCACCTTTGAGTCTAAAAACTCCAGGGATGAAACTTAAATGCAAAAATAATTTGAAGGGAAGACTATTCATACCTGTCCCAAGAAGTATCTTCTATTACAAATAACGTTGGTATAATGAAAAAGTCTAGTTATCTTGGCAGTGCAGTGCATAAAGCATAAAATGTTAAAAGTGTTGGCTTTGGAATCAAGTCCTAACTCTACCACTTATCAGGTATGAGGTCCCAGGAAAATTGCTTGTTTTTCTAAACCTCCATTTTCTCATACGGAAAATAGAGAAGAGACTGCTGTCTCTTGGGATTTTGTTAGGAAAGAGGAAGATAATTAATAGAGGGGTGTAGCAAGCACAGTGCTCTTTATAACAATGGTAATTTATTTTTTATCTCTCCATAGTGGGTGAACCTGAGAAAATTTGAGAGAAATGTCTTTAAAGGAATAGGTACTTTTAGGGGATTAGTCTTTCATACATCAACGAAAACCCTGAAATTCATGTAGCCTTGTCCAATCACTGGTAGCTTTCCAAGAGAATCATCAGCCAGATCCAAAACTCCAAGAAACAGGGCTGAGTAAGCTTTGTGCTTCTCCTCAGTCAGGGGCTGGCCAATGTGTTTCTTTGTAACCAATGAAATATATGACTCATAAAACAAAATCCCTCAAAATCTACATCCAAATGAAAGCCATACAGTTAACTACCAAGGACTTGTACGTAACACTATTACTAAGGGTGTATCACAGGCATCTTTATCACATCCCCAAATTTCTCTATTAGGTTAATATTTTACAGAAATGAGACAACAAACTATTTTAAAAATATTTTTTTCTTTCACTTTACATACATTAAATTAAAGCAAAAATAAATTTATAAAATATACTGAAATTATCTGGTGAAAAAGCCCTTGGACGTCAATCACTAAGATTCAAGGTACATAGTAGTGTCTCATTTTGAATTTAAAATTGAATAAAAACAAGGCTGAAAATGCCCTAATCTGTTATTTACTTCGCACTTTTATTAATGATTACCATGCTTCACTATTGGCAAAATGGTCATTAAAAATGTAATGTAAGACTATTCAGGGAACTAGAATCCCATAAAGTATGATAGTATTATGGATCTTAAAGTAAAGCCACCAGTGCAGATGTTCCTAATCATACTAAAAACACAAATACACAAACCAGTTTGTTCCAGCTACAGAATAATTCAATTAAAAGAGTGCTTATAATTTAACAGTATGAATAATAGTTCAAGCCAGGGATGTAGTGAAGCTACAAGGAAATATAAATCGACAGTCTATGCCAAGGAAAGTGTTCCAAATGCTCAATATTGAGAAATTAGTTCTTTTCCTTGCTACAGGTAGGAAATTACTACTTGAATTAGCAAAAAAAAAAAAAAAAAAAAAAAAAAAAAAAACCACTAATAATAAAACAACAAATACACCTTTAAGGAAAACGCACGCGCACGCACACACACTCGCACACACACCTATTAGTTAACTTACAGCTTTCACCAAGAGAAGCACCTATCTAAATCCAGGATATCATTTAGAATCTGCTTTGGGAAAGTTAAACTCAGACTTCTCACCAGTTTAAGTTTCTTATTGAGAAATAAATACAGTACGTAACGTGATACAGAATTAAATCAGCATGCACAGTAAAACATAAGCTCTAAGGACATACAGGATTCTCTTTGCAAATAATGATCTTGGCAAGGAGCCTCCTTTATGTACAGAAAGCTCTGTTCCTTGCTTATAGCAACTCTCAAGGCTACAACAGGTAATTGTGTGCTGCTAATCAGGTTTACAAACGATATGTGCACGCCAGGAGATATTTTATAGCTTGATTCCGTAAAAGAAAGAAACTATATCAGTAAGGTCAAGCTATAAAAACTCATTCTCGCACCCTTACTGATCTTTTACTCTCACATAGTATGAATTTTAACATTGCAAATACGTAATAATGCCTTTCAAAAACTGGTTCAGTGCCTAATAGCTTCCAAAAATAGCAAAAACAAAACCAGACAATTAGGAAAGCCTTTGTATACAGATATTCAATTGTTCTTATTTCTCCAGAAAAATGAACTATCCATTTCACTAGCTAAATTATAGATCTTGGGTCATAATACACTTCCAAGAAAGCAAAGTGACATCCATTCTGCATAAAACAGGAAAATCAAATGCAGTACATTACCTTGCGTCACCTGTTGAACTGCCAACATTATTCCAGACATGGTGTCTGGAAGCAAGTTTTCTTTGAGATTGTAATGCGGTGCCCATTCCAGGATAGGTAGGCGCCTTCTACACCACTGTTTAAAGTCTTCGCAATGGGGGGTATGCATCTTGCTCCACAGCATGCCTTTCTTTTTCCTCTTTGCCCCTGTCATTTTTCAGATTACCTCTTGTAGAAGTAAACTTCTTTGGACAAGGCAAAAAAAAAAAAAAAATCGTTGCAGAACACCTCCTTTCAATGCCAGGCTCCAATTCGTCTGTGGTTTTCAATGTCAAAGCTATCCAGAAAATAAATCAATAAAAGAGAGAGAGAAAGAGAGAGGGGGAGAGAGATTAACAGAAGCACTTAAATACATGCAGCCAGGCTCTATCTCTTATTATGGTGAAGCTAATTATTCTAGATAAAAGGGATAGATTAAAACCTTGACTCCTTATCTGAACAAGACGGGGAAATGGTTGCTGTTAGTGTAATATTTTTCTGATCTTGGAAAAGTAATGGGTTCAGTGTTAAGCTGGTCTAGAGCTCTTTCGCCAGTAATTCCCCTTATATTCACTGTAGTCTTATGTTTTTGGCTCCAATCCCAATGGCTAATGAGGTAGTTCTGGGCGTGTGTTGGAAGTGGGCTGGGTTATGCTAATGAAACCAGGAAGCTAGTCCAGTCTCTCCCCCACAAGCTGTGCAAAAACACAACACTGCCAGAGGGGTCTATCGTGCAAAATATATTCAGACAACCTAGCCTGACTTTTTTGAGGAAGTATATATATTTTCAATATATCAGATGACTGCCAGTTCTACAAAATTCAGGAAAAAAGAGGAGGGTATTGCTAAATATCCTTATCTTTTTTATTCCCTGGGAGATGAGCTTTTCATTCATACAGAAACATTCAGACAGGCACTGCCCAGAGAACGGAATAGCCAGTTTTCATAAACAAACTGAAATTTCACCTCATGGGCTGAGAAAATAAGCATTGCTGCAAATAAATATTTGTGCCAACAGCTCTTCCCTGTCTCTGAAATTGTTCATTCAGTGTTCTCTATTTCTCCAAATCACATAACTCTCACATTCATGCTACTGTAACTGGAATTTCTCAAGGAATAATATATGGTTCAAACTATTATTGAAAGGGTCCCCAAATTTTTTTTGGCACTGCCCTCTTTTCACACAACCTTTGGGATATTTCTCTTTCTTAGATAGGGTGTTACAGTTTATAATAGAACAGACAGGCTGTCAAGGATTTTTATTTTATGATTGTTTCCCCCTGCCCCAGAAGAAAAACTCTGCATTTATGAGCTGTGCCATTGGAATTAAACCAAAAAGCCAATATATTAACTAAAATTGTGAAGCCAAGAAAAAGAATATCATGTATAAGTTTGCTGCAGCCCTTTAATACCTATTTATCCAGAGAGTAGAAATCTGGTTTCTGAAAGCCTTCAGAATAACAAAGTATTGGAGCCCTTGGCTATGTGTCCAAGGTCCTCTGCTGTACCTTTTCCCATTGCTTTTAAATTAAGATGGAGAGCTATTCTCTCAGCTTTCCAAAGATGACATGGTTTTATATCTGTGCAAAAATAACTTTCTTTATGGATCCAACGCATCTTAAATATTATAGGGCTGCAGGTATGCTTCGTTTGTATGTACAGGACAGAATTTGCTTTGCATTTTTCCAATTGTTTACATTGTGTTAAATTTACAAACTTTTCCTCAGTTTAGGTTTTGAGTCCTTTAAGAGACTGAGTCATAGTACTTTAAGCCTATTCATTGGTATGAAAGGTAAAACCCCCAGAGAAGTAAATCCACTCTTAACAGTGATGCTACATTGCTTTTCTTTTCTTTTTTTTAAGATTTATTTATTTATTTATTTATTTATTTATTTATTTATTTATTTATGATAGACAGAGAGAGAGAGAGAGAGAGAGGCAGAGAAACACGCAGAGGGAGAAGCAGGCTCCATGCCAGGAACCCAATGTGGGACTCGATCCCAGGACTCCAGGATCGCGCCCTGGGCCAAAGGCAGGCGCTAAACCACTGAGCCACCCAGAGATCCCCTACATTGCTTTTCTTTCACAAACAGCTATCTTTCGCTTTGTTTTGTCCTACTACATTCAGTATATAAAGAAATATATATGTATGCATGTATTATTGCTATAATCAAAATTAATACTAAAGATAGGTTTTTCAAAACATACCTAGATCATAAATTTGAATCTATACTGACAAAATTAAAAAAAAAAAAGCTTGACTGAAATCACCAAGCAACAGTTTTGATTTGTGTAACTTAAATTATTTTTTTTTAAACTTTTGCATTACATGTTAGTAACAAAGAATTCACATGAGCGGACTCTTAGAATTGAAGATGACTCTGTATAGTAGTACCTAAATACATTACTGCCAGCAAATGTTCTAAAATTTCCTAAGCCCAGGAAGGAGGAGAAATTAGTTTGATAAAATAGTTCTTATCTTTCAATCATAAAATTCTTAAAAATTATAGTAAATCTTTCCAAAAATATTTTTTAAGTAGAAATCTGGAATTTCAAATATCCAGACTTTTTTCCAATTTGATATGCTTGCACATTATTTAAAACATGCCAAAATCTCACTCTAAAGCATGGTATCACTCCTATTAATAAAACAATACCAAAAAACCCCTATGATGAAATTTATTCACGAGATTCTGAGTACTTTGATCCAGCCCATACAATTCAAGAAAACTAGATATATTTATTCAAAAGTTTCAATGACTAAAATTGAAAGTTCAGTACTATGTATCATCTATGAGACATCTCTTCCCAAATATCCAGTCAACACTTATACCATTAAAAAGATGAACATATCTCCTATCTCCTAAGTAGAACGACATAGAAATTCTTTTCCCTAAAATAACATTTGATCACATCCTAACCTTTGAACTTCCGGTGATGTCCAATATCAAACTTAAACTCATTAGCACAGCATGTGACCCTTCTTCACTCCCCTTCCCACCAATCACTAGCTTCTCACTAATTCCATTAACTCAGTAAGTATTTATTGAACTAGCACAATTTGCCAGGTTCTGCATGAAGTGCTATAGAAGTGGAGTAGGGCGGTGGGAGTAGGCACATTGTCTCCATTTTCTGGGAGGTGACATTTAATGAAGGAAATAGAAAATGTAGAACTAACTGAAAGCAGAATGGGACAAATTGATATTAGGTCACATAAGAAACCTAATGGTTGCCCAGAGAAGGAAGAATTGTATTCCCACTGGGACAAAAGGCTTCCCACCCTACTTAGACCCTCTGTCCCAGCAGGTAAGTATACTTACGGTTTGCTGCTCATTACTTGTAGATCTTTAGTAGATCTCTATACTGATTTCCCTTGTTCCATGCTCTTTTTCATCTAAAAAGTCTACTCAATTCTCACCTCTTCCATGAAGCCTTCCCTGACTTCCTCATAGTCTGTTCATACTATACACCCAACACCCAAGTAGTCCTGAAGCTATTCATGGATGTGCAGTAGTCACTTTCACTTTCTATTGGTTTTCTTGTTTGAAACCTATTTCATTTTATTTTATTCCGTCTGGCTCATGACATTATAAATTCCTTGTGAGTAGAGAGTGTTTACATAACTTGTTTTGTCTCTTTTCCTTAGGATCTAATAAAAAGTTTGGCATACATGGGACCCACTCAAAAAAAAAAAGTATTAACATATGAATGTCTCCACTCCTGAAGGGACATTCAGGAGTGTCCCTTCTGACACTCTGTCAGATATTCTGACACTCTGACATTGCAAGAATTATTTAGTCTGTCTCCGCCTGGTTCCAAGCTGTGATGTTAAAGAATCAGGAAGATAGGTATAAAGAAAAAGTAAGAGATAGTGGGGAAAATGGAGATTTTTATCTTTACTTGCTCAATTTCTCCGCATTTTCTCACAATCTAAGGGAAGTTCTATCTTTTTCAACACAATTCCTTTTTCTTAAAGAGTCTAGAGAATGGAAGGAGAAAAAACTAGATAGTAAATGGAAAAGACAAAACAAAAATAGAAAACCTCACGTACTGGGGTTTCAGAGAGAGTTTTGGAGGGTTAAACTGTGAGAGCCTCTGAAGAAACCGTGAAGTATGAGGAAATGGAGTCAGGCTCGAATGAAGAAAGAGTCTTTTAAGAAATGTACAAGCTATAAATTGGACCACACTCGATGGTTTTTGAGTGACACTGGTGAAGATTGAAAATCTTGTGTTACTTTTGCTTGTGGCATTATACTTCTTTGAATGTGATCTATTTGAGGACTAGGTCACGTTATACTTGGAAATATAGACTCATAAATTTCGGAGAGCATCACTCCAAACTCATGCCTACTTCAAGAAGTTGATCTCTAGTATTTCTAACAAGAGGATACTACAAAAGGTTCCCATCTGAGAAGGAAAGTAGAGGCTGTGGAACTAAGGCCATGTTCTGCTCATTAAGCCACGTAACTGACCTGGGGATACACCCACACAAAGGGAGCAACTTCCATTGAGGCATCTACCAGGTAGGGTATCTTTTCCTAATTCACGCAAAATGTATACAGCCTGGCACAGCTCTGAATCCAACCCTCGTTTTAATTTCTCTGATGATGGAAATTAACAGGCTTAGGAAAACAGACCATTCCAATTTTTTAGACATTCGAATTGTTAAACCTCTTTTTCCCAATCATTGCGCCAAGATCTGCTACTGAAAATGTTGACTCATTAGTATTTATCCTAATCCTTGTGACACTTAACAACCCATCAGCTTCAGGACTAATTCATTTAGTGCTATCCCAAATAAGCTCTGTTTTTTGTTTTGTTTTGTTTTGTTTGGGGGGGGGGTGTTTGTTTTGTTTTGTTTTTCTGGTGCTGTTCATTTCAGAAATACTGTTAGATTTAAAAGTAGACACACATACAAATCAATTACAGTCCTGCACAGTACAGTTAATATTTTACTCATGACAGACAAACCACTATAGTAAAATGAGTGAAATCCTGTGCTTTCAGTACTGATTGCTAATATGTCTTACTTTATTTTCTTTGGATTAGAAATACTTTTTTTAAAGATTTTATTTATTTATTCATGAGAGACAGAGAGAGAGAGAGAGAGAGAGGCAGAGACACAGGCAGAGAGAGAAGCAGACTCCATGCAGGGAGCCCGACATGGGACTCGATCCCGGGTCTCCAGGATCACAACCCGGGCTGAAAGCAGTGCTGAACAGCTGAGCCACCTGGGATGCCCTTTTATTTGGATTAAATAGCACTTCTCAGTCTGTTTCTTTACCATGTTTTCTTTCTGCCATTATTTTGTGTTCTGTGACTTGTTTAGACTTATAATGGGGACCAAAAAGAGATATCTCTGGTGAAATAAAAAAAAAAAAATACCTAGGGGGAAAAAATCAAATGTAAATTCTACAACAATCCAAGGCATTTTCAAATACCTGGGGAAGAGGAATGAAAGAGACAGAGAGAGAGAGAGAGAAATAGAGAAAGAGACAGAGAAAGGAGGAGGGAAGGTATTATGGACCACATGCTTGGGTCCCTCCAATACTCTTATATTGAAACTTTAATGATAAATGGGGTAGTATTAGGAAGTGAGACCTTTGAGAAATGATTAGGTTTATACAATGTCATGAGGGTAGAGACTTCGTGATAGGATTAGAATCCATATAAGGGAGAAAAAGAGACTAGAATTCTTTCTCCCAGCCATGTAAGATACAATGAGAAGGTGGCTGTCTACGAGCCAGGAGGAGAGCCCTCACCAGATATCTTTGGATGCCTTGATCTTAGACTTCCCAGACTCCACAACCGTGAGAAATAAATGTTTGATATTTAATTCAAATAGCCCATGGTATTTCTGTTCTAGCAGTCTGCGCTGAAAAAGAAAGAATGGAAGGATGGAAGGAAAGAAAGGAGGAAGGAAGGAAGGAAGGAAGGAAGGAAGGAAGGAAGGAAGGAAGGAAAAAGGAAAGAAGGAAACAGTAAAAACAGTAGTTCATTGAGAATTAGTAAAAGCCCATTCTCATATCTGACCCACAACTGATAAGTGAAATATACTATGGCTGGAGACATATCATGATTTAAGACTTGAAAATGCAAAAAAAAAAAGGGGGGGGGATTATCCAGTACAGTGGTAGAAATCCACCCTTCTATGGGCTGCATAATTTCAAATCTATCACCGCTGCTTTACCTGTCCTATGAACATTAACCCCCATGATAAAGGAAATATGTATAAATTGGAAGACTGTGATTGTGTTTCTCTTATGTACCCTCATTTTCCAGCTACATGTCCTAAGTACCTTCAGTTACTGGCCATGTGTGCTTTTCATCTTTTTAGTTTTAACCTATTTGTGTCTTTATATTTAAAGTAGGAGGGGGTTTGTAGACAGCTTAGAGTTGGGTCTTGCTTTTTAAATCCAGTGTGACAATCTACGTCTTCTTTGAATTATTTAGACCATCTAAATTTATGCGATTATTGATATGGTTGGGTTTAAATTTACCATTTTGCTATTTATTTTATTCTCATTTCATCAGTTCTTTATCTTTCCTCTCTTTTTGCCATCTTTTGGATTATTTTCTATGAGTCTATTTTATATCCTTTGTTGCTTTATTAGCTATGACTCTTAATGTGCTGATTACTTTAGGGCTTATACACATCTTTAACTTATCAAAGTCGATCTTCAAGTGATAACATATCACTTCATATTTAGTATAAGGAGCGTACAACTACACTTCCACTTTCCTCTATGCTATTACTGTCATATATTTATATCTACATTATTACTTTTTGTCTTAAAACAGGTAAATCTTTTAAAAACAGGTAAATAATTTAAAATTTCTATTATATTTACCCACGAAGTTACCATTCCATTGGTCTTCATTTTTCCTTGGATAGTTCCAGATTTTCATCTGGTATTATTCTCCTGCCTAAAGTACTTCCTTTAGCATATCTTCTTGTGCAGATTTGCTAAATAAATTTTTTTCATGTTTTATATATCCGAAAAAGGTGGGGTTTTTTGCCTTCCTAAAAAGATTTTATTTAATTATTTGAGAGAGACTGAGAGCACACAAGTGAGGGGAGGGGCATCAGGAGAAGCAGACTCTTCACTGAGCAGGTAGCCTGATTCAGGGCTTGATCCTAGGGCCCCAAGATCATGACCTGAGCCTAAGTCAGACTCTTAACTAACTGAGCCACCTATGCGCCCCTATTTTGCCTTTGTTTTTGAAAGAGAATTCCATTTGGGTGTAGAATTCTAGGTTGGCAGAGGTTTTCTTTGTTGTTATTGTCACTGTTGTGTTCTTTTTGTTTGTTTTAGTACTTTAGAGATATTGTTCCACTGTCTAGCTTTTTCCAACAGGAAATTTTTCGTCATCTTCCTTGTTCTTCTGTATATGTTGTGTTTTTTCTTCTCTAGATCTTTTATGATTTTATCTTTATGATTGGTTTTAAGTAATTTCATCATGCTGTATCTTGGTGTTTCTTCCTTCTGACATATTTTACTCTTTTTTTGACGTATGTACCTGGTGTTCGTCAAGCTTCTTAGATCTGTGAGTTTATAGTTTGAACCATATTTGGAAAATGTCTGGCAATTAGTCAAGTATTTTTTTCTGCGCTACTTGGAGACTCCAAATAAACATATATTGGGCTACTTGATATTGTTGCACAGCTTGCAGATGCTTTTATGTATATTTATTTCAGGTTTTTCTTATGTTTCATTTTGGGTAGTTTCTATTGTTGTCTTCACATTCATAAATCTTTTACTCTGTTGTTTCTAATCTTCAAGTAATTCTGTCCAGTGTGTTTTTCACCTCAGAGGTTAAAAGCAAGACCTGAAAGCAGTATACTGGTAGGTGGGACCAGAGAAACATTTATTCCTATTTTAAGGTAAAACCAAATTCACTAACTGATGTTTTGTGATCATGAGATTTTTGCTCAGGCCTATTCTATTCCTGACACTGTGTGAGTCCCTAGGATTGCTCCTTCTAGCCATCTCCCTAGTGTCTGTGGATTCCTCACACTCTTGTGTTGATCTTTATTTAGCTGAACACTCTTCATGTGCAGATTTCTGAGACTGTCTCTGTGTCACTCTTTTCTCTCATACTCTGCCATGTGAAATCTATCTGCTTTGGCTTCCCAGACTCCAGGATCCTTCTCTTCAAGTTAAGGAGACTACCAGTCTTCTGAACTCTCATCTACCCCATTCTCTGCTATACCATGGCTTGGCTATTTTCCTAGCAGTAAGCTACGACAATTACTGGACTCATTTAGTTTGTTTCTAATCTCTCCAAGATGACTGTCTTTTGTTGCCTGGTGTCCAAATTCTTGACAGTATGGTTTCACATACTTTGTCAGGTTTTTATTTGTTTCAGGCAGAAGGATAAGTTTGGTCCCTGATACTCCATTCTGGCTAGAAGTTAAAGTTATTTATCATATAATATGGCTTTCAAACAGTCCACCATTATGATTACCTCCTTATGATTTGCTATGCCTTGCCAATTTTCCTTTTAGAATGTGATAGCAAAATTTAATAGTGCTTAGCTATGTTCTGACTTGAAAAGTGTAAACAATACCATACAATTAAATTCTAACTTTTTCCAAACCACTCTGCTAAATGATATGTTCTCCATCCTTTTTATGTATGAGCTTTTTATAAAAATCTAAGCACTGAGTTTTATATTAAACCTTATCTGACATATTAAATCTGGTCAATTAGTTCATTGGGACAAAGTCTTTCTGAATCTGAGTCAGTCATTACTAATAGTGATAATTATATACTTCACTTCAACATATAAGCTATTCCTTCAAACACTGCATTACCTATATTAGTTAGCTCGGGTTGCCATAACAAAATACCATAGAATCAGTAGTTTAAACCTCAGGAATTTATTTCTCACAGTCCTGGAGGTTGGGAAGTCCACAATTAAGGTATGGTCAGTTGGGTTCCTGATGAGGACCCTCTTCCTACCTTGCAGACATCCACCTTCTCACTGTGTCCACACTGTGTCACATGGGGCTTAGAATCAAGCTCTAATATCTCTTCTTATAAGGGCACTAATCCCATCAGAAATGCCCCATCCTTATGACCTGATCTAAGCTTAATCATCTCCTAAAGGCCCATCTCCAAATACCATCATTACTGGAAGTTAGGGCTCTAACATAAATTGAGGACACAATTCAGTCCATAGTATTGGGAAAAAAAATGATGCATGTTTATATCTTTATTCAAATCAATACATAAGAAAAACCAGACACATCCGCTAGACTGTCCTTCAAATTAAAATGTGTTCTTTAGTAGGAATTATTTGAGAACATTCAGGCAAAGAGACTTTTTCTCATTTTGTCCAAAAAGATATCTTAACAGTTTATATCAAACTTATTCCTCAAATCTAATACACCATGTCTTCAGCAGTCATGTAACTTTTCAATCTAGTACTTCTATTAAAAGAGATAATGGCATTTGTCTAATAGCTTCATTAGACTCCCTCAGGACACAGAGTCCTCATCTAGAAGGGATCATAGTATCACAGAAAAAGTGGACTCCTTGGAACTGTTGTGTTATGCAGAAGAAAAATAGCTAAAATAATCCATAAAACCTATATTACTGAGTAAGGATCAGCCCCCAGAAAAGTAAATTTCCCCAACATTATCAATATTATTCCCCTATACTATCAGTGTTTAATTTATAAAATTACTTTTAGTGAAAATTCAATATTAGAATGGATATTGTAGTGTTAGCCTTACTCAATTTTAAGTCTTAAAGTTGAAATAGTACCTGGAAGTGACCCCTAATGAAGAAGATCCAAGCAGCGTGGAAATAATTTTTATAGCATTAAATTATGAGAGATGGTTACTCGGCTTTTAATGCATGAAATAGAGGGCTATTCTAAGATGCAGGAGTGATAAGTACTTTAAGTTCTCACTTGAAAAACTAAGTGTTTTTCTTTTAAGTTTGTTTTGTTTTTAGTAATCTCTGCACCCAAGAGACTCAAACTTATGACCTCAAGATCAAAAGTGACATGCTCTTCTGACTGAGCCAGCCAGGAACCCCCAAGAAGTACTTTTATCAAAAGACAATTATTGTGTACATGAAATATGAGTAAACTTACAAAAGTGAAAAATACCAAACTGCTCTCATATATACATGTAAAAAATATATATATTTTAAAATATCAAAAATAAAACTCAAATCCCATTGATTTCATTGCTTTTACTTTCCATGGTAACCTCACGGCTTTGTATATGTTGCATTAAGGATAAGTAGGACAAAAATGCAGAACACCTACACTTTGACAAGAATTCAGAAGTCATTTATTTTTCTAGATAGTTTTCTTCATTTTTCTGGTTATTAGATAATCAAATTGTTATTATAAAATAGAAAATTTTGTAAAGCATAGGAAGGTGTTAAAAAACAGAAAAAGAAAAATACGTTCAGAATCACGCTGATGATTGAAACTTTGGTACATTTGTTCTAGTTTTTTTCTCCATGAAAAATTTTGCTTTAAATAGTTGAGACATTACTATACATATAATTTTTCATTTCATTGAGTAGTATATCATCAGCCTTTATCATTTCATGGAAAACTCTTAGGGAACACCATTTTTTAAATGACTGCACAATTTTCCTTCATAAAGATGGTTTGGTTTACATACCCCTCCCCTGGGAGTAGATACATTGGCTCTTCTAGTTTTGGGGCTTCTTTTTAAATTACAGATAACACTAGGATACACATCTTTGGACGTAAATCTTAAACCAGATCTTGGACTCTTTCCTTAGAAGTAGAATTATTAGGGTCTAACTGGCAAAGAATCATTACTAATGATGTCATTTTTATTGGTGGATATTTTTCCCATGCTCCAAGGAACTTTTTTGGGTTAACATCTTACACCAGCCCTGATTTATAATAAACTCATCTTTTGAGTGGTCTCAGTGGGACATTCTTTGACCTGTCACATGTTGACTTCCACAACACTTAATGATGTCTAGTTTTCTGGATCAATTGACTTTCCAATAAAAATTTAAAGCATCATGCTTAGAATTTCTTGGGACCTTGAAGCCACAGGACATATTTTTGTTTTGAGATAATTTTTACTTACTAGCTTACATTCCATATCTGACAACATAATTCAAATGTGGGCTACCACTAATGTGTTGTTACCAAAAAAGCACATAATAATATTCAGACAGCATAGGGAATAAAGTCAATAATACAATATACTTATTGTAAACATTTTGTAATATGTATAGTGGTTAAATTACTACATTGTACACCTGAAACTAATTTAATATTATATGTCAACTATACTTCAATTAAAAATATTTTTAAAATAATGATATTCAGAAATTCACAGTGCTCAACTTTATTTGTCCTTAGAAAGTCAAATTGGGTGACTACATATAACTCTGGTAGTGGAGCCAAATAGAAAAAAGAAACAGTTAATAATTATAAATTTATCATTTATCAGAAGATATAAACAAATACCTAAGCCATTTTACTTTATTGAAAATTCAAATTTTTAAGGGACATCTTAGACCTTCCATAAAGCACTTCTTTTTGCTTCAAAAAGTAGCACATAGGGACTAATACCAAAGTTCTCATTCTCCCAATCAATTATTAACATTGATTAGAAGTTGCAAGATTTACATTGCACATAGATTGCAATGATATTTTGCACCACATCCACTATATTATTGACAGTAAAAACTATGTATACTAGAACAGATAAACCAAACCCTAGAGAGCACTACTTTTTATCATAACAAAGGAGAAAAACAAAATAGAAATATTGGAAGTGTTGTCTACAGACAACCAACCAGCACATAGGCAAGCAAAGCTGAAATTCTATGCTAACCTTTCAAGGTCTTTGAGGGGAGGATTTAGATAAGTAGAGTACCAAGGACAATGCCTGGTACATGGGAGAGGCACTGATAAATGTTAGTTGTTAACTCCTATAAATCTCTTTCATTGGTTGCTAAGATGATTTGAACAATGTGTGTGAGTATTTCAATAGTTTTGAACTGAGCTTTTAATATGCCTTAATGCCTTAAAAGCACAGAAGAAGAACATCATATATGTCTTATTTCCCATCATTATTCAATTAGAATGGAATGTTTTCTTCTTCTGGAATGGATATTCTTACCCAGTTTATAATTTTAATTCTACTCAGCCTCCAAATTGAGTAACAACCTAAACCTATTTCCATCTGCCTGGCTTGAATCTGAATTCTGACTTGGACTATAGCACTATTTATCCTCAAAACATGGTCATGTACTCCTGTCTGTCTAGTCTGGAGATCTGCACATCAACTCCACTCTCTCTGCTCAGACCCTAAGCATTGTCATACCCTCAAAGTGATCCTGAAATTCCTAAACTCTTGACTTTATCTTCTGGTCTCTATTCTCTACATTCTGAATATAATTAACAAAAGGGCCATCCATATCCTATGTCAACAGAGTTGAATTTGTTCTTCAGTTGAATTACTGAAATGTGAAGTTGAGAAAAATTCTAAGGCAGTGCATAATGCTCAGCAAGAAAGTTGGCATAGAGGAGTAACCACCCATATAGTGTAAACTTATCATTATTGCTCTAAGAATTTTTAATCTTAGGCAATTCTTTAAGAAAGCTAGCAGAAATACTTTCTCATATTTTTATCTATAAATTGCTTTTAACATATTGATTGTGAGTCTCAATCTAATCTATAAAAAACAATGTTTTATTGTACTTAGAAATTAAAAGTCATGCAAAGTATAAAATGATGAATATGCTTAGTGGCACATAGTATTTATGCCTAACTATTGTTTTAGCTTATTCTTTTCTTCTTCTATAGAGAAGAAATTATTTTTGATGGACAGTATATTAACCTGTACTTAAAAGAAAATCTCCACCTAATTAAATATATATTCCCAAAGTCTCCAATCCAATGAACATTCTTATTATTTGAAACCACTGTTTTAATGGGTTGCTTAAAAATTTATGCAGGTTGATCAGCAAGTTTTCTGACAGGTCTCCACGGATTACCCATCGCCCAGGAAGTCTCAAGATGAGGAAGCATTATGTTGTAGGAGACCTAACATAATTAGGGTTGTAAAACCAAAGGCAAAAGATTTAAGAGTTCAAGGTATAAACTGCCCTTCTGGAATTAGGTCTTGAGATTAGAAATAAGGCAATTTGTATATGTGATCTTTCCTATATTCTAGACCATATCTTGAGTAGCTAATGCTCAAAACAGTAAGTGTAATGAAAGTGCCTGTATCACGTTTATCAATAAAGCAATTTCTGAACCTGTTGACCCACCTTAGGTAAGAGGTAAGAAAAGTCATTCATCTCCTACCTCCATTTTCATGGGATCACCACCCAAAAAGCAACCAGCTGAAAGCAGAGAGCTCATCAACTTATCCATAAGTCCAGAAAAATAACTCCATCACAAGAATACACCTTGTATTCTTGTCACCCCAGGATAATCATCAGCTAAGGGGACTAACGTGGGTCATATGGAAGATAATTCCTTTCCTGTTAATCTTAAATTTTGAAAAATCCCCTTCCTTTACTTGATTAACGTAATCAGATTAAAAATCAAAAGGAACAGATGGATGCAAGAATGTAATAGAGACAGAAGTCACATAATAAGCAAAAAAAGGCAGGTTGGGGCAAGGAAGGTCAAAGACGAATCTTTCTAGTGTCTGGGTCTTTGGTGATGCCATTATTACAATAGGGATGGAGACACTGAGAAAGCTCAGAATGCACCACAAGAAGGTGATGATTCAACCATGAGAAATAGCATGGAGAACTGAAATGAGGGATTAGAGATGGAACACAATCAAACAGAAGGAAAAAAGAAAGATGAGGGCTTAGAAAAGCACGGAATTTAGCAATTAGAAAGTTGTTGGATGCCCTTTAGGAGAGAAGTCTTATCATAGTGATAGATACAGACACCAAATTGCAGCTATTTAAAGAATGAATGGATGGTAAGAAAATATGAGCTACCTGTTCAAGAAGTATAATCAAATAGGATGCAGAGGGAGCTTGAGGTTCTTTACGGTACAAATCTCTAATCACTTTTATAGATGGAGGAAAGACATAGTAGAGAGGGGCAAAAAAAGCAAAAATGAGACATGCATGATGATACCAGATGGAGCAAGTCTGGAAAAAGGCAGGAGGCAAAAGGATGAAGGGCACAGATCACAGGATCATCCTCTAAAAGGACAAATGTCTATTCCCCAGACAGGAATGGAAGAAGAGAAATAGAGAAAAGGGAGAAAGTCCAACAAGATAGAAAGAAAAGAAATTGAGTGAGTTTTTTGTTAAACAGCCTCAAATTAACTGGAATAATAGGTAAGGTAATGTTGTCAGATACAGCAAATTAAAATCCAGGACATCCAGTTAAATTTAAATTTCAGATAAGGAATGACTTTTATATTTTTAAATATAGATATGCTCCATGGAATATTTGGAACAGACTTATACAAAAAAAAAAAAAAAAAGAAAAGAAAAAACCCCCAACCCATATCTGTTGTTTGTCAGAAATTGAGATTTGTGCGTGGGACATACTTACACTAAAACATGATTTATGCGAAACACAAATTTAAATGGGGAGCCTGTATTTCATCCAGCAATCCTAAATGAAGGTTATCTTCTGTGAATAAAAACATTAATAGGTATAGCAAACAGACACAGAGCTTTTTTCCCACAAATATGAGTTCCCAAAAATATCTTTCAAAAGTAATGTAGAGGGACGTCTGGGTGGCTCAGCAGTTGAGCATCTGCCTTTGGCCCAGGATGTGATCTTGGAGTCCCGGGATCGGGATCGAGTCCCACATTGTGCTCCCCGCAGGGAGCCTGCTTCTCCCTCTGCCTGGGTCTCTGTCTCTCTCTCTGTATCTCTCATGAATAAATTTTAAAAATCTTAAAAAAAAAAAAAAAAAAAAGTAATGTAGAAACCATATTATATTTATGTTAAACCTGTTTTCCCCTAGACTCTCTTCTTTTGATAAAGGGAACTGAATTGGAAAACCATGGCCGTGCTCAGTGGTGTCCTGCCACTAGCCTACCAGGTGACTGGCCACCACACTACCAATGAAGCACTGGAGTCGCAGCCAGATGGGGTCTGAATTCCAGTTCTGCGACTTCTTGGCTGTATCATCGTCAGCAAGCTTGACTAACAGGAGGATCAAATAAAATAACTGACCTAAAAAAGACTAAGCACAAAGGTCACCGGAGACCAAGCAGTTGATAAACTCTAGATATTGGCGTGGGCAGCAGAAGTAGTGGTAGGTCACTTTATTCTTAGCATGTGTGTATTTTACATAGGAAAGAGTATTGTCAAAATTATTTTTAATAATACTGACGATCAATAGTAGTTCGATTTCAGACTGGTAAATCAAATATTCTTATTTAAACATTAAAAATATGTTTGTAACATAAACAATAGCGCTTCCTCTGTAACACAGTTAAATGGAGGGACCTGCACTAACTCTGTGAAGCAACAGTGTCACCTAGTGGTTGTCAAGTCAATAATGAACAATTAAGAACACCTGGATAAAGATGGTTAGGACTGGAATCTGCAAAGAACTTACCAAATTTATCTCAGTGATGACTATTGATGGTGGTTAATATTTTCTGTAATATAATACATCAATTTTCTTCTCACTTTGTCTTATTAAAATGATATGCGCCCTACCATCCAGAGGGTTGGTTGTTTTTGTTTTTTTTTTTTTTTTTGGCTTTTTGCTGCTTTTACCCGTTTCATCTGACAGCCTAATATACTTTGTTAAAGAAACAAATTCCTTCTGCCCAAGTTACTTGAATTATGAAATAACTCAAATGGATTTTGGATTTCTCACAGCTTCTTCTAACTATTATTCCCTGAAACCTTGGCAGAAGGGGGGAGAGGTGGACAGAGCTGGAAATTTGAAGCCTGAGGCTTCCTCAATTATCAGCTTCAATGTTTTCCCCTTCTATTTAGGTTACGGGTTTTGCTTTTCTTTCTCATGCAGTCAAGAGGATCTATGCTTTTCTTTGGGAAAAGAAAAGAAATGATTTTCCCAAAAGTCACGTTGAGATATAAATACACTACCGCAAATTTTGTTTCTGTATTAATTGGGACCAATGTCTACTCCAGATATACTCTGCTGCTTCTGTCCTGAGGGCCTCTCAAAGAGATGAGAGATTTATAGCTCACAGGGTTATGCATGTAAGTAAAATGTTTAAAAAGTAATGGATAGGTGTTTTTTTTTTTTTTCACTTCCCGAAATGTCAAGAGAAATAAAGTTAAAAATCCCAAGTAGCTTTGGGTGGATATTTTACTTTGACTCTCTTTAATCTACTTTTTTCTATGAGAATATTACAGAAGTTCCAAGCCAAAATCCTAGTGGTCAGGAGATAGTTAAGTAAACTTGGCATTAAAACTGGTAATATATCATCTCAAATATAACTTGAGAGTTATTAATCAGTGGCTGTTAGAAATTCTTCCTGTGTTTGTGAGAAATATATATATATATATGTATACATATATATTTTTTAAAAATATCCATTAGGAACCAGTTCTTTTAAAGAACCGATCTGTTTTTAGCTATATTTTTTAAGTCCCCAATGATTCTCGATCACCAAAATATGTGTCTCTCAGACCTTTCACAGTCCTTTCCTCCTCCAGACTCTGTCTCACCCATGATCTTTCATAAATATTTCATGGCTGACACTTTTCACAATGTTCCTAGACTAGTAGGAATTTTGATTTTCTCTTTTTCTCCTGATAGGAATGAGTGAGAATATGCACATGGATAATTTATTAGAAAGTGCATGCCAGAGTCTCTAAAGTCAGCCCTACACATGAGGAGGAATATAACTCCTGCAACATTTCCTTCCATCTCCTCTAGTTGCTCCTTTTTGTCTGGATGCTTTTTTTTTTCAGAACGTAGGGAATAAGCCCTCAATAACCAGAGGTAGACAGCTCAGATGCAATTTTACCTTGCAGAAATCCCAGGTAAAGCAATAGAGTCAGACCACTGAATCCTCTTAGGACCTCCAACTCCTGCAAACCTGGGAAACCTGTTCACTAATTCATGGCATCTCTGTTTGTAGGGCTTGAATGGCTGCTCTTAGAAGAAAAGGTAAACTTGAAGTAACAGGTAATATTGCACCGTCCCTTTGAACCATCCATGTGAGTCAGGTGAGGAAAGGAATGACCTGTTCTTCCTTGAGTGTACTGCCTATCGGATGTCTGAGAAAACCGTGCAACAACACAATGACAGCTCGGTTATACGATGCCTGTTCATTGAGTGGGAAGATTGTTTTCAGTCACGATCACTTGCTATCTGAAAAAATACAGAGTTCTCATTCAGATTTGACTGTCTTATTTAAGAGCATCATACACTTCAAATTTGGTTTCTCAATTCCCTCATTAGAATTGAGAATGAGCCAGTATTTTATGCAAATGAAAAAATAGGCAAAGATACATGCCCTTTGTTGCCAAGTTTTTCTGCAGCATTTTTATAGTAACACGGAAGAATTTCCGAATACACAAAACAACTATAAAGGCTTTGGGAAGCCACTCTGAAAACTAATGGGTTTAACATTTTAGAGCAAGAATTGAAAAGTTTGTGATATGACCAAGAGACTCATATAAAATGAATTAGGTTATAAATCTAGTAATCTCCAAAATATATTACTGACCAACATTCCACCCCTAGAGGTAGTCATGCTTTGAAGAGCAAGAATAGAACAGACACTGAGATTTTCAGAGTATTGGGAATTATACTTGTTGAAAAGAAATTAAACTAAGTTAAATATGAAAATTAGTTCCAGATTCATGGCAAACAAATTCAATCCATTCTTCTTATTGCCCTGGTCTTCTACATCTGCTATCTGATCTATTTGGAATAAGCAAATGCTTCTGAGAACTCAAAGTTGGAATATCATCTTAAAGGGTGTTGGAGAAGAGAAGAGAGGTAAGAGACAGAGGGAAGGGCAGTGACAAGGGCTGGAAGGCAAGAATTACATGTAAGGGTATAAAGAATAGCATAAAGAATGGCCTTGTGTAGCAACAAGAAAGTTCAAATGATAAGTTATAGGAAGTCTGGCTCTCTGGAAGACTCTATGGACAAAGCATAACCATATTTTAAAAAAAACATATTGAACTAAGAAGAAAGCTAAGAGTTTAGGCTTTTCCACTGACACACTGAGTGATTTTGGATAAGTTACTTCACCTTTTTGGGTTTCAGAGACAAGGGCAGGCTACTTGCCCCTCCCCTACATTTTTTTTAAGGTTTTTTTTTTTTTATTTATTCATGAGACACACAGAGAGAGCGAGAGAGGCAGAGACACAGGCAGAGGGAGAAGCAGGCTCCATGCAGGGAGCCTGATGCGGGACTCGATCCCAGGACTCAATCCCAGGACTTGATCCAAGGACTCCAGGATCATGCCCTGAGCCAAAGGCAGGTACTAAACTGCTGAGCCACCCAGGGATCCCTGCCCCTCCCCTACATTTTCTGAGGGGAAGTCAGTCTACTACGTTTCCTATCTCTTCAGAGATGAATTTATTTGTTGCCTTTTCCCTTCACATTTTCTCTTCTCCCCTTTCAGGCTCGTCCTGATTTGTATTTTGCAAGAGTCAACCTGATGCATCTTAACTAGGCTGAAATAAATGATCCATAGAGTTTCAAAAGGATACTAAAAAAAAAAACACACACACAATTTAAATACAATCAGGCAAGACTGTGGAAGCATCTTGCAAACCCAAGGCATTCTCCACCAGCTTAGAAATATTTCCAATGTACTTCAGTTCTCCCAAAGAACACTGAGCAGTGTTCTTGGCTAGAATCATCAAACCTTAATTGGGTCAGTCATCACCAGCTTCAGAAATGCATAGCCTTTCTTACAACCACAGGACTAGAAAGATCAACATTCGGTTTAGATCGAGGCTTCATAGAAATATATTATAAGTCTGCTCGGCACAGGCAGTGACTGATTCCTTTATACAACACTTGGCATCCCGTGGATGTTCTCTCAACAAATAACAGCCCCACAGAATTGGCCCATTTAGCATGCCTGCTGACGTCTTCACTGGTTCCCCCCTCTGTCACCTATGCAAGCATTCTGGTACTCTGGTTTCCCCATGCCAAGCCACTGCGCTTTGCTTAGATGTTCCTGAAATTCAGCAAGACACGTTCTACCAGAAGAACTGATTCTGGATCATGTGCCCTGGGAAAAAAAAAATCTCTGAGTACTAAGCTAATGGGAACACCCTTAGCACTCTTAGAATCATAGTACAGGGAACCCTGGGTGGCGCAGCGGTTTAGCGCCTGCCTTTGGCCCAGGGCGCGATCCTGGAGACCCAGGATTGAATCCCACATCGGGCTCCCGGTGCATGGAGCCTGCTTCTCCCTCTGCCTATGTCTCTGCCTCTCTCTCTCTCTGTGACTATCATAAATAAATAAAAATTTTTAAAAAAAGAATCATAGTACAGTGGAAAAGTACTTTATCTAACAATAAATAATTGCGCTCATGAGATGAGAAGTTCAGATACCTGGTGTCTATGACATGAGATAGCTTCTCTAAATAACTCAGCTTCTTCTCTCAGCTTCTCTAAATAACTATCTAAAAACATAATGTATCAGAATTCGCAATACAAAGCCTTGTGTGATCATAAATACAAATAACATATTGTGAGTTGATCACTTGGTTAGATAAATGAGCCCTGGAAATGCTTAGATTGATGATTCCATGACTATTGCAATCAGGAAGGCAGCACTTTATTTATTGCTGTGTACTTCTAAAATACATCCAGAGATGGGATCCCTGGGTGGCGCAGCGGTTTGGCGCCTGCCTTTGGCCCAGGGCGTGATCCTGGAGACCCGGGATCGAATCCCACATCGGGCTCCCGGTGCATGGATCCTGCTTCTCCCTCTGCCTATGTCTCTGCCTCTCTCTCTCTCTGTGTGTGACTATCATAAATAAATAAAAAATAAAAAATATATATATATATAAATAAAATAAAATACATCCAGAGAAAAAAAATTAACTCAGATCAGTTCTTTTTTTCTTAATGAGTAATTCTATCTTAAAAGGACTTTTCAGCTTGGAAATCTTGGGTAATTTTTGTTACAATACACTCTAACAAATTTATGTAGAGTAATAGATAAGAATTACATATACCTAATTCTCTAAAAAGTGACATAAAGCCCCAGCACTATGACTAGGAAGTTTTTATCAGATCAAAGGAAGGCCACAGCAGCAGTGCCAGATGCTTCTCTGATCTCTAGTTCCTGCCTAGCAGTGGAAAAGAATCAAAACAAGGAAGATGGACAACACACACACACACACACACACACACTTCCCTGTGTCATATACTACTGGCCTCTTGCCTTGAAATCAGGAATCTAACGGCTACCTACTGACTCCATCTTTCTCCTCTCAGTTTTTGGATTTAAAATAATCCACCTTAAGCTGCAAATTGGAACACAGCGATTCAAAGTGCCAAATTCTTAATCCCTGAGAAGAAAGAAAAAAAAAAAAGAAGAAGAAAGAAGAAAATAATCACAGCCACGGTCAGACCTTATTAAGTGGTACCCTTCAAACACTACATCTTTTGACTTTTAAAGAGGCTCCTCAGGTGAGCCCTTGGCTCTCTCCCACTAAAAGAGCCTTCTCCACCTGTCCCGGTATCTTTGTTACCTGAGACTGTAATATGGAAGGAACCGAGTTGTCTACATGTTAGAATCTCACCCAGGGTGAGATTTGTAGAACAGAAAAAAAAAAAAAAAAAAAGCATCACCATTTTATTTCCTTGAAGACAAAGTCCTCAGATGATAGAAGGATATAATATATTCCTGATCAAAATCCATGCTTTTGATTATATTTTCCCCTCCAGTGTTCTGGTGGACAGTTCTTCCAATGTCCAGTTAGAATCCTGAATTTATCATTCTAAAGCCAAACTTATTTTTCACCAAATCTATTTCTTCTATCTTCATCCCTTATCTCGTTACTTGGCACCAACTTTGTCACAGATAACCAAGGCAGAAAGCTCAGGGGTATCCATGTCTCTACCTTCTACTTCACTTTTTGACATGCAGCCAGTTCTGTCTCCAAAATAAAGGTCTTCTGAATCTCTCACATTTTCAATTCCTACTGCCATTACCTCAAGTCCCATTGAGTGTACTCACATGGGCTATTACTATAAACTCCCATCTGGTCTTCCTCCCTGGGTTAGCTTTTTTTTTTTTTAAATATTTAATTTATTTATTCATGAGAGACACAGAGAGAGAGAGAGGCAGAGACACAGGCAGAGGGAGAAGCAGGCTCCATGCAGGGAGCCTGACGTGGGACTTGATCCTGGGTCTCCAGGATCATGCCCTGGGCCAAAGGTGGCGCTAAACCACTGAGCTACCGGACCTGCCCACCTGTGTTGGCTTTTTGTCTCTAATTTCTCTTCTACTCTGCTGCCATCACCTTCTAACATTCCCCCATTCATTCATATGCAGTATATGTAAAGCATAAGGTTCTAAAAATTCAAGTTCTTCACAACATGGAGAACTAATATTGAACACTTACTGTGTTGCCTGGCTAAGTGCTGTTCATGTGTCAGTTAAGTTAATTCTCATAACAACCCCTTGAGAAAGGAACTATTATTATTCCATGACTGATAAAACGTTACAGAGAGAGGCCCAGAGAGGTTAGGAAACTTGCCTACAGCTCTACTGTAATACGTAGAGGAGCCTGAGCAAAATGTGCCAGGCAGCCAGTAGAATAGCAGAAGTATTTCCCAATTGGAGGGAACTGCACATAAAAGGCCCAAAATGGAAGTAGCATAGAAGCTTCAGGGCACTGAAAGGAAAATGACTGGAGAAGAACGACCTTGAAAAAAGAACAGTGAGACCAGGGAAGAGGTAAGGAAAGCTAAAGTAGAAATGCCTGTGATGCACAGTAAGGAGTTTCTGCTTTGTCCAGAACTTGGCTGGCAGCCACTGGATGTTTCCAAGCCTGGTTTGGCTCATAGCAGATTATCCATAACAGACAGAAACTGGAAAAAAGCCCAAGGTGAAGAACAGGTGAAAAAAAAAAAAGTATTAAACTTATATTATGGAATACTATTCAGCAATAAAAAGGGACAAACTCATGTAATATATAAACAATATTGATGGATCTCAAAACCATCATGCTGAGTGAAAAAAGTCTTACAGGAAAGCACATGCATTATATGACTCCTTTTATATACGCAAAATCCATGGTGGGAAAAAAAATCAGAACAAGGGTTCCTCTGGGGGCTTGAGGGAGGAATTTACTAAAAAATAGGGTTGCTAGATAAAATACAAAATTCTCAGTTAAATTTGAATTTCAAATAGACAACAAAGTCTTTTATTTAGTGTAAGTATGTCCTATACAATATTTAGACTTTATTATACTAAACATTTTAGTATAATAGTGTGTAAACACTCTCATTTACAGTTGTACCAAAAATAATAAAATACCTGAGAATACTTAGCCAAGGAAGTGAAAGACCTGTACTATGAAAACTATAAAACACTGATGAAATAAATTAAAGATGACACAAACAAATGGAAAGAGAGTCCATGCTCATGAATTGGAAGAACAAATATTGTTAAAATGGCCATACTACCCAAAGCAACCTATAGACTTAATACAATCCTTATCAAAATACCAACAGTGTCTTTCACAGAACTAGAATAAAGAATCCTAAAATTGTATGAAACCAAAAAAGACCCCAAATAGCCAAAGCAATCTTAAGAAAGAAGAACAAAACTGGAGGAATCTCAATCCCAGATCTCATGACATACTCCATAGCTGTAGCAATTAAAACAGTCTGGTACCAGCACAAAATAGACACATAGATCAATGGAACAAAAATAGAAAGCCCATAAATAAACCCACAATTATATGGTCAACTAATCTATGACAAAGGAGGCAAGAATGTATTATCAGAAAAAGATAATCTAAAAAAAGGTGTTGGGAAAACTAAACAGCTAATCACTTTTAAAAAATGAAATTAGACCACTTTCTTATGCTATACACAAAAATAAACTCAAAAATAGATCTAAGCCCTAAATGTGAGATCTTAAACCACAAAATTCCTAGAAGAAAACACAGGCAATAACCTCTTTGACATCAGTCATAGAAACACTTTTTTAGATATGTCTCCTTTGTTAACGGAAACAAAACCAAAATTAAACAATTGAGATTACACCAAGATCAAAAGATTTTGCAGATTTTGCACAGTGAAGGAAACCATCAACAAAACAAAAAGACAATATAGTGTATGAGAGAAGATATTTGTAAACCATATATCCAACAAGGGGTTAATATCCAAACTATATAAACACACAACTCAACATCAAAAAACCCACAAATAATCCAATTAAAAATGGGCAGAAGACATGAACAGATATTTTTCCAAAGAAGACATACGGATGGCCAAGAGACACATGAAAAGTTACTCAACATACTAATCATTAAGGAAATGTAAATCAAAACCACAATGAGATAGCACCTGTCAGAATGGCTAAAATTAAACATGTGTTGGCGAGGATGTGGAGAAAGGAACCCTCGTGCATTGCTGGTAGGAATGCAAACTGGTGCAGCCACTGTGGAAAACAGTATGGTGATTTCTCAAAAATTAAAAAATAGAATTACCATCTGATCCAGTAATTCCACTACCTGGATATTTACTCAAAGAAAACAAAAACACCAATTCAAAAATATATATGCACCCCTACATTTAAAGCAGCATTATGTACAATAGCCAAAATGCAGAAGCAATCCAAGTGTCCATCAATAGATGAATGGATACAGATGAGTACACACACACACACACACACACACACACACACACGCACGCACAGTGGAATATTACTCAGCCATAGACAAGAATGAGATCTTGCCATTTGCAACAACATGGATGGATGTAGAGAGCATAATGTGAAGTGAAATGAGTCAGTGAGAGAACAACAAATACCGAATACCATATTCACTTATAGGTGGAATTTAAGAAATAAAACAAAGAAAAAAAAGACAAACTAAAAAACAGACTCTTAAATAGAGAGAATAAACTAATGGTTGCCAGAGGAGAGGTGGAGAGGGGGACGGGTGAAATAGGTGAAGGGGATTAAGAGTACAGTGACCACGATGAGCACTGGGTGATGCTGAATCACTATATTGTACACCTGAAACTAATATAACTCTGTAAGTTAACTATACTGGAATTAAATAAATAAAATTTAAAATAAATAAAAAGGTGTTCATTGTATTGCTGGAATTCAAATTTAACTGGGTGTCCTGTGTTTTTATTTGTGGAATCTGTCAAACCCTACAGGGAAGGCACAAAGGAGAATTTTCTGGGGTCATGGTAATACTGTGTATCTGGATAAAGGTATATAAATGCACTTGCAAAAGTCATGTAACTTTGTGCGTGTAAACACATGCATATAAATTTTACCACAGGGAAGAAAAGAAATAAGTATTGAATTCTAGTTACATACAGACAAATATTAGAAGAAAAACACATTGATGTCTCCAAATTCAAATTATATCAAAAATAAAATGGTAAAATGGATTCATGCCTGAATAGAGAGATGAATAGATATGTAATAAAAGCAAATATGGTAAAATGGGAATTGTAGAATCTAGGTAATAGGCATGTGAATGTTCACTGTAAAATGCTCCCAACTTTTCTCTATGTTTGAGAATTTTTATAATAAAATGTTAAGGGGAAAAGCCCTGCCCTGCTCTCATGGAGTTTCCATTAGAGTGGAATGAGACAGACAATAAATAATATTTGTAAATAAAATATGGAGTTAAATAGAAAATGATGACACACAGGAGAAACAGAAGGTAAGGGGTTTAGTTATCCTGGGAACCACTCCCTGCAGGGTGAGAGAGGATGTTGTGTTAGGAACAGACAGAATGTCTATAAGGCTTTATCTATCCCTAGCTTTAAAGAATGTCTTCCCTATTGAAGGTATCAAGAAAAGTAGTGGATGAGCAATTATAAACCAAAATGGTAGTCTTTCAATGGAATATGGATATTTTATTCTCCTAAGTACTTTTTTAAGTCAATATTACTTACTTGACTGAGGTATTTAAAGTGGTAAGCTTTAAAGCATTTTAAATGCCCTTTCTCATCTTCTATTTGGAAAGATAAAATGATAAATTACATGTAACCTCTGATTTACATGAGAAAGAAATCAAAAAGGTTTTGGTTATAATTCGATTGGAAGCTTTTTCTAACGTTACCAGAAGTAGTAGCTCTTTATGATCCGTTTCCCCTGCATCCGACTTTCTCATCCTCTAAAACACCTTTGTCCTCTCTCCAAATTTTTACCTACTATCTAAGGGAATAAAAGGCAGATTTCCCATAAAATGGCCCCTGTAAACATCTCCCACACACACACACACATGGCCCCAGCCCCATGCTATCGGCCTGCAAGCCTCCACCCAAGCTTGTCCTCACCTGGAGTCTGCAGTGATGCTGATGAGCCCTACCTCTCTGGGCAAGGCCCAGACACCAGCCCTCCAATGTGTCTGATCTCTCAGCTGCCCTTGGATGGTCTGCTGCGATGACATTATAGATCCTTTGTTTTCTCAACCTACCTTCTAACTCAGCCTCCCTCTTTCAGCTCTTATAGCTCACTCATCCACCACCAGCCCACTGTTTACCAATGGTGTTGCCCTATTAGCCATCCTCACTCATTCGGACCCTGTATGTAGAAACAGGCCATATATTCTGCACTCTTTTCTACCTCAGGTGATTACTCTGACCCCTCAGGATTCACACTCTAGCAGGATGAGGACTATTTAAAAGTCCCCTCATCAATGCTGGTGGGCCACAGCTGGTCTAGGTATCTCAAAGTCCCTTCTGAACCTCAAGTCAGGAGACTCCACACGATTCGGAGCCCTGTGGCCTGCAGAAAGCTCCCCAAATTCCAGCAGTGGGTCTGCAGATTAAACAGCCCTGGAATTTTCTCTGCACAAGAGGCAAAACAATTATTTTTAGCATGTGCAACTGACTTCCAGCTATTTATTTTCTCACAGCTGCAGTCTGGGAAATAACCTAGACATAAAGAACATACAAAGAGGTATTTTATGCAGAAAAACCAATGAGAGTTCCATAGGTTATTGTCAAAATTTTAGAAACTTTATCGAGTGAAAAAAAAAACTCTCTCCCCCTTTATCTAAAACCTTCTCAGTAATCTCCATTAATAAACATTAACATAAAGAAAATAAAGGTTTTTTAACCAAAAAGGTTTTTAAAAAGGCAAATATCAAAAATATTGTTAATGGCTTATGGCTTTGATTATATAAAAATAGTATCAGTACTTTGCTAAATTTACTGATTCTTATCCCATTGGATTCAACTAGCACCATTCTGAACAGTTGTTGGAAATACTGGATAATTAATATTGGGAGAAAAATCCACATTGAATTGTGTAGACAAAGGAGATCCACAAATATAAATAACCAGAGATTATGCTTGAATTATTCAAAGTAACTGGAGACATATAGAAATGCACTAATAGAATAGGAATAAAAAAGAATAGGAATAGAATAGACTGGGAAGAAATTAGTAAGTAGAGACAAACAGAATTCATTAATAACCCTAAAATAATATGTATATTCTTCTGTCTGGCACTACTTCCCCACAGCTGATGATGATATGAGTTTATGAAAAACAGTAAAAGACTTAATTTCTCTTTCCTTACTCTCCCACATGCTTCTGAGGCAAATGTGAGTAAACCAAGAAAATTCCAGAAAGCACCCACGAGAGACAAAAAGGGAAAAAATTGAATCCAAATAATCCATAAAAAGTCAATGTTTCGGCTGCTTCAACTTAATCTGAATAAATAAAGGTGTTGTAATTGTTAGGAGTAAAAATATTTTGCAGTGTTTCAGATTCTATTAGTGTCTCGGATGAATTACAGATTGGCAAGAAGAGACCGCAAACTCACATGCACATACACACTCCATGTACATATGGAGTAAGAATAACTAAATTTCTGATTTAATTAACCAGTGATTCAGAACATGGGGTGGACCACAGAGTAGAAGCAGGTACATCCTTCCCCAGTCTGGTTGCCATGGTGACATCTGATGCATGACCGTGCATCCAGCAACACTAAATTTTCTGACATCAGAGTCATGATTTTTCTTTAGCACACCATTGATTACTTGGCACTTTTAGCATCATCCTGAGCTTGTTGCCTTTCACTCAACTGATTCTGATTCATTATATTCTACCTGTAGAGTTCATGCCCTTACTCACTTTAGATCTCTGACCAAATATTACCTTATCAGACCCAGACTGCTCTCTATAAAAAGTATTCCCATCATTCTCTATCTCCCAAATCTGATTTTACTTCTCTTCAAAGTATATATCACCATATTATTTGTTTATTTTTCCTTATTTGCCTCCCCTGCCCTATTAGAATATGAGCTTTCTGAGAGCAAGCGCCCTACCAGTTTGTTCTGCTATATTCCTAGAACAAAAACAAACAAAAAACAGTGCCTGGTAAATAGTTGTGCCTCAGTAAATATGTGTTTACTACATGGGAAGACAACAATTTGTGAAGAAGAGAATCAGTCTTGGGGCACCTGGGTGGCTCAGTAGGTTAAGTATCTGCCTTCAGCTCAGGTCATGATCCCAGAGTCCTGGGATTGAGCCCTATGTCCGGCTCCCTGCTTAGTGGAGAGCCTGCTACTTTCTCTCCCTCTGATCCTCCCCCCTGCTCCTGCTCTCACTCAAATAAATAAATAATCTTTAAAAAAGAGAGAGAGAAGAGAATCAGTCCTGTTTTAGAAATGTTGTAGTGGAAAGCTTGGAAACATGAGCTAAAACTAAAGAGACAGAGGAGCTACTCACCCAGGTGTGATAAATGAAGCTAAATAAAACTGGTAGGAGTAGATGAGTTCCTTCAAGTAAAGAAAAAGTACTAAGAGAAGAAAATGTACTGAGCAAAGAGTCTCGTAGAACCCTTGTTTTTGAAAGAATATAGAGAATTCGGTTAGAGGTATTGGAAGAGGCCACCAGAGAAATAAAGAATGAACCTAAAGCATATAGTTTCAAGAGGTAGACGAAGGTCAACTGAGCTCAAATCTGCAGGGAAGACCAGCCAGATGAGGAACAAGTGAATTGGTAGGAAGTCACGGCTGACCTCCAAAAGACCAGTTTTGGAAAAGGGGGCAGAAAACAGGTCTCAGGACCCTGAGATATGACGAGGATGGGGTGAAAAGGTAGAGCTAACATTTTCTTTTCATGTCACCTGAAGTTCAAGGGTACTTGAAATATTTGTTGAACAAATGAGTACATAGATGAATGGATGGATACAGTGTTCTCCCCAGAACCAAGATGGCCTATAAACCGTGGCTGAGGTCGAGATTGAAATGGTAAACAAAATGCTCTTTTGAACAGCACATGTTGCATAAAAATATTTCCCTAATCAAAATCAATTTTCTGAGTAGTTTTCCCTCAATAAACACACACCGTTTATTCCTATAACTCATTTTTAATGAGCTCCTATGACTTTCATGTGTACTTTGTTTTTTATTTTTGTTTAAAATGCATTCTTGGTTAATGGAGCCTTTAGAAATTTACCTTGAGGCCCCATCTCTGTCTCGGTGGGGCTTGACTCTGGTATTGATTGAAGGCCTTTCCGCTGTGCTCCACTGATTTAGCTTCCCAGGTATGCTAGAGGCAACTCTGATACATGAAAGAGTATACCCTGAAGTGAACTAAAAAAAGGTCTAGTTGAGAAAGTAATATAAATAATAAAATATATGGAAAATGAGAATCCACTCCGCTTTCTACCAGAAGTACCGCCAAATAGTTATGTGAAGAAACATATTTCTAGTGGAATTTAAATAAAATTATGGTCAAATCTCTTGCTCTTCTGAACCTATAGCAATTTTCTCTTAATCAGTACCTATGGTTCTCAAAGGAGAGCATGGCTCGAAATCACCTGGAGGATCTGATAAAACACAGATTGCTGAGTTGTACTCCCTGAGTTTCTGATTTAGTAGGTCTAGGGTAGGACCAAATAATTTCTATTTCTAACAAGTTCTCAGCTGCTGCTGGACAGAACCACACAGGCAAAGACCACTGGTCTATGCAAACTATACCATATATTTCCATAACTTCTTTCTCTCCTTTTCTGTGGTCCTTCAAAGAAAAGGACTCATTCTCATTTCAGAACTATTGCGCTGGCTTCTGTGTCTCTTGTGAAAAACAAAAATAAGGAACAAAACTTTAAAAGTATAAACAAAGTGATATTAGGAGTAACCAAGCCTGAGTTTCCAGCCTTCTACTCCATTTTAAGTAGACTAAAGGTTTTATCTTAGTAAGACATTAGTGCCTCTTAAAAAAGAAGAGCTCATCTGAAATCATACAAATGTGATACAACTGTCTAGCACTAAAAAGTAATTCTCTTTCAATGGCAAAACACGCATAAAATAAATACTTGTCCCTCTCAAAGTCTCTTAATACTTATCTAGAAAAGGAGGGTGGTGGTCTTAAAATGACAGGAAAAAATAACACTTGTCACACAGATCTTTATTTTTCCACTCTTTATTTTAAGTCAAAGAAGAAACAGCATTCTTAGAATCTAAACAAGCTAAAGGGAGATTACAGTGCTTACACTGGGATCTTTACAAGTAAATAATTTTACTTCCTTTGCTTAATGTATTGGCAAAGAGAAGAGACACAGCATGGTATCATAAGTAGGGCATAATCTGTCTGTGTGTGCAGAGCTGATGGGGCAAGTCATGTGAGGCTCTAAATGAGTTTCTCACCAGCTCTATACTTGAGCAATTCCAAAGAGGTTAAGACCACGTTTATTGAAACATTTGTAAGAACAAATTAATATTCGAAGAGGTACCAGCTTTAGATTTCTGCTTATCTTCCAGTTCTAAAAGGTAAAAATTAAAGATAAAATTAAAACAGTACTCAGTATTTTTGAATAAAGTAAATATTAACTTTCTCAGACATTTCACAACATTAATTTCTAAAGGACACACTATTCTATTTATGCTTGATTTGCTCTTTTCCCACACACAAACAAATTAGCTAAGAAAGGCATATTCAAAACTAAACAATGAGGTGCCTGGGTGGCTTAGTCAGTTGAGCATCTGACTCTTGGTTTCAGCTCAGGTTATGATCTCAGGGTCCTGGGATCCAGCCCCACATCAGGTTCAGCACGGAGTCTGCTTGAGATTCTCTCCCTCCCTTTTCCTCTGCCCCTCCTCCCACTCTCTCTAAAATAAATAAATAAATCTTTAAAAAAATAAAATTCAAATGATAAAGGATTATCTATGCTTTTATCCAAATATATTATTATACTGTCTAACCATAATGTGTTTGGAATGAAGGTAAAGAACAATTCAGAATCCACACAAACCTGATTTCCGTCCTACAGGGATGTTAAATTGATCGATTTGCACACAATTATTGAACAACCCCCCCCCCCCAATGGATATCTTGGTTTGGCCTGTCCAGCATCCACTTCCCATGGAAATTAATAATCTTTGCTATCTATAATGTTCATTATGATCTCTATTGTCTGGATTTCAGACAATTTGTTGAATACGTGACTTAGGTTTTTGTACTTCAAATCTCTGTTTTTCATTCTCAATGCACAAAATAGGCAGTCAAAAACCCTATTATCCAGCTTAGTATACATGTCTTGACCACTAATGCTGGAAACAATGACAACTTCAAAAGCTCACCATTTGTATGCTTTATAAACAATTTCTGAAGTCAACATAGTTCTCAGTGAAAGACTCCAAAACAGTCACACAACTAGTAGTTAAACCGGTTGACAATGCTACATACTTTTATCATGAACCCATTGGGCTGTCATCATCAAAATCCACAGTGAGAGGTTTCGTTACTGTTTTATTCGCTCTTCCACAAAATAACTGTGAGGGCCCATTTAAAGGTTCAAGGTACCTAAGCACAGTTATTAAACCATCCTTGAGAGAGTAATTGCCTTTCAACCTTGGTGTTAAATCAGTGGGGAAGTCAAAGTCATATGTCATATCACCTTCACATCCACCTCCAACCATGACTATGAAGTACTCAGATGACATATGGCACTATCTAATGATAAAATATTTGGGATGAAAGTGGAAAATGGTACAGAATCTCTACAAATCCGACTTTATTCCTAAAAGGAGGTTTAGTTGACCAATCAGCAAACATTTACTGAAATCTCCAATCAGCATCTTATTCATGCCTGTCAGCATCTATTCCCCATTCTGCTGGCACAAAAGCCCATCTTTTCCTTTTGGGATCCGCCCTTCACTGATTTCAGTGTATATGTTATAGTAGAGAGAGGATAACTGATCCCACTCTCTGGCTCAAGACTTAGGCATGTAACTCAAGTCCGGCACATAACCCAAGACAGTCCAATAAAGCCAATGAACATCAGCCCTAGGGCTTTCCCTGGATCTATGAAGAGAGGGAAGCTCTCCCTCTGTTGCCAGAAGGCAAAGTGTAGGGTGCAATGAGTGCAAAACCAAGACAAAGGAAAGCAGAGACAATACACATAAAAGGACAGATTCCAGATGATAAATTTGGGTTACCTGGTCCAGCATGACTAAATATTCAGCCAGACCCATTCCTAGGCTTTCTTAATACTTAATAGTTAGTCAGTGCATAAGTTGGGCTTAATTTGCAGCCAAAGTTCTGACAAATTATAAGCAACCTAAAACCTGAACCACGTTAAGCAAAGTGCCAAGGATACAAAGATATAGAACAAATAATCTCTGCCTCGAAGAATCTTTTCAGTATCTAGTTGGAAAGCTAATAAATAAACACAAATAATAACTAGAAACATAGGGCTCAACATCATGATAGGCTCTATATTAGTTCAGAGAGGGGAGGGATCCCCCTGTGGCTCAGCGGTTTAGCGTCTGCCTTCAGCCCAGGGCCTGATCCTGGAGACCCAGGATCGAGTCCCACGTCAGGCTCCCTGCATAGAGTCTGCTTCTCCCTCTGCCTGTGTCTCTGTCTCTGTGTCTCTCATGAATAAATAAATAAAATATTAAAAAAAAAAAAGAAAGAAAGAAAGTTCAGAGAAGGGAGACACCACCGTAGGCTGCATGTTAGGCAAGATTTTACAGTATAAGAAAACGGTGAGCTGGGTTTTGAAGGATGACTAGGTTGTGACTGTCTGGAAAGGACATGAAAGGACATTCAGAAAGAGTCAGCTGTGAGAGTTCAGGAATGTGCATACTGTATTGGGGAAACCATACAGTATAAACAATAAATAGACCATAAAATGTTAAACCATGGACTATCAATAATAAATGAATATATTAGTCCAGGGGTAAGAAAAATTCATAAAGTTTTCCAACGATACACACATTATGTACAGTATTTTAAATCTATATGGGATCATAGTGATTCATTAGATTATAATGGCTAAGTGTTGGAAATTGTGCTCAAAAGCTAAATGTGTTTTTTCCCCTTTGCATCTCATCCAATCAGCTACCCCTGCTAACTACTGTAGCACATTTCGTCTAGAACTAAGGGCTATCAAAATAAACCATGCTAATACACTTCACTTAGTGCTCTTTGAGAAACTAGAACAAAGAGTAGAGCCATGAACCAAGAGGAGGTTACAAAAAGAAAGACAAACGTAAACCAAGGAAACAAGGGGGGCCATACAGTTAATCTGGTTTGCTTTGTCCTGTTTCTCTGGGGTAAAAAGTTTACAATAGAAACTATTGAAGATATTTTCTATTTCCACTGTGGTTTTAGCCATTTCCCTTGTGTATTAAGAAACTCTATGGGTAGGGTTTGAGTTGGCTCTTGTTGCAGGCAGGAATGCAAAGTGTATCCCTCTTTCCCCTTTTTGGGGGTATCAGTTAATTAGAATAAAATATTTTGTTTCGCTTTTTAGGAGCTTATTTTACCAAGGACCATTATCAGTTTTGTACTGACTATGAAACTTTCCTTGTAATTATTCTATAACTTAATAATTACTGTTTCTGATATTTATCAGGGCTATGAATTGTTTCCTGGAAATTTTACTAAGAAAAATGAACCCAACATAATTCCTTGGGAACATATTTTTCCATCTAGAGTCACTGGACTCAGGAATGTTTTCACAAAAAATGAAAGTCTCAAATACCTGACCTGTTGATATCCATTTAAATTTGTATGCCCATTTGCAACGATGTGGATGGAACTAGAGCATATTATACTAAGTGAAATTAATCAATCAGAGGAAGACAATTATCATATGATCTCACTCTTATGTAGAATTTAAGAAACAGAATGGAGGATCATAGGAGAAGAAAAGAAAAATAAAACAAGATGAAATCAGAGAGGGAGACAAACCATAAGAGACTTTAATCATAGGAAACAAACTGAAGGTCACTGGAGGGGAGGGGGATGGGAATAGGGTAACTGGGTGATGGACATTAAGGAGGGCACGTAATGTAATGAGCACTCGGTATTATATAAGACTGAAGAATCAATGACCTCTACCTCTGAAACAAATAAGACATTATATGTTAATTAATTGAATTTAAATTTTTAAAAAGAAAAAAAGTAAAAATTAAAAAATTAATTTCTACGCCTATTTATGGCATCGTCACAATGGTTTCTTCCAGTACGACACCTGTCTGACAGGAGCACGTTACAAAGGAATAATGACACACCCTCTTACAGAGGACCTCTCTTCACAAACCTCAATTAACATGACTTCAAGACTCTGTGGAAGATAATTACTGCTTTGGTGGTTGTTTACAGATAGAAACTGAAACATCTGAAAGCTCCTTTTTATCAAGCTGAAGTTAGAAAAGGAAAAGGAATTGGTCTATGATTAGACATGCTTTTATTCTGAAATATCTTTGTAGCAAAAAGCTTTAAAATGTGAAAAGCTATACTACAGTCTAATTTTTCACCCTTTACTATTTATAGTGAAATGCATTATTTCCTAAGGCAAATGAATATATGATTACATCCTCTCCCTATTTTAGGAAAAAGGAGTTTTGCACTTTAAGTTTAAAAGCATATATTTACTAAGTTTTATATTTTTTGAATGGTGGAATTAAGAGATTTAAAAAAAATCACTCAACTCATGCCTTATCGGTGACAATCATTGTCATCTTTTAAACTAAGAAATTTTTTTAAATTATCAAAATGCATATTTATATCACAGAATGAAGTAAAGCTTTGAATGAGGTTTCAGTATTACATGAAACACAAAGCATAAGAAAAGAGTAAGATAGTTTCCTGTTTTCTTTGGAAAAGTATCATAGTAGGCAGAATAATGTCCCCACCCCCCTCACTGCCACCCCCCCCACCCCTGCAAAGATGTTCATGTCCTAATCCCCGGCACCTGTGAATATGTATGTTATCTTATGCAGAAGGGACTTTACAGGTGTGATTAATATAAGGATCGTGAGAGGTCCATAATTATTCTGTATTATCTAGATGGACCCAATTTCATCACAATGATTGTTAAAAGTGGAAGAGGAGGGGAGGGGAGGGGAGGGGAGGGGAGGGGAGGGGAGGGGAGGGGAGGGAAGGGAAGGGAAGGGAAGGGAAGGGAAGGGAAGGGAAGGGAAGGGAAGGGAAGGGAAGGGAAGGGAAGGGAAGGGAAGGGAAGGGAAGGGAAGGGAAGGGAAGGGAAGGGAAGGGAAGGGAAGGGAAGATCCAAGTGATGTGTATGAGAAGGACCAGATCTGTCAATGCTGACTTTGAGGACGGAGGAAGGCGCCATGAGCCAAGGAATGTCAGTGGCCTCTAAAAGCTGGAAAGAACAAGAAAATGGATCCTCCTCTAGAGCCTCCAGAAAGCAATGTAGCCCTGCTGACCCCTTCATTTTAGCTCAGTGAGACTCATGACCTACTGAACCTTCTGACCTACTGAACTGTAACATCATAAATTTTCATTAAGACACCAGATTTGCGGCAATTTGTTACAGCACCAATGGGAAACTGATACTGGTATCATGTTCCAAATTAGCAGGACCATGAAAAGCATGACTATGACAGCCCCTTGGACACTCTGAAACTAGAAGAGGCTTTGATCTAATCCCTTCATTGCCCAGATAAGAGATTAGTCCAGAAGCAGTGAGAAGGAAGGTCCTTTACCTTAAGCCTCAGAATTCAAGCAAGAGACAGGATAAAAACCTAAGTTCATCAAACTCTTACTCAGTGTTAGTGAGAATATTCCTCCCAGCTTCTTTCACCAAAGTAGAATTTTGATTACGGTTTACGAAGCGTGCAGAGTGCTCTGAAAGAATGAACAGTTGTTGGAAAGTGCACACATTTTCAGATAATGCACAGAAGTATGGCGCTTTGCTGTATGATCTCCAACTGCCTGAACATGTTCTCTTGAATCTTCCACACAACACTTGAAACTCAGTATGTCTGCGATAAAACTTGGGGTCTTGCCTCCAAATCAGCTCCCTCTGGGGTTTTCTGGTCTTCTCGCTCACGCCCTTCGGCAGTTTCCCACAGCCAATCAACCAAGTTCCATCATCCTTCCTTCCCCACGGGGGTTCCTTTCCTTGCATTCTAATGCTACACCTTACACCCACGCTGGGCAACCACTGAAAGGCCCCTTCAGCTTCCCTTCTCTTCAACCTCCTGCACTCTCCTGCCAAATGATTCCTTCTAAAATACATCTTTCTTTATATCATTGGCTTGTTCCTGCACATTCAGTAGGACTCCATTTCCAAATGGGATCAAGTTCAAACTCCATATTCTATCCTTTGACAGGTTCATAGAATTTGACCTCATTTTTTAAATAATCTTTCTTCCTCCCATTCCCAACCACAAACCAACTTAATTGACTCACTGCCCTATGAATAAGATTCATTTTCCTCCATATTGTTCTCTTCCAAAATATCCCCTCTGCTTCCTTCTCCGTGTATCGGAACTCTACCTATGTCAAGGCCTTGCAGCATCTTTCTGGGCAGTCTCCAGGCCGGACAACTTATACAATGATCTCATCTTCTTCTTTGATGCACTAAAGCTCTTACCACTCATTTAACATTTAGTTTTTATTAATAGCGTCTTTTTCATCTTTAGGATTTTAAACTCTTAGATTTTAAACCATTTGGGACCAACTAGGCCCCCTACTTATTTGCACTGTGCTTAGCATCCAGAGTTTCCTGCTGAAAGCAGGATGTCAAATATTTATGGAGTGACTGAAAATAATTTTTTTTTTAAATAATTTTAAAAATCCAAGGTGAACATTCAGAATGACAACTCCTCCACACCAGCAGTGATAAAAGCCAGCAGTGAGCACTACCCTAAAGTTAACTGTTCCCTCTAAGTGGAGCCACACATTCAGATTTACCCAGGACAGTCCTGGTTTCCTGCTGGCTCTCCAGCTTATTAATAATGTTCACTTTCACCCTCAAAGGCATCTTGACTTAAGTCATACATTATCTGGTCATTCCACCTGTATAGGGCACTTTGGACTGTGGTAATAGCAGAAACAAGAAAGAAAATCCTGCTCAGATTCCAGCCGTCTATCCGGCTAAGCAGCATTCTCTCCTCTACGGAGTGGTCCTGCTCTCCAACACCATCTCTGGATCATCAGTGTCCTCTTTATTTTGTGTGGGAAGTTCAAACATTTTGGCGATGTACAGCTTCAGATAAATGTACTGAAGTTGAAAGTAATTTGAGACTCTTTAGAAGAAAAAACAAGCACAGATATTGAACACAACTGTGACTCTACCCAGCAGTTTAAGAACAAAAGAGAGAGTTTTCTAAAGAGAAAATTCAATGAGTTCCCATAGGAGAAGAAGTAATCAAGACACAGTGTGTGAGTTCATTTATACTATAATTGTTTTTGCTATTTTCTGAATAAAATAATAAGGAACATTCACACCATTTCAATTTTTCTGAACAATAAATACATATTACTTTCACAACTGTTTAGAATTAGAAATGCGATGCCTTCTGATCCTCTTCATGCCTAATGTACATTAAATTGACTAACCAGTGCATAAATGTTTTAAAATCTACATTCATTTTCACAGTTGGCTGGTTGGAATGATCAGTTTCATAAATGAATGTCAGTGGTATCTAAACAGTAATAACTTTTTACTGCAAAGTAAGATTTTGCTCTATAAGTAATGAGTAAAATTATTAAATGTAATCTTATATTATGTTTCATTACTGGCAGCTTGTCATAAAAAAGGAATTAAGGTTGCAAATTTTCATTTATTTTCATAGAGTAGATCAGCATTTTCACTCATTTGTAGTGAAACCTACTCAATCTAATCTCTTTTGAGGGTAGTTTTAATTACATTACATCATTCAATACAGGGTTGAGAGTTCACGTTCCAAACTGTTCCCTCCCTAAACTCTTCAACTTTAAAGGTATCTGGGGAAACGTTAAGTTCAACTAACGTAACTATACAAAATGAAAACTATCAAATGCATATCTTGGGTCCAGGATCACTCTCCAGTGTTTGGAAAGGATTTTATGAGACTATATAGGTTACCTCTAAGTCACTAGTTCAAATATGGCCCAAGCTGGTAGTAACTAAAAAGGATTAACTTTTGTTGCTATTTCAAAGATTTATATCATTAGCAGTTAATACTTAAATATCAATTATGCTGAAATTATTGACAATTCTATCATTGCTAAGGACTCGCCGAACTCAGATGGCACGAGCTGTAACATTTGGAAAAAGACGAAAGCATCTGGATGAATCATGGTAAAGATTAATATCTGATATTTGAGCGAAACTTTTCAACTACTTTTCCAGTCCTCATCTCACCACTTCATAAGTACCTCCTAATTTCACATTCACCTGAATAAAAGCAATTACAATTTGATATTTGGTTGTTTCTAGTTGTTTTATGTCAAGAATAAAGACCCATTTGTCATCAAGTGCTTCCCCCTTCAACTGTGCTTTCAGATGGCAAACTCCGGCAGAGAAAGAACATTCTGTAAAGCACAACAGAGCAACCAGACGTTGGCATTATCAAATGGGCTCTCCCTTCATGATAAAGTATTTACTCTAAAGGTCAGCATTCTCCAAGTTTCGTTCCTGAAAAGATAATTAAGATATTAAATTTTTTTTTAATAGAAAGAGAGGCTTCTAGGCAAACTAGTTTTTGTATAATGTCTTTCTACTCAAGCGGAAAAGCAACACAAATTCCTAAAGATATAGGAAAGCAATTATTTACCAACATAGTTAACCTGATTATCATACCCATGTACTTTGTGTGCATTTTCACTCTAGAAACAGGGAACTGAACAACCTCATGAAAATAACATACTTCAAAAAATATATATAGCATGCTTCAATTGTCAAGTCCCTGGTAATGTACATTCTGTTCTGAATTTTCTTTATCCAGTTTTTAAATATCCTTAGATTTATTTGGCATAATTTAGAAATTCATACTATATATTTATTCTAATTCCATTTTTACATACTTTTTTCATTAACACAAACTTACTAAATATTACTTGTTTAATTTTTTTCGATTATTTTAATAAAGTTAGGATCAGTGGTTGTTTCAAAGCAAAACAATTTTTCTTTTCAAATTTTTTCTTCTCACAATTCCCCAACACTCCAATGTCTTTTGCCTATCAACTTAACTAGGCGTATAATTCTAGATTTTGAGTTATTTTTTTCTTAGTGCTTTGAAGATATCATTTTTTTCTTGCATTTGCTTTCAGTCCATTGTCATTTCTTTGTACATGATCTACTTTATTAAAGAATTATCTTTAGCTCTTAATAGCTCCTCTGGCATAATGCAGTTTCACCTAAATGTGTCTAGAGATGGATTTGTTCTTTTTTATTCTGCTTGGCACCCAATGTGCTTTTTCAATGTGAGGGATCATGTCTTTCTACAATAACTGAATATTTTCTGCTATTTTCAAGTATTCACATACAAGTCTCTGATTTTTTTTAACCATTATGGGTTTGTTTTTGTTTTTAAATTTTATTTATTTATTCATGAGAAACACACGCACACACAGAGAGAGAGAGAGAGAGAGAGAGAGAGAGGCAGAGACACAGGCAGAGGGAGAAGCAGGCTCCATGCAGGAAGCCCGATGCAGGACTCGATCCCAGGACTCCAGGATCATGCCCTGGGCCGAAGACAGGCGCCAAATTGCTGAGCCACCCAGGGATCCCCTAACCATTATGTTTTTAATCCATACTATATTCTTATGCCATCCTGTGCTGTTTTTAAAATGCACTCAGACATATTTGATAAAAAGGTATTCTTATTTCCCTTTTAATTTTTAAAATGGCATTATGTACATACCAAATATCTTTATTCTACTATTCCTTCTTCCATCCTTATTGTTTCTTCAGTAATGACCAATATTAACATGCATGAGTGCATGTGTGTGTGTGCATCTGTATAAAATCATGTAGGAAAACTGTTCCCTTCATCTGGCCTATCAGTGGTTCTATGTTCCACTTCAGAAGTCAACAGAGGAAAAGCCTCATCTCTCTTCCACCTGACAATCTCTCAAATATAGAAGGCAGCTGTTATGAATAACTATATAACCATCAAGCAATGAATTTATTTGCACTTTCTTTTGTGCTTCAAAAATAAAAATGCGTATGCTATATAAGTACAAGGGATGAAAGCTGGTGTCCTTCCAATATTCACGTGTTAGTCCTCATGACTAATGCATGATTTTGGGAGATGAGGCCTTTGGGAGGTGATAAGGAGGACAGAGCACTCATGATTGGGATTAGTGCCCTTAGAAGAGACCCCACAGAATTCCTTAGCATCTTCCAACATGTGAGAATACAGTGTGTGATGCAAAAGAGGACCCTCACCCAACCATGCTGGCACCTTGATCTCTGACTTCTAGCCTCCAGAACTATAAGAAATAAATTTCTGTCATTTATAAGCCACTCAGTCTGTGGTATTTCATTATAGTAGCCTGAACAGAGACATCGCCTAAATAGCTGCTTGGTCTGTCTGCAATGCCATAGTATGAGTATATAACACCTTTATTATAATCCTTATAACACTATATTTTAATAACTAGTCTGTGATTTCCTCAATGGCATAGACTGTCTTATTCATGTTTGGATCCTAAGAGGCTAGTACAGTACCTTGCACATAGTAAGCACCCACTAAAGGTAACTGAAGAAAAAAATCAAATCATACTGTAAGTGGGAAAGTACCATCACTATCCATTTTCTAGCTGTTTAAAAATTTTCATATCGGCTCTTTTGGGCTTACACAATCTCTTAAGGGTGATGAAAAAGATGAGGCTCATTATGTGGTAACCAAATTCTAGCTCTATTAATTCCTTAAAGTAGGCAGTGCATAATCAAAACATTAAAAACCCTTCCTGAATTAGCACACAAAACAGACTAATTTAAAGTTTCATCTTCTACTAGCTCTTTCTGCATCTACAATCCAGCACCTATTTCCCCAAGCTCAAAATCTTTCCTCAAGCCTTCCTCACCCTCTAGGAAACATCCTATTGCTACTCTCCTACCTTTATCCTATATATTTCATGGAGATTTGTCAAGACTTGTAGACTTAACTTCTGTGTTCCCATTCACTTTTCGATCAATGCAATCTGCTTCCCATTGAATGACATTTAATGAAGGATACCATCTCCCTCTCCCAATTCTCCAGCCCAGTTTTTTTCTCCTCAGCTCTGAACTTAGCACCTTTAACCAACTCATGCTTAAGCCCATAGTAGAGTAAAGGAACAGCCAAATTATCTCAGAGAATAGTGTGGTAGAAAAGGACCAGCAGGACAAAGGGACTCCAGGGTCAGAACTAGAAGGGACAGGGCACAGGAGAGATAAGCAGAGGTCAATGGGAAGTGGGCAACTCAGCAGACACCGTCATGAAGATAGGAAAACATCTGAGGTCTTGACAGGATGACCATATAGCTCAGAGGATGGCCCACATGGGACATTACTCAAGAGTTCCAAAAGTGGGATTATATAGGAAGAAAGGGAGAAGGAAATCTTGAATGATCAAGATTGTATCTTAAACTATGACCAAAAACATGCTAAAATTACCACACTTGGAATTAACTAAAATAACTTTTTCAATAGAATGAGGGCCCAATCAAGGATAAGTTCAGCAGAAGAACAAGTAAGAAAATCCTATTTCTCACACATCTGTGTTTAAAGCTAGAAAATCTGTGCTTGCACTACCTGGTTTTGGCCCTCACTGCTTCCCTGACTATATTTTCTCATTCCCCTTTGCTGACTCCTGCTTTTGTTCACCACTTTGATATTATCATCCTCAAGGGTTCTGTCCTCTGACCTTCTCACCTCACCACATAAGTCCCCTTGAGCAAACTTCATTCCCCTGGTTTCAAGTATCTCACATAAACAATCTTTAAATTCCCTTCACCAGCTCCAACCTCTCTTTGTCAAAAAGTAAAAAATGTCATCTTGCTACTCCATTGTTTCAACAACTGTAGGTAGGTCTTATGGGCTGAAACGTGTCCTCCAGAAATTCATATGTTCAAATCTTAACCCCCCAGTACCTCCAAATGTGACTATATTTGGAAATACGGCCCTTAAGTGGTAATTATGTTAAAATGATGTCATTATGGTGAGCTGTAATTCAATGTGACTGTGTGCTCATAAGAGGGGGAAACTTGGACACAGACATGTGTAAAAGGAAGATTAGGTGAAGACACGGAGAAGATGGCCATCTATGAGCCAAGGAGAGAAGCCACAAAAGAAACCAAGCCTTCTGACACCTTGGTCTCAATTCTAGCTTCCAGAAAAGAAAATAAATTTCTGTTGTTTAAGCCCCTCAGTCTGTGGCACTTTGTGATGGCAGCTGTAACAAACCAATATAGTTGCTTTCAAAATTAAGTTCAAATTTCACACACAAGAGCCATCCTGATCTCACACTTGAGTCTCTCTCTAACCTCGTCTCTCATACCTCAGGCTCTCTGAGTTTCCCACATTTGTTGTGTAACTTACCTGCATAACACTAACTTTGCACAGGCACTGCCATCACCAAGAATACTTGTCCACTGGTTCTTTATTCTAATACCTCCCTATCACTCAAAGCACATTTACAAGCAATGCTTATTAAAATAATTTTAACATGTATTATGTATTGAAGTACCAAGCACAATCACTGTGCTAGACCCCAAGGATAGACAGAATATCCCTATTTATTTTTTTTAATTTATTTTTTATTGGTGTTCAATTTACTAACATACAGAATAACACCCAGTGCCCGTCACCCATTCACTCCCACCCCCCGCCCTCCTCCCCTTCTACCACCCCTAGTTCGTTTCCCAGAGTTAGCAGTCTTTACGTTCTGTCTCCCTTTCTGATATTTCCCACACATTTCTTCTCCCTTCCCTTATATTCCCTTTCACTATTATTTAGAATATCCCTATTTAAACAGATGACTTCTCATAGCATCCTGTGCACTCTTCCATCACTGTATTTAAACAAGAACATATTAATTCTTTCTTATCTAAAGGCCTTAACTTTTTAGAAAAAAATCTATGCTATGAAGTATCTACTATGTACTACCTTTTTTTTTTTTTGGAAAAAAAAGAACTTCTCCAATTTTTTAAAGATTTTATTTATTTATTGATTATAGACATAGAGAGAGAGAGATGGGCAGAGACACAGGCAGAGGGAGAAGCAGGCTTCAGGCCGAGAGCCTGACACAGGACTCGATCCCAGGACTCCAGGATCATGCCCTGGACCAAAGGCAGGAGCTAAACCGCTGAGCCACCCAGGGATCCCCTACTATGTACTACCTTTACTAAGTTGCTAAGTACCACCTAGGCAGTACTTCATGTATCATTCATCTCAGCCCTGTGAGATATGTACTATTACTGTTATTATTAAAATTTTACAAATGGAGGTTTAGCCTCAAAGAGGAAAATAAGATGACACAGGTGGTTAAGTGGCAGGGCTGGTCATCAAGCCTAATTTATCAGATTCCAATCATCTTATTATCCTGCTTCCTTTGGAACGTGTAAGCTCCTGAAGGCTGGAGCTCTGTATTCCCAGCCCTTGGTAAAGTACCTGATACATAGTAGGAAAAAAAAATCATGAATTTGAGTAGATAAATAAATTATGACAGAATAAGGCTCTTTAACATGAACACCAGGAATTCAGTTGAAGCAAATGAGAAATAACTGGGTTGAAAGGCATAGGAAAGATGGTCCACCATGTCTGGTTAAAAGCAAGGAATCACATATGTGGGTTTCCTCTGCAGAGCCTCTATTCAGCAGCCTCAGTGAACTGGGCCAAAGTACTTTGCTCCTCTGCAAGTTGGATTTATCACTGGTGTCATGAGGTTATTTTGCACATTAATTGAGTATGCCAGGGCAACACACTTGGTTAGCATGATATCAGACACAGTACCAAATAAACATTGGATGTGGTCACCATCATTAGGTTGCAACTTCTCTACTTGAAATGAGATGAGCACCTCATCAGAGGATTTTAAGAAAAAAATCTATAAGAGCAAGAACATCTTCCCCAAGAAAGATAAAAGATATTCACTGGGAAAAAATGAACAATGGCAACTTCTCCAAGGTGTTCATGTCATGACCAGTGAAAAGCAGAGTGTTTTGACAACTTTTACCAAGTACCATGCCATGTGTTATACTCATGAAATGACTCTTGAATGTAACAATCAAATCCAGATGGTAATGTGAACAATTCACAGATAAGTTACATAAGAAATCAGGATTACAGATTTACTCCCATCTTGAGAACCAGCATACATTTCTATTTTCATTTTTCTACTGATAATCTCTCTTTTCTCTTAGCGTTTCAGGTCCAGCTGATTTTGACTTCTAAATTTCTCTTCAAACATTATTTTACTATGATTTTATTCCTCATTGGCAGCAGCTCTGTCAGATTTTTTTCTCAGGTACATTTGATATAATAATAATGTAATAGAATGGAAGAGCTGGTTTTCAAATCCAGGTCTTATCATTCATCAGCCTTTCTCAGAAATAAAATTTGTACCAAGCACTGTGCAAAGTTCTCTATATTCTCAACACTCGTGTTCAGCACGGTACCAAAATACTAGCTAGAGCAGTCAGGCTCGAAAATGAAATAAAAAGCACCCTAATAGAAACGAAAGCAGTAAAACTGGCTATGTTTGCAGATGCTGAGATATTATGCAGATGAAATTCTAAAGACTCCTCCAGAAACCTGCCAGCACTAATCGATACATTCAGTAAAGTCAACATACAAAAAACAGTCGTGTTTCTGTATACCGATAACAAAACGTCTGAAAAAGATATAAAGGAAACAATTTCATTCACCAGCATGTTAAAAACAATAAAGTTCCTAGGACTAAATGTAGCCAAGGAGGTGAAAGTTCTCTACACTGAAAACTAGAACTTTGATGAAAGAAACTGAAGGCACAAACAAATGGGAAGATATCCTATGTTTATTGGTCAGAAAATTAATATTGTTAAAATGTCCATATTACACAAAGCCATCTACAGATTTAATGCAATATCTATCAAAATTCCAATAACATTTTTCACAGAAATAGAAAATAACAATCCTAAAATTTTTATGAAGCCACAAAGACCCCAAATGGCCAAAGGAATCCTAAAGAAAAAGCACAAAGCTGGACGCATCATGTTTTTTTATTTCAAACCATATTATAAAGCTTACAGTAATCAAAAGAGTACAGTACTGGCATAAAAACACTTAGGCCAATGGAACAAAACCTAGATCCCAGAAATAAACCCTCACATATATGGTCAACTAATGTTTGACAAGCAAGCAAGAATACTCAATGGAGAAGGAAGAGTGTCTTCAACAGTGCTGGAAAAACTGGATAATTACACGTAGAAGAATGGAATTGGACAACTCATAAAAATAAACGCAATGTGGACTAAAGACTTAAATTTAAGAACTGAAATTGTTAAAATCCCAGAAAAAAAACATAAAGGAAAAACTTCCTTTTTACCTTGCTCTTGGGCAGTGACTTCCTGGATATGACACCAAAAACACAAGCAACAGGGGGAAAATAAGTTAGTGGTACTACACCAAACTAAAAAGCTTCTATACAGCAAAAGAAACTCAATGAAGTGAAAAGATAACCTATGAAATGAGAGGAAATATTTATAAGTTATACATCTGATAAAGGATTAACATCCAAAATATATAAAGAACTCATATAACTCAACAGCAAAAAAAAAAAATCGATAACTGAATTAAAAAATGGGTAGAAGAACTGAATAGACATTTTTTCAAAGAAGACATACAAATGAACAACAGGTACATGAAAAGATGCTCAACATCACTAATCATCTGGGAAATGCAAACCAAAATCACAGTGAGATATCACTCCACCAGTTAGAATAATAACTCTTAAAATGATAAGAGATAAGTGTTGGCAAGAATATGGGGGAAAAGAACTCTAATGCACTGTTGGTGGGAGTGTAAATTAGTATAGCCGCTATGAAAAACAGTATGCATGTTCTTCAAAAAATTAAAAATAAAACTACCATATGATCCAAGAATCCTACTTCTAAGTATATATCTAAAGAAACTAAAATCAGGATCTCATAGAGATATCTGCATGCATTGCAGCATTACTCATGATAGTCAAGACATGGAAATAGCCTAAGTGTCTGTCAGTGGATGAATGGATAAAAATGATGTGATACACAAACAGAGAGGAATATTATTCAGCCATAAGAAAGGAAATCTTGCTATTCGCTACAACTTAAATTGATTTTTTTAAAAGACTTCATTTATTTATTTGTTTGACAGAAAGAGCACGAGCAGAGGGGAGGGGCAGAAGGAGAGAGAGAAGCAGACTCTCCGCTGAGCAGGGAGCCTGATGCAGGGGCTCCCTCCCAGGACCCTGGGATCATGACCTGAGCCAAAGGCAGATGCTTCATTGATTGAACCACCCAGAAGCCCACAACTTGGATGGATCTTGAGGGCATTCTGCTAAGTAAGCTAAGTCAGATAGAGAAAGACAAATACTTTATAACACTTAAAATATAATATCACTTAAAATATCTAAAAAAAGACAAACTCAGAGATATAGTAAAGTGGTAGTTGGTTGAGATGAGAGAAATGGGGACATATTGGTCCAAGGGTATATACTTCAAGCCATAAGATTTACAAGTCTAATGCACAATATGGTAATTAGTTAATAATACTGTTTCATATTACTTAAATGTGGATAATTTAGTGAATTTTAGGTGTTCTCACCACAAAAAAAAATAACTATGGTGGTAATGATTTTGCAATTTATAAATGTACCAAATCGATGTGTTTTACATGAACCTTAAACTTACCCAATGTTATGTGTCAATTATATCTCAATAAAGCTCAATTAAAAAACATTATACTATCAGAGAAGTCAGTTCTTAGATAAAAATCTAGTTAGTACTGGCTGACTTAGATAAGGACAAAGAATAAGAGACGGCCTTATGCTCTATTCACACAAAGAACACCATTTACCTTTGGTGGAGGAACAAATTCAACACATTCCAGCCATATTGTTAAAAAGTACTTTCCACATATTGCACATTTTCTTCTCTGAGAGATTATGTTTCTGACCTGTGGGTGCCTTTGTATGGCTTGCATTATGAAAGGACTCTTTCCTTCTAGCTCATTCATTATAAATCTTGATGTTATTTCCTAGATTTAAAAAAATACGGTTGCTCAGATTATTTTCAAGATAACTGTTTCATATTACAATGATTCTCATTTCACTAATTTGCACTTTGGGGCTATTTTTCACAGTTTCTGTTAGTTTTCATATATAGAGAAATATATAATATATATATAATATATGTGTGAAATATAATATATATTAAATTATATTGCCAGAAACTGGCATTACAGTTTTCAATGATATAAGAAAAATAAGTTACTTCTGTTTCAATATTTCTAGGTCTCTTAAATACAGGAATCCAAATTATTAAAAATTTACATTATTAAAGCTTAGATTCAAATTCTGTACCTCTCATTAAAATAAACAAGGACAAAAAAAAATAAAATAAATAAAATAAAATAAAATAAAATAAAATAAAATAAAATAAAATAAATAAAATAAAATAAAATAAAATAAACAAGGACTGTACAAATATTCAGACTGGACTCAAAAATTGAATCTGTCATATTTATTAACGTCTGAATTCTTACTACTTCAACTGTAACTCACGGACCAATAGAATCTGCATTATCTCAAAACCTATTAGAAATGCAGACTTCCTGGGGTGCCTGGATGGCTAGAACGGTTAAGCTTCTGATGCCTGATTTTGGCTCAGGTCATGATCTCAGGGTCCTGAGACTGAGCCCCATACCAGGCTCCATGCTCAGTGGGAGTCTGCTTCTTTCCTTCCTCTCCCTCTGCCCTTCCATGGCACCCTCTCTTGCTCACTCTCTCTCTGTCTCTCAAATAAATCTGAAAGGAAGGAAGAAAGAAAGAAAAGAAAGAAAGAAGAAAAGAAATGCAGACTTCCAGCTACACTCCAGACCTCCTGAACCAGAATCTGCAATTTAAAAAGGTTCCCCAGGCAATCAATTGGTGTGCCTGTTGACCTTTAAGATGTGCTGGTCTAAGTTACCTACTGCAGTGAGCAGTGAGTACCTGAATAGAGTCATATTGGTAAAGAGTACGGATTTGTATCACCCAAATCTCTGAATTCAATCTGTAATCTCTGAATTAAAACTATCCACAGCCATGCCTAGAAACTTCGCCTTAGCTAATAATTCTAATATTAAATAACAAAAGGGGTGGTAAGAAAATACAAAGTCACTTTTGCAAGGACCATCGACAGTATCATCATCCTAAAGTAAAATACTATATATAAAAAAGTAAAATACTATATAATGCATAAAATTAGATCTTCACGAATGAAACAAAATAAACATTTTATTTACTCCGCTATATGAGCCTCATTATTTGTGCCGGTAGCATGGAAGTCCTGTGTAAATGTTACACGAAAACACTGCATGAATTTTAATAGTATGTGGAACTGGTTTTTTTGTTTGTTTGTTTGTTTTTCTGGTCAAAGTGAAAGATTTCTCTCTGGTATTTTTTTTTTTTCTCTCTGGTATTAAATAGTCCACAGTAGGCTCGAATAGGAATCTTTGGGGATATATACATACTTATGTACATACATAATCTTCATTCATCCACCCCAATTAAAATCTTAAAACATAACAACAAAATTCTATAAACTGCTTCTCCGTGTCCCGTATTACTCGATCCCTCCCATTTACCAAGAGGCTGAGAAAGCTGCCTTTCTACAGCAAACAGCCTTAAGCGTGGGCTCCTTAAATCCTTCAGCAGCAGAGCCTCCTATCCACTTCAGCTCTTCCTCATGGATAGTTAATAAGGTCATCCTTTCTGAAAAAAAATTACTCTTTCACAGTAATATTACCAAGGCTCCTAAATTAGACATCTATTATCAAATCCCTTTTTTTAACTACTTACACAGAGCACGGTCTATCGTCAGAATAAATACTGATTTTAGAGGTAAGTTTTTAGCTATTAGAACTCAATGGCTAGGTTCTCACTATAAAGCAGAAAACTAATAAATAAGGATTCACTCCCCCAAACAGCAGATGTTAGAAAAATTTGCTGAAATACATGGGACCTATAAATAGGTCACAATTCATACAGTTCACTTTTTCCATCTATAGTTTCTGGAACCAAACATGTTTGTTGCACTTGATATGTCTCTTGACAACTCTTACATTACCCATTAATTATGTTCTTCTCCTACTTGCTGCCAATACATTACTTTGGAAGAATAACATATATACCACTGAAACATAAAGTTATTACTTGGAACTGCTAGTATATATAAAGTAAGATACTATTGGCAGGACCAATGATATGTTTTAGGACACCTCTTAAAAGATGTAGGCAATGCAGTTTTTGAGAACAGACAACTTAATGATGGCCTAATTCTACTGTGATTTAAAGGTCAAGAAATCTTTTATAAATAAATGTTTTTCCTTTTGAATAATTTATATGCTATTTTGTAAAAATATTTGTCAGCTAACTATATATAGGTCAGAGATTATTCCTAGGCTTAAACTATCATATATTAAAATCAGTTTCAGCCAAATTCTTTTATTTTTCCTTACATGTGATTTTTATTATAGAACTATCTATATGCAAATTATATAAGTATTAAAAATTATAAAATGTAAAAAAAACATGAAGCTTAGAAGGAAAGCTAACTGTTGCAAGATCGAATGCTACTGTGTATATGACAGGTACTGAAACATCATCAAGAGCAAAGATTCTTAGAGCCGGACAGGTAAATAGGTACAAATCCTGGCTCTGTGACTTATTACTTGTGTGACCCTATCTGGCCAAGTCCTCATTTACTTCTCTAACCTTGGATACTACATCTGTAAAATAGGGATTTTTTTTCTAATACTATCACATAGGATTCAGAGAATTAAATTAGATAACACGAGTAAAACTCTTAATCCAGCATTTACTGGTGCAGTATACTTTGGTTAATATTTTGTTATAATCTAGTCATAAACATTAAATTTTAGCTCATAAATGTTTGAGTTGAAGAAAAGTTTTGAAAAATCTTAACCAAGGCATAGCTTAAATCAAATCTCTGCAATTCTATAACAGATCAGGTAGTTTAAATCAGGGGCACCTGGCTGGTTTAGTCTGTGGAGGAGCATGTGACTGTCGATCTCAGGGTTGTGAGTTTGAGCCCCACGTTGGGTGCAGAGAGTACTTTAAAATTTTTTTTTAATTTTTATTTATTTATGATAGTCACACAGAGAGAGAGAGAGAGAGAGAGAGAGGCAGAGACATAGGCAGAGGGAGAAGCAGGCTCCATGCACCAGGAGCCTGATATGGAATTCGATCCCGGGTCTCCAGGATCGCGCCCTGGGCCAAAGGTTTGGGATCCCTGCGCCACCCAGGGATCCCAAAAAATTTTTTTAAAAATCATAAAAATTTAAAAAAAAATAATTTGTATCAGTAATGTTAACCAAATAGCCACTAGAAATAACTTTTACTTTAAGTACAAATATGAAATGTGTAATAAATTTGGCAGCTTTCTAAGAAAAAAAACTCTTAGAGATGCTTTCAAAACTACCCAAATCATTAATATAAGTAAAAATCATTATTTCTACCAAGTACAATTGACCCTTTTGAACTGTGTGGGTCCAATTATATGCAGAATTCTCTCTTTCTTTCCTTCTATTATTTATTTATTATTTTTAAAACTCTGGTATGATTAACATATAGTGTTTATCCTACTTTCATGTGTACAATAAGGTGATTCAACAATTCTATGCATTACTCAGAGCTCACTACGGTAAGTGTACTCTTAATCCTCTTCACCCATTTCACTCACTCCCAACTCATTTCCCCTCTGGCAACCACATATGAGTGATAGCATGTAATATTTGTCCTTTTTTAAGTGACTTATTTAACTTAGCATTATGTCTTCTAGATCCATCTGTGTTGTTGCAAATGGCAAGATTTCATTTTTTAAGGTTGAATAATATTTCTCTGTGTGTATGTGCACACGTGCATGCATGCGTGTACATATATCTCACATCTTTTTCCACCCGTCTATCAATGGACCCTTGGGTTGCTTCCATAATTTGGCTATTGTAAATAATGCTGCAGTAAACATGGGGGTGCGTATATCTCTTTGATTTAGGTTTTTGTATTCTTTGGGAAAATACCTAGTAGTGGAATTGCTGGATCACTGGTAACTCTATTTTTAAGTTTTTGGGGAACCTCCATACTGTTTTCCACAGTGGCTGCACCAGTTTGCAACCCTATCAAGAGTGCACAGGGTTTCTTTTTCTCCACATCCTCATCAACACATGTTGCTTCTTGTGTTTTTGATTTTAGATATTCTGATCGGAGTGAGGGAATATCTCGTTGTGGTTTTGGATTGCATTTCCCTGATGATTAGAGATGTTGAGCATCTTCTCATTTGTATGTTGGCCATCTGGAAGTCTTCTTTGGAAAAATGTCTGTTCATGTCTTCTGCCCATTTTTAATTGGAGTATTTGTTCTTTTGGTGTTGAATTGTATTAGGGTTTTTTGGGGGGGGAACAGATTTAACCCCTTTTCAGATATATTGTTTGCAAATATCTTCACCAATTTAGTAGGCTTTTTGTTTTGTTGATTTTGCTGTGCAGAAAGTTTTTATTTTGATGTAGTCCCAATAGTTTAGTTTTGCTTTTGTATCCCTTGCCTTAGGAGACATATCTAAAAAATGTCAGAAAAATTACTGCTTATGCTCTCCTCTACGATTTTTATGGCTCATGGCTCACATTTAGGTCTTTAATCCATTATCAGTTTATTTTTATGTATGCTGTAGGAAAGTGCTCCAGTTTCAATCTTTTGCATGTAGCTGTCCACTTTTCCCAACTGCATTTGGTGAAGAGACCTTTTTTCCCCTTTATATTCTTGCCTCCTTTGTTGTAGATTAGTCGACCATATAATCACGGGTTTATTTCTGGGCCCTATATTCTATTCCATCGATCTATGTGTCTTTTTGTGCCAGTCCTATACTGTTTTGATTACTACAGCTTTGTAGTATATCTTGAGATCTGTAGTGTATCTTGAGATCTGGAATTGAGATTCCTCTAGTTTTGATCTGGCTTTCTGGGGTCTTTTGTGGTTTCATACAAATTTTAGGATCATTTGTTTTAGTTCTGTGAAAGACACAGTAGGTATTTTGATAGGGACTGCATTCTGTAGGTCATTTTGGGTAGTATGGCCATTTTAACAATATTAAATGAGCATGAACTCTCTTTCCATTTGTTTGTGTCATCTTCAGTCTACTTCATCGATGTTTTATAGTTTTCAGAATACAAATCTTCACCTTTTTGGTTAAGTATATCCCCAGGTATTTTATTATTTTTGGTGCAATTATAAATAAAGCTGTTTACTTAATTTCCTTTTCTGTTGTTTTGTTATTAGTGTATGGAAATGCAACAGATTTCAATATATTGATTTTGTATCCTATGAATTTACTAAATTCATTTATCAGTTATAGTAGTTTTTTGGTGGAGTCTTTAGGATTTTTTATATATGGTATCATGTCATCTGCAAATAGGGAAGACTTTACTTCCTTATTACCAATCTGGATGCCTTTTATTTCGTTTATTGTTTGATTGCTGAAGTTAGGACTTCCAGTACCATGAAGAATAAAAGTGGTCAGAGTGGACATCTTTGTTTTGTTCATGATATTAGGGGAAAAGTAACCAGTTTTTCCCCAGTGAGTGTACTGTTCACTGTGAGTTTTTCATATATGTCCTTTTTTATGTTGATGTTTGTTCCCTCTAAACCTATTTTGTTGAGGGTTTTTAATCACGAATGGATGTTATACTTTGTCACATGCTTTTTTCTGCATCTATTGAAATAATCATATGATTTTTATCCCTTCTCTTGTTGATATGATGTATCACATTTATTGGTTTCCAAATATTGAACCGTTCTTGCATCTTAAGAACAAATTCTACTTGATTGCGGTAAATGAAATTTTAAATGTATTTTTGGATTCAAATTTGTTAATATTTTGTTGATTATTTTTGCATCTATTTTCATCAGAGATATTGGCCTGTAGTTAATTTTTTTGTAGTTTCTTGATCTGGCTTTGGTATCGGTGTATTGCTAGCCTCATAGAATAAATTTGGAAGCTTTCCCTACTCTTCCATTTTTTTGAATAGCTTGAGAAGAATAGATATTAACTTTCTTTAAATGTTTGGTAGAATTCACCTGTAAAGCCATCTGGACCTGGACTTTCGTTTGTTGGGAGTTTTTTGATTACTGATTCAATTTCATCACTGATAATCGGTCTGTTCAAATTTTTGTTTCTTCCAGATTTAGTTTTAGGAGGTTATGTTTCTAGGAATTTCTCCATCTCTTCTAGATTGTCCAATTTGTTGGCATGTAATTTTTCCTACTATTCCCTTATAATCCTTTGCATTTCTGTGGTGTTTGTTGTTATTTATTCTTTTTCATTTCTGATCTTGAGTCCTTTCTCTCTCTCTCTCTCTTTCTCTCTCTCTCTCTCTCTCTCTCTCCCCCTCTGACCCTAGCTAAAGATTTATCAATGTTGTTGATCTTTTCAAAGAACCAGCTCCTGGTTTCATTGATCTATTCTATGGGTTTTGTTTGGTTAGTTGGTTGGGTTTTTCTTTTTTTGTTTGTTTTGGTTTCTATTCCATTTGTTTCTCTTCTAATCTTTATTATTTCCTTCCTTCTACTGCTTTGGGTTTTGTTTGTTCTTTCTTGCTTGTTTTGGTATTTTTGTTGTTGTTCTTCTTCTTTTGGTTCTTCTTTAAATGTAAGGTTAGTTTGAGATTTTTCTTGCTTCTTGAGGTAGGCCTGTATTGTATAAATTTCTATCTTAAAACATCTTTTGCTGTATCCCAAAGGTTTTGGACCACTGTGTTTTTATTTCCATTTGTCTTCATGTATTTATTTACTTTGTCCTTGCTTTATTGCCCATTCACTGTTTATTGGCATGCTATTTAACATGCATGCATTTGTGTTCTTTCTCGATTTTTCTTGTGGTTGATTTCTAGTTTCATAGTATTGTGATTGGAAAAGACACATGGTATAACTTCAATCTTATTTAATTTGTTGAGACTTCTCTTGTGGACTAACACAATCTATTCTGGGGAATGTTTCATGTGTACTTTAAAGGGATGGGTATTCTGCTATTTTAGGATGGGGTGTTCTGAATATATCTGTTAGATCCATCCAGGTCAACATAGCATTCAAAGCCATTCTCTCCTTGTTGATTTTCTGTTTGGATGATCTGTCCACTGAAATAAGTGGAGTGTTGAAGTCCCCTAGTATTATTGTATTACTACTGATTACTTCATGTTTGTTAATAGTTGTTTTATTTGGGTGCTCTCACATTGAGTGCATAAATATTTATAATTGTTGTCTTCTTTTGGATTGTCCCCTTTATTATTATACATGTCTTTGTCTCTTGTTACAGCCTTTGTTTTAAAGTCTATTTTGTGATTTACATACCGAAGTCTCCACAGTATTGTTTGCTAATCTTTAAATAAAGTCCTGATCCGTGTGCATTTGTGATTATATGTGTACTCATTCTCTTACCTGAACTGACCAGAGCTTTCCCGAGTGGGGTTTCTAAAGGAGCGTGTACAAAGTCGGCCTGCAGTCAGGTCTGGGTGGCATTTGCTTCCTGTTTGTGCCAATGTATCAATGTAGAGTTGCTCTGTTCTCTTCAACTGTATTTATTTCTGTGTTTCTCAGCATAAACTTATCCCATTGTATTTTTTATAAATAAATTTTTTTGAACGTTAAAAAAAATAAATAAATAAAGTCTATTTTGTTTGATATAAGTATTGCTACCATGGCATTCTTTTTGCTTCCATTTGCATGATAAGTAGTCTTCCATCCCTTCACTTTCAATCCGCATGTCTCTTTAGGTCTGAAATGAGTCTCTTGTAGGCAGCATATAGATAGGTCTTGCTTTTTTATCTATTCTGACACACTATGTCTTTTGAGTGGAATGTTTAGTCCATTTACATTCAAATTAAATGTTGATAGATATGTCCTTATTGACATTTGTTACTTGTTTTATGTTTGTTTTATAGTTCTGTTCCTTTCTTGTCTTGCTCTCCTCTCATAGTTTGTTAGCTTTCTTTAGTGATATACTTAGATTCCTTAATTTTTTGCATATTTATTACCAGTTTTTTGTTTTGTTGTTACCATTACATTTATATATAACATATTGTACATGTAACAATCTATATTAAGTTGATAGTCACAAGTTTAATTCATCTTAAAAGCACTAAATATTTATTCCTGTCCTCTCCACATTTTTCCTACATAGTGTCATACTTTACATACTTTGGGGTTGTTTTTTTTTTTTACTTTTCCTTTTTTTTACATACTTTGATTTTATGAATCTTTTGATTTTTATAGATAAACTTAATTTTACTGCTTTTATCCATCCTACCTTTCTTACTCTTGCTTATGGTCTTTCCTTTGCACTCAAAAAAAACCCCTTTAACATTTCTTACAAGGCTGGTTTAGTGGTGATGAATTCCTTTTACTTTTGTTTGTCTTGGAAACTCTTTATCACTTCCTCTACTCTGAATGATAGCCATGCTGAATAAAATATTCTTGATTGCAGTGTTTTTTTCTTTCCATACTTTGTATATAACATACCACTCTCTTCTTGTCTGCAATGTTTCTGCTGAAAAATCAGCTCATAGTCTTATGGTGTTTATGTAACTGTTTTCTCTTGCTGCTTTTAAAATTCTCTCTTTATCATTACTTTTTGCCATTTTAAATACAATGTTCTTGGTGTGCTTCCTGGGGTTTATTTTGCTGGGGACTCTCTGTGCCTCCTGGATCTCTGTTTCCTTCCCCAGATTTGGGAAGCTGTCAGCTATTATTTCCACAAATAAATTTTCTGCCTCCTTTCTCTCTTTTCTCCTCTGGGATCCCTATAATGTGAATGTTATTACACTTGATGGTGCTGCTGAGTTTCCTTAAGCTAAACTCATTTTTTATTAATTTTTTTTCTTGTTCCTGTTCAGTTTGTATGGGGCACATTGTTAGCAAGCTAGCTGGAGTGTTCACACTCTGCTGTTTCCTACATGTGTTTGTATATCTAGGCTGAGGAGTGGGTAGGAAATAGAGACTTCCAGCTCTTTTGTTCTTAGAGAAGTCTCCCAAAGATCCTTGCCCCTCCTGCACAATTTCTGAGATTAGTAAACAAATCTCTCTCCCACACCTCAAGTGTTTGTCAAACTGCCACTTCTATGCTGTATCATTGGAGCTGTTTATTATGCTGTCTCTTTAAGGGTAAGAACTCAGTTTTTTATCACCCTTAGGCTCTCCCAGAGCCAAGCTGATAATTTTTAAAGTTGGGGTGTTAAGCTCCACTGACTGTAAAAACTCACAATGCGCCAAAACAAAACATTTTAAAAACTCATGGTGTTAAGCCCCTCTAGTTTCCAGAGACAATGAATTTTTTCAATACAGTATAGTACTATGAATGTATTTTCTCTTCTTTATGATTTTCTTAACAGTTTTTCTCTAGCTCGCTTTCTTGTAAGAATTCAGTACATAATACATATGCACATTAACACCTATTTGTTATGTGTATTTATGCCGTAGGCTATTAGTAGTTAAGTTTTGGTGGAGTCAAAAAGTTATACATGGATTTTTGACTGCATGGGGCTGGCGCTCCTAGCCCCTGGGTTGTTCAAGAGTCAACTGTGTTTGTGTGTGTGCGTGTGTGCGTGTGTGTAAAATGCTTGTGCTCCTGGGTCCTCACAATTCTAAAAATGAGGAAAGAAATACTGCTCTCTTACTCTGCATCTCTATCCCAGCCACAGGACAACATTCTTGACCTCAAGGGCTCCCAATGAGACCACTGCCATGTTGGGTTAACTGACCATTCAGTCCCCTCCATGAACCAGAACTCCTTCCAGGAAGGGACTACCTCTATTTCCTTTTCCCTCACCTACTAGCAGCATCCTTCTGAGACAAGGGAGCTTTCTGAGCATGGAATCTGAAGATCAGCTGCTTCGGTGAGCTTTATCATCCCAACACCTACTAGCTCTGTGAACTTAGACAAGTTATTTAATCTATCTGGGTCTCAGTTTATCTGTAAAAGGGGGACAATAATGGTACTACCCTTTTTAAGTTTATTAGATGACTAAATTAGTTAATTCCTATTAAGTACTTAGAACCTGAAAAGTCCAAATTCATGATGGAGACTCAAATGTGGGAAGATCTGCAATCTTTAATTCATCTATCACCAAAAACACACAAAGAAAATCCTTTAAATATGCTTTTCTATTCCATCTTTTAATATCATCAATTTATCTGACCAAAATTAACATGATTTCTGGATGATATTCATTCATCCACTAGAAATCGGGACAAGTGAAAATAGGATGGAAGAGGCAAAGACCCTGGTAAGAACTAATCAAATACATCCTTAGATAATACTGAAGAAAATACTTGGTAGGTTAAAGTGAAAACAAATTCCTCTCTTTTCTTTTCATTAACAAAAGGTCTCCATTTCTCCAAATTTGGTCGCCCTAGAAACCGAGATTACATTGGATTCTGTAAGCAAGTCAGAAATTATGTCTAGGATCCACACTGCCAATGGACTACGGCTGCAGTAATCATTTGCCAGCTTGCAATAAGGCTTTAAAAGAGAACTCTTTAAAACTTAAATCATGGCTTTAGTTTGAAAACCTATGTAAATGATGTAAGGCTTCACCTGTAGACTCCAGGCATCCTCCTGTTGTATAGCATTAACTGGCTTCATCAGGAACAATGGGTTTCCTTCACAGTAGAATTCCCTCAGCTTCAGATTCTGAAACTTTCAAAACAAAATAAAAACTTCCTCGTATGATAAATAACAAACTTCACTTTTGAGGCTGTGTCTTACTTTACTTAGGACTTACAGTCCGTGTTAGTATTTTAACAGTATGACATATTCTAATTTTTAGAAGCATAAGAGTCTTCATGCTGGCATGAAAGGCAATGATCTTAGAGGTCCCTGGTGGCATCCACCCCCATTAGATAACTGAAAACTTGTTCAAGATAATAGGACTAAAAAAAAAAAAAAAAAAAAAATAATAGGACTGATTAGTAATAGCATAGAGTTTAGTCAATTAAAAGCTGGGAACATTTTGCAAATGTTTGCAAATAATGTATTTGTTAGAAAACCAAGTATGATGAAAAATAGTATTCTAATATATACCAAAATCCAGTTTCAAAGACTACGAACCATGATCCATCTATGCTCAGTGCGAAAGGTAAGAGAGACAAAGGAAAATCAAAATGTTTTCACTATAACCTGTTATGCACAGTGAAAATTTTTTAAAAAGAGAATATAATTCACAAGGATATTGAATCTTCTATGAAGAACCAAAATTCAATTGTCTACCATTTGAGTCTACCATTTTAGTAGAAAAATAAAGGATTCTCTTATATTAATAAATATTGTGCCTTGCCACCCAAGAACTCATGTGTGAACTCAAAGTTAAATTCATTTAGAAAATTACTTTTCTGAGCTTCAGATTCAGGTGAAAGAAAAAAGACCTCTATCTGCAGTGGTATGCTAGTAATGCAGTTCTCTGGGAAAAAAAAAAAAAAGTAAAGCCCTGAATTGTGGAATGTTTTGATTCATTCCTGTAAATACTCTTATCATGGCTGATTCCAGTCACCAAAAAGAGAGTTGGGAAGAGAGGTGGAAAATTGGTTCTTGTGAGCCAGGATGAGCTGGCATCATTACACTTATGGGAGAATTTGAGATATTTTCCTGATTACAGCTTAGAGTTTGAAACACAGCAAGCATTCAACAAATTAAAATAATTGATAAAATATCTTTCCAGGGCATCATGTCACTAGGTCTTAAGAATCTCAGGAAATTTTTACAACATAGATAGCATTTTGAAATAAAATACAGAGCTCAAGGCCATGCTGGAACCACCTTGTCTTCTAGTTCCACAACAGACATTCTGATTTTGCTAATGCAGTTTCCTATGTTGTCCACCATCAGGAAGCAGCCTAGAGAGCTGAATCCAAGGGTAGCCCTTAGTCAGTGCTGGGCATGCTGAAATGAAGAAAGCACTCCCTGTGCTTAAGGGAACTGTCATTTTTTTCCCTTTCTGTCTTAAAGAATAACACTCCCTAATTTGTATCATAACTCATAGCCTTCTTTCAAAACAGATAAAAACTTTAATATCTTGCTATATGTAAATATCATTAAAATATATGAACATAATTTCAAATTTGACCACAGTTCAAAGGGCATACGTTTCTATTCTCTTCAAACCCTGTCACTACGCTTCCATCATACATGGTAATGAGTTACTCAGTTTACTAACTTAATACACAAAATATTTCAGAAAGAAGTCATCTTCATGAGAAGGAATTAATGAAATTCACTAGTATGTGCTTTGCAGCAGATAAGTTTCAATAACCTGAAGTCACACAATCTCTCAATGTCCATTTTGAATATTCCCCAGAACATTTTTCATACCCTCTCTCTGTGTGCACTATTGGGTCTCTGGTCAGCCTCACTTCTTAACAGAACAATATTTTTGGCCGTTGTCACTCTAGTAGCACAATCAGTTATATTCTCTTCTATTTAATAAGATGCTGTTACATCTTTTCAGAGTCTCTTTGCTCATGCCTACTCAAACAACAAGAGTTACGAGTTTTATCTCAACTGGAACAATTTTGCCCCTCCCCCATAACAGAGATTTACAGACATTTTTGGTTGTCGTAACTGGGGAAAGGGGAGTATTACTGGCATATAAGTAGTAAAGAGCAGGGATGCTGCTAAACATCCTACAATGCACAGGACAGCCCCCACAAAGAATTATCAGGCCCAAAATAGTGTTGAAGTTGGAAAACCCTGATTTAGAGGTAAAAAAAAATTATAAACATTCACTAATCTGTCGTAACTGGAGAGGGATTGGCAGCCGCAGGGAAATGAAGGTTCAAATAAGGGTTTTTTTTTTTTTTTTTAAGATGAAGATCACTTGAGCATGTAGAAGGCAAGTGCCAACAGAGAGAGATTAGAGAAAAGGATGATTGAAATAATAATGATCATGTGAACACAGAATGATCTTTGAATACTAACACCCTTGAATTATTTCCTCCTCTGTGGCCAGAAGAAGTGTAAGTGCAGGCAGGGATACATTTCAAGGTGTGGGCTTGGATCATTGATGGAGTCAGACATGTTCCCTTCAATTTTGTCTCTAAAATCGAGAGTAAGACCATCTGTTAACTGAGTTGTGAAACGAGGTGTCACTGTGGAAGGAGACATGAAGAAGGTGGTGAAAGTCTGGAATGTGCTACAGATTTTTGAAGAGAAACCTGGCCAGGGACAAGCAAAAATATTATACAGAGGTGCCGAGGGACTTACTGGAATCCCACATTTGTGGTGGGCTCTGTCTATGAATTGCTTCTATTTAGCACCCAGCAACCCAAATCCAACACTAAGAGTATGCAGAATGGATACAGCAGAAAGCAAGGGAATGGGTGCACTGTACATACTAAAAAGTAAATGCTTTGTGCCTTATGGTCTAGACTAGATAGAAAAAGAAATAATAATACAATGTTTTGGTGGACCAGGAGTAAAAGAAATAAGGTGATATGAAGTTTCAGTGACACAAAAGAAAAATAAAAAAAATATGACTGTAAAGCAATAGGGAACTGGAAAATAGGAGTAACCAGTGCTCAAACTGTCATACTGGACTTTAATTCTTCCAGTTTAGAGTAGGTGAAAATGATGGTAAGATCCAGACATGGATGTGGAGGTGATTTGGTAAAGTGAAGCCTGGGAAAGCTCATTAAAATCAAAGATTCGAGGAACTTTGTGCTGAAGTTGTTTGCACTGACCACCTTTACAAATGAACTTCCTGAGTAATGCCCTCAAATATTTGGCTACCTGTGGAACATCTCCAGCCGGAGGTCCCCCAATCACCATAAATTCCAGCATTTGAAACTAAACTCATGTTTCCTCCACATTTTCCTCCTTCCTTTTTCTCATCACCCGCATCAAATACCCCTCCATGTTGTTTCAGTTCTACCTTCTTAAAACTTCTGGAATCTATCCTTTCTTTTTTTTTTTTTTTTAAGATTTATTTATTTGTTTGTTTGTTTGTTTGTTTATTTGTCTGAGAGAGGGAGAGAAAGAACATGAGTGAGAGGAGAGGGAGAGAAAGTTAAGCAGGCCCCATGCTCAGCACAGAGCCCGATACAGGACTCAATCTCACAACCAAGACCATGATCTGAGCCAAAACCAGGAGTGGACACTCACAACTGACTGCACTGCCCACACCCCCCTGGAATCCATCCTTTATTTACATCCCATTCTCCCACCCACCTCCTCACTACCTCTGCAGAATCTCTTCCTACTCCTAACCCCAGCCACTAACCCTCGCTGCATGGATTAAGGCCCTCCCCTGATATGAAGTATTGCAATAGTCCTCAAGGTAGTCTCTCTGCAAACGTTTGCTGCCAAAGTTATCTTTTAAAATGAGAATCTGATCATAATACAACCCTGCTTAAAATGTTTCAATGTTCTCTTTTGTCCACAGAATAAATTCAAAAGCCCCAGTAGGACATAATTGGCTTTCCTCAGCCAGTCTCTCCAACCCTCTATCCTAGGAAGCCACCTTCACCCTTATACACCAGCCATTCTGAGATATTGTAGGGGTCTACGAGGTGCCTGTGTCTTATCTCACAGTTATTACCCATACTGTGCCTTCTACTTACTCCATCCTGGATCACCTCTTCCTCAAGATGAAAATATATCTACCTAAGATTCTCTGACTTCTACCAAATGTTTCCCAGTCTACTTTTTGCGCCTTATATATAAATCAGACCACCTTTAATTATAAGAAACAATCATTGTTGAAAAAGTCAATCTTCATCCATCAGACTTTGGTCTCGTTAAGAACCATATCTTAAGTACCTACGGAATGCAACCTCTAAATGCAGCACTTAGAACATAACTGGTGCCCAGTACATAGTAAATTAATAGATGCCTTCTCAGAAGCCCCAGGCACACACAGCTCTCCCTGGGAACTCAAAATGTTCGAAGCCTTCTCCAGAGGTGGTCAATTGTAACTGTTCCTCCAAAGCCCCAGGCCTCAGGAACGATATATAAATTCAGCAAATCCTTCTGTTGCTTTAGACTAGCCTAAAGTAATAAGGGAAATCATAAGGGTCTGGTTTAGCAAGGACATTCTTAATGTAAACAAGGAGAAAGGAGGCTAAGAGTTCATATTGACTAAAACAGAACCAATAAGTAGGGCAACTGCAAATTACCATGGGCTCTTCAGACCATTCCAAACAAAGTTCATGGGTTACCTGGTAGCAAGAATTAGAAGTTCTAAATAAGGTAAAGCCGAACTGGTAAAAAGGATAAGATTTTATTTATTTTATTTTTAAGATTCTATTTATTTATTCATGAGAGACAGAGAGAGAGAGAGAGAGAGAGAGAGAGGCAGAGACACAGGCAGAGGGAGAAGCAGGCTCCATGCAGGGAGCCCGATGTGAGACTCGATCCCGGAACTCCAGGATCACGTCCCGGGCTGAAGGCAGGTGCTAAACCGCTGAGCCACCCGGGCTGCCCGAGAATAAGATTTTAAGTGTAAGGTCATGGCATTCAAAAAATATATGAACAATTCTAAAAAGGACAGAAACAAGATTTGTGACCAATGAGAAACTCAAGAAAATATATGATAAACTTCATATCTAATCAAAATTGTGTAATGAGTGGGCTGATATCATTTGAACATAAGAAGCCAAAAACTCTGTTCTGGGAACCCTTCTCTCACATTCTGTATGAGTGGGAGTGAGAACAGGCATAAAGTGACCAAAAGATCCTTCGGTATCTGCTGGATACTTGGCCCAAGAGAAGACCCTTAGAAGGAGTTGAAGAGGGGAGGCCAAGAGAAAATTAGAGGGAAAGAGATAGCTAACTGTCTAGTTCTACACACACACACACACACACACACACACACACACACACCCTTTCTCAATTCTGGCCAAGGAGAGGTGGCCAAAGACTCAAGCCAAGGCCGCTTCCTGCCTTCAGTACGCTGGGCCTTAACCTGATGGGACAGTGGCTGCAGCATCTTCTTCAGGCCTCTTGATTTAAACATCACTAAAAAAAACAACTGGTCTACAAGGGCTTGTTTGTATCTCCTCACAATCTCCACTCCACATCTCCTTTATACCCCACTTCTGTCCACGAACCACCTGAGAACAAACAGGGGAAGAGGCCTTTGTTTCCATGGGCCCTGAGGGCTCCATCCTCAACAGTGTGATCTCCTTACAATGTAAATTAGATCATATCACTCCCTTGCCCAAAACCGTCCAGTGGTTCTCATCTCACTCAAGATGAAATGCAGAATCCTCACACTGGCCTATACGTCTCTTATTATTGGACCCTGTACTATCTTTGACCCCTAGCACTCATTCTCTCACTTTCTCTATTCCTCTCTCCATTCTGGCAACATTGGCTTTCTTTCCACACATTCTTCACTTCAGATCATTGCACTTCCTACTTTTTAGCACTCTGCTCTCAGATTTGTCTATACCATTAAAATTCAGAATAAAATGGAATCATACAGGGGCGCCTGGGTAGCTCAGTTGGGTAAGTGTCTGCCTTCAGGTCAGGTCATGATCCCAGGGGCCTGGGATTGAGCCCCGCATCGGGCTCCCTGCTCAGTGGGGAACCTGCTTCTCCTTCTCCCTCTGCCTCTCCTTCTGCTTGTGCTTGCACGCTTTTTCTCTCTCTCAAATAAATAAATAAAGTCTTTTTTAAAAAAAGGGAATCAGGGCAGCCCGCATGGCTCAGTGGTTTAGCACCGCCTTCAGCCCAGGGCGTGATCCTGGAGTCCCAGGATCAAGTCGCGCCTCAGACCCTGCATGGAGCCTGCTTCTCCCTCTGCCTGTGTCTCTACCTCATTCTCTCTCTCTCTCTCTGTCTCTCATGAATAAATAAAATCTTTTTAAAAAAATGGAATCCTACATTTACCTGTTTGAGAGGGGAAATGCTGATGACCCATAGACTCAAAATCCAAACAAGTTTTCATTAATGTGCAAAAACAATGGAAAGGCATTCTCACACGCATAAGCTAATTACCTTAACCAAAGAAAATTACTCAAGCTACAAAGCAATTGAAAAAGAGTAACAAAAAACAAGAATTGGGGCAGTACATTTGTTTTGTCTGTCAAAATGCAAAAAAATAAAATAAAAATTAGAAGGTGGGTGAGGGGATGGGTAGATAAAGGAGATTAAAAGTATTCTTATGGGAAAAAAAGTATTCTTATGGTGATGAGCACTGAGTATAGAATTGCTGAATCATTATATTGTACATCTGAAACTTATACTTCAATAAAAATAAATGAATAAAGTAGCTTCTTAGAAACATCTAAAGAAAAAACTTAAAAAAATAAAAACAAGCATTAGAACGCCCACTGTCCAACGTAAACAATGTTAGGGCAATCTGTTTATAAACAAATTTGCAATGTCGTCAAAAAGCCTGAAAATCATTCTTTCTCTTTGTTAATTCTTCTTGAGGGAATTCACCCAAAATAAATATTTGAAATGGGAACAAATGTTTATGCACAAAATATGTTTCTCAAAATTATTTAAAATTTTAAAAACATTTCCTATACTGAAAAAAAAACCTGGTAAATTATATGACATGGCTGAATCCTCTGGCCCTCTGTCTTTTCATGAGTTATGTTTAGGAAAACCTAAGCCTGGGTCATCCTCACCATCAGTTTTCCCTGTCTTTGCACTCATGCAAATAAGTGCCATTTGCAGAGACACACTGCAGGGTAGACAGGAATCCACAGTCATCAACTTCCAAAATGCCCTCAGTGGTTGCCAGAAATTCTCCTCTACTCAGCACGCTAGCCATAATTAACTCGGCTTTTTCTTTGCTGGCCTATCATTCTTTGCCCAACCATGAAATAGTTCTCCACTGAGCCCACCACATTCTTTTCATTTTATTTTCTTTACCCTAGGCAATTTTACCCACATCCACAATTTCAATTAAATCTCTATGCCAATGACTCTGGTTCCATACCCTATTAGCCAACTGCTTACTCAATATCTGCACTTGCATGTCTTAAATACAAGTCAAACTCACCATGTCCAAGACTGAACTCATGATTTGCTCTCCTAAGGCTGGTCTTTTTCCAGTATTTTCTATCCTAGACAATAGAAAGCTTACTAGGCCATCACCAAATCCAAATTTACCTCTTAAATGTCTCTTGGATCTGTTTCAGGTCTTTCTACTCCTGCTACTACCACCTTAGGCCAAGTTACCATAATTTTTTGCTTGGCTTCAGCAAGTGTCTACCTGAAATTCACCCAACATTCCCTCTAGTCTCCTCCAATACATCCTCCACACTTCAGACAAAATATTTTCAAAATGCAAATCTGATTATGTCACCCCTTGCCTTAAATCCTTTGAGATTTGCGTAGTCTTTCAAGTAAAGATCAAAATTCTTACCCTATATCCTATATTCTTTGGCCATGGCCTCCTCCCATCCAATCTCTGAGCTCTAGCCATGCTCAATTATCTCCAGTTCCCTGAACATCCATGTTCCTTTCCAAGATCTTTCCACATGCTGTTCACTCTAAAAATGCGTCTTTTTCCTTTCATCTAATTGATTCCTACTTATTCTTCAGTTCTCAGCTTATGTCACTTTCTCCAGGAAGCCTTCCCTAACATATCTGTTGAGTCAGCCTACTGATCTCTTTCACAGACCAGTGGTTCTTTCTTTTAGTGTACTGATTTCAGTTTGGATCTATATATTCATAATGTTAATTACTTGATTAATACGTTTTCCCACTATATTATAGCTCAGAGAGAGCAGAGACCCCATCTGGTTCCTTACCATTATATCCCCAGTTGCAGTGCAAGATTTACTATATAACATGTATGGGTATAGGAAGACAGACCTGGTATCAAATTGCCTTGTTTAAGTTTCAGCTCCATTAAACATATACTAGGACCACCAAACTTTTCCTCCTCTGCTGATGCTGCTCCAACCCCCATCTTCCACCACTATCCAGGGACCCCACCACCTACACATTTTACATTGTATGATTCTACTTGGACACTTGAACAGGGGCTTGACTCTTGAGCCAAAGAAAGCTAGTCACAGGCCTGGTCCAATCATATGCGATCCAACAGGCTTGCCTAATCATATACTCTTTGGGGAATTTAAACCAAGAAACATGGAAATAATTTGCAGCTGAGTTCTGGAAGCTGGAATAGAACAGCTATTATGGCAAGGAGCTGGAAACTCCACAGCAGGTTATGTGTATGCTGCATAAGCAGAGCAGCATTTGGAATATGGCTACATTATACCAACATACCAACATTATACCAACCAATTATAACAAGTGTGATGACCTACCAGTTCATGCTGCTGAAGATCCCAGCAGCTCCTTAACCTGAGAACACTCACTCCCATACCTCTGAGCTCCACCAAGCCGCTAACCATAGCTCCTGTTTGAATCCCTGTGAGAGTCTCCTCATTCTTCCCTATGTAACTAGTTAAATTCTATTTATGTTGCAACCAAAGAGCCAAAAGAAAACATGCACACCAATTTCAACATGTCACTGAATTCTCTTCTCCCACCTTCACAGCAGATAAACAATTCTCTCTACTGTTTCAGAATTGTTCCAACTAACCTTCTTGGGTGTTTTTCTGTGACTCCTTCTTTGCAAAATATAAAAATTTACTCCCTTCTCTCAATCTAGCTAAGATTCTCAAACCTTGGTTAACTCACTCTTTAGAAACAGTTTCAGGCTTCTGAAAACAAATTATGTAACTAGTACTTCTCCGCTACCTAGGGAAGCCATATACCTAGTGATATGCTTTCATCCATATTTCTAAACCTCACAGACCTGGTTACAGATGGAAAGCAGTAATCATCAGTAACCAAACTATAAAAGGCACTTTCCTTAGGAAATAACAAAGAAATCAAAGTTATCAACCTCTGCCCTTGGATAGTCTACAATTTAAACTGAAGAATTCCATCTTAAAATTTATTCATATCAGGCAACAATTCAGAGTAGTGAACCAGAAGAAAGATATTCAAAGATTTTGTAAAAGCTGTTTATGGTTTGAAAACCAATTGTGAGATGTTTGGTCTTCCATTTCTTTTTATTCTGACAGGAAATTAAAATGTTAGTGGCCAGATTCATGATGAGGACAGCAGAAAGAATGCCAGTTTGTAGCTTCTGCCTTGGTTTCTATGCAAGCCCCCATGTTTTAAATAAAGCTTCTCAAAGGTATAACACCTTTAATTCCTCTCCACATATCTTTGTTCTTCTTTATTCAAATTAGATATCAATATTTCAAGAATTCTTGAATGCTTTTCTTTACCTTCCCTTCAGTCACTGTTATTTTAACTAAAACACTCTTTCTTTTAAGTTTGTCATATAACTTTTCCTCCACACAATCTCTTGGTACAAGTAATTTAAAGTATCTGATGTGTGAATATAACCTATATCCATCTCATTGATTGTGAAGGTCAAATGATGGAGGACAAAGTATGTGGTAAACTTTAAAGCATTCTAGAAAAATTAAGTATTACACCAACATGTAGTCCATAGTCTAATGTATGCAAGTCACATTTATTGTTTTTCTGGCTTGTTAGAATCAGCCAATATTTTGTTTTCCTTTTTCTCCCCCCAATACTTTGCTTCATTTAAGTGCTATCAGACAGAGGTAAAGGCACCTTCATGTACTGCAAATATTTTAGCAAACTGATATAAGTAACTTCTAGTTGCAAGACAGTAAAACTAAGCACAATCAGTAATATCCCTCTCCATGACAAACCCTAGAAATTATATAAAGATACCTTTTAAAATACAAAATAAATAGCCACTTAAAAACAAGAAGAGAAATTTTCACAGGAACAGAAACTATTGTAGATGGTATCATTTGAAGAAGGAAATATCAACCCAGGATACTATGGAAGCCTAGGGAAAAATTCACACACACACACACACACACACACACACACAAGGAACTGAGGAAACTCAATACACAGAGGCAGGAGAGGTCTCCAGAAAAAAATGAGTAGTGAAACAACAGAGAGGAGAAGCTAGCAGATACTATGGATCCATTCTTATCCCACAGCCATGATCCACCTCCCACCTCCATTACCTCCTTTCCCTGAATCCTGCACACCTACAGCCCAATAGATGCAGTGCTTTGAACAGAAAGAGGTAAGAGGGACCCTAAATGGCTGGCAATACCAGGGAAGAATGAACAGCTATCAGCATGCATTATACCTGCTGGAATATTTTCAACCATTTTTTCTACTGTCACTGACCAATATAAACTCCTGTAAGAACTTTTTCTTCTCTCATAAAGTAACTGCAAAGACAGCTGACAGCTTTTAGGGAATCCCCAGTATCCCAAATTTAAAAATAGGATGAAAGTTTAAAAATAAAATTACCTGAAAATCACTGAGTGTCAATACCATTAGAAATAATAGAGGCAAGAATTTATATCAGAAGATACAGAGCTAATAGGACAGGACTCTAAAGTAACTAGTATAATTAATATCTTTAAAGAAATATATGAAATATTGCCTTGGTAAAGCAAGTATCAGAACCAATTTTAGAACTTGGAAATGTAGAGCTTTCTAAAGCAAAATTTGACATTTATCAAAGCTGTAAAAGTATGCATAATTTTGATCTAGCAATTACATTTCAATGAATCTTTCCTAAGGAACTAATTAATGGTATATGCAAAGATTAGTTACAATGACATTCATTGAAGCATTTTAATTGTGGTGAAAAGTTTGAAATCTCCTACCTGTCAAAAAATAGGAGACTGCTTAAACATAAACAATGTCAATATGATGCACCCATTAAAAATAGAGGAGAGTCATATCACTATGTCATACACCTGAAACCAATGTAACATTGTACACGTAAAATTGATGTCAACTATAATTTTTTTAAGATTTTATTTATTCGTTCACGAGAGACACACAGAGAGAGAGAGAGGCAGAGACACAAGCAGAAGGAGAAGCAGGCTCCATGCAGAGAGCCTGACGTGGGACTCGATCCGGGATCTCTAGGATCACACCCTGGGCTGAAGGTGGCACTAAACCACTGAGCCACCAGGGCTGCCCAGTGTCAACTCTAAGTTTAAAAAGAAAGCACGAACCAGGCTAAAATTAAAAATATTCAGTAAGTAACCCAAATTTCCATAATAAATCTAGGTACCCAATGGAAAAATGAAAGAAAAAAACAAAGAAACAGAAAAGTAGGAAAATATTTCAAGCAATGGTGAAATGTTTACAATAAAAGTTGAAAAGACATGTTACAAAACATGTATGTATGAGTAACACACTGATATATATGAATACTACTAACAACACATTAGCATGTATGAATATTCTATTTTTAAAAAATCTATATGTGCATATCCACACAAGTATTCAGACCTTAAAAAAAAACTAGAAGAATATGAAAAAAATAAACCAACATGTCATGGTATGAGCATTCTCCCCTCCCCCAGCATGCTTAAATTATGCATAATTTTGCTTTTCTTCTTTTTGCTTATCTCTATTTTCCAAATAATCCACAGTGAAAAGAAATTCCCAAAATTTTTTACAAAACAATTAAACTTATATCACTCTAATTCTAATTCTGATCTGCAAACTTTCAGAAGATGCATTTGGGGATGTCAGCAACAGGAGATAGAGTCTTTCTGTACTGGATTAAAAGACCGAAAATACAGCTTCCCAAAGTGGATAAAATTTTCCCAGGACTAAAAGTATTTCAAAGATTTCAAGAAAGCTAGCTCAACATCTGTGCTGATTCTAAGATTCTCTCAGAAGTCTGAAAACTCTCCCACATATCTGGCCCATGAGATATAAAAGTAAGAATGTAAGAAATATTTTTTCAAGTTCCGTGCTGGTTCAGCTCATGCATTTCAATAATGAGGACTGATATGATCCCCAAGGAGGTGAAAACTGGCTTATGAGGGAACAAAACAACCTTAGATATTATTACAATGGCTTGTGGCCTTCAAAACTCAATCCTCCCTGATAATATAAGCATATACACAGTCTCTCTCCGGTGCAAAAAATGCAATGGGGTGGGGACAAGTTATTAGGGGGAAAATATCTTAGGCGGGAGGGCACAATAATAAAAAAAAAATGTTGAGAAACACTGGTTCAGCTACAGGAACATAAAACCCAAATTCTTTTTTTGCATATATCCTCTCTTGGTTAGGTTGCTTAGAGCATTCACTACTTTTATCTATTTTTTATTACACATGTTCACACATACATGTACACATGTTCATTTTAGAAAACTCAACTCTTCAATAATTTGCTTGTATGTTGAAATTTGTTTTTTTTTTGTATGTTGAAATTTGTGACAAAAAGAATAATTTATAAAATGCTAGATTTTTTTCTAAGCATCGTGTTACTTTCTGTTTTCAAATAGAAGTGTTCAAAGCTTTGAAGAAGTGTCTACTGACTAGTAACATTAGTTAATAAAAAATAATAATAAAAGTTTTTCCAGGAACTCCACCCAAAAAATTCTCATTTCTTTTTCTCTGGGTCAGAACTGTGACACATGACCACTCCCCCCAAAGGAAGTTCAAGAGAAGAGGGTTTCGGACGGGACCTTTAATCAACTTCCCAACAGCACCTGCCACAGGGGTTCTGTATCATTCAAGTCTCTCTGATCATGTCAGCCGCACGTAGAGTACCAGACTCTCCTTCATGCTCTGATTCGTTTTTACGATGGTGTAAGCACTGAGAATAGTGCACAAAAAAACCCACAAAATCTCCCCTTCAGGGCTTACAGTGTTCTGTGTGCTTTCTTCATGAACTACCTAAAATTAAATTTCTCGTGTATTTGCTTTTTATGTCTTCCCCTCTAGAATATAAGATTCAAGAAGGTACTGGGTTTATTTTACTCACCTCTGTATCCAGAATGCCTACAACAGTATTTCCTGGCATACAAAAGATATGCAAATATAGAGACGCCTGGGTTGCTCAGGGGGTGAGCATCCGCCTTTGGCTTAGGGCCTGATCCCAGGTCCCTGCATGGAACCTGCTTCTCCCTCTGCCTGTGTCTCTGCCTCTGTGTGTGTGTGTGTGTATCTCTCGTGAATAAACAAAATCTTCTTTAAAAGATATGCAAATATATTTAATAAATGACTTAATAGTAAGGAAATGAGCCTAAGGAAATTGAAGGATCTCTACTCAAGAATAGACAGCTTATAAATAGCAAAGCTAATATTTTAAGAACCTCTAACACAAAAGACAGACATATAATCCCTTAAAATTCCATACTAGAGGTGCCAAGGTTACTGCCAGTGATTTGCTGACCAGTACCAGATAAGAAAAGCCAATTATGAGCACTCATATTCAGCTTGACTTCCAGTGATATCAGGTCATGTTGGTAACCTGAAACAGGCCACAGTGGGTGTTTTTACCCCACAGAACTTGGCAGATGCCACAAACAGAGCTAGTTGTCAAACATTTACCATCACACCACTGGATATCTCCTTCCCATCCCCATTTCCTTGTCTATTAATGCTAAAAGCACTTACATGAGCTACCCAGACTTCTCTCCTGAAGAGCTGCCCTTATTTTGCTGCTTCTGTGGGACTCTGACTTTTCAGCATGGTGCCCTCCTCTTGCTGTCTCAAACACTTCCCAAATCTCCTAAATCTCTGATCAAGGATCACAGCTCAACAAGGGTGGGGCAAACCAGTAACTAAAAATTGTGCCTATTTGGCAAGCAAATCAGGCAAGATCACCAGGGTGTAGGTGGGGGAAAGAGAACAGCAGAATTTATAACCAGCTTTGTGTCTATGAAAATGGGCAGGGGCAGAGCTTTTATTAAAAGGCGGTGCTTGGTTGGCAGTCCTGGGCTTGCTCCAAAGATGCATAAACCCTCTTGTTCTTTTTATATGAGGACAGTTAGTGCTGGACTGACTCTACTTATTATTCCCCAGGGGACATTTAGTGGGACTTGTACTCCAAAACACTGAAAACCTGAATAAAAATTACATGGGAGTGCTGTAAAATTATTTCATAGAACGGCTTCTTCCACTGCGATATTAAACCCAAGCTCCATGTTTGTTTCATTTTATTTTGTTCTTGCTTTACAGAGGGTATATTTGATCCATGACCATTAAAGTATAACTGTTCTTCCTGCCATAAAGCTAAAGAAAATTGCTAGCATTAATTAGATTTCCGACAATACCCCCTCAGGTACGCATAGGTTATATATTTTTTCCATTTATTATTCCTCCATCCCCCTCCCCTCATTCATTCTCTCATAGTCTGGGTCAGCCTGCCTAAAGGGCTCCTAGATATAGGAGATAACTTCGGAGAAAAGTTGGGGAGGAAGCAGTAATGATGTATAGCAACATGTCTCTAAGGCCCGGACATCATGGGCGCAATCCTGCACCACTGTCCTAGTGTGCGGGGGGCACGTGCTTGTGCTTTGCTGGTGATAAGCAAAGACAGGAAGCAGGACTACTGTGACATTTAAGCAGTAGCCTGGTTTCTGAGGACTTACCCTTGCCAGCTCAGTCAATTATCACAGCAGGCAGCATCATTTGTATTACTCAAAGTAAAATGTTTATGCTCTAAGACAAACAACTACAATATCAAAAGTTTCCCCACAGTGATACACTCTCCTCAATGTCACCTACTGTCTCCCCATCTGTGAGTTGGTTCTTTAATATCTACTGCACTGCTTAGCTGTCTTAAGCCTCCTACAAATGCAGTGTCTTCAGCCTGGAATTATCTCCTTGATTTATAGTTCTGCTTTCTCTTTAGTCTTCCCTCCTAGAAAGTCACACCTCCAGTTTCTTTGAAGTTCCCCCCTTTAATCCAAGAATACCAGCAACTGACTCTCCAACACAGTATCTAAAAATATGTTTCAACCCCAGGATTATTTTTTAGATTTTATTTATTCATGAGAGACACACAGAGAGGCAGAGACACGGGCAGAGGGAGAAGCAGGCTCCCTGCAGGGAGCCCGACGTGGGACTCAATCCTGGGACCCTGGGTTCATGATCTGAGCCCAAGGCAGATGCTCGGCCACTACCTCAGTATTTTTTATTTCCCTCAACGGTACGGTTGGAGGTTTGGTTTGTTGGGGACTTCAGATGTTACAATTGTTCCTCCTAACTACTAGGCGCAAAAAGCCCATTTCAACAAGAGTTTGCAGAATCAACTGCTTATCTCCACTCCTCATTTCAAATAAAACTATGCTTTTAGTTATCCTAAAGAACACATTTCCAGGGGTCTTGACTTCAATTTCCTAAAGTCAGCCAGAGCCCACAGGAGCACAAGGAGCTATGCAGCGGGGGTAGGAGACTCAGATATCAGTCCTTTCTCTGGATAGTTCAACTCAGCCATGCCTTCCACAAAAATTAAAAGAGTATACAATCTTGACAAACAGGAACAATCTATGATAATCAAGCATGGTATGTTTATATGAATTACTACCAGGGATAAAAAATATTTGGACTTGGAGGTGACCTAGGTTTGAATTTCAGCCCTGCTATACGTACATTAATTCCTTCCCAAAGCTTCAGTTCTCTCATGGAAAGACTAATAGTACCCAGCCCACAGAGCTATAATGAGGATTAAGTAAGATGATGCTTCTAATGTTTAACACAAAACCAAATGCAGTTTCCAAAGAGTATTAGTAGTCATGGTTTTTATATAGTAACTTTTACTTATCTTCCTTAGCCTATTACTGTTTTCCAGTAAGCATCTGTGGCCTAAGTAGACAAAACCCTTACTAACAATGTAACAATGTATCATAAATGGAAGAGCATCCCTCCTATGATGATGGCCTAACTTCCCCCCCTGATCCTCAGACTCTTATCTAGTCCATGGAATTTCCAGAATGTCCAAAAGAAAAGCTGCCCTGGTACTAACAAAAGAGAACTATACACTGGGCCAAGTTCCCTGATACCTCTGAGTAGCTGTCTTCTTGATATACAAGTGATTTTTTTGCCCCTCATTATGTTCTAGAACCTTGATTCTTTACTGTCACTAATCACTGTACCTATCTTCTCTGCACACTAGCATGATTTTTTGCATATGGGCACTTAGAGGGGGGAAAAAGAAAGAGAGAGAGAAAGCTAACATTTATACAATGAGTAGTTTCTATAGATTTATTTGATCCTTGCCTCATAAAAGTCTGATAACAAGAAAAGTGATCCCTTTCCCTCCTGCCCTCACTACTGATTATAAATAAAATGTTAAATGCCCTGTAATTTAATATAGAAAGCTTTGGAAGTCTCCTGGGTTACCTACTCAGCCAGGGCTTAGGTTTTAATTTTTGTTTTGGTTTGTATTTTAATCTATTCTCAACTATCTTCCAAGAACTTTAGGTAGTTTATGATAGAAGACATATAAATTGTGGCAAATAAAATTAGAGTTCAAATATATGAGAACGACAATGATTCTCAAACTGAAATCTCTCCAGGTACCTGGCTGGCTTAGTCAGTAGAACATGTGATTCCTGATCTCGGGGTTGTGAGATGAAAGCTTACACTGAATGCTTACTATCTGCCAAGCACTCCTCTGAGCAATAAGAACATAACAAATGAATAAACAGATAAGTATCCTGTTTTCATGGGGATTTACATTCCCTTGGGCATAAAATGGATTGTGGATAAAGACACAATAATCAGGTAAGCAAATAAACATACTTTTATAACAGTGGTAAGTTCCATAAAGAAAATTTTAAGCATTGAGGCAATAGAGTAATGTGATGACTACTTTGATTGGGTGTCCAGGGAAGGCTGTCCTGAGAATTCAATACCTGACCTAAGGCCTATAATGATACAAAAGAACTGGGCATGCAGAGATGAGGGAAGACTGTTTCCTCGAGAAGGCAGGAAATAAGGAGACCATACATACCACTTAACCAGAGAACTAGATCTAGTATCTATTTATCAGCAAGAGAATGGTTTGAGTAAGTCAAAGTTAGAGTACTTTACTACTTCACATCCTGATACCTGTGGAAGAGTCCTAGAAACGAGCAGAGGTGAATGTTTGTTCCTTAAAGAAAAGGAAATGTATTGGCTGTTGAAGAAGGTAATTGAGTTTTTCAGAATGAAGTCTCTCAAGTTTTCTCACTGTCTTAATGAAATCAAAGAATTCCAAGTCTAGTAATGGAAAACAAGGTAATTTAGACAAAATATCTCAATAAACATAAATATACACATGAAATCTTCAAAGCATCAAAGAGCTAAAAAAGACCAACAGAAAAAAAAACAAGACAAGATCCAGGACCACATGGATATCCAAAGAAATGAGCCCCACTTTTAAAATCACTTTTGCTCCCCTGAGACCAGAAAGAAATTTTCACCTAGGAATAAGGATAAATAAAAAAAAAAATATCCACCCCACACAGATAGCAGCCCAACTTTGACTATTCTGGGTAACTCTTATACATTGAAACTAGACAAAAGTGGCACCATATTCTTATTTCCATTGTACTGAAGGATGCCATTACATCACTGTCAAAGTGGCAAAAGAAAATGAAAACTTCTCTAGGAAGTTACATCATCTGAAGCCTCGAGTTATTTTCAAAAGTATTTTTTCAAATACAATGTCCTGGATATAATCAAATATAACCAAGCATTATACACTTATAATATCACTATATGTTGTACACCTGCAACTAATGTAATATTGTGTGTCAACTACACTTCAATACACACGTCCAATATATACATTCATACATATGAATGTGTGTACATACATATATGTGTGTATATATATATATATATATAGAGAGAGAGAGAGAGAGAGAGGGAGAAAGAGAGAGAGGAAGAATATTCATCTATATATATATATATCACTAAGCACATAAAAAGAAAAGATGGGGGACACCTGGGTGGCTTAGTCAATTAAGCACCTGCTTTCAGTTCAGGTCATCAGGCTCTGCTCAGGAGGGAGCCTGCTTCTCCATCTCCCTCTGCCTGCAGCTCTGCCTACTTGTGCTGTCAAATAACTAAATATAATCTAAAAAAAGAAAAGATGGTACACCGGGTTGAATGGCATTTCTCTGGAAAACTCTGATATGGGTAAATTAAACTGCACAAACAACAGAAAACAAAAATCAACCCAAAAGTACTTCCCAATACTGAATATATCAGACTCAGACATTAAAACAACTATACTTTACATGTTCCAGAAAGTAAAAACCAAGCTTAAAATTTTCAGTAGATTACTGAAAAATATAAAAAGTACTGTGGTTGGAGTGCTCAGTCAGTTGAGCATCCAACTCTTGATCTCAGCTCAGGTCTTGATCTCAGGGTCATGAATTCAAGCCCCATGTTGGAAAAAAAAAAAAAAAAAAGTAACATGATAGATTTGAAAAAGAACCTACCGAAAATTGTAGCACTGAATATAAATGAAAGAAATAACCTAATGGATGGGTTTAAAAGTACATTAGACACAAAGAGTAAATTATTACACTGTAAAATGTCTCAGGAGGAAATATCTAGAATCAAGCAGAGACAAAAGGAGAGAAAACAGTGGGGGAGAAAAAGAGTAAGTCAAAAAGGAGATAATGTTAGGAGCTATAACATATGGGAAATTAGAGTTGCAAAAGAAGGGGGAGGCAGAAGCAATATTGAAAAAGACAATGACCAAGAATTTGTCAAAAAACAATGAAAGACATTAATTTACATATCTAAAAAGCCCAATAAATTCCACCTGGGATAAATAAAATGAAGTTTACATCTAAACACATCATTTTTGAAATGTAGAATATGAAAGATAATGAGGAAATGTTTAAAGCTGCCAGGAAAAGAAAAACATTACCTAAGGAGGAGCAACAGCTACACTTTTCCCAGACCTCTCTCTCCATAGCAACAATGGAGGCTAGAAGACAGTGGAACAAGGTTTAGAAAGTAGTGAAATATGATACTGTCAATTTAAAATTCCATATCCAGTAAAATTTATTCTTCAAGAATAAAAGAAAGACAGTTCAACTCAAACAAAACCTGGGAAATGGAACACAGATAGACTCATTCTCAAAGAGAACTAAAAAATGTAATTTGAGCTGGAAACAAATATAGAATCCCAAAGGATATGGGGGATATGGGGGCAAAATGAAAAACAGCAAATAGGTGAAACCTGCAGATAAATCTAAATGAATACTATCTGTGTAAAATAATAAAAAAAACTTTTAAAATAGAAAATTATATTTAAAATATAATCATATATAAAATACAAAATTTTAACAAACACAAAATATCTAAGAATGCAGGTCAATAATTAGATTTGAAGTCTCCTAAAGTCTTTGCATTGTCTAAGAGGAAGGTGTAAGTACCAATTAATAATACACTTTCATAAAGTAAGTAGGATTTTTTTTAATTTTAAGGTAGTAAATTAAAAAAAATAATAACAAAATCGTATAAAAATGCCTTACAAAGATTTTTTTAAATTGAATAACAAGAATTTCCAATCATATTGGAAGAAGGGAAGAGAGAAAACAGAACACAGAGTTAGTGGAACAAATTACAAATATACAGGAAGATACTGAATTAGCCCCAAATAAATCAGCCACTACATTCAATTCAGATGAACTAAATGCTGCAATTTCAAGACAAAGGTTATTACCTTCTTAAAATGAAGAGTCATATGGCATTCACAAGAAATATATCTAAAATCTAAGACAATAGAAAGGTTGAAAGCAAGGAATTAAAATAGATGTATCCTGGCAGCATGAATCAAAATAGATGTAGCTGATAAAGCCACATTATTACGAGAAAATTCAACTTTAAAGCAAAAAGCATTATTAGCTATAATTCAGAATACATACATATAGAGCCAGGACATCAAATTTTAACAAACACCACAGCCAATTCTTATGCACTCTAAAATCTATTTGATAAGAATATATTTTAAAAGGATTATGATCTGGAAAATATAAGAGGAATAAATAGTAAATCTTTAAAACCAGGGCTTCCAAACCAAGACATTGACATTTTAGACCAGATAATGCTTTGTTACACAGGACTGTCCTGCACATGATGGAACTTGTAGCAGGATCTCTGGCCTCTCCCCATTAGAGGCTAATAGTACCACCACAATCCTCAGTTGTGGTAACCAAAAATATCTCCAGATATTGCCAAATGTCCCTGAAGGGCACAATCTTCTCTGGTTGAAAATAACTGCCTTAGACCAACTTTTTGGTTACTCATTCTCACAAATCAGTTTTGATTTTTCTGGCAGAACAAAGCCGTCATGCTTGTTTGTTAGGTAAAGTCCATATCCACCCAATCCATCCACCCATCCATCCATCTGTCCACTTAGCAAGTATTTATTGGGTGCCTAATTTATAAGAGACCCTGTTCTAGGAGTGGGAATACATCAGTGAAAAGAGGTAAAAATACCTGCTTTCATAGAGCTTACATTTGGGGGTGGGGGTGTGGAGTAGGAAAAAACTCATCATCTAAGTCAAAACCAATGCTTAAATAGGCTACATAAGAACTGCATTACTGAATTTCAGTCCAAGTCTCTCTTTAAAACTTTTCTCATTTTCTTATTAGATTTACCCCTTGAAAAATACTGACCTTCTTTTTGAAATCATGTAAACTCAGCTTTTATCGCACAGCAGGAAAAAAAAAAATAGTAGCTCTGACTCTGACACTAGGAGCAAATAACCCTATGCTCCCTTTCTCTCAACAAGTGAAGTGGGTGTTACTTCAATTTTGGGATCTCCATTTCGAAGATAAAAAGCATCCCTTTTGTCTCCTCAATCACTCTTTAGCTGCTTGGCTAGCACAGCACAGTTTCCAAGAGAAACCAGTGAAAGGGAAACACTGTTCACCACCCCCCATACCACGTGGAACGGGGGGGGGGGGGCACTGTGCAGCACTTGGCGTCATCTGGGACCAGCCCGTCGCTCATTCTGATAAAAGCACAATAGACATAAAAAGGCAGAACTCAGATTATTTACTTGAGCCAGGCAGGGAATACCAGTTATACCTGTAACTTAACTGAGCCCTCAATTTTTGAGTCAGGGTTTTAACAAAACCCTCGCTGCATCCAGGGTAATATTTTATGAATTTTCTCTATGCTTTTCATTTCAAAAAGTCTATCTCATGAAATTTTAGAATTCGAAGGGTGAAAGAAGCAATCACATATAATTCGACACTCTCCTCTTTGCCTCCCCCTATATAAGAAACAGAAGAAAACATGATCTCATTCTCGTAAAAGTAGTGACAGGCAAGGCATTTAGTCAAGTTTTGGAACTCACTAATTCTCTATTAGCTAAGTTTACATCACTTACATAAAACCGCAGAGGCCACAAGGGGTTTTCATTAGGCAAGCGTTGGCTCCTATCCCATTTTTTTAAAGGTCACTGAATGTTGTTTTAAATGTATATCTCCTAATAAACTGAGCCACTGAAGGCAGCACCGACAACCAAAGAAAATATACTATTTTCAAATTAAGGTCAAATTTTAGAGGATTTAATGAGCTTCAAGGATAGGGTACAGTTTTCCTTAATAACCAACAGAGACAGAAAATAAACTATAGATATGGGAACAAGAACAAAGTGGGTCTCTAATGTTGCTGTTCAAGAGGCAGAGAAAAAGCAAAGGGCGTGAGGTAGACAAATGGAATTTCTCATGGGCTACCCAGCAAAGCGGATACCTCAAACCAAATCACTAGATGGTGGAGACGTTCGGAGATGTCCTTGAACACAGCTTCAAAGACTTTTTTCCCTGCACATCAGTTTTAAACTTTTAGGCTATTTTCAAAACATCTTGCAACAGTTTCAAAAGCTTGGATAGAAGTTTTGATACAAGACAAACATCACAATTTCATTTTCCCAGGCAGCTCCTTTCCCACGATTGTACCACACTTTTGGCCACTCAAGCACATTTTTGATCATAGACATTTTGAAATTTTTATATAGCCATTCTCCATGTGCTCGGTCAGCTTCACAGAACAATTTCTCTTCATCCAAAGCTAAACGGCCTCCTTATGCGTCGTGCGCGTATTTGTATGTTAACTGCTCATATACAGAAGTCGTTCTATTGAAGGCAGGTGACCTCATTTGTAAATGGTGAGAGGCACTCAAAAAGTCACTTGACTTTAAATTAAGCACAGAAAAGTAAAACAAAAGACACTGGGAGCATTTGTGAAATATTTAGGCTTAATGGATTAGACAAATACGAGGCGGACGTGACCCTAAGCCAGGGCCTGTGCCATGCTAGCTGTAAGGAAAGTGTCTGGAATCAAGGACACCATAACAAGTTATGTTTAGACTGGCATGGATCATAATCAGCATCAGCCATAAATGGAGAAACCATTTTAAATTAAAAGTATTTGAGGAAAGAAACTGCATCCGGGTAAGTAGTAGGCATCAATTTGAGTAAAGGGTCTAAGGAAAAGGAAGTTCAGTAACGAGGGGCCCTATTTTCAGAGGAATCCGGTGTAACTGACAATCAGAAAGCAAGTGAGCCAAGAGACAGGATGAAAGGATGAGACAGAAATAAACAGAATTACTGGTAAAGATCCAGGGAAACAAGGACCCCTTTCAGGGAAATCGTTTGTTGGTTCTGTTTTATTGCTTCACCAAGGTAGGCCAGGAGACTGTAAGTGGGTCTGCAGAGGAAAATAACGTGGAATAGCTATTCAGGCAAAAAGCACACAGAGAACAGAAAGTAGAGGAAGGTGCTAATAAGACTGTACCCCCCTGGTGTACCGGCGCACACAGATCAGTGGTTACCCCGCTGTTAGCAAGTTAAAATCACTCAGGTGCTCTCATGACTTTAAAAGTGTGCAAAAGTGCCCTGCATTTGGGATGGATTCAGTGGCAGGTGGTTGAGACTTTAAAATGAAAATAATATTTACTATCGACCACATGCCAACCACTAGTAAAAGCTTTATACACCTTATCTCATTTAATCACGTATTCGTTCTATATTTGCTGAGCACCACTTGTCGTGTCAGACCCTTTCCCAATAATGTTATGTGTTATCAATATCCCCAATTTCCACAGGGAAAAAAAAATGAAACACAAAGTGATTGAGTTATGTGCTCAAGGTCATACAACCGGTAAATTGCTCACTTAAGCATATTTAATTTTTGTTTGGGAACGTGGATTCAAATAGTCTCTTCGCCACTCAAATGATTTGTGTTTCTGGGAAAGTTACTTATATTTTTTCCCCCTGTGTTTCTCATACTGTGAAAGGGGAAAGTGTTTGCACCATTCTCAAATTTGATTTATGAGGACTCTGAAGAATTCTTGAAGGAAAAAAGGGGGGCACTGATAAAATGGAATAGGTGCTATAACCATTATCCCTCCCATAAATAGTCCAAGCATATTTTTCTCATGACACCACCATTGCATGAGGCTTTTTCCTCCTTGTATTTTTTTTTCTTATGAAAACACTATATGCCTACAGACCTTAGGGATATACAAATACTCAAGATTCTTAACTCTGACACAGAACCTGTTTATGGAGGCCAGGGCTTCAAATGAATGTTAATATGAATTTGAAACTGAAAGCAAACAGCAATTATGGAAAATGTAGCCGTGGCTGTAGGTTACATCTTTAAATCCATATTTCTTGGATGCCTACTCTCAGCAAAGCACTTTCCTGTAGGCTATCGGAATTGTATGTGTCCCGGTAAATATTGTACCTAGACTTGAGCCTCGCTTCCAAACACAAGTACATCCACAGGGTGGCTGAAGAGGAGTAACGTATAAAACTCAGCCTCCAGCTTTATAGGCTTTCCTTGTGCTCACATATCAAAATCCTAGTTTCAGTGTGAAAAATTTTCCAGAGTATACAAGAATGGTATTGTTCAAGGAATGATCCTTGAGTATCATTTTAGTCGAAGACACAGGGAACCTCTCAGAACCCAAACTGCTACTGAGATTAAAGAAAGGTCTCATTTATTTGTGTAGCATAACAGAGACTACCTTTGCCTGTCATTCCTGACGCAAAGAATTTATTCCTCTCAGAGGCAGAGTTTTGTAATATGGGAAGAGCCCTGGGCTTGCAGGCAAAAATCTTGAGTGCAAGTCCAAATTCCACCACCGCTCTACACTTCTAGCCAGTGGTGCTCCAGGTGTGATGTCCAGACTTGCAGCATCAGTATCACCTGAGAACTTAAGAGGAATGCAGATTCTTGGGCTCTCCAACCTGCTGAATCAGAAACTCTACAAGTGAGGGCTAGCCCTCTGCTTTTACATAAGTCATCTGGGGACTCTGAGGCCCTCTCGAATCTCAGGGCAACTTCTGTAGGCAAATTACCTCTCTAGAGCCTCAGTGCTAAACAGGAATAATAACAGATTGGTTTTCTTCAATGGGCGATTCAAACTTAAATTGTTATAAATATTTCATAACATGCAAAATTGCTTAGCAAATCTGCAAATTACTAAATAATTGCAAAGCACCGCTTTAGAAATATAACTTCTAGTGTCATTTCTCAATCTGAAAAGTACGGTCATGACAGGTCAGGCAGTGAAACGGCTAATGGAGGAGTCTGACCAAGCGTGTTTCAGAAATGTGAAGTTTTCTGTTAGGTCTGCAAATGTTTTATAGATATTTTGTTATAAACCTCACATCAAAGGCAAATGTCATGATGCCCCCTGGTGATAATCATTAGAACTTTTTCTCACTTTAGGTCAACTTTTTCTTCAAATGACTTTAATTTGAAAATAACTGAGCTCTTGAGGGTAAGAAGAGCTAGAGATCTCTGCCATAAAAGATTTTTTTTAATTAAAAATAATTGTTTCAAGGGAACTAAAAAAACCTGGTAGTTTACTTAGCTTACAGTCTAATGGCAAGACAGACTTGAAAAGAAGTACTCTACTACATGGTATAAACCATAGTGGTACCATAGAAGTGGTGGCACCAGAAGACTGTTGGAAAACATGGAAAGCATTACAGGGCAGAGGTTTGAACTAAGACTTGCAGGATGATAAAGCTCGATAGCATTTATCAGGTCAGTATTAACAACACCCAATTATTAAACATTCAAAACTGTACTTCTGGAACACACTCTGGCAATTCCTAAGGAGTGCATTTGTTGCAATGAGCACTGCGAGTTGTATGGTGATGGCGAATCACTATCCTGCACACCTGAAATTAATGCTACACTGTATGTTAACTAACTGGAATTTAAATTAAAACTTTTAAAAAGAAATAATCGTGCAATTACCATATTGACTCAGCAATTCCACTTTTAGGTATATACCCATTTCAAAAGAAATGAAAACAGAAACTCAGATATCTGTACAACCCATGTTCACACCAGCATTATTCTCAAGAGCTGAAAGGTGTCCACTGACAGGTGAATTCTGAATAAACAAAATGTGACATATACATACATGGAATATTATTCAGCGTTTCGGAAGGAAGGAAATTCTCACACTGGCTGTAACACAGATGAACTTTGAAGATATTATGTTAAGTGAAATATGGTCACAAAAGGACAAATTATTGTATGTTTGTATGAGGTATACTGTACTTAAATGAGGCCTGGGGGAGGGAGAGGGGAACAGGGAGATAATGTTAAAGGGGAACAAAGTTTTAGTCGGGGAAGATAAAACCCTTCTGCAGATAGCTGGCGATGGCTGTGCGACATTGCGAATATCTACCTACCGCCATAGACCTGCACACTTAAAAACTGTTCAAATCATAAAGCGTATGTTATATTTTAACACAATAAAAACTACATTTTTTCCTAAAATAGACTTTCCATTCATTTTTCATATTTGAGTCGACTTCAGTGCAAAAAATTTCTCCAAGTGTAAAAAAAAACCCTGAAATACTAATTTGGAGTTGATCAATCAGAAAAATGTGTTAATAGATCAAAAACTATTTATTGAATACCTTCTGGATTGATAAATTTCTAATTACTATCTTGCATATGGAATGACACTTGCTCAGATGCAAAAATTCAACATAAAAAACTGCCATTTCTTTCCCAAAAGTCAAAAGTTGCCAAGACCAACTGTTTCTGTTTTTTTAAATACAGAAAGTCAAAATTCATTTCTACATGGTGGGAAAAGGTATTTTTCATTGTTTATGACTCAAAAACAACTAACAAATGTGTCACCTTGGATTAATTACAAGGGATGAAAATGTATGTTCTAGAAAGTCATATTTTCCAAAAGTCTGAGGTGACCAAAACAGTATAAAATAATAAAACACATTTAAAATATGTATGATAGCAATCAGAGTTCACTCAGTTCAAACAATTTCAGCAGGCAGAGAACACATGGCCAGGAATGGGAGAGAACAGGTTTTTGAAATTCTAGAACAAAGCAAATCTTTGAGTCATTTGTATAATCCAAGGCTCCAATTACTACAAGGTTTTACCACTGCTCATATTTTTCTAATCTCAGTAGCATAAACAATGTTTCATTTATAATAGAGGTAAATTTTTCTTACTCCTGATGGAAGTATCTGAATAATATTTCCAGCTATGTCTAGGATTCTTAAATTCTGAAGATCACGAAGTCCCTGTGTCAGAAAACAAAAGAGAGATATTCAAAAATTCAATATGTAGAATCATAAATATTTCTTCCAACTTCAAACTTGATGGGACTGACCATCTTTTCCTAATTACCTGATCAATTCTTCAGTACCTCCTCCTGGAGGAGATCCCTATGTATGGGGTGCCAGATTCTCTATGGTCTCCACTTCCCTCAACCACTCCAGGGCAACATAACATGGAAGCCAAGAGTTAGACTATTCGTAGGTTCGATCTGACCTCTGGCACTACGTAACTATGGACAAATTTCTTAATCTCTTTGTACTTCAGTTTCCCCATTTGTAAAATGAAAATGGTAAAGGAAGCCCTTACTTTAATATGGCTGTTGAATGGATTAAATAAGTTACCAATCAGAAAGGACTTACTGAAAGGCCTTATAGTGAGAACTCAGTAGATGTTACTAAAATTAAAATACAAAAAACCTTTGAGAAACTGAAAACAGATGTAAAAGGTACATCAACAATTCCAAAGGCATTTATTTCAGATCTATATTTTGTTTAGCACTGTGCTAACCCAATCTTTTTCCTTATTAAAAAATAAAATAAAATCTGTTAGTGTCTATCTACATGCCCAATGTGACTAAATGGACATATGCATTCACACACGTGTGCAGACATACACATAACTTATACTGTACCAGGGGCCTGTGGGGGGCTCAGTCTGTTAAGCATCCAACTCTGGATTTCATCTCAGATCATGATCTCAAGGTCCTGGGATCAAGCCCCGCATGGAGCCCCAGGTCAGGCTCTACACTCAGCATGGAGTCTACCTGAGATTCTCTCTCTCTCTTTCTTACCCTGCTTCTCCCCACCTCATGCTCATACATGCTCATGTTTGTCTAAATAAACAAAATCTTTTAAAAATTTAAAAAATAAATGAAAATTAAAAAGTATAAAAATAAATTTAAAAAAAATTTAAATATAGTATACCAGAAAATTATTCTTAATCTATTCATTATCAAAACAAATGAGTATTTCCCATAATGCCTTACCATTTATAATGCAAAACAAAAAGAACAACGATAAACTGAATTGTATTAAATGTAGAAGGACATATGCTCATAGGCATTCTTTACATAATAATTCAGGACAGAACTTACTAGCATTTACATTTTTTAAAGTCCAAACTCCTCAAGATTTAAAAAGAAAAAAATGTAGTAAGAGTACTGACTTGAAGTACAGGCTTTTAAGTCAGACAGACATGGATTTGAGCCCCTACTCTGACTTTTGCAAACTGTGTTCAAGTCCTATAACCTCTCTGTTCCTTGTTTTTAAATGGGTTGGGGTATCTGGGTGGCTCAGTCTGTTAAGTGTCTGCCTTTGGCTCTGGTCATAATCTGCAGTTCCTGGGACTGAGCCCCACAACAGGCTCATGCTCAGCAGGGAGTCTGCTTATCTCCCTTTCCCTCTGCCGCTCTCCCATACTCATGATCTCACGGTCTCTCCCTCATAAATAAATAAATAAATAAATAAATAAATAAATAAATAAATAATAAAATATTTTTAAAAAATAAACTGGGTAAATAAGAAGAGCAACATCAGAGTTGTTATGAACACAAAGTAATATAATGCTTCATGAGAATGCTTCTGGTACTACTGTTAATTATTTTTCCCTCAAATAAAGGTGTTACACTTTTTTTTAAGATTTATTTATTTATTTATCAGAGAGAGAGAGAGAGAGAGAGAAAGGCAGAGACACAGGAGGAGGGAGAAGCAGGCTCCATGCCTGGAGCCCGATGTGGGACTCGATCCCGGGACTCCAGGATCACGCCCTGGGCCAAAGGCAGGTGCTAAACCGCTGAGCCACCCAGGGATCCCCAGGTGTTACACTCTTAATAGATTTAGTTTGCAATTTCATGAACTGTTCTTATTTACAGAAATTAAGATTTTTAAGGAACTTAAGACTAATATTTTTGAAATACACTTATTTACAGCCTACACCTTGCTATATTTTCACATATCACATTACAGTGTACACAGAATTTTTTAAGGGAATATCCTCTTGAGAGAAAAATGAAACAGTAGAAATTGAGCTACTTTTCTGTATTCTTCTATTTACTATATGACATGCATTCCCTCCTATCAAATTAATTTTAATTTGCATAGGGAACGAAGGTAAACCCATTGACAAGTTCCTAGCAGGAAGCAGATTCTCAAACTGGGAAATTTGAGGAGAGTTTAATAAAACCATCATTTATAAAAGTTTGGCAAGGTTCCCACAAAATTCCAAAAGGCTGGCAGTGGCAGGGAGTTCTTTACTGCCATGGGTCTGAAGAGCCAAGGGGAGGTAGTAACAGTCCATTAGAGAATCACCAAATATTCGTTATGGTCTACAAGAAAAGTGTGCAGACAACTTATAACATCCTATCAGGGAGGGTACCAGGGGAATACCATCTGGTACTCACTCTTCTCCCGCCCTTTCATCTCCTACTAGTGGCTCTCATTGGCCATATCCAAAAGGAAGCCAGAGGACAATGGAGCTTACTGATACCCATGCAGGTCAGTCTTCCAGGCACAGGACAGGTTGGAAAAAGATGGAGAGTAGATATGTAGGAAAAATGCAAAATATATAGCACATGTTCCAAAACCAAAATGTACTTACAATGCATGCTGTACATAGGTTTGCCAGATGAAATACAAGAGGTTCACTTAAATTTAAATTTCAGACAACAATATTTTTAGTATAAATACGTCTATGCAATACTTAAAGTATTAGAATGTACTTATACTAAGAAATTACTTGTTCCTTATCTGAAATTCAGGTTAGGTGAGCAAACCTAAATTTAGTTTTACTAAATAGGGCGTTCCTAGCTATGTGGAATAATCCAAGTTGTAACCCTTTTTAGTCACAGGGCTTTGGGAACTGACTATGCCTCACTGGAGGGGAAGCAAATGATGGCTTGTACTCAGATGTCCAAACCCATTCCATAGCCACTCCCCATCATGTCATAGTGAGTTCTTCCCCAAGAAAACTTGCTTCCGTGTTTTGCTTACCTCTGGCAAAACTTCAATGTTGTTCCTAATCAGGACAAGTTTCTGGAGCTTCTTCAAGAACTTAATCTCTTCAGGTAGAGAAAGGAGCCGATTGTAGCTAAGTTGAAGTTCAGAAAGATTCTCAAGAAAACAAAGTTCTTTAGGAATGCTGGCTAGCTGGTTATGATTTATACTCAAAATTACAAGGCTTTTTAATCTAAAAAATAAAGTAGATGATTGAAAAGTATGAGAATAAGAAAGCCCATTGTACATAGCCCTTACCAGAAGCCATGTGTCAATTCATTGTTTTTTTATAGCTCATCTGAGCCTTACTTTAGTCACGGGTTCACAACTACTACAAATACTTTGAGCATAAAAAATCTCTATTATAATTTAACTTTTGAAGATATTTTATAATCGGCTTATGTTAAAAGAGTTTTATGTAATCAAAACCTCGATTTAAGAGAGAGAAAACTTTATTTTTCACTTTTTGTATGTATACATCAACTATACTGAAGAGGAAGCCAAAGGACAAAGGAGGACATATACTCGCACAAATATGCATATACATATATACATGTATATAAATGGATAGAGGTATGGATATAGATTAAATATCCTGAACCAAACAGATGTGAGAACCACTTAGTTGCTGCGGAAGATGCACAGATGAATCAGCCACAAATTCTGCCTTATGGACATCATGGTCTAGAAGGAGATATTAGATAGAATCATAGAATGAAGATAGGAAATACCATCAGACGGAGAGAAATGAATTAAGGAAATTCGAATTTCTAGTTGCAGGTATGGTAGGTAGTGAGGTATACCACAAGCATTTTGGGAGAATAAACATTTGAGCTTGGCTTTTAATAATAGAACTTGTAAAATCAGGGCAACAGGGGGTCATAGTAAGCTGACAAAATATTAATATTTTGAGTAAAGACGCAAAAGAAATTACTAATGTTGAGCATCAACTATGTACCGGTGCATTAAATTATATCATCAGCACAACTCTAAGGCTGGAATTATTACCCTTAATTCAGAAGTGAGGAAAATAAGGGATCAGAGGGAGTAAACAACTTGCCCAAATTACCCACCTAGTATACAACAGTGTCAAGATTCAAATGCAGATGTGTCTGTTTGCAAAGCTAAGAATGAAAAATATAGAATAATCTCAAGATCCAATGTGTTGAGATTAAAGTAATAACAGAGTAAATTGATATTTTTTAAACAATTAAAAAGGGAGCCTAGATGTAGTAAAGTGGTCAGTGCAGGTGAAGGCGACTGGGGGAAGACTGCAAACCAACAATGGAAGCCTTGTGAATAGATGAGATTGATGGGAAGAACAACAACAAAAAGGGCAGGAGAAGAGAGAAAACAGCAAGTGGGAAAGACTCTTTTTTTTTTTTTAAAGATTTTATTTATTTATGAGAGACACAGAGAGAGAGAGGTAGACACACAGGCAGAGGGAGAAGCAGGACTCCCCTCTCTGTGGGGAACCCAATGCAGGACTCAATCCCAGGACTCTGGGATCACAACCTGAGCTGAAGGCAGACACTCAACCACCGAGCCACCTAGGCATCCCAAGTAGGAAAGATTCTTGAGGAACTCAGACATCTGACAAAACAACAAGAAAAAAACTAAACAAGGTATCTAGAGAAGGCAGGCATGAGCAGAGAACCAGGAGATGAACCAGGTTAATAAGGAATCCTTAAAGGTACTGGAGGAGAGTATCTCAAAATTAAAGAGATAGTCAACATTTTAAATGTTAAAGAGAGATAATAGAAACTAACAAACCTAGGATCATAGACTACAAAGTCACTATTTATATTGTAGCCACAAAAATTGGAAAATAAAAGTTCTAAAAACTCAATTTACAGTAACATAAAAAAAAAAAACACTACCATAAAATAGTTAAGAGAACATTTAACCAACGATAGGAGAGGCCTTCAATACTGAAAACTGTCAATTATGACTGAGAAAATTTTAAAAAGCTTTAAATAAAAGTAGAGATATGTCTTGGTCTTGTTCATATATGAAAAGAAACAACATTGCTAAGATGCCAGTTCTCCCCCAAATTCATCTACAGTTCCACTCAACCCAAATAAAAATCTTTTTTTAAATTTATTTATTTTAGAAAGAGAGTGCACGCAATGGGGAGAGGTAGAGGCAGAGGGAGATAGAGTCGGAAGCCGACTCCATGCTAACACAGAGCCCCACATGGGGCTCACTCTGAAGACCCTGACATCACAAACTGAGCTGAAACCAAGAGTTGGATGCTCAACCAACTGCATCACCCAGGCACTCTCTCAAATAAAAATCTTAACGGTTTCTTCGTGTAAAAATCAACAAATCAATTTTAAAACTTACACGGATATTCAAAGTCCCTAGTGTGGTCAAAACTATTATAAAAAAGAAAAGTCAGAGGACTCATGTTAACTGATTTCAAAGTTTACAATACAGCTACAGTGATTAAGATAGTATTCAGAGAAACTATAGAAAAATAATTCAAAGCAATAGAAGAGAGAGTCCAAACAGACACATAAATAGTCATTTGGTTTTTGAGGTGTCGAGGCAGTGCAATTAAGAAAAGAAAATCTTTAAACAAATGGTGCTAGGACCACTGGATAAACATATGGAGAAAAAATAAACTTTATTATCCTGCATCACAAACAGGCATTAATTTGTGATGACTCATAAATCCAAATATGAAAATTAAAACTATGAAGTTTGTAGAAGAAAATATAGGAATAATGTGGGGGGGGAAAGTGAACTTTGACATTACTCCACTCTATGCACAAGCATTAACTTGAGATGAATCATACAGCTAAATATAACAACTAAAATTATAAATGTTATAGAAGAAAATATAGTATAATATATTGATAATATTGGGGTAGGAAAATATTTCTTTCCCTAAAAGGCACAGAAAGCACTAATCTTAAAATGAAAATATTTTAAAATTGGCCTTCATCAAAATTAAAGAACCCTTAAAAAAAAATAAGGTACCTTTAAGAAAATTGAAAGGCAAGCCATATACTAGAAGAAATATCTGCAATATACACACTTATCAAAGCACTTTTATCCAGAATATATAAAGAACTCTTACAGCTTAATGCTAAGAAAAAAAAATACAATTTTTTTCAATGGAAAAAATACTTCATACAAACATTACACAAAAGAAAACATATAAATGGGGAATTAGAATATGAAAAGGTGCTCAACTTCAGGCAAATGCAAACTAAAACTATCGTGAGATATAATTTCATACTAACTACAAATGGTTAACATTTTAAAGCTGCTGGAATGTAAAATGGCACAACCACTTTGCAAAACTGTTGGCAGTTCTTAGTAAATTAACATATATACCTATACTCCTACCCCATGACTCTACAACTCTACTCCTAGGAATTGAAACGAAAAAGAAATCAAGTATATGTCCACAAAAAGGCTTGCACGAGAATATTTACAATAGCTTAATTCATGGTAGCCCCAAATGGGAAAGAATCCAAATGTCCATAAACAGGATAAAATAACTTGTGGCATAATTCATGCAATGAAATGCTCTTAGGGATAAACAATGAATTGCTGACAAATGCAACAATACAGCGAATCTCAAAAAATATATATATATGCTCAGTAAAAGACACAAAAGAATACATATTGTATGATTCCATTTATTTAGTTCTAGAACAAGTAAAACTAATTTGTAGAGGTAGAAATCAAAATAGTAGTTGCTTATGAGAGATAAGAACTCAGGAAATGTACATATATTCGACACCTTATTGGAACTGTTCAATACCTTATTGGTGTGTGTACATTGGTGAAAACTCATTGAATGGAACACTCGTGATTTTTGTGTAATCTGTATTCAGTAGAGAGAAAAGGCCATTAGATTTGATTGCCCAAGGGACATTAATGGTCTTTAAAAATAATATTAAGTAGAATAAAGAGGGGAAAAGAATTCTAAGGGTTTAAGTAAGAAACAAAAGCAATAGACAGATGGCAGTTTACAGAAGTTTGGCTATAAATGAAAGAATGAGGGAGCAAGAGAGAAAAGGCAAGAAGTAGACTTTGCCTTAAGGTCTACTTAAGGCAAGATAAAATGCCTGAAAAGAAGGACTGTGGATCCCAAGTTTCTTGGTAAAATAAGGAGCAAAGTCACTTGCAGAGAGGATATAGGGTCAAAACTGGATGACCCAGTGTTCAAGAGGGTGCAAGTGTGCGGCGTAGGTCCCGTGGAGAAACAGAAAGGGACAAGATTCTCTGCACTAATCACGGTTGTAATCACGATCTTGATTGATTCTACTCTGAAATCACTACCATGGCAGTTGGCTTTTCATTGTGTCCTTACTGGAAGGCACAAAGCTGAGCCTAGAGGCTACTGCAAACGGCCATCATTCGTTGGTTGAGTAAAGAGCAAGGATAAGTCATTGTTTCCTTTGCCAGAAGCAGGGAGAACTTCCACTCTTCCAAGAAAAAACTACAGGAGATAGAGCTTCTCCCTGCCCCTCTCCTCTCCAGTGGGCTGAAGAGTAACTTCCCTGAGTGGAGAATCTGGAGAAAGAACTGAGCTCACTGGCTTAATCCTTTCCTTTCTCCCTCTTTCTTTCAGATTCTCTGTCCCCAGGATACCCACATTCTCCTTTTCCTTCTATGGCTCTGCAGTCCGGCCCATGACGGAGTTGCTTCAGGGCAAAACTCTCACCTGTCCAGGTGTGACTCCAAGTCCATGAACCGATACTCTGTAGCTTAAGTAAACTAACAGAACTCTCCCCCTCCGATGGAGAAATAAGACGTGGCATCCGGAAAGAAGGGAATCACACATCAGCACAAAGCCGACGCAAACATTCTCAGGCTTCCTACGCACCCTCCCCTGAATTCACCATACCCCCAGTCACAGCCTTTCCTGCTAAAGGCAGCTGCTTACGTGAAGGCAGAGTGAAAGGAGGACACTGAGCCATTTACGCTCCATGCTTTTCCCAAATTCACCACCAAGTCAGTTTTTTGTCTCTAAAAAGGGACAAATGGGAGGAACAGAAAGAAGAATAAAAATAACAAACCATAATAAGAAACGCTATCATCCACTGAGCACTTACCATGTCCCAGGCTCAATCCTAAATATTTTGGACGAATTTGCCTATTTACTTGTCAAAACCACCCCCATGAATAGGCCCTATTATTGTCCGCATGTCGCAGTTGAAGACACCGAGGTATGGAAAGGTGAAGAAACATTCCCAAGGTCAGAATATGGAATCCTGCTTGAGGAGGTGACCAATCAGCTTACATACAGGACCCAGCGGGAATTCAGGCTATCAGAATTATCTATAAAATAGGGTAGACTCATATATTTTGCAATCCGACGTTTTTCAGTGAAAGCTTGCGTCTCGTTCCATCGTCTAGCACGTCACTATAGATTTATACAGTTCTTTGAATATTATACTTCATACTCCAAGCAGATCCAAGCCTAATAAATTGTGAGATCATAGCATGTTACTGCTGTAAAGGTTCTGACGTTCATCTACCCAAAATTTTTCCTTTAGAGACAGGAAAGCCAAGGTGCAGTTAAGTGACTTGCCCAAGGTCATAAGGCTAGTTGCACAAAGATACGACCTAGCTCACCAGATCTTCCCTCTTTTTCATTATTTCGTTGATACATAAATCCATTGATAAGCTAAATAAATGAAAGCGCACGCAGACAGGTATTGGCATTTCCACTGTGACAATCTTCATCTTCAGAAATTAGATCACTTAAAAATTTTTTCTAGTCACTGTGACTTAAAAACATTACTTTCTCTGGGAAAATCTCTCTGGGAAGGCTAATACTTTGGCTTGAGGGATAGACAAGTGAATCGGAGTAGACTTTAGGTGCTGCACAAATCCCTTTGTTAAGGACTGTTCAGAGTCTTGTATCCCTTAAAAATCTGGATGCGCTTATGTTGTTATACATCTGTTTCTATTCAACAAGCAATAAAGAGAGTCTCCAAAGTCAAGTAAACCCAAGTAGGGTTTTCTCTCCATCTGTCAGAGGAAAAACCCAAGAGAGTGTTTTGCCTGCAGAAGGACAAGGCCCTCAGCTGGCTCCAGAAAGCCACTGTAGCGGCAGCCCATCTGTGCAGATGTGCAGCATGAGATGCGCAGCATTTTGCTGTTGTTGTTAACGGTAATAAAACGTGGGGCTTTCTTTAAAATGAAAATGCTATTTTAATTTTCTAACACTTTGCTTTCACATTGCCTTTTCCATCAAGCTGAAAATGGTCTCGAAAACTTACAGGAAATAAAAGTGGAAGTCCCCGACTCTGTATCAGAGCCAACTCCAAGAACCTCAGAGTCGGGGACATCAGAAATAGAATCAACTTTAGAATTTTATGTTTCAAACGCTCACTTTTATACTTAGACCACCAAGTTTTGCTATTTCTCATCTTCCCGGAAGTGTTTAAAGAATCTTATGCTTAGGGGATCCCTGGGTGGCTCAGCGGTTGACCTTTGGCCCAGGGCATCATCCCGGAGACCCAAGATCGAGTCCCGCATGGGGCTCCCCGCATGGAGCCTGCTTCTCCCTCTGCCTGTCTCTCTCTCTCTCTCTCTCTCTCTCATGAATAAATAAATAAAATCCTAAAAAAAAAAGAATAATCTGCTTAAAATGAGTGGTTTGTCTCAGTCCTCACCTGCCTCCTGGCCGGGTGCAAACCCCAAAGGCCTGGAAGCCCATCAGTGAGGTCGAGGTTCAGATGACCAGGGTGGGGCTGGAGAAGGGGACGTTTACCCAAGTGTCCCTATAAACCAAATTACCTGCTGACTTCTTGGGGAATCCATGTGAGCCGGTTGTTGTTCAGATTAAGCAGAATCAAGTGCTGTAAGCCGCCTGCCAGAAAAATAAATGTAGTCACTTTGGCTCTTTTTCAGGGAACAACTCGGAGCCCTCTTCAGGTCCTCATGCTTGTCCCTCTGGTTTCTTGCCGGGGCCAAGGCCCTCGGGCCGCCGGGACAGACGCCCTCGTAAGGCCGCCTAGGGCCGAGGGGAGCGGGGGCTCCTCCCCAGGGGCGAGGCTCAGCAGGTGCCGACGGACCGACCGACGGACGAACGGACGGACGGACGGGCTCTGCGGCCCCGGGAACCCAGAACTGCAGAGGCGCCGGGCCTCACCAGGGCTGTGCCCGCGGATGTGGCCACGGCGTGCCCTTCCCACGCGGCGCCCGCTCACCCGCCAGGAAAACCACGGCGAGCAGCCCAGGCGCCACCGCGTCTCCCCGGGGCAGGCGTGGCGGACGTGGGCGCACCCACCTGGGGCTCGCCTCCACGGCCTCCCGCACGCGTACGCGCACCCACCCGGGGCTCGCCTCCCACGGCCTCCCGCACGCGTACGCGCACCCACCGGGGCTCGCCTCCCACGGCCTCCCGCACGCGTACGCGCACCCACCCGGGCTCACCTCCCACGGCCTCCCGCACGCGTACGCGCACCCACCGGGGCTCGCCTCCCACGGCCTCCCGCACGCGTACGCGCACCCACCGGGGCTCGCCTCCCACGGCCTCCCGCACGCGTACGCGCACCCACCGGGGCTCACCTCCCACGGCCTCCCGCACGCGTACGCGCACTCACCCGGGCTCACCTCCCACGGCCTCCCGCACGTGTACGCGCACCCACCCGGGCTCACCTCCCACGGCCTCCCGCACGTGTACCTGCACCCACCCGGGCTCACCTCCCACGGCCTCCCGCACGCGTACCTGCACCCACCCGGGCTCGCCTCCCACGGCCTCCCGCACGCGTACCTGCACCCACCCGGGGCTCGCCTCCCACGGCCTCCCGCACGTGTACCTGCACCCACCCGGGCTCGCCTCCCACGGCCTCCCGCACGTGTACGCGCACCCACCCGGGCTCGCCTCCCACGGCCTCCCGCACGCGTACCTGCACCCACCCGGGCTCGCCTCCCACGGCCTCCCGCACGCGTACGCGCACCCACCCGGGCTCGCCTCCCACGGCCTCCCGCACGCGTACGCGCACCCACCCGAGCTCGCCTCCCACGGCCTCCCGCACGTGTACGCGCACCCACCCGGGCTCGCCTGCCACGGCCTCCCGCACCCGGCCCCTGGAGGACTCGACTCGCCCACCACGGCGCTGTCTTTGCCGCCGCGCAACTGGGCCTCCCTGGAGAGGAGCCCGGAGCGGGCGTCCGGGGTGCACGAGGGCCCACGCAGGTCCGCGGCGAGGGGAGGGGGACACGTGGACGCTCCGGGGCATCCTCCGCAGGGGCGCGCAGGCGGGCTCGGCCGCGTTCTGCGGGGAGGGCGTCCTCCTGGGCCTGCGGCGTCCACGCGGGGCTCCGGGCAGCGTGGGCGGGCGGGGGTCTGTGCAAGGGCGGGGGGGGGCCTGTGCGTGGGCGGGCAGGGGGGCCTGTGCGTGGGTGGCCTGGGGGCCTGTGGGCGGGCAGGGAGGCCTGTGCGTGGGCGGCCTGGGGGCCTTGCGTGGGCGGGCCAGGGGGCCTGTGCATGGGTGGGCAGGGAGGCCTGTGCATGGGCGGGCTGGGGGGGCCTGTGCGTGGGCGGCCTGGGGGCCTTGCGTGGGCGGGCCAGGGGGCCTGTGCGTGGGCGGGCTGGGGGGGCCTGTGCGTGGGCGGCCTGGGGGGCAGCGTGGGCGGGTGGGGGGCCTGTGCACGGCCTGGGGACAGCGTGGGCGGGCGGGGGGCCTGTGCGTGGGTGTCCTGGGGGCTCTGTGCGTGGGTGGCCTGGGAGCCTGTGCAGTGGGGGGCCTGTGCGCGGCCTGGGGGCAGCGTGGGCGGGCGGGGGGCCTGTGCGTGGGCGGGCGGGGGGCCTGTGCACGGCCTGGGGACAGCGTGGGCGGGCGGGGGGCCTGTGCGTGGGCGGCCTGGAGGCTCTGTGCGTGGGTGGCCTGGGAGCCTGTGCAGTGGGGGGCCTGTGCGCGGCCTGGGGGCAGCGTGGGCAGGCGGGGGGCCTGTGCGTGGGCGGGCGGGGGGCCTGTGCACGGCCTGGGCCGCCGTCGGGACCCGCAGCGCCGAGCGTGGCACACGGTGTGCGGGGCACGCGGCTCCCGCGCGGGGCCGAGATGCGGCTCCAGGGGCCGCGCCGTGGGGGGAGGCGGCGGCGTGGCTCGCCCGCACGAGGCAGCCCCACGGGCCCCTGACCCAGGCCCGGCGCGCGCACGGGGACGGGGGAGCATTGCCCGTACGCGTGTGCCCTGGTGCGATGCGCGGCCCGCGGCTCCTCCGGTGCGTGTGGCTGTGCGCGCACGTTCGGGGGCTCGGGTTGCCCCGGGGGTCACACCTGCTCCTGCCCGGGTCTCCTGGGCCTCGTGCGTTGAGCCCCTGAACCGCGCCGTGACCTCCGGGGACCCCCGAGGACACCCACCCTCCCCAGGCCAGTACTCGGCCTCGCCCAGGAATTTCTCAGTCTGCTGGACGCGCCCTCAGGCCGTCCCCGCGCAACGTGGAGTTCTCGTTCTCTCTCCTGCTCTCAGCTCCATACCTACATTCTCTCTCTCTCTCTCCTCCTCTTTTTCCCCCCACGCCCCAGGCCTTCCATTTGAGCAGATTTCCTCTAATTTTCCGTGTGTTGCTAGCCATCCTACAACGCCAGCGTGTGACTGTTCATAGACAGGGAAGGCAGTCCTCAAACTGCGGTGCCTACAGGAACTGAGAAGGTAACCCGACAGGTAGTGGGGGCCCTGGTGGGAGCCCTGGCAGGACTGGGCTTTATCCAACAAGGGGCTGCCGCTGGGCCCCTGGGAATGTGATTCCAAAAGCCTCAGCTTTTTTAAAACAGACAAAAATGAGGGAGACATCCAATTTTTTTTTGTTGATGAGCTCTTTTGATTTGCAAGTTTTGGTGCCCTAATTCAAATTCTCTAAAAGATTGTCAAAACAGAGCCAACTTGTTTATGACCCACATTCATCTAGGAACCAGTTTCAGCTCACAGGCACCAATTTGCGACCCCTGTCTTGTTCACACGATTAGCTCAGACCGCTCAAACAGCTTGTAGATGTTCTCAATTCCCAAGAAAGAGAGGAGCCCTGGCCTATCTTGGGACACAAGTCTAGCTCTTGCCCAGTCTGGTCTAGTCAGGGGGACTGGATCACGTAATACATGCTGGATCGCGCTCAACTCCCTGACACCAAACTACTTCTGCTCTTGGATAGTAAGGACACAACATAAAACATAGTTTATGTCACTCACATGGGATTTTCAATGTTCAGCAGCCCAAAACCAAGAAATACAGAAACTACAGGCATGCAAGGGCACTGAACAAAGATTACATATATTTTAGAAACCTCAAATGTAAGGGCACACAAGAAAAATTTTTCTTTATTAGCATTAATAGGTTGCTTAATATTATTTACTATGTCACATTCTACATAAGTTTGTTCCTTCAGTGTAGTTTATAAAATAGTTTATAAGATTGTCTTTTTTTAATGCCCTTAATTTTTTCTTATGTAAACTATAATCTAAGTAAACTGTAATTGAACCCCGAATCTGTGGGTTTGCATACATAATGTGCATAAGCATCAATAAGTGTTTGTTATAGGTCTTGTTTTAAAAAAAATATCTCTCCAGGATACATGATTCAAGGTTTTAAAGTAAAGAGATCATAGCAGAGTCTATTTGTGCTATTTGCCAAATATACCCCTGATTTAACTCCCTATGCATTGATATCTTTAATAAATGCTGCTTGGTGATGACATAGCACCCATGTCTCAAAAGTTCACATATCTTTAGTTTTACTAATAGGGACAAAAACATAGAATGAGGAAGTGCTATACATGAGCTATAATGTACAATGTTCAATGAAGCTATAAAAATCATCTCTTGGGGATCCCTGGGTGGCGCAGCGGTTTGGTGCCTGCCTTTGGCCCAGGGCGCAATCCTGGAGACCCGGGATCGAATCCCACATCGGGCTCCCAGTGCATGAGGCCTGCTTCTCCCTCTGCCTATGTCTCTGCCTCTCTCTCTCTCTCTGTGACTATCATAAATAAATAAAAAAAATTTTTAAAAAATCATCTCTTTGTCACGTGTTTTCCCCTTAAGCCCCCCTCTACCTATATTAAATAGGAAGAGTGTCCTATTGGAGGAATTACAAGTTGAAAGGAAATACCCCTCCCCCCAAAAAAGAGCCAGTTATTGGATCTCATATTCTTTCTTTAAAATTTTCCTCAAATTGGTTTTAAACTTAGCATCTTGAGCAAAGATTGCAGCTTAATATTGAAGCAATAAATAAAAAGTATAAAGAACAAGGAATGCTTTTCTTGATTGGATTTTCAATTAATTTCCTCTCAGGCACAGAGAAAAGGCCCCCAGATTTAAGAGTTGAAATGTACCCTGATTCTGAAAAGGAAAAATTGACTAATTTAATAGTAACTTACTTTCTTAGGTCTGCATTACAGAAATAATAATGCAATAGTTGAAAAAAAGACACTATTGTACCTCAAATTCCTTAATTTCAAGAGTAGTGCATAAATATCTCCAACAAAAAAAAAGATTAAAAGGTAAAATTTCATTTACTTTTTTCACTTGTTCAATATAAAGAGATTAAATTTGATCCCATAATACTGCTGTTCTTTGACTAACTTACCACATACTCCGGGTGCAAATTTACAAATCTTATTTCCAAATAAATGAAGCTTCTTCAGGGATGTAAGATATTTCATCTCTTCTGGAATTTCTTCTAACAGGTTGTTTCCCAGATTTAGTGCCGTCAACTGGAAACATACAGAAATTTAATTAACTCATGCACTATTCACCTTCAAAAGAGATAAATAATTAAGAACTTTTGTTGATACGCTTACCCCTAGAGGAGTCAAAAAGGAACAATAAATGAAGCCTAAAGCCAGCAGAAAAGGAAAATAATAAATATTAGAACAGAAATAAATGGTATAGAAACAATAACAAAACACAGTAGAACAGATCATGAAACCAGGAGCTGGTTCTTTGAAAAAATAAATAAAATTGATAAACCCCTAGCCAGTATTTATCAAAAAGAAAAAAAGAGCCCAAATAAATAAAATCATGAATGAGAGAGGAGAGATCACAACCAACACCACAGAAATACAAACAATTGTAAGTAAATATTATGAAAAATTAGATGCCAACAAATTGGGCAATCTAGAAGAAATGAATAAATTCCCAGAAACATATAAACCACCAAAATTGAAAGAGGAAGAAACAGAAAACTCGAAAAGACGGATAACCAGCAATGAAATTGAATCAGTAATCAAAAATCTCCCAACAAACAAATGTCCAGGGCAGAATGACTTCCCAGGGGAATTCTAATAAACATTTAAAGAAGAGCTACTACCTATTCTTTTGAAACTATTCCAAAAAATAGAAATGGAAGGAGAAACTTGGAAATACATTCTATGAGGCCAGCATTACCTTGATTCCAAAATCAGACAAAGACTCCACTAAAAAACAGAACGATAGGCCAATATGCTTGATGAACATGGATGCAAAAATCCGTAACAAGATACTAGCAAATTGAATCTAACTGTACATTAAAAGATTCATTCACCATGATCAAGTGGGATTTATTCCTGGGCCGCAAGGGTGGTTCAATATTCACAAATCAATCAGCATGATACACCACCTTAATAAAAGAACCCTATGATCCTCTCACTAGGTGCAGAAAAAAACATTTGACAAAATACAGCTTCCCTTCTTTATAAAAACTTTCCACAAAATAGGGGTAGAGGGAACATACGTCAACAGAAAGCCATCTCAGCAGGGAAACACTGAGAGGTTTTCCCCTAAGATTAGGAACACGACAGAGACATCCATTCTCACCACTGTTTTTTAACATAGTCCCGGAAGTCCTAGCCCCAGCAATCAAATAACAAGAAATAAAAGGCATCCAGATCATGAGGAAGAAGTCAAACTTCACTATTTGCAGAAGCCATGAAAGAAAACCTGTATGTAGAAAACCTGAAAGACTCCAGTAAAATATTGCTAGAATTGTTACATGGATTCAGTAAAGTCACAAGATACAAAATCAGCAGAAATCTGTTGTATCTCTATACACCAATAATGAGGCGGCAGAAAGAGAAATCAAGCAATCAATCCCATTTACGATAGCACTAAAAATCCTAAAATACCAAGGAATAACCTAACCAAAGAGGGAAAAGATCGATACTGAAAACGATCGAACACTTACGAAAGAAATTGAGGAACACACAAAGAAATGAAAAACATTCCATGTTCATGGATTAGAAGAACAAATATTGCTAAAATATCTACGTTATCCAAAGCAATCTACACATTGAATGCAATCCCTTTCAAAGTACAACCAGCGTTCTTCGCATAACTAGAACAAATAGTCTAAAAATTTGTATGGAACCAGAAAAGACATGAAAAGCCAAAGCCATGTTGAAAAAAAGCGAGGCTGGAGGCATCACAGTTCTGGACTTCAAGGTATATTACAAATGTATGATGATCAAGATGGTATGGTCCTGGCACAAAAACAGACACATAGATGAATGAAACAGAAGATGCTGAAATGGACCCACAACCCTATGGTCAACTAATCTTCAACAAAGCAGGAAAGAATATCCAGTGGAAAAACAGATTGTCTCTTTAACAAATGGTGTTGGGAGAATTGGACAGCCACATGCAGAAGAATGAAACTGGACCACTTTCTTACACCATACACCAAAATAAAAAAGGATGAAAGACTTAATGAGAGACGGGAACCCATCAAAATCCTAAAGGAGATCACAGGCAGCAACATCTTTGATCTTGGCTGCAACAAATTCTTACTAGACATGTCTCCAAAGGCAAGGGAAACAAAAGCAAAATTGAACTACTGGGACTTCATCAAGATAAAAAGCTTTTGCACAGCAAGGGAAACAATCAACATAACTAAAAGGCAACCCACAGGATGAGAGAAGATATTCACAAATGACAAAGGGCTAGTATCCAAAATCTATAAAAAACTTATCAAACTTAACACCAAAAAAAAAAAAACCAGTCAAGAAGTGGGCAGAAAACATGAACAGTCATTTCTCCAAAGAAAACACACAAAAGGCTAACAGACACATGAAAAAATGCTCATCATCACTCAGGATCAGAGAAATACAAATCAAAACCACAATGAGATATACCACCTCACACAGGTCAGAATGACAAAAATTAGCAACTTGGGAAATGACAGATGTTGGCGAGGATGTGGAGAAAGGAGACCCCTCTTACACTGTTGGTGGGAATGCAAACTAGTGCAGTCACTCTGGAAAATAGTGTGGAGGTTCCTCAAAAAGTCAAAAATAAAACTATCCTCTGACCTATGAATTGCACTACTGAGTACTCCCAAGATTCAGATGTAGTGATCTGAAGGGGATCTGCACCCCAATGTTTATAGCAGCAATGTCTACAAAAAGAATGAAATCTTGTCATTTGCAACAAGTGGATAGAACTAGAGGGTATTATGTTAAGTGAAATAAATCAGAGAAAGACAAATACTATATGATTTCATTCATATGTGGAATTTAAGATACAAAATAGAAGAATATAGGGGAAGGGAAAGAAAAATAAGATAAAAAGAGAGAGGGATGATGGGGCACCTGGGTGGCTCAGTTGGTTAAGCATCTACCTTTGGCTCAAGTTATGATTCCAGGGTCCTAAGATCGGGTCTCGTGTAGGGCTCCTTTCTCAGCCGGGAGTCTGCTTCTCCCTCTGTCCCTACTCCCTGCTTATGTGCTTGTGCTCTCTCTCTGTGTCCCTCACAAATAAATGAATAAAATCCTTTAAAGAAAACCAGAGAGTGATGCAAACCATAAGAGACTCCTAACTATATGGAACAAACCGAGGGTTGCTGGAGGGACGGTGGGTAGCAACATGGGGTAATTGGGTGATGGGCATTAAGGAGGGCATTTGGTACAATGATCACTAAGTGTCGTATGCAACTGATAAGTCACTAAATTTTACCCCTGAAATATAATACATTATATGTTAACTAAACTGATTTTTTTGTTTAACTAAACTGATTTTAAATTCAAGAAAAAAGAAAAAGTGAATGGCTAAATAAGAACATAAGAAAAATAATAGATAGCACTAAGTGCTCTGTATATAATTAAAAGAATGAAGAGATAGTGATTGGTTGTCCAAGGAAACTAGCCTTGGAAGTTGATATTTAAATTGAGATCTGAGGGGATCCCTGGGTGGCTCAGCAGTTTAGCGCCTGCCTTTGGCCCAGGGCGCGATCCTGGAGTCCCAGGATCGAGTCCCACGTCGGGCTCCCGGCATGGAGCCTGCTTCTCCCTCCTCCTGTGTCTCTGCCTCTCTCTCTCTCTCTCTCTCTCTCTCTATGTCTATCATAAATAAATAAATAAAATCTTTAAAAAAATAAAATAAAATAAAGCAACCTAAAAAATAAATGAATAAAAAATAAATTGAGATCTGAGTGCTGATAAGAAAGAAGAAATAGGCAAAATAAAGACCCCAAAACACAAACATTTTTGATGTAGTTGAGGAACCAAGAGATGTGGCTGATGTGGCTGAGCATAATGGGGAGGGGAAAACCCAGCAAAACATGATGTTGCAAAGCTGTACTTGAGCCAGATTGCTCATGATTTTGTAAACCAGGGTGAAGGGTTGGGATTTTATTCTAAGCAAAGTGAGAAATGAGTATAGGGTTTTGAGGAAATATGGTATTAATTGGCATATAACTTACCAGCAGCACTCTGACAACTGCCTACAGAATAGTCTTCAGGGGAGCTAGAGATGAAGAGCAGAGATAGCACACTTTTCAGAGGCAGGATTGCAGTGGTCAGGCAAAGAGGATGAGGGATGAGAAATGAGGATGAGAGATGAGGATGGCTTGGGCTAGAATGGTGGTGATGGAGGGGCAAAGAAGTGGATGGGTATAAGATATACTCTGGAAGTAGGGCCAGAAGGTTGTGAAATATAAGAGAAAGAGAGGAATCATGGATACAATCAAGCTTTGGAGCTTGAACACCTGAGATGAGGACAACTAGGACAAGGGCAGGTTTGGGGGAAGGAGAAGAAATCAAGAGTTCTGTTTTATCTATATTAAAATTAAGGTGTCTTTTAGACCTTGAAGTGGAAATATCAAGTAGGCAGTTGTAAATGCAAGTCTAGAACTCTCTAAAGGGGTCAAGACCAAAGAGTTAAATTTGAGCCTTCACCCAAGTCAGAGTTGTCATGTGGGATCATAAGAAAATACCAAGAGTGAGAGTATGAGAGAAGGATTGATCCTAGCAGAGGAGAAGGAATGGCCAGTGAGGTGGACAGAGGGGGTGGGAAACCGACAGCCTCTGATATGACAGATCTCCTTTATTGAGACAGGGCTCAGTCCTCAGGAACTGGACTTTTCCTCCTAAGGACTTTATTTCATCCTTCTCTGAAGAATTTCCCTTGGCCACTAGGAACTGCGTTAGCCAGAGATGCCTGGAAGGTTATGCCTGGAAGGTAATCCTTCTACTCGATCCTCCAAGGCAGCCTATACCCCATAATGAATGCAGGGATGAAACAGCCACACTCCTTTGCCTTTGGGTGCAAGGCATGTTCCAGAACTCTGGTGGAATAAAGCTAAGGCTAAATTTCTCACGAGATCAGATCTTAACCTTGATTCTTTCCCTGCTCTAATCTGCTTCCTCACACTTTTATAGGTTTCTACAGAGAGCACAGCCTCAATAAATTACAAAAATCTATGACTTAGGTTCTCTAAGATACATGGTGTCACAGAAGCCAAGGAGAAAGAAAAGGAAAAGGAAGTTATTTTTAAAAAGAAGATGCAGGCCAAATCCTAAGGGAAAGTTAAGCAAAATAAAAGCATAGAAATAACCACTGGATTTAGCAACATGAAAATCATCAGTGACCTCGGCAATAGGGGTGAAGCATTGGAGAAGAAACTCTGATTGATGTGGGCTATGGAGAAGCTGAGGAAAAGTGAAGATAATGGGTAATAGATAAATCTCTTAAGAACTTTCACTATGAAGGGATATTAGAAAACTAGCAGGGAGCTGGAGGGTTTTTCTTTGAAAATAAAAGATCAGGGCAGCCCAGGTGGCTCAGCGGTTTAGCACCACCATCAGCCCAGGGCATGATCCTGGAGACCCGGGATCGAGTCCCACATCAGGCTCCCTGCATGGAGCCTGCTTCTCCCTCTGCCTGGGTCTCTGACTCTCTCTCTCTCTCTCTCTGTGTCTCTCATGAATAAATAAAATCTATTAAAAAAATAAATAAAAGATCATACAGCTTATTTACATGCTGATGGAAATAATTATGCAGAGAATGAGAAACTGATATAAGGAGAGGGATCATTTCAGAATCAAAATCCTGTAGAAAATGAGAGAGGATATGATCCAAAGTTTAAATGAGTGCTGGCCCTGCATAAGAGTGGGGAGCCTTCACTGAGGTTCTAGGAGGGAAGGCGGAGAAGGTACATGCAGATCAGGGCCCTGGATGGATTTGGTAAGAGAAGGATGAGGGAGTTTTCCTGAATGAGAGTACCTTTTTTTTTTTTCAATGAAATATGAAACAAAACCATTTTCTTGGAGGAGGAGATAAACGAGGTTTGAGGAAACGTAATTTTGAAAAGCAATCTGGGCAAATGTGGTAGGGTAGCTGACAGCCACAGCTGGTTTTCTGATAGAACAGCTCCAAAGAAGGTGATATAAAATGGATAGATGACCCAGGAAAAGGCACCTGCTTTGGAAGATACTTTAAATATATGGCTCTTTGGCTAGAAAAGGCTACCATGTGAAAATCTGAGCTCAACACCAAGACTATGACACATAGAAGATGAAGAGGACTCAACTGAAGATCTCAAGAATTAAAAGATTCTAAAGTTAAAACTAGGATAAAATGAATGAAACCAGAATGATTCTCGACAGAGAAAGGTAACTAAAAGAAGATTCATTTTTTACCTTTAAATTCATAGAGGTGATGGTAACTCCAAAGACTGTGGGTTATCCTCTGTCACTATGGCGAATACATGAGTTTCAGCCTAGATTACATAAATTATACAGAAGTTCCAGAGACACTATAACAAGGACTAAATTTCCCTTGAGAAATACTTCAAGACTCAACTTCAATGTTGTATTAATTGAATCATATTTATTATATGTGTATTATGCGCACGATATTCTGAATGCTAGAGTGGCAAGGACACCCACGGTTTCTCTTCACACTGCTTATACGTTGGGAGGGGAGAGAGACAACAAATAAGCAAACAGATCATTTCTGTTAGTGTTAAGTGCCTCATGGAAAGGAAAGAAAATGGGTTAATGGGTTGGAAAGTAGCTCAAGGTTGGGGTACCTGGGTGGCACAGTCGGCTGAGCATCAGACCCCTGGTTTCCGTTCAGGTCTGATCTTGGAGTCCTGAGATTAAGCCCCATGTCAGGTTCTGTGCTCCATGTGGAGTCTCCTGGAGTTTCTCTCTCCTTCTGCTCCCCACCCACCCACCCACCTTGTGCTCACTCTCTCTCACCCTCTCTCAAATAAATAAATAATAAATAAATCTTAAAAAAAAAAAAAAAGGTAACTCAAAGCCAGATTGGGCCATTAGATAAGACCTCTCTGAGAAGGCGATATTTGAGGTGAGCTAATTGGGATGCCTTGACAAGTTGTTTGAGATGAACTATTTGAGGTGCCTTGACAAGGCTATTCCAAATGGGATTCCATTCACAAAGGGTTTCAAAAATACCATGCAGTGTTTCACTAGTAACACTCTGTGGTTATGGGTAGTTCCTGAGGGAGGGCTTTAGCCATATAAGAGACAGCTACTGGATGAGTTTGAAACTCATGTTATATTTATAATTTTCTTTTTTTTTTTTACATTTATAATTTTCTATAATGAACTTTCTGTTGACGTATTCAGAATATAACTCTCCTGTCCTTTGGAAGCTAGCATATTGCCATAGATTGAAAGACACCATTTCTCCAAAGTGGTTTCTCATGGTACCATGACCAGGGATTATAGCATCTTACAATCAGGAAGAACTTTTTTTGTTTAAAGATTTTATTTATTCATTTAAATCAACGGAGGGGACCAAGGGGAGGGGCAGAGGGAAAAGGAGAAGCAGACTCCCCGCTGAGCAGGGAGCCCAATGCAGGGCTTGATCTCAGGACCCTGGGATCATGACCTTAGCTGAAGGCAGACGTTTAACCCACTGATCCAGCCAGGCCCCCCAGGAAGAACTTTTATAAGTCACCTGGTACAGCATATAAAATGCAAGGAGGCAACTATATACCTTCCTTATATACTCATTCAGTAATAGGCAGTTCTTTCACTTCTTAGGAAGTGTTCCTTACTTTTTTTATTTATACATTTTTTGTTTGTCAGTCTCTCTCTAGCTTCTAACTCTTCCCATGGCAGTCATTAAAAAATAGCTCTATTCCCCCTCCTTTCTGCCACATAATAATCTTTCAAATATTTGAAGATTGCTATCATATTCCCCCTGAATTTGTTCCATTCTTCTTTAACCATTTCCCTCAGGACATAATTTCCAGACCTCTCACTGTCTTGGTCACCCTCTCATTTTTGTAAGCACACCCCTCTCTGGAAACATGGCGCCTAGGGTGAGACAAGGAAATGTGATCGCCTAGCATGGATGCTGGGGAGACCACAGACTCTCCCTCGGGCAGATGACTGCACTTCTATTAATGCAGCCCAACATGGCATGCCCTCTTTCAGCAGCGGGGCACATTGCTGTTGCATAATTGATCTTGTGTGTGGCCATCAAAAACCCACGGCCAAAGAGATAACTGTGAAGGAGATAACCCACATCCTGGGCTTGTGCAATTGAATTCTTTTCTCAAATGTAGGAATTTAGTCATCCCTGTAAAAATTGCATCTTGTTGGTTTTGGCTCAAAAGAATTTCCAATGAATGTGATGCTGTCACTCTAAATTCAAAGTCTAAAACTGGACAATGTCGGTGGGCATACTAGATCTGTTTCTCCCATCCCCATTTTGGTTAATGCACCCACCATCCTTGTAATCCTATCAGCTGTTCTGACCAAAGTTTGGAATCGCCTAGAATTTCTTTCTCTCTCTACACCCAAAGTCAGTCAGTCACCATTCCTAATCTCAAAATTCCTTTTAGGTGCATCTTTTTCAGGTGTATCTCATTGCAATCACCCTAAAACTGTAATCGTTACTGCCTGCCTGCAGAATTACATAGCCAAAGAATGTAAAGAATGGGATGTGTGTAAATGGTACTTAAATTTCCTTTCTCCAGTCCTACTACATTTTATATAAACTGCTGCCTAAATAACCAGTCCGTGAGGAATTGCCCTACCCAACAATGTCCTAAATGTTTTCAATCTCCCTATAGTCTTTTCTGCATCTTAGCATATTTGTCCCAAACAGTGTCTGTCCCAACTTTTCCTAAATTTAATTTATTTGATTGTATAGGCCTATTCATACCTCTAAGTTACAGCCTATCTGTATCCCCCCACCCTTGAAATACATGGATGTGTTTCCTCCTACTATATACTGTCTATGATAATGTGTTGCCTAATAAAAAATATATTATTGTTCAGAATGATCATGTATGTGCACATACATGCATGTATATATATATATATATATATATATTCACACACACAGTGGAATTGTCTTGTATGTATGCATGGAATTCTCATTTTAAATATTCTTATTCTGTTGGTATTCACACTGTTTAGTCAGTATTGCACGGTCAGCAAAGCACAGGATTTGGAGACCATCTGCTCTGCAATGTACTAGCTTTGTGATCTCAGGCAAGTCAAATTTCTAAGTGTCAAGGTTTTTTGGGGGTTTTTTTGTTTTGTTTTGTTTTGTTTTGTTTTTAAATGGGGATCGGGTACCTGGCTGGCTCAGACAGTAGAACATGCAACTCGTGATCCTAGGGTTGTGAGTTCAAGCCCTATGTTGCGTGTAGAGATTACTTTTAAAATATAGGAATACTAGTATCTACTTTTCAAGGCTGTCTTAAGAATTAGAGACAATACAATAAAGTACCTGGAATATAGCAGATATTATAAAATGCTAAATCTGATCTTTTAGATCCAGAAGACCCTAATACAAAATGTTGGACATACACGGTGCTAGAAATTCCGTAGGTGCTTCATAGATATATGTTTAGTTTTCCAATTTTAAACCTGTTTTCCTTTTTAATTTCTTCAAATTTTTATTTAAATTCTAGTTAGTTGGGCAGCCCGGGTGGCTCAGCGGTTTAGCACCACCTTCAGTCCAGGTTGTGGTCCTGGAGTCCCGGGATCGAGTCCCATGTCAGGCTCCCTGCATGAAGCCTGCTTCTCCCTCTGCCTGGGTCTCTGCCTCTCTCTCTGTGTCTCTCATAAATAAATAAATAAAATCTTTAGAAAAATAAATAAATAAATAATAAATAAATAAATTCTAGTTAGTTAACATATTGTGTTATACTGGTTTAAGCAGTAAAATTTTGTGATTTATCACTTACGTATAACACCCTGTGCTCATCATAATAAGTGCTCTCCTTGATAGCCATGCCCCATCTAGCCCATCCCGCACCCACCTCCCTCCATCAGCCCTCAGTTTTGTATCTGAGGGCTATCATGAAGAGTCTCATGGTTAAAACCACTTTCTTAATGATTTCTAACTAGTTTTTTCAAAGATTTCTAAATTCAAAGCCACTTTTAAAAAATTGAAATGTAATTGACATATAACATTTTTTTTTAAGACTTTACTTATTTATTCATGAGAGACAGAGAGAGAGGAAGCAGACACAGGCAGAGCGAGAAGCAGGATCCATGCAGGGAGCCCGATGTGGGACTCGATCCCAGGACCCGGGCTCACACCCTGAGCCAAAGGCAGACACTCAACAGCTGAGCCACCCAGGCGTCCCGACATATGACATTTTGTAAGTTTAAAGTGTGCAGCATGTTGACCTGATACATACATAAACTGCAGCCTGATTACCACCATAGCTTTAGCTAGCACCTCTGTCGGGTCATATAATTATCTCCTTTTTGTGCTAGGAACAATTAGGATCTAGTCTCTTAGCAACTTTGTAGTTTTTAATACAGTTATTATTGACTCTAATCACTATGCAGTGTAGGATGACGTATTATCTACTAGTTCGTATCTTTAAACAAGGTTTCCCCAATTCCCCCACCCCCCAGCCTCTAGTAACCAACATTCTGTTCTCTCACAGCCATTTTTCGATGACATTTTCAGAGAAGAGAAAAACGGCCACAGAATCATGACTTTCTGCTAACTCGTTAATTTTGGTGGGAAAAAAATTTTTTTTATTCTTTCTAGTGATAATGTGTTTCAGGATTCTGTTTCCATTAAACTGTTACTTTACCTTAGTTCTTCAGTTATTATAATAGGTTTCTATATTTCCTGCTCCCACTTGGCATATACGTCCTTCTCCAGGAAGCCACCTTCCTTTTGTAGTTGTATGGCACTGTGTGCTTTCTATGACCAATTATTCTGCTTCATATTTTAGTGACTGATTTACCTCTACTATTACGTTGTGATTCATCTAACATTCAAAGAACAGGGTCTGGAACATAATAGTTGCTCAATAAACGATAGTTGAATGCTGCAAGCTAATGGTTAGATCATTTCTGTAAGCTAATGGTTCCCACTGAGGAATACTCATTATGGCTCCATGTCTTTTTTTTTTTTTTCTTTAATTGAGTATCTGTTGAACTCAGTCAGCTCCAATCTTCCTGGCTTGATTTACTTCCTTCTAAGGGTCTGCATGCTTTCCTTATTCTAACTCTCTGCTCATTCTGAGTAACCCCTATGCTTAATTCAGTGTAGTGCCTGCCATCATATGTATGCCTAGAACTTGCACCAGGCAACATAATTAAACCTAACACTTAATTATGCTGTGTTTGTAGCTGTTAATTACACTTGAAAACTCTGTGCTATTTATTTTGTCTTTCGATTGCTTATTTGATTTTTAAAATGATATCTATGACTAACTTGGATAAAAACATTTTTAAAAGTGTTAAAAACAAACAAACTGAGTTCAGGGGTGACTGGGTGGCACAGTTGGTTAAGCCCCTGACTCTTGGCTTCTGCTCAGTCATGATCTCAGGGTCGTGAGATCGAGCCCTGGGTCACTCACGCTCAAGGCAGAGTCTGCTTAAGACTCTCTCTCCCTCTTCCTCTGCCCCTTATCCCCTCTAAAGATAAATACATACATCTTTTTTAAAAAATGAGTTCAAATGTCCATTTTATCTGGTTGTCTTTTGAACTAAATCATGCTTGATGATACCATTTGGAAATGAGCTATTAGATCATTTGCCTATAATAGATGTGTATATGTTTTAGCTAGTATGTGACCATTAATCCTTAAATTATTTAAGGATAATGAATATTTCCATTCACTATACCTAAGTAATGCACAGTACAATGTCAGGTTCTGTAAACTATTTAATAAAAATAATTGAATCAAATCAATGAGAGAAGACTAATGGAATTTTTTAATGGGGTTTTTATATTTTTTAATAGCATGTGTATGACCAAGGTATATCTGGGAGAGGGTAGCATTATAGCTCACTGCTAATTCTTAGCACTGCCTTTTTAAAATTTCTCTAAGGAATCTGTGGCATCTTTAAAACTATAGGGTTTTTTTACAAAAAGATTTGATCGATTTATTCATGAGAGGCATGCCGGGAGAGGCAGAGACATAGGCAGAGGGAGAAGAAGCAGGCTCCCTGTGGGGATCCCGGTGTGGGACTTGATCCTATGACCCCGGGATCATGACCTGAGCCAAAGGCGGATGCTCAGACACAGAGCCACCCAAGTGCCCCTAAAACTACAGTTTAATACAGTTGCCAAATGCTTCTCCTAAGTCCAGCTCTTCCTGCAAGATTCTGTTTATTTGAATAATTTTGCAAATTTCAAAACTATTATTTAATAGTTTTAACTACTAGAAGTTGCAGCAACTTCTTAGTATATAATCAGATTTAGCAAAACAATTGTAATTTCACTGGAAAGACAGGCAAAGGTTCCAAGGTCCAGCCTGGCATCTAATCACTGAAGATCTCGGCAACTAAGCCCTGTGCCCTTGGAGCCCAAAGTTAAACCCAGTGTCGTGGAATTGGCAATTCCTACTCATCCAGCGTAAGATGGATTTTCTGATCAGCATTTGTAGTAAAATCATTAACAAAGTGTTACCTGTTAGCATCCTGTCAGAAGCTTCTTTTTTTAATTTTTATTTATTTATTTATTTATTTATTTATTTATTTTTATTTATTTATTTTTCTGTCAGAAGCTTCTTAAGGAAGAAAACAGAAGAAACAGAGACGAGAGTTTCACATTATCAGGAAGGAGGAATTACGACACAGAACTGACATTCAGTTAAAATGTAAGACCTGAAGGGTTTGGAAGAGTGAAGCATTTGGATGCTTACGTGAGGGTAAGGGCCAAAGTCTTCCGAGCAAGCAGTACGGTGAGGCGTCCCGTACAAGGTAACGTTGGCACAACTTTAGGTGCTGGGAGTAACGAAGCATGTTTTAGAGACGAGGCAAGTGGGGCATAGAGAGATGAGCAGAGTCGTTTCACATCCCCCAGCGGGCAAGTGAGAGAAGAGGCTTGAGGGTCCTCCAGACACCTGACTGCCAGCTAGTCGGAAAGCTGAAGTTCCAGAAAGGGTGCAGGAGGGTGCAGGAGGCTTACCAGAGGCCCGGGGGGGGGGGGGGAGCAGCAGAGGCAAAGGAAGAAGGCAGGAGCTTGGAAAGGAGGAACTGCCTAGTACCTCTGACCTGGACAGGATGGAGCGAAGCAGGACAGTAAATCCCCGCTTGACAGAAGGGCCAGGTCAGAAACAGAGGCTTTACCTACTTGATGGGGGAAGAAGAGATTTCCCGTGGTAAGGCAGACAAATGCTGACAACCAGCACGGGGGACATCAGTTCCCTACTGTCGCCTGGGACACCCGAGGAGGGAGGGGGCAGCCAGCCTAGCTCACCCCACGGATGCCCGCTCCCTGCGCTCTCAGGGCCGCCTTCTCCTACGTCTCTGGCTACAGATGCTCCCGGCCCAGGACAGTTCTCCCTCGTGGCGCTTTTCAGAAATGTTATGTCCCATCTCAGGCTTTCCCCACTAAGTCCGAGGCTGGGGACACGTGGAGACGGCCGTCCTCTCCCACTTGGCCAACACCCAGCAGTGCGGCACCCACCCCGGCTCGCCCAACTGCTGAACAGGGCTGGGAGGAAGCAAGCGGGCCGCGGCGGGGCCCAGGGCGAAGGCCGTGGACCGGGTACGGGCCACCGAGGAGGACGGTAAAGCAGGAGAGGGAGAGAGGAGAGACACAGCAACGAACTCCCAGACCACCCGGCTCTGCTCAGCTCGGCCTTATTTGCTGTCCACGGCTGATGGTCCGGGAAGGGCTCCGGGACACCGTATCTAGGCCCCAGGCGGCCGGGCCTGCGAGCCTCGGAGGGGCCCGCACCGGTACAGGTGCCGGCCACCGGGGCAGCTGGTGAAGCTGCACCCTGCAAAGGGCTCCCACCCGCCCGCCCAAGGCCCCGTGCTGTGGTTCACCAGGTGCCCCGCACCAGGGCACGACCCGGCCTCGGGCCTCAGGGGAAGAGCTTCTCTGAGCGCTGCTGCCATCCCAGCACTTGCCACCGAACGACCGGCCATCAACTCATTCTTTCCCATGTCATCAGAAGGGACTGAAATGTCCCCAAGTTTCACTAGTCAAATAAGCAAAGAAAGAAGAGGAAGGATCTCGTATTTTCTAAAGAACCTCCTCCCGTTTTGCCCCAGTTGCCACTTACACCAGTGACCGTAAGAGCAGCTGTAACTTCGGGAAGTTCCTCTGTGCCTGGCATTGGGCTTCCCCTCTGTCAACATTTAGCTTCATCCTCAAACGAGAAGACGGCGTCCGTGTGTTTTCCACATCTGCATCCTTGGGACCAGCACAGACCCAAGAAGACCAAACTCATATGTAAACAAATGGTCAAGTAGGGTCAATCCATGTGGCATTCAAACCTACTATCTTTAGGCAACCCAGTTTCTCTTTTTCTTTTCTTTTAAGATTTTATTTATTCATTCATGAGAGACAGAGAGAGAGAGACAGGCAGAGGGAGAAGCAGGCTCCATGCAGGGAGCCTGACGTGGGACTCGATCCCGGGTCTCCAGGATCAGGCCCTGGGCTGAAGGCAGGCGCTAAACCACTGAGCCACCCAGGGATCCCCCAGTTTTTCTTTTCAGAACTACAAATTGAACACCCCACCCTGACAAATTTTACACTAAGTATATAAATAATGAAACAGAGCTGAAAGCAACCTTGAAAGAGACTTCATGTTATAGACATATTCACTGGTTGAGGGACCTTGACAAGTGACCTAACCTCTTACTGAACCATATGGGCATTTTATTAACAACGTGAGGGTAGTAACTTCCTTGAGCACAATTGAACACAATTGCTAGCATTGTGCCTGGCTCTCAAGAAATGATTGATGTTGTTATTCTATTTGCTACCATTATACGAGTGCTGAAATTTAAAAGTATCATTTTTGCTTTAGCAACTTGAAAAATATCGAGATTATTTTAATATTTTGTAGAAAATATGACCAAATATCAGAATATTGGGGCAAACCGGACTTCCTATGATGATTTAAAAAAAAAAAGTCTAGTCCAAAAGGCAAGCACAGTATGGACCCCTCCCTCCCCCCCTGCAAAATGCAGTAGGGGGATACTTTCTCTTTTTTTTTTTTTTTAAGATTTTATTTATTTATTCATGAGGGACACAGAGAGAGAGAGAGAGAGAGAGAGATGTAGACACAGAGAGAGGGAGAAGCAGGCTCCATGCAGGGAGCCCGAGGTGGGACTTGATCCTGGGTCTCCAGGATCACGCCCTGGGCAGAATGTGACGCTAAACCACTGAGTTACTTGGGCTGCCCGGTAGGGGGACACTTTCAATACTTTGTAATAAAAAGATAGGATTTGAAGGAATACAAGAAAGAGTTCAAACTAACTTTTGAAAAAAAAAAAAAAACAATCGGGTTTTATTAGAAAATGATCAGAATAAGAATGATGACCTTAGAACTATGACAGACCTACCACCAGGTTGTAAAGATCACGAGGACACTTTGTGGCTTCGATCAGTCGTCCACGTGTCAGCTGGAATGCCACGTGTCCTACCTGCCTTCTCTGCTGTCCTCTCCCTAGCACTGACCACTGCCTTGTGTCCTGCTTGTTCTGCTTGATTGTTTCTTACAGCTCTACTGGCTGGAATGGAAGCTCCACGAAGGCCGGGATTTTCATCTGCTGCTGAATCACCAGTTCCTAGTGCCTGAGACACAGACGGTGCTCACTACTTAGGTACGGATTGAGTAAATGAAGGCAGAAATTGAGACCCAGGGGGATCAAGCATCTTTAATTTAGCTGGTAAGTGGCTGAACCAGTTAAGATATCCAGGTCTCCCAAATGCTCCTCCAGGGCGAGCAGCCCCTCTTACCTCTCTCTTTTCTGAAACTATCACCTGTCCGCTCTGCTAGAAACTATGGGAACGACTGTGCAGTATTTCTGAACTATATGAACAATCTATATCTTTGGAAGGTTTCCAGCACATTTTATTCAAGCTGCTTCTAGAACTTCCATTATAAAGTGGAGATTGACTTTTTTTTCAAAATTCCACAACTGGGGAGATGCTACATGAAAAAAAAAAAAATTGCTAGTTCATGAACAGCTAAACAATAATGGCATTTGCCTGAATCTGACTTGCAAAGCGCTTTAAAGGTAGACCACAGGAAGCCTACTTTCTAAATCCGTTGAATTCTTCTTTGAAAGGAAGGGCTGAGGGGCGCCTGGGTGGCTCAGACGGTGAAGCCTGAAGCCCTCCAGCCCAGGTCATGATCTTGGGGTCCTGGGATCGAGCCCCATGTCGGGCTTCCTGCTCAGTGGGGAGCCTGCCTCTCTCTCTCCCTCTGCCCTTCTCCCAGCTTATTCTCTCTCTCTCTCAAATAAATAATTTTTTTTTAAAAGGTAAGGGCTAAGCTTAGCCAGCTCCCTATTTTAGGAAGTTGTGAGCAAACAGATGTCAAAATTTAAGGACTTTCATAAATAAAAGGATAAGGAGGAAAGGACTGGGGGAGCTATGAGAAGATGACACAGTAAGGATAATCAGACTCAGGCTTTTTTCCCTGAGGAAATGTATTTTACAGTCTTTAATGTTTTTTTACTAAACAGCTATTGACCAAACATGAAAGAATACATAAAACTTTGAGCCATGTAAGAGTTAAAAAAAAAAAAAATTGAACCGCCACATACCTGGAGGAGGATGGCACCCGGAGGCTTACTCTTATACTCTTACAAAATAAGAAAGGCAACTAAGAAAGTGGAAAATATGGGCCAGAGGAGACAATGGGTCCAACTCAGGGAAACCACAAAGTGATGCCCTCACCTCAGTATCCAGCAAACCTACATGCTAATCAGCTTAGACAGGGGCAGGGGGGTGGGGATCCGGGGGGGGGGGGAGGAGTCACTCCACGGAAAAGCACATTTGATAGAACATGTAAGATAATCAAGTTTGAAATAAAAGGAAGCCATGACAAAGGCAAAAGATGCAGAATGAAAGAAAGGTGAATGGAAACTCCAAGGCAACAGAAACGGTACGTGAAGAAGAAAATGTAATAATCATGAGACATTAATCAACTCTGCATGAAGGTTATTTAATTAATGAGACACATTTCAGAATTCTCCAAGAGACAAAATATTTAACCACGGTTTTAACGGGATGCGGCCTAAGTGGTGTACACATCTTATAAAAGTAAGAAGTTTAAAATTTCTGGCGAGGAGGAGGGAGGGAGAGCTGAAGGTGGATTAGAGATGCTGACACAGTCATCATACAGAGTAAAAAGAGACTGTCGCTGGGAAGAGAAGAAACGAAGGTGCAGCAAGTCTAAAAGATGGAGAAACGAAGTATGCCAATGGTGTTTGGAAGAATGAAGGAGAGTGATATCTAACATGGACAAATGAAGGGGAAAAAATGAGTGAGAAATGTTTATAAATGGAGATCAGGTTTTGGGGTGAGGCAGAGTGGAACAGAAGATAGCAGCTTTCTATTATAAGCCTTCTGCAGTACGTGATTCTCTTAAAACAATGCACTGGGTTACTTTAATGGGAAACAAAAATCGAGTAGGAGAAAATTAACTCATGGCTCAGTCAAACCCTAGATTCTTTTGCACAGAAACTCCTCTGTCCTATTAGAAAAGTCCAAATCTTTGTCCTGTAACCATATGTGCACTTTTGAAAGTGACCATTAAAAGGAGGAGTTTGTATTACTCTGTTTTTCGAAAAGATGTGGCCACAGGTTACAAGTTCAAATAATTTTATGACTCTGAAAGGAAATGAGGTAGGTGAAGGTAAGAAGATAGAGTTTGGGTTTTGTGTGTGGGGTTTTTTTTTTTTTTTTTTTTTTGATAACTCTGAATTCAAAACTAATGAACTCCAGTGACTTTACAGTTATAGGTTCTTTCAGTGCTCAGTGACAGTTTAGAAGTGAATACAAAGAAAACTGCAAAACTAATACCCCTTGCCTACTCCCAACCTCAAGATCTTTAGCAGCTGAAGTTTCGCGTTGTTGGGCAGAAACGTTTAACAGGGGCATCTGGGATTCATTCGTGTCAGCTAAGAAGGGTATTCTTTATTTAAAATACTAACCTTCTTTTAAAGACTGCTTCAGAAGAAATGAATGTGTCCTCCTTCCCGTCCCCCGCCAGCACTCCCATTTCAAAGTTCAGCCCGCCCTAGGAAATTGAAAAGGAACCCCCTTGCTACATCCAAGAAGGTTTCTTCATTCCATATGCAGAAGCTTCAGGATAGTCTCCAGGGCGAACAGCATCTCCGGGACCCTCAATCCCACTTCCAGATGGAGCCCCCAAGGTAGACAAGCAGATCCAGGCTCTCAACCCTTTTCCAGATGACAGCCTCCAGAAAGATGAGTGTGGCAGAGACCTAATCCTCCGATTCCAGCTGTGCACACCAATAAGCTGAAACCTCTTCTTCCCTACCATATGTAGTAATCCCCTACGGGAGAAAGCTTTTTGATGCCTCTCCAACAACACTCCACAGTAAGTCTCCCGGGAGCTAAGGCCCCAGAGATCAAAGCTTTATTTTTCTCTCACCTCTTTTCTCTCTTCCTTATTTTCCAACCTCAATCCCAAAAGATACGCTGTTCCTCACCTGGGTCAAGGTGCTTATCTCCGGGCACACCTTGCGGATTTGGTTATTCTGGAGATCTAGAGTCTTCAGGCCAGGCAGCTTACTTAATGCTGAGGGCATCTTTGTTATCCCCTTCCCATTCAAGGTAACGATCTTGGTGTCTTTACCACCCTTCAGTGCTCTTATTAACAATCTTTCAGTCATGGGCTTGGAAGAAGGGGAAGGTAACCATTAGGGATCAAGTTCCTTATTGTGCACCTTTCTTTAGAACCTCTAACTACAGAATGGGTGTGCCATGGAAACCAAAACATTCCGAGATCTACCATGTTGAAGACAGGAGGCATCAGATAGTTTCCTCTGAAAAAGATCCCGAGAGAAAATAGCTGCTTCCAGGTTTGGAGCGGGAAATGTACAAGAGGAGCCTAGGGTGTCTTACGCCAGGGACATGCAAGTTTTCAGACTCATGAGATCACACATCAAAAGGACACAAAAACCAACTGCTAGAGGCTCCCATTGGTCTAAAATGGGAAATCCGAGGATCAGACAGAGTAAAGCGAGACATGTGAAAATACATTAAAATCTGAGAGTTCATAATGGTATTTTAAAAATAAAGGAAACTCATTGATTACAAAGGGATTGCTAGATCACTGAGTCGGCAAGTTGATAAAGAAAAAAAGGAAGCATTCTCTTTTCTAGTACAAGTGCATTTTAGTGTAACTTAAGAGTTAATGAAGTTTCTAGTCAAAGGAAAAATTAAAGCTAATAAATGAAGGAAAAATAAATTTAGAAAAATCACCATTTTTGTAAATCCTGATGAAATAACCGACCTCACAAAAATCATAACTAGATGCTAAGAGCATCAGGTAAGAGGTTGATGAGAACTTTATAAGCAAGAAGTCAGGCTAATAACTTAAACCCTTATTCAGTTTTAGCATCATTAAAATTGAGACAGCCACATGCTACAAGTTTCGTGTTATGATGCAGAAAGAAGTACACAGCACCTACTTATGAAATATTCTTGCCTAAAAATTGAATCTGAACCTAATCATGTATCCAGATCTAACTGCCATTTACAGAAAATATGAGTACTAGGGAACAAGCTAAACTCATCTCAGGGAAGCAGTGAACCAAATCCAGAACATAAGAAATTCTGCAGAGCAAATGACATAAGGTTCAACCAACAAATCAATGGCATTAATAAAAAGGAGGAGAAATGGTTATGAAATAAATGAGACAAGAGAAATTACAGCCATATGCAATATGGGGACCTTGTTCGGATCCTGATTTGAATAAGAATACTGTGGAGTCAATTGGGGAAATGTGATCATGGACAGGGTATTAGATGATAGGAATTGCTAATTCTGTTATGTGTGATAATGGTGTGCTGGTAGTATTTTTTAAAATGCACTTACCATCTAGAAATGCATCTGAAATTTTCAGGCGAAATGACGGATGTCTTGAATTTTCTTTAAAATAACAGGGGGAAAAAAATAAAATAAAATAAAATAACAGGGGGAAAGTGAGTGGAGAAACATCAAACTTATTAATGCTTAGTAATGGGTGTGTATGGGCTCATTATATTTTTCTTTTTATTCAAATAAAAGATTAGGACAAAAATAAAAATAACAGGAAGTGGGAGGAGCTGAAACCAGTGGTATTTGATTATTATTGGAACTCATAGGAGTCAGTTTGAGGCTTAGAGGCATTTGCGATATACGTATATATTTATATTTGTATACTTACACTTTACATATTGATTTTGGTTGTAAGAGTCCTAAAGAATAATCATTACATCAGTATCATAATAGCAAAATAAGAGGTGCTGATTAATAGTGACTTTCAGTTGCTAAAATAAAATCATTTTTCTGCCACTTCATCGCTGTGCTGTCTTAGCTCTTCCAAACCTATCTTCCAGCTTCTTTCCTTTGATACTGTTGTGGCTTCTGGAGAATAATCATGTTGTTACTATCAGACAAATTGATCATAGGCTTTAAAAAGGAAATCCCATGGACACTCATGTCCTTTGAAGTAGCTGTGTGCAGCCAGTGCCCCAGCGGACACTATGCAAACACTGGTAACTTATTGCTGCTGTGAACAGGTCGACAGGCCCCACGGGGCAAGCTGCTACTGCTTTATATTAATTTGCTTAACCTAGAATATCTGGTAAACATTCTTGATTCCTCCTCTTCTCTCACTTCCAACGTGCCGTCAGTCCTTTGTTCCAGTGATTGATTGCTGGGTAGCAAACCACTGTAAAACCTGGCTTAAAACATTTATTTTATTCACAGATCTACAATTTGGGCGGGGCTCAGTGGAGAAAGCTTGACAGTGTTGCTCTCGGGGACAGCTGGGATGACTGAAAGGCTGAGGTGGAAATCATCTGAAGAAGGCATCTCACTCACCTATCTGGTGGTAGGTTCTGGGCAGTCAGCTGGAAAACATCTACACCCAATCTACCCAAGGTGGCTTGAGCTTCCTCCCAATATGGTGGCTTAATTCGAAGGGTGAGCAGCCCAAGAGAGCAAGTGAAATGGAAGCCATAGGACTTCAAGACCTAGCTCCGTATCGGGTGGCATCACCTCTACCTCGTCCTGTTCATCAGAAGCAAATCACTGAGAAGGGCCCATATTCAAAGGAAGATGAACTAGACCCCACTTCTTGATGGTAAGTGGACATGTCTTAAAAGTCACCACAGTCCACCCCCTGGCCATGAGTTATTTATATTCCTTCAACACATACGACAGAAGAGACTTTCTCCCAAGAACCTCCTTCCCCCAAATTTCATCTGTTTGGAGCATCACATTGTCAATCTTGTCATCTAAATCACGCACAAAGGTGGATGCCGCTCGCTCCTTAAAGGCAGTTCCTTGAGTCCATTTCAAGGACAGTTCATGTTGATCTGAAGACTTATGAACTGAAGAGACGTGTTATCTTGTCCTCACATACCCAGAAGGTATCAATGGGTGAGGTGAAACAGGCAGGCCGTAGACAGTGCCCCTCAAAAAAGGGAAAAATTGGAGGCACAAGGAAGCCCTGGTTTGTAGCAATTCTGGAACCCAACTGAGTACATGTTGTCAAATCCTTCATTAATGTTCAGTCCTACTGCCTGGGCCCCTCTCTGGGCTCTTGAATTATCTTTCTTTTTTCATAAAATGTAGCCCATATTTGCTAAATTTTCTCAGCGTGCTTGTCCATAGAAGTTCAAGGGTCCTAAGACCACTTTTCATTTTTCACTTTCTTGGTAACAACTTTGATTTGTAATTCACGTACCACACAATTCACCCATTTAAAGTGTGCAAGGCAGTGGTTTAAATATACTCGCCAAGTTGTGCAGCCATCACCACAATCGATTTTAGAATTCTCATCACCCAAAAAGAAGCCTTATGTCTTTTTTTTTTTCTTAAGATTTTATTTATTTGAGAGTGAGAGAGAGAGAGCACAAGCAGGTGGGGAGAGGGCAGAGGGAAAGAGAGAAGCAGACTCCCCACCAAGCAGGGAGCCTGATGCGGGACTTGACCCTGAGATTGTGACCTTCAGATCAAGACCTGAAGTGAAGGCAGATGCTTAACTGACTGAGCCACCCAGGCGCCCCACCCTGTGTCCTTCAGCTATCACCCTCCAGTCCTTCCCATCTACTCCAGTGCTAGGCAACCACCGATCTCCTATCTCTATAGATTTGCCTGTTTGGGACGTTTATATAGATGGAATCATACAACACGTGCTCTTTTGTGACCGTCTTTCGCTCAGTGTCTCCAAGGTTCATCCGTGTTACAGCACGTACCACTACTTCATTCCTTTTTATCTAAAAATACTCTATCGTGTCGCCCTACTACCTTTTCTATCCATTTATCAGTTGGTGGACGCTCAGGGTTGTGTCTGCTTTTTGGCTGTTACGAATGATGCTGTGGACATGTGTGTAAAAATTTCTGGATTATCTACCTAGGAGAGGAATTGCTACACCATGGGGTACTCAAGAGGAACTAGCAGACTGTTTCCCAAAGTGGCTGCATCAGTTTACATTCCTACCAGCAGTATATGAGGGTTCATCCTTTCTTTTTTTTTTTTTTAAGATTTTATTTATTTGAGAGAGCAAGAGAGCGCGCAAATGGTAGTAGAGGGAGAAGCAGACTCCCCACTGAGCAGGGAGTCTGAAGTGGGGCTCAAAACAAGGACCCCGGGATCATGACATGGGCCAAAGGGAGACACTTGGCCAACTGATCCACCCAGGCGCCCCCATCTTTTCATTTCATAGTCACATTTGGGGGCACCCGGGTGGCTCAGTTAAGTGTACAACTCTTGATTTTGGCTCAGGTCGTGATCTTGGGGTCCTGGGATGGATCTCACCTCAGCGGGGAGTCTGCTTGAGGATTCTTTCCCTCTCCCTTGCCCCTCCCCCTGCTTGTCTTTTCTCTCTCAAATAAATCTTTTTTTTAAGTTATTCTGTCACATTTGATCCAAACTGATAATAGCCCCTTTAAAAACTTTATAAGCTTGTCTTGAGTTTATAATACGCTATATCAGACAGAAGCCTCACCCAGCATGTCTTTGCAAGAACTGTTCTCTGTTTTGGGTTTCCACGTGAAACTACTGTGGGACAATAGCCTTAAGAACTTGAGCAGCTCGCTCTCTCATGTGCTGACTAGAAAGCATCTTTAATCTTCCCGAGGTCTCAACAAAGGGTTTTACAGTCATGCCCTTGGCTTCCTCTTTCGACTTCATTTTCCTGACAGTTCCCTGATCTGTGCTCTGTCTGGAACTCATTTAATTCTAGCATCATTTACTGTCTGAAGAGGCTGGGAATAAAAAAAAAAAAAAATTTTTTTCAAACCCCCAAATTTGTGGCTCATTTACATTCTTCTTGCTTGCCTTTCTGCTCTTTTACCATAGGCAACTAGAAGAATCTAGATAGCACCTTTAACATTTTGCCTAGACATCATCGAGCTGACGAGATAGACTTATTTTCTGTGTTAATGCTGCTGGCATCATTGTTAAAACTTTCTGCTCCTATGTAACGAGTCACCTTTCTTCCAATAACCTAACAATAACATTTCCAATAATATTTTCTTCATATTCCTTTAAATTCTTGCCAGCAGCCTCCGGGGGTGACATCAGGTCTCTTCATAGACCCTTTTAGGGGTGCCTGAGTGGCTAAGTCAGATTTTGGCTCAGCTCGTGTTCTCGGGGTCCTGGGATCGAGCCCCGAGCTGGGCTCTAGTGTGGAGTCTGCTTCAGATGCTTCTCCCTCTCTGCCCATCCCTCCCAACCTCCACTCTGCTAACATACACTTTCTCTCTCTAAAATAAATAAAATCTTTTTTTAAAAGGGTCTTTTTTTTTTGAGATTTTATTTATTTATTCATGAGAGAGAGAGAGAGAGAGAGAGAGAAGCAGAGACACAGGCAGAGGGAGAAGCAGGCTCCATGCAGGCAGCCTGATGTGGGACTCAATCTCGGATCCCAGGATCATGCCCTGGGCCAAAGGCAGACGCTCAACCACTGAGCCACCCAGGCATCCCAAAGAAGACCCTTCTGACTTAACCTGAGTCCCAGTCCCAAAACCCATTACCTGGCTTAGGTATTTCATTATAGCAGCAAATTCTGTATCAGTTGAGACCAACAAGGATCATGGAGACTTTGGCCTTAGGTAATGGTGGGAGCCGATTAAGCCATCTATATAGGGCTGTTGCTGACATGTCTGGTGTGGTGCTTGCCCCAGGATTCGGAGACCCCGAAGGAGAAGATCTAGCAGAGGGGGAGGCTGCAGGCCCCACAGTTAATTCACACCAGTGAAGTGAGCCAGCAGATCGTCAACAGTACACATGCTAGTGACACTCGATGCCCTCAGGCGAATTGTCCAAGCTTCTGCTTGATCCGCGCCTTCCAAATTTTGTGCAAAATCTCTCTTATGGCCAGGACTTGGAAAGTATACACGGAAGGGGATTCTGAGACACAGTCTTAAGTTTAAATTGATCCAGTACAAATCCACCACACCGTCACCCTTCACACATATCTACTCCTCTTTCCAAGCAGAACTGCTTCCACGTTTCTTTCAAAAGGATTTTATACAAACTCTGATTTAGCACTTAATCCTTTGTATTACTGTTCTCGTCGTATTTCTCCCTTGCTTTATGTTTGAAGTGCAATCTCGACCACCATGCTTAGCACAGAGCAGGAATTCAGTAAATGTTCATTAAATTAAGGCGAATCTTAAGCTAAAAGGTTGTCTGAAAGAGTATATGAAGCCCACTAGTACCATAAATTAATGTTCATGAAAAGATAGGAGAAAAGACATAGTTTAAAACGTCACGTGACTATCTGTCAGTCCCTGTCCAGGACGCCTCACATACGAATATGAGTAGCAGTCACTGTCTTCAAGGGGTGTAGAGTCTAGAGGGAAATTATAAATGTAAGTCAGCCAGTAGTGTTTTCCAGTTTTACTGAGATGCAGCTGACATATAAGTTGAAGGTGTACAAAATGAGGGGATATGTGTAAATGTGGCAAAATGAGTATCACAGTAATCACATGCTCAGTATTACATGCTGAGCACCATTATAGCACTGAGGCACCTTGTTGGTTCAAGGAAGATTTCCTGCTGTTGACTGCTGAGTCTAGTCATAACAGGCTAAAAAGAATTAAGCAGCTGATGTAATAAATGTGAGGGGGTGTGGGGAATACATTTAAATAAAAGGGGTGTGAGAAAAATGTTCACAGGCATGAAATACATGGGACCCTGGGGAACATAAATCATTCTAGTGCATAAGTCTAAAGAAAGGAGTGATGGGAAGTGATGCTGGCGAGGTACCCAGGACCAGTCGGAAAGGACCTCCCTTAAATGCCATGTTACAGAGAGGACTTCATCCTCCAGGACTGGGAAGCCACTGGAAAGTTTAGGTTAGAAGATGTGCTCAGATTTGCATGTCTGGCAGTTCGCTTTGGTAGCATGAAGGGAGGGGGAGTAAAGGGACTAGCTCTGTGGGCAGGGACGCAACTACGGCATATTTGTACTATCCTAGGTGAGAGGAACAAGGGCTAGAGAAGAAATGATAGGGTATAATGTGGGTAAGTTGCCACTAGAACCTGATCTTGCAGGTGCATTAGTTTAGATGGGAACCACAATTTAGGGTGTGAAGTGGGGAAACGAGAGTGGGGTAACATTTGATACAAAGGGTGAGGCTATGGCACAAACCAGTTTATTAAGACCTTAAAAACCTAGGAAGAGAAATGTAGAAAAGAGGATGGGGTTTACTATTTCAGACTTGGGGATTTTTTCACTTGCATCTTAAATGTGCTCCCTATAAACACCCAGCTGAAAGGGCTGCTGAGCTCTGCTATAAGGGTTGGCCTCATGGAATGTTGGCATCCAGAGCTTTCCCAGCAACCAGAAATCAATCTATTTGCAGAAAAGAATTGAAAAATCACCAGTTTTTTTGAGAGAGCATCATCCTGTGAACTCAGCACAAAGCTAGGAACCTTAAGTTGAATGTTCATCTAGACGGAGCAAGTGACTTATGTAAACTTCAAGTCAGTCAAACTGGCTTTATCTGTCTTGTCATCAGTAAAATAACAAGAATACCAATCTATTCCACTGAGATTGTGTGGGAAATATCTAACTGATGATTATAAATTACTTTGGAAGTATACAGTGTTGTAGGAATGCTAAAATACATAGCATCCTAGAATCTCAAGGAGTTTCAAACAATCAGGAATTTTACTAACGCATTACCTAACATCTACAACACATCTACTAACATTTATTAACGTCTATAATACAAAAGAACCTGGCTAATTCCTAGGACAGGGGCCCCTGTGACAAATGAAAGGATTTTGAAAGCTACGGAAATGCATTAAAAACAGAAGTTCATAAACACAGGTTATGGCAGAAACCAACACTTTCTCGATTCGGTTTGGCAAGCTTATTTTGTCATTAAAACACGGTCTGAGACTTGGGGTAAAAGTTTTCAAACATGAGCAGATGCTTCATGTAGTAGTAACCTACTGTAGCAATTCTCTGTCCTGTGATTAAAAAAAAGCGGGTGCGGGGGGGAACATTGGCTTTCTCTTGGCTCATTTTCTTTTTTAAATATGGAAATGGAAGCTTTCTTTTAGAGGGTTTTGGATTCTCAGGATGTCTGGGTGGCTCAGTCGTTAAGTGTCCAATTCATGGCTCAGGTCATGATCTCGGGGTGTTGAGGTCGAGCCCTGCGTCAGGCTCCATGCTCAGCACAGTCCGCTTAAGACTCTATCCCTCCTCCTCCCTCCCCGCCCTAGAATAACTAAAGAAATCTTTTTAAAAAGATAAATAAAAATATAAGGGATTTTGGATTCTCAAAGGCCTGCCTTCTGAGGTCAGCCTTGCCATTTACTGGCATTGTGGCAATCCCAGACGCCCAGCCACTAAGTCACCCAGACGCCCTTGTACAATATTTTAAATAAAGATCCCCATCTTTTGTTAAATCTCAGTTGTGCACATACCATTTTGGGAGCTAAGGTGCCTTAATGATGTTCCCCAAATATTCCAGCTGTCTGCCTTAAGGACACATGCGTGGCAGGGCTGCACCTCTGGGTACTTTCCTGCTTGGGTGAGGCCATATGACAAATTCAAGCCAGCACTTTATAAGGTGCCTAAAATGCCTGCTGTGTCAAGGACCTGTCTCTCTGCTGTGACCTGCACTACACTATCCTTTATCCATCACCACTTCACCTGATTACTTAGATATCTGAATGCACTCTCATTAAAGGAGTCCAAATAGGGAACTGGGTGAGGATTTGTCAGCAGTGCTGTACAAAGAATTCTTATGTTGGCTCTGAGGTTAGAAATATACCTGTGGTCCACAGTATATGACTTTTTTTCTTTTTTTTTTTTTTTTGGTAAAAGTATGACTTTTACACAGGAAGCAATTTGTAAGAAATTAAGTTATCAACTCAATTTTGCCAAGTGAAAACATTCTAAAGAATTCACTTCCCTCTACTACCACCATAATTTCATCAGTGGACATTTTAAAGCCCTCTGGTAAAAAGAAAAAAGGATAAATTTCTTGACATTAAGTGAATTTGCTTTATGAAAAATCCATCATGTTATACAAAACTTTCTTATTTTTGCAAATGGTATCACCCTACAGAGCAGGATTAGATCACCACTAGGTTAGATGAACTTCTCAGATTCTACTTTAACAGACACACACACACAAATACATTTATTTTGGAAGTTTCTACCACAAATTAAATACATAGAAAACAGAAGAAAATGACCTATTAAAACTAAAAGGAGAAATGAAAGTATCAGGAAAGAGAACAGTGAGATAAAACCAAGCACAGTAAGGGAACATTGAAAAAGTCTACGGATAGAATCAAAGAACAAAAAGGTGAACCTAAGAGGGGACTGTATAATGATGATGAGGATTCTCAAGCCAAACAAGATTTTGGCTTGAGAACGAGGCACCCCTGACTGAGATACAAACTGTACTTTCCCAGGACAGCTGGGGAAGGCGGGGGGCGAGCCGGGTGCTTGTGCTGGCTGAGGGCCGCAGCCACTGTTCAGCCCTTGCTGAGTGCTGCCACGGGGAAATCCTGGCCCAGTGTTGACAGTTCTGATTTCTCCGAGAAGCAGAAACATGGATTAAGTGAAATCCCCCAGTTCTTAAATCTTACCGACTAATTCACTTTTGAATTCTCTTTGAATCCCTTTCAAACAAAACAATTTACCCCAAAGATACAAATGCAATGAAACGCCGGGACACCTGCACCCCGATGTTTATAGCAGCAATGGCCACGATAGCCAAACTGTGGAAGGAGCCTCGGTGTCCAACGAAAGATGAATGGATAAAGAAGATGTGGTTTATGTATACAATGGAGTATTACTCAGCTATTAGAAATGACAAATACCCACCATTTGCTTCAACGTGGATAGAACTGGAGGGTATTATGCTGAGTGAAGTAAGTCAGTCGGAGAAGGACAAACATTGTATGTTCTCATTCATTTGGGGAATATAAATAATAGTGAAAGGGAATATAAGGGAAGGGAGAAGAAATGTGTGGGAAATATCAGAAAGGGAGACAGAACATAAAGACTGCTAACTCTGGGAAACGAACTAGGGGTGGTAGAAGGGGAGGAGGGTGGGGGGTGGGAGTGAATGGGTGATGGGCACTGGGGGTTATTCTGTATGTTAGTAAATTGAACACCAATAAAAAATAAATAAATAAATAAAATTAAAAAAACAAACAAAATACCTGTCTCCACGGCGCTCAGCCTCCCGGTGCAGCAAGGGGAAAAGAGGAACAAGGATAACATCCTGAAAGATGGTCAAGGGAAGAGGTGTAGCCAGAACAGAGCCTAAAGAGGAGGAACCAACAGAATAGTGTTGCAAACGGCAAGACAATTTCAAGGAGCGAGTGGGCTACAGTGTTAAATGCGGCTGAGAGTTCCAGGAAGATACTAGGACCTGCTTTTGGAAGCAGTTTCAGTGGAGTGGTGGCATTAAATCCAGACTGTTGTGGGTATTCCTTGTGAAGCTTAGCAAAGGTGTTTTCTTAAATCACATTCATTCACCAATAATATCCAAAAAACCTAAAAAATGTTAAAGAATATCGTAACCAAACCTGAAAATTCTATTCTGGTGAAGAATCTTGATAGCTCAATTCCAAACAGAATATAAATGTCAAACTTTGAGGTAATGGATAGGAAGCAAAGCAAATACTCTAAGAATTTTTACCTTATTATCTCAGATGCTTCCTTAGTCTCATAATGTAGCCTACAAGCTACAGAAAATCCCTCTGCGCTGAATACCAAGGGCAGCAGTGAAATACCCCCTCATTCCAGCATCTCAGGCTCTGCTTTGTGAACCACCCTGACGACCCCACTTTTCCAAAACAAATCACTAGCCTTTCTATCACATGTCTGCATCCCATCCAGGTGACTTTGGGGCAGAAACAAAACAAAACAAAAACAAACAAACAAAAAAAAACAAAAAACACAGCAAAATAACCATTATTTTCATATTTATCATAAATTATAGAGCATTTGCTGAAATGCTAGGTTCATTATCTAAACTTCCATATTTGCTGTTATTCCCCTACTAAGTAAATGTTGTTATTCCTATTTTATAACAAGCAAACTGGAGCTCTGGAAAGTTAAATAAATGCACAAGTTTAAAAACTTAGTCAAGATTTCAATCTAGGTCTGATCCCAAATTCCAGTACATGTGAAAATTTCCAGTACATGTGAAAATCCTTAATGATGTTCCCCAAATATTCCAGCTGTCTGCCTTAAGGACACATGCGTGGCAGGGCTGCACCTCTGGGTACTTTCCTGCTTGGGTGAGGCCATATGACAAATTCAAGCCAGCAAATGGAAACAAGTGTTTCTTCTGAACCACAGAATTTGTTGGAGACTCTAGAATACTGTCTCCTGGAAAAGTTTAAGACAGTGACAGCTTGGGTCCCAGAGTACACAGACATGGAGCATAGCTCCCAGCCAACTGGCAAAATGTAGCATATATAAGAAACACTCCTTGTTGGAACCCCGACTTTTGACTTGTTACCACAGCCTGACTAGTGTATCCTCACTGCTATCACCAGTGGTCTCAAAAGTGAAACACACACATCTCAGTGGGTGAGGATACAGTATGAAAATAGAGCAAAAGTTAAGGTCCACTGAGCTTTTCAAAGGGGGTTCATGTAGTCTATCTAGCATTAGGCAGCTGCCAAAGTTATAAAAGAACTCTGCCTAATGTGCCCAATTTTTATTCTTTATGGTTTTCCTTAGACCTTTCCAATCTCGGGGTACCTGGGTGGCTCAGTTGGTAAACATCTCCCTTCGGCTCAGGTCATGATCTCAGGGTCCTGAGACAGAGTCCTGCATCGGGCTCCCTGCCCAGCGGGATGCCTGCTTCTCCCTCTCCCTCTGCAGCTCCCCCTGCTTGTGCTCCCTCTGCTTCAAAGAAATAAATAAAATATTAAAAAAAAAAAAAAAAAGAACCTTCCAATCTCATTAGCAGTAAAACCTAAGATTTAGTAAGTGGTTCTCAACTGGGGTAGAGTTTTGTCCCCAGGAAGACATTTAAAAAATCTGGAAACTTTTCTTCCTCACATCTCTGGATGGAAAGTTCTATTGGCATTTAGCAGTAGAGGCCAGCAATGCTCCTAAATATATCATGATGCACAGGACAGCCCTCACAATAAATTATCCAGCTCAACATGTCTGTGGTGTCATCGTTCAGAAACTCTGATATAAGTGCAGAATGCCTCTCTGATTTCAGGGGGGGGGGGAATGTCTGATTCAAAAACAGCAATTTACTTTTTAAAACTGGGTAATTATTTTTGCTCAGTAAACTCATGCATTGGGTTCTCATTAGGCCTCATGTTGATACTGTACTGGTTAAGATTATAAATAGTAAATAAATAGAATTTTCCTTTTGTCAAAATAAGGGTAACATAATAAGAAAACTCAGGAGAAAGACTGTAAGTCATCCCTGTTCAGAGAATTGATTTCAGCAGAATGGCAGTGATTTGTTTCAGTACGGTGTGCTTGTCATCCTAATTATACTGAAATAAGACAACTATGAACTTCCTAGTCAGTATGTTAACAGTTTGTAGTATTTCCTTGGTTTATACGCTTATCACAAAGGACCTTTATACTCTGTAGATTCATTAAAATCGATTGTCCTAATTGATACATGAAGATAAATTAACAAATCAAAATAAAAAAGAAAGCTCTCTTGGGTTCTGTTCCTCCCTTATACCGACCAAAAGACTGAAAAATTCATCCAGGGGTTAGGTAAATTAGAAAGCAGCCTTTCTGTGAGCAAGCACAGTGCTAAGTCAATACCTCTCCCTAGTCCTAATGGTCCATTAGTCTAATGACAACTCCTCAGCGTCATATCCTATCATCTCAATTTTCATGACTGTTAACATTTATGAAGCACTTACTATAGAGGCCAGGCAATGTACTAGGTATTTTATTAATAATCAAAAAGTTCTTGTTTCTAAGCACTTAGAGACTAGACGGAAGTAATAGCAGTAAACTAAATACATATAACCAGTTACTGGTGTGCAGTTACTATGAATCAACACGTATGAACTGGGGCACCCAGCCCGGGAGGACGGGAGTACAGACAGGTTGGTGCTGATTACGCCGAGCCCAGGATAATAAGCTAGGTGAAGCTAGTTGGATGAAGTGCTCAACTCTGAATGGCAGCTCAAACACCTTCACGTACGAGGGAACAATGCTGAACAAGAAATGATACTTCTTACAACTTGCTCTAAAGAAAAGAAAAAAATAAATAAAAATCCTTTCAGTTATATTTTTTCTGCAAGATGGAAAAAGATTTTAAACAAGATGTAAGACAGGAAAGAAGAATCAATATGTGAAAACATATGGAAAGGAAGAAAACCACTCATTTGTTCAATAAAAGTAAAAACATTATGAAATTCCCAATTAAATTCTCAGAAACTAAAGAGATCTGCTTCTTCAGCTAGTTCATGCATGACAACCAAGGATACATGAACAATTGTGTACCAGCACTAATGGGCACAAATTTCCTTCTTACTGCTTCACATGCTTGTACACAGGTGCTTGGTCTCCTTCAACACCCATGAGTCTTAGAATAATTCGTTTGTCCTAAATAAACCTTCATCATTCTAAAAGGCTTTAAGCTTCAACCTGATTTCTAAGAGCCATGGCCTAAATGCCTATCACTTTATCTCCCTCTGTCCTGAGACACAATGCTATGCTTCATATATTTATTCCAAATCCCTTAAAGCAAGAATCTGTAATTGTATTATTCTCAATTATATGTAAGGACAAAATAAAGGCTGGATATAATTCTAAAACAATTTGAGAAGAACATTCAAGAATTACAATTTGGACAAACAAATGTTGATTTAATTCATACATCTTTTATTCTTCTTTTGGCAAACATCAGATAATATGAGCAAAACTATATTGCTCACTATAGTTACATACATTCTTTTTTGCTTTATATAAGTTTGTAAACATATGTTAAGTGGATAAAATTCTTGGCTAAGGACATACTCCAAAACTCTGACATATACTTTTCTGAGTTAGGAGAAAAGAAAGCTTATGAAACTTCCATTAGACCATAATCACACAGCAAACTAAATTAGTATATGCTGTTTTTAAATTAACATCTGCCATTTTTTAAAGACTTCAGTTTTTGGTTACAGCTAAAATGATTTTTATCTGAAGTTTATGAAAGAACAGAAGCTGACCACACAAATCTTACTCATAAGCATATTGGCCGTTTCAAAATAAAAAATAATAAAAATAAACCTATAATCAAGGAAATTCCACTCATCTTATTAGAAAAAAAAAATAGCTACCAATGTTATTTTAAATATAGATGGCAATTTGTAATAACTAGGTTTCATGATATTTGCTTTATTTCTTAATGCTTATCTTTTGATTTTAAAGTAACAGATTACTTTATAATAAAGCCAAGCCATTTAGCATTTTATAATTTAATTCTTTTATAAATTTCAGACCCCAAAAATTTCAGATCAAGTATTACAAAACAGTCAGCCTTCAGAATATATTTTGTTTGGCAGACAGAATGGTTTTTCTTCTTTTGAATTGGAATACCTTCATGCAGTACTTAACTTGCTCTAAGCTGACCCATCCCTACTAGCTTCCCACATTGTCACCAGCTGGGCATGTGAGGCTGACACCCGTTTTTAATATTATAAAACTCAGTATTAACTTACAAAAATTAAGTTGTATTCATGGAGCAAAAATTCAAATATATCATAAACTTGATGCTAAATCTTAATACTCATTCCTAATTTGAGAAAAATAGATCAAACCAAATAGGACTCATCTTCATAATACTTAGTTACATAAAACATTATCAATAAGAAATGTTTCTATATATGGATACTGTCTTATTAGAATAGTGTTAACAGTAACCTGAAATCTGAGATAGATAAATCATTCATATCACAAAGTATTATATACTGTCTTTTCTATACAGTCTTGGCTCCCAAACAGTGGGCTTCAACTTCATCCCTACATATAATATAAACATTCTCAAATATTTGAAATAAAGGAAAGGTGTCATTAATAAGGCTAATTAAAATTACAACAAAGGCTTTCTTCTAATCCTAGAGAATGAAACAAAAAGAGAGGTAAGACAAATTGGAAACGAGGAAGAATTTGAAGTCAAGTTGGCCCTGGACCCTTTTACATTGCTACTCCTTCTGTTTGTTCAAGTTAAAGAATAAGAGAGGCCACCAACTGCTCCTTAGTGGAACAGGCTGCAAAGAAAACAAAACAGCTAAGTGATGATGAGGAAAACAAAGAATATAAAAATTTGTAGTTATGAAGATGATCAAGAAATGATGGAGCTCCGGCTGGCTCAGTTGGTAGGGCATGCAACTCTTTATCTATCTCAGAGTCATGAATTCAAGCCCTATGTTGGGCAGAGAGATTACTTTAAAAAATTAAAAATAAAATAAAAAAATAAAAGACATTAAAAAAACTGTAAAAAAAAATGATGGTAGTAATTCTATTCTGAAGTTTAAGAAACAGCAAGGAGTAACAAATAAATGAGAGAGACAGTAATCTGACAGGTCTTTACTTGCACACAAATAAAAGGCTAATCTGTAATTCTTTAGAGGTTTGATCTGATAGGAAACACCTATTTACCTCTGAATTTGTCTCATTTCTTAAACTTAACTGATTCCCATGTGAATAAATATTTTAAAATTTTTAGTTATTAAAGCAAGGTTTATGGCTGCATTTTGACAGGGTTATATAAAAAGCTTCATAGTATTAATCCCATCAGTACCAAGGTTACTGAAATCAGATTCACTTATAAGCATTAATTAAATTTGCTGTCACCATTACCACATATTTGCAATGACAAAGAGACCAAGTCATTTCATTTCTTCAAGAATAGTTACATTAAAATGCTTACTGAAAGCTTTTAATAATGAGAAAAAAAATTTATTTTCAGTGCAGAACAAAATGTTCAGGACCCTATATTAATAAAAATATCAGTAAATAGGGTGCCGTCTTGGTCTGTAAATGATGTTCTCCAAAACTGACTCACAAGTGTTTTTAAAATACCACTGAGGGAACACTGGTTAAAGTTTATCGCTGACACATTTTTTAAAAAGTCTGTTAGTAGCTTTGCCATAAAACTGATTTAAGGTAGTTGTGTTTTTCAGTAATGTTAGAACAACCCAGCACTTGTAAGAATAGTCACATCAGCACACTGTACTAAAACATAATTGTGCAACATTTTGTAAACTAGCTGCAATTTTCAGTAGCTGTGTTCACCAACTGTGTAACAGAATTGTAATGTTCTCCTAAGCCGTATGCATGTCTCATATATCTGAAATGAGAAAAGGAGAAATGAGTAGTTTAGACGAAAGTAATTCATTGTATATAAATGTTTATTATGTATATAAAACCAAACACTCTGAATGAATCACTCCACAGGGGTATCATTCAAAGACTTCATTGACATATTACTTAAAAGTTCAACACCATTTGAAAAGCATCAGCAGTCCCTAAAATCTGGTTCACTAACTCTAACTGAGTTTAAGTCAGGGAATACACAATCACTGGGGGGTAAAGGGAAATACTACAATGCTGAGTGCTCAATAAGCTTAAATTTTCACCTAAATCTAAGCCATTAATGACTACCTTTGTAGGTTTGGCTAATAAACACTAAAACCAATAGCAAATTCTCCATGCTTTGTTTGAGCGAAGAATTCTCATTCATGTAAAATACTTCTACAATATAAATTTTTAAAATCTCTAAGGAATAAACAATTAGGCAACATGAATACATTTCAGCTTTTACACTTGTTGAAACTTAGCATTATTCATGTGAAACCGGGAAAATATGAAAACTAATGCTAAAATTTGTAACCTTTAGAAATGATTTTATTCTTAATTCATACACAAGAATAAACCACTAGAAGTTTTTAAACACTTATCTAAATCACATATTGATGGTGCTTTCTAATTCCATAATTGCCTTTAACATAAAATAAGCATAATTAATGCAGCTGGATTTTTTTTCCTGATTAATAGACATACACAACCTAAAGTCTTTGAATAATTCTTTTTGTCTTACTATGAAAAACATAACAGTAGAAATTTCCAGGTACTTACACAAGTATTAATGGTTTTTTGGGATATTCTTCACCAACTACAATAGGAGGAGAATCTGCCTGGATTATCTCTATTGGTGTTTGCAAAATGTGAGACAAGGCTCTTAGCTAAAGGAAAGAAAATGTATTAGTAAGGAAAATAAAAAGGTAAATCTTACTCAAATCATAAACTATTCAGTATGGGCAAACATCATCCAGGATGGATCCAGGAATATTCTATTCCTCACTGTATACCAAGAGCCTGCCACATAGTGGACACTTAATACATATTTTTTTATTTTTTATTTTATTTTTTTAATACATAATTTTTTAAAAACAAATATAATAGTTATTTAATCAAATGCAGAAGTTTTAAGCCCTGGCTGCGCAACAGCTTTTTAAGAAATAGCAATATCATAGTTAATGAAGTGAGGACATAGGTAGATTAGATTCATTATACTAGTCTTTCTACTTTTGAATATTGCCAGTTTTTAAAAATACTATTGCTCAGGCACTAGACCAAATCAATTACAATTTGGGAGGTGTTGGGGGTAAGGAGAGAAAGAATAGGTAAGAGTAGGAGGTGTATTTTTTTTTTGAGATGTATTATTTTTTTGTAAAGCTTTCTAGATGATTCTAACATACACCAGTGTTGATAACCACTGTTCCATAATTTTCAAGGCATAAGTAGAATGAGTTACGGATATGAAATTATACTATACTTTCATGGAATTTCCATCTGATTAATACACAATGTTCATTTCACACCATTTGTTATCGAATTAGAGCTTAAAGCTAGATGAATAATAATAAATATCGGTAGTAACATTACTTAGACTTACCATGACCAAGCACACTAAAGCGCTTTATGTGTATTAATTCATTCAATCCTCTGGGATATCCCATATATCCAATAACCCTATGTGATATGTACTACTGTAAAAGACCTAGAGTCTGGGACGCCTGGGTGGCTCAGTGGTTGGGCGTCTGCCTTCGGCCCAAGGCGTGATCCTGGAGACCCGGGATCGAGTCCAGCATCGGGCTCCCTGCATGGAGCCTGCTTCTCTCTCTGCCTGTGTCTCTGCCTCTGTGTCTCTCATGAATAAATAAGTGAAATCTTAAAAATAAATAAATAAAGACCTAGAGTGTGAGGCAGAGAATGGTTAAGCTGCCTGTCCGAAGTCAAGCATAAGGAAATAAAATGATCTGCAACTGAACTAGTGTGACTTTGAGGCCAAGTTCAAAATTAATCATTTAACAGTCCTCATAGTGCCCTCATCTATATATTTGCCTGATTATAAGAACATTCTGTCTAGAGCATGGTCCTTTTAGGAAGTTTTAACGAAGAAATTATTTCAGGAATATGAAGAAAATCCTATGCTGCACAGTAGCAAACGTAATCCCATATTCTATCTCATAAAATGTTCCTTTGGGACATTTTTTTCTTATAACTGAAATATCACTTTTTTTAAAAGCCAGCAAGGAATGGATGGCATAAAGAAATTTCTGGAAATCTTAACATCCCTTTGAAGACTTTCGAAATTATATAAAGAATTTCTCTTTAATAATTTAAATATACCCCATTGTGAAAACAGCAGCTCTTATTTCAAATGAATTCACAGACCAAAAATTTATGACTGTTCGTCAAAAGATATTTTAAAGTTTTTTCCTAAAAAATTTTTTTTAAGATTTTATTTATTTATTTGAGAGGGAGAACACGACAGGTAAAGGAACAGAGGTACAGGCAGATGCCCTGCTGAGCAGGGAGCCCAACACAGGGCTCTATCCCAGGACCCTGAGACCATGATCTGAGCTGAAGGCAGACACTTAACCAACTGAGCCACCCAAGCACCCCTTAAAGATTTTTTTTCTCCATTTAAGAAGACTTGCTTAGGTCTCTAGTTCTCATTAATTTGTGACCCTCAAAATAAAGTTCAAGCATCTTTACTCCTAATGTAGTCACAAAGCCACAATGAAAATTTCCTCAGTTTAGAGACCCAAGAGAGGCATACAAAACAAATGGACATATAGTTCCCTCTGGTGGCTCAGAAGAGGTACAAATACAGCACTACTGAGACAAAGATTTTGAAGAAGCGTTCACATCATTTCTTTAAAAAATACACTTCTTGGAAAAAATATATATACATTTCTTGAAGAAGTGAAATACTCCAAGCCACAATGACCTACCAAGTACACACCAGCGGTTTATGACCCCCACTCAATTAGGAAACTCAAGCTCGGGAGGTTGGCTGACTCCCTAGGGTCACCAAACTGAGAAGTAGAAGGAAAGCCAAGACCCAAACTCGGGACTTTCTCTCTCATTCCCTGACTTTCAAATACCCTGGGCTGCCACTTGGACCAATTAGATGTTTTGTTCATTTTGTTTAACGAAACAAAGTTAACAATAAGTTAATCAAATAAGCTTTAAAAAAAATCCTGATTAACTCCCTACAAGTGACTGAACACACTGATTTCCTACATGTGAATTTTAATATATCAAATACTGCTTTGAAGTCAGTATCAACTGAAATTCCAATCGTAATGTATTATGGTAGGACCTGACCTGTAATTTCACAGAAAAATAGTTTTCTATTTTCTGATGTAATGGATGCTACTTTACAATACTGATCTTCATCAGCTGAGCTACTATGGTCAGTTTCACTGTACTTGAAAAAATCTTCACTTCTGTAAGTCCAAGAAAATCAAATATATTGCCAGGAGCAGCATCACAAATGCAAACACACAGAGGCAACATTAGCCTCATCAACCCACAGATCAAACACTGGGCTATTTAAAATGAAATAGGGCTTTACTTCCCATAGATACATACTTTAACCACAAGCCTAAGAATGTTAACTCCTTATTTCAGTGCTTCATCAGTAGAGAAAAAGCAAATACGTAAAGAAAAGGGATATTCAATGAGAAACTGGGATCATCTGAAAAATGTCTGAATGCTACATGAGATTTAGAGATGATCTTAACGATCCACAAATGTCATGAATAGTTACAAACTTACCTCAAGCTGACCTCCCCATGCAGCTGTGTTGACGATATCATCACAGTACTTTCTAAACTCTTCTGTAGAGAAAAATGAGAATATAGCACTTAAAATAATTTTCATACATAACTTACAAGATCCCTTTTGTAGCCTCCACAATTCCTGATCATTGCTCAAGTTGTGACCTTTCTCGTTTCTCTTCCCTGCGCTCTGGAGAATTTAATCCACTTCCCAGATTGCTCCAACTTTGTACCACCTCTCCATCTGAGAGCAAAGCAATTCATTTCTGTTTCTCTCTCTCAGACTGAAGCCCAGGGACCTTCACTACATAACAAGGCTATTCTGTTTACCCAAGCAACCCCCAAATGGCCACCATATTCACTACCTTGACATAGTATTTTAAAGCCCAGACCTGCATCTGAAAAAATACACTGAACAACTAAATCAGGTCTACTGTCAGAACCCATTAAGACATGTGAGAAGAGGTGACCCGGGTGGCTCAGCGGTTTAGCGCCACCCTCAGCCCAAGGCCTGCTCCTGGAGACCCGGGATCGAGACCCGTGTAGGGCTCCCTGAATGGAGCCTGCTTCTCCCTCTGCCTGTGTCTCTGCCTCTCTCTTTCTCTCTCTCTCTGTGTATCTCTCATTAATAAATATATAAGATCTTTAAAAAAAAAAAAAAAGACATGTGAGAAGAGAACTGGGGTAAAAGTGGAAATGAGTGGAAATTCCTTTCCCAGCAATAGCAGCAAATAGGGCCTCCACTTGCTATTTTTGAAAGCATTTACACCTTATTTACTTCAGTATCAGTTCTACCCAAAGAAAGGGCTTCCTAGATCAGTCATGAGAGGACGTAAAGAGCTAATTGCAGTTTAATGGCACATTTTGAGCATATGTACTTTTTTAAAAAGTTTTTTTGTTTTTTTGAGAGAAAGAGAGAGCACAGTGTGCATGCGAGGAGATGCTGTGGGAGAGGGAGAAGCAGACTCCCCACTGAGCAGGGAGCTGGGGACTCTGGGATCATGACCTGAGACAAAGGCAGCCACTTAACTGAATGAGCCACCCAGGTCCCAAGTATACACACTTTGATACAGAAAGTTAAAATGGGAAACTAACAGCCTCCCCGTTCAGAGGAAGGGAAAACAATTAAGGGCATCTACAGAAAACTGTGTACTGTGTGTTTGCCCCATTCACTGCTATATCCCCCATGCTCAGAACAGCACCTAGAACAGTCCCTGGCACTTAATGTCCTTCAATAAATATTGGCTGAATGATTAAGAAATTATGTCTTTTATCTTTTTCTTAAATTCAGCATGCGGAATTGCCACTTCTTTTCCAGTGCCCTGCAACTAGCAGAGTTAGAGATTCCATTAAAAGAAAGCCAACCTTAACCTTCCCTTGTCCAGCCCATCCTGGCCGTATGACTTGCTCCCAAGGGATACCACCACACCTTGCAGTCTTCTCATAAGGACTAACTTGCCTCTGTTATACCCCTGACTCCCCCCAAAACTCTCAGGCTTTCACCTGGTCTCCTTTACTTGCTAGTTGTGCTTTTTTTTTTAACCTCTCCATGAATCATTATTAATAATAATAAATAGTAATAATAATAATATAATATATAATATTATTAATTATTAATTATTATTAACAGTATTATAAAGAATAATAAGGCAGGTTATTAAATGACTTATTTTTGGTTTTACAAAGTCAAATTTTGCCTAAATATATGTATGGCGTATGGAGAAAATTAAATCTCCCAAAGTACAAGATGAAAGAATTTTGTTTTCCCAATCATTCTCTCCTTATGGTCCTGGGGCCTTATATGTCCATAGACTACTCAAAGCTTACCTTGCTCTACACCCAAATCTGTGACATGTGAACTTACAATTTTTTCAATAATAATGCTATTCCCATTTTTATCTTAAATAAAACAATATATTTAGCCACAAAGAGTGGTTAAGTACTTAAAAGATCTTAACAAGCAAAATGTACTAGTATCTATTAAAATAATAAAAATTAATTCTGCCTAAATTTTGAGATTTTTTTCCCTCCATAATAATGATCACAGGTTTTTCTTCTTCTCAATCCCAGGAATCATTTTAACAGCCAAGATGGTGGGGGGGAGGGGGACCGGGGGGGGGGGCGTAGAAAAAGTGGGGGAAAATTACATTACCTGGAGTATACATATTTCCTGTATTAGGATTTGTTAAAAACGGCAGAAAGTCTTCCACATGGCCTTGTATATATTCAGCAGTTTGACTTCTCAAGGCAGCCACGGTCAAGGGGCATTTCTGTTCTTTCAGCTGATCTTCAATGGCTCTGTACATACAGTGGCCATCAGATGGAATCTGTTTAATTTCCAACTGTCTAGCTGCCAATATTTGAGCAAGTTTTTCACTTTCTATGTGCCTAGCTCCAGACAAGTTCTCAATTTCAGCTTCAGCTATCCTTTCTTCTCGCTCCTTTTCCAATGCAGCTTTTTTGTCCTAGGAGGAGAATAGAAGAAAGTTAATTCACAAATAATTAGGATTATTTTACATTGATTGAGAAGACAGAAATGTAAGACTCTCAAAACTTCCTACCATCTTCCTTCTCCCACAAGCATTATCATATTGATGATCTCATCACTTACAAACTTTTCTATACTATGAACTCCTTCCTTTATTCTCATCTGCATGTACCCAACACCAAGCTCTGTACTAGGACAAAAAAAAAAAGGCTTTAAATTTTTCTTTGAAGTCTATTTAAAAACTACATGACAAGTTTCTAAAAATTCTACTTACTGATTTTAAAGTACTGCATTAAGACTAAGTTATCCTAGGCCTTAAAGCAACATCATCATCATATTTATGCCAAGCTAATCCAAGCTTCTTATCACTCAACTACTAGGGCATTAACATGCTAAATCACCAGGGAGGCATCAATATGCCAAAGCTTTTAGATGGTACAGGAATTCTATTTATCTAGCCTAAAGAAAAAAGAAAAAAAAACAGTGCATACACACACACACACAGGCATACACATTTAATCAAAGCAATAGATAAAAACATTCTTCTTATAAAAATTAAAACGTTGGGCAGCCCAGGTGGTTCAGTGGTTTAGTACCACCTTCAGTCCAGGGCGTGATCCTGGAGTCCGGGGATCGAGTCCCACGTCAGGCTCCCCACATGGAGCCTGCTTCTCCCTCTGCCTGTGTCTCTGCCTCTCTATCTCTCTGTGTCTCTCCTGAATTAATAAATAAAATCTTAAAAAAAAAATAAAATGTTACAGATAGACTGAAGTCCCCCTAAGGGCCACTGCCTATTTCAGTGCCTGCTCTAGAGGTCTGGTGTGTATCTTTGTAGATTTTTTTCTAAGCGTTTTAACAAAAACAGATGCATTCATAAAGAAGTACAGAAAAAAATATTTTAACAAAAACGGTATCATATTACATTCTGCAATGTGCTTTCCTTATTCAAATCTCAGAGGAGCTCTTCCCATGGCAACATATGCAAAGATGGGGTGAGGGTAGGGCAATGAGATCTGTGACATGAGGATGGATAGGAAGTAGAGTGGGAAGGTAAGAAAAATGAGGAAAAAAAAAATTCTGATGGTTACACTAGCAAGGATCAAAGCAAGAAAGCACTGTATGTTTCATAGCTAAATATGGATCGTATAGCCAGCGTACCATAAAAACATGCTAAGAGATGAGGTTGGGGACAAAAAAGGTATGTATATAATTAATATACGTTAAATCTATTTATATATTGCTTAAAAATTAGATATAACAAAATATTTACAGTGCTTTTCTCTGGATCATAGGATTACAAAATAAGTTGTTTTCCCCCCAAACCCATACCCCCATCTATCTCCCCTTTAGCAACCATTACTTTGTTCTCTGTATTTATGTCTGGATTTTGTTTACAAAATACATTTTGTTTTGTGTGTGTGTACATGTGTATATGTGTGCTTTTCTGCATCTTTCTAATTCTCTATCATGAATATGTTCTACTATATACAAATCATGAATGCTTTTCAATTTAAGAGAACAAAAAAAGTTAAATTCCACAAATCTTGATATTGGTAGCAAATTACAGTGAAGGATTTGGTAAACCAGGAAAAAGTAAGAAAAAGTAAAGATTTTCATGTCCCTAGCTCTCATTCCTCCTTGGGGCACAAGAAATTAATGGAAAGGCAAATTTCAATTTAACTTAATGTTACAGACTTGAACTACTTGCCTGTTACATGCTATGCTGGAACCTAAAGTGATTTATAAGTTACCTGAATCAAAAACCGTATTATCTCCCTAATAAAACATATGCCATTTAAGTTTATTCTGCCCAAATCCAGCAACGCCAGAAGTAACATGAACCAATTTATTTCACTGCATACCTACAACTATGCATCACAGCAGCATACAAATCTTAAAACACAAGGTGGCACTATTACTTTATAAAAGTCTAAAAAACATTTTCAGGGGGGAGAGGAAGGATAAGCACCTTGGATATCATCTAATCCAAAACCCCTCACTTTCACTTTCCTCTGAGGAAACAGCACGCAGAAAGATTTCCAAAGGCCATACAGCTGGTTTAGAAGCAGAGTGGGACCAAGGACAACACAGAGCGCTCCTTCTATCCAGGCACCTAAATCAGAATAAAAGTTGGAGCAGATGGGAGCTGGAGTTAATTATGTCATATACTAGTACTAGAAGAGTGGAATTTTATACTATCTGCAAAACCATTTAATCCTCTAAAATACTAATCTAAGCATTTCACTTTTGCCCTCAAGTTCTGCTTCAGTGTTACACAGCAATTGTGTTTTCTTTCGAGGGCACAAGGTGGGAAATTTACTGGATTCTCTTCCCAGCCAGGGATAGTTTCCTAGTTTCCCAATGGCGCTAGGCACTGTGGTTGCTACAGCCCTAGTGCTGGAGACAGAATGGCAACAATTAAATCTAATGAAAACACATACTTAGGTACTTAGGATGAAAACAGCAATTAACTCATTAATATACTGTCAGTAAAACTAGAGTCACGTCCAATATGGTAATGCAGCTAAATCAACTCTGAAGAGAAATCTTAAGAGCTAGGTACTCGTCCTGGGTTTCTATCAAACTTTCAGTTTGCCACTGAGACAACTGGGCTTCAGCTTTCTCATGTGTAAAATAAAGAAATTGAACTAGATCTCATTCCAGCTCCCAAATTTCCTATTTTTGGAACCAAATTCTTCTAAGTTCTACTTTGGGCTCTTTGCAGCATACGGAAAAGCTTCCTCCACTGAAGTCTGCTGAAGGAAATAAAATACTCCCTCTGTTTTTCTAGATTAAAAATAAGATATTTGCTCTACAGTATTCCAATAATAAATCTTCATAAAGTTTTGTCATGTTTTTCTAAGAGAGAATGGTATCTCTCCCAAAGATATACACAATTAACTAATTGGCTTTTTATTTTACTTGGTGACTTTGGTGGGGGAAAAAAGTTCAGGTATATATAAACTGTATTATAAACCTAAGTGTTTTCAGTTCTAGAATCCTATTAATAATATTACTATTAATACTATTAATGTAACAAAGCAATAAAAAAACTTTAGGCATTACTTCTAGAGTGTTTTCTCGGGATCCCTGGGTGGCGCAGCGGTTTGGCGCCTGCCTTTGGCCCAGGGCGCGATCCTGGAGACCCGGGATCGAATCCCACATCGGGCTCCCGGTGCATGGAGCCTGGTTCTCCCTCTGCCTGTGTCTCTGCCTCTCTCTCTCTCTCTGTGACTATCATAAAAAAAAAATAAAATAAAATAAAATAAAATAAAATAAAATAAAATAAAATAAAATAAAATAAAATAAAATAAAATAAAATAAAATAAAATAAAATAAAATAAAATAAAAAAATAAAATAAAATAAAAATAAAAATAGAGTGTTTTCTCTGCCAAGTGTTTAAGCAGGTGACTATGGGAAGATACTAATTTTTTTGTTAAAAAAGGTTGAAAAGGTATGCATTTCAGCTATGCAGTATCTTAGGAGAAAAGTAACAAAATGTTTGGGAAAAGTAAGGGAGTTGTTTTGTTGCCTAAGAGTCCGGCTGGGGATGAGTAAGATTTGATAAAGACAAGAAGGAGTTGGGACCTTCGTTTTCCAGAATTAAATAGGCTACTCCAAGATGTATCAATTACTAAGTAGAGCCAATTCAACAAGTATTTTGTTATGCCACTGTCAAGCAAAAATTCTGACCTTTGCTTTTGATCTATAGAAGCTAGAGGACAACTATAAGGCTAGCACAAAGAGAACACACATCGTAAGTAGGAAGTTAAAACCGGTTAACTTCCAAGATACCACAAAGTCTATGATTTTATGACATTCATAATCATAATATTTACTCAAGAAAATAAAATCCTACATACGTATGAGAAATGTCTGACAATTTGCAACTTAACTTTCAAACAACAAAAAAGACTCGGTCTTGACTTGAATTTCTAAGAGGCACACTATGCAAGACAGAACATGGTAAACAATACTATCATTTGCTAACCCACGAGCTCTCCAGGCCTTGTGTTAGGGCTTTGGAAACAGTACAGTATTTAATACTCACAACAACTCTATTAAGTAGGTATTATTTCCCCCATTTTATACACATGAAATTGAGGTTTAAAAAGGTGAAGAATCTTACCCCAAACCGAAATAGTAAGATTAAAACCTTCATATGTCTGACACCAAATACCATGTCCTATTAAATTAGGTACTACTAAATTATAAAATGCTAAGTTAGCTTAAAAATAAAAATTTAAATCCTATAAAACATCAAGCGTTAGTAACAACATTTGGAACTAAACATACTGGATTTAAACCCCTTCTTTTTCCAAATGAACAGCCCTTTCCTAATCTAATATCATTCCTGTAATTTTGATTTCATGAACTCACTACTTCCAACTAATCAGCTTCCCTACAGCTCTCCAATAATGGAAAATTTCATGCTCACATTTTTTTTCTGTGCATGCTGTTTCTCCTGCTTCAAATATCCTACTTAAATAACTGTACTTTCTTAAAATTCCAACTCATTATTTAATACTTGGCACAAACGAACGTTTCCTTCTCTGAATTTTCACTGCAACTAACCATTACAAAGATACCTGCATAATCCTGAGAATTTTGTTACACCTGTGTATCTTGCTTAATTTCTAGATTCAAAGCCTTGTTTCACCACTTTTTACCATAGTTTTTAACGAAAACTGTGCATCAGAATCACCTGGGCCCACAATGTGAAGATTATGAAGTCTGGGATAATATATTTGTAAAAAATATCCTTTGCACACCCCCTTCCTGTCCCTACTCTCTAGGAAACCTGGAAGCTGAATGTGTTATTTTATATTGCTTAGGCGTATTTTCTTCTCTTTAAAATGAGGATAAGAATCTGCTTCTCAGGATTATAATCAGGACTAAATGAGATTTCATATAATCTATATGCCTAGCACTGTATCTGGCACCTAGCAAGTGCTTAATAAATGTTAGTTCAGGTCCTTTGACAAGAAATTCCAACATTTTCTTTTCCTATTCCTTGGCTATACAACACCTAAGATAGTAATAAACGTATAGCACTAACTTAATTACTTGGTGACATGACATTCATACCCGTCTCTTTTGTGCTTTTGATATCCGAGGTGGCTGATTCTCGAGAACCAAGTTTGAAATGTTAACAGCAACAGAATCTATCTGAAGGAAACAAAAGTATTACAAGTTAATGATAAATACTTTCAAGTTATTTTTTAAAGTATTAGATTATATTATTGAAAATCGCAAATATGTATAATCCCACAATTCAGATTTGAATGACAGTACTAGATGCAACAGTACGTGACATGGATTTGTCTTTTTCTATTTTTAAGGGAGAATTCATCAGATTCCCAGAAAGTCTTGTTAGAGCTCTCCAAAGATAATGTTCATCCCTGCAGGCTTTCCTTCCTTCTAGAAATTTCCACTCCATTAATCTGAATACTTCCTGTGAGTGCCAACTCATTCAGCAGTTCACCTTTCCCCTCTAAATGCTGAGAGTACTTATAAAATTTTTAAGGTCCTGTCCTGAGGCGCCTGAGTGACTCAGTTGGTTACGCGTCAGACTCTTGATTTCGGCTCAGGTCATGATGTCAGAGTCCTGTGGAGCCATGCATCAGGCTCCACACTTAGTGGGGAGTCTGCTTATCCCTCTCCCTCTGCTCATCCTTTGCTCCTCCCCCTGTACACACATAGTATGCGCACTCTTTCTCTCACATAAATAAAATCTTTAAAAAAAGAAAATAACAAAATCATGTGCTGGCTCAGGTCATTACTGCCTTCATAACCTCAAATGTGGCAGCAAAGGCCTTTCTCCATCTCAATTAGCCAGACCTGATGAATACTGTTGAGCTTTCTCTATCCTCTCCCATCTATAAACTGATAACTACAGGTAGAAAAGTTAATGTATTGTTGAAATATCACGACCAATCTTAATCATCAAATGGCTATCGTGTTTGGGGAAGAAGAAAGATGCTAGTCTAATGATTAACATTAAGAACTAGTATTTTATTACTGCAACTGTAACTTAGTTATGAGGCCTCTAACAACAAAAAAGACAGCAGTCTCCAAGGCTATACTCAAAGTATCCAAATATCAAAATCAGATTAAGACTTCAAAGAGTGTCTATATCAACTTTAGTAAAATTAGAATTCTTTTATTTTTTCAGAGGAATCTGCTAAAATCTACAAAGCACCTGGAAAGCAATGACATGAGAATTCAGATAGTGTTCAGAAAGAAAAGCAGCTTAAGTTAATGAAAAAGATACTGGGTCAAAGTAAAATAGGAGTTTGTATTTTAACAGCATTAAACAGTATGTAGCTTAAAAAAATCAAACATTTTTGTCCTTGGAAACTTAGGAAAGAACTCTCAAAACTGAAAATTGAAAGAGCAAACCAGACTATCTCGCTAATTGAAAAGATAGGGAGATAATCAGGAATACCAAGATTGTGACAACACGATTAAACACCTGGAGCATCACGCCTTGCTACTTGGCAATAAAATACATTAAGGCATAAAAGGCCAGGATCTTCTGACTAGCTATTAAGGCTAAAGAAAACGAGACCATGTTTAATATAATGACCACTGTAAATCAGTAAAGACAAGTTGTTTTCCCTGTCAACAGCAAACCAAAAATAAACCACATAAAAGTAAATTATGGAAGATAAAGTTTTTGTACAGACAAAAGAAGTTTCTAACTATAGAAAATAGAGGGGTGCTTGGGTGGTTCAGTCGCAGTTTAGCGTTTGCCTTTGGCTCAGGTCATGATCTCAGGGTCCTCGGACTGAGACCCACGTGGGGCTCCCTGCTCAGTGGGGCGACTGCTTCTTCCTCTCCCTCTGCCCTCTCTCCTCACTTGTGCTCACTCTCTCACGTGCTCTCTGTCCCTAATAAATAAATAAAAATCTTTAAAAAAAAGAAAATGGAGTAAGGCTACGGAGTCTGTGATCCTTAATATCCAAACCCAACAATAAACTACCATACCACACAAAGTTATAACAGAATTCTGATTTCACATCTTGGAGTAAGACAGTCCGGATTTTTAACTCTCTTAACTTAATAGCTGTTATAAATTCAGAAGGAAGTTCTAATCTCTCTGAGCCTATTTGTCTCTTGGAAAATGGGATTATCTACATTTACTTCCTGGGTTCCTCATAATGTGCTACTATGAAAATCACATGAGAATAATGCATATAATATGTTAAAAGTCGGGGATCCCTGGGTGGCCCAGTGGCTGAGCACCTGCCTTCGGCCCATGGTGTAATCCTGGAGTCCCGGGATCGAGTCCCATGTTGGGCTTCCTGCATGGAGCCTCCTTCTCCCTCTGCCTATGTGTCTGTCTGTCTCTCTCTCTCTCATGAATAAATAAAATCTTTAATATAGATATATATATATATATGTATATATATATATGTTAAAAGTCTTTGGCACACAATGTCTATTACTACAATGATAAAATAAATATTAGTTAAAATGAGAGCATGCTCCAATTTATCGAGAAACAAAAGGGAATTTTCATTTGTTACAGCTTGTTCCTAATGCACTTTTATAACCTAAACATGATCTCACATTTGCTGTCCCATTGTTTTCTTACAGACTCTTGTGCTTAAACAGCATTATTTGCATCATGTTATATGTGGAGAAGTTCATGCTCGGGAAGCTTAAGTAACTTTTCCAGGGTTACAATACTATTTAATGGCGATTCTGGGGCCAGAGATCTGATCCTCCAACTTCCATTTGGTGAAGTTTCCTCTAGTCCGCTTTATCAATCTGTTCATTTTTGGGGCAAGTACATAACTGAAGTGTCCTTTTTTTTTTTTTCTGCCCTCCCTTACAAAAATACATTCCCACGTAAACCTGCTCCCAGAAATTGTCATGAAAGGTGATACATGAGCATGATTGTGTGACTTCCGTTTCTTCCAATACTATGATTTCATACAGTGAAAAGCGGCTTTCAGATGCCGCAGGCAAAGAGAAACATCACATACTTTTCCCCCCTTAGAATTCAGCTTTAGTTGCTCCAGTTCTTCTTTATGTTTCTGTTCCATTTCTGCTTCCAACTTAGCGACATCTTCAGTGAGTTGCTTCCTCCTCTTTTTGTCATTCTTGGGAACAGCATTCTTCATACCCTGAATTTTGGCTGAAAATCCACCAAAAACCATTAAGCCAACCACACAGGGGTTAAGAGGAGATGAGAAATAGGAACAGTCAGGGGATGATGGCAAGGGGAGAAAAGGCTGCAGACAAGTAATGATGCACACAAGAAGGATGATCACATAATCACACATTTACAGAGAAGAGCCCAGACGGAGAGATCAGAAATAAATATCCTCATCAACCGAACTGTAGGTCTGTTCAGTCAATAAAAATCCTCAACCAAACTAATCATCTGTTCAATAAATAAAAATCCTCAACAACCGAACCGTACGTCTATTCAATAAATAAAATCTCATCAGCCCAACCGTTCGTCTGTTCAATCAATAAATCTCATCACCCAATCCGCACGTCTATCAATCTCATCACTATCCACACGTCTGTCCAATCAACCAACTTCCTCATCACCCAATCCCAGGTCTGTTCAATCTCGTCACCCAATCCGCACGTGTGTCCAATCAATCAATCGCATCACCGGAACTGCACGTGTGTCCAATCAATGAATCAATCTCATCACCTGATCCGCACCTGTGTCCAATCAATGAATCGATCTCATCACCCGAACTGCACGTGTGTCCAATCAATGAATCGATCTCATCACGTGATCCGCAGGTGTCTCCAATGAATCGACCTCATGACCCAAACCGCACCTGTGTCCAGTGAATCTATCTCATGACCCGAACTGCACGTGTGTCCAATGAATCAATCTCATCACCCGAACTGCACGTGTCCAATCAATGAATCGATCTCATCACCTGATCCGCACGTGTCTCCAATCAATGAATCGACCTGATGACCCGAACCGCACCTGTGTCCAGTGAATCGATCTCATGACCCGAACTGCACGTGTCCAATCAATGAATCAATCTCATCACCCGAACTGCACGTGTGTCCAATCAATGAATCGATCTCATCACCTGATCCACAGGTGTCTCCAATGAATAGACCTCATGACCCGAACCGCACCTGTGTCCAGTGAATCGATCTCATGACCCGAACCGCACGTGTGTCCAATCAATGAATCAATCTCATCACCTGATCCGCACCTGTGTCCAATCAATGAATCGATCTCATCACCCGAACTGCACGTGTGTCCAATGAATCGATCTCATCACCTGATCCACAGGTGTCTCCAATGAATAGACCTCATGACCCGAACCGCACCTGTGTCCAGTGAATCGATCTCATGACCCGAACCGCACGTGTGTCCAATCAATGAATCGATCTCATCACCTGATCCGCACGTGTCTCCAATCAATGAATCAATCTCATCACCCGAACCGCACCTGTGTCCAATGAATCGATCTCATCACACGAACCGCACGTGTGTCCAATCAATGAATCATCACCCGAACCACACGTGTGTCCAATCAATCAATGAATCGATCTCATCACCTGATCCGCACGTGTCCAATCAATGAATCGATCTCAGCACCCGAACCGCACGTGTCCAATCAATGAATCAATCTCATCACCCGATCCGCACGTGTGTCCAATCAATGAATCATCACCCGAACCGCACGTGTGTCCAATCAATCAATGAATCGATCTCATCACCTGATCCGCACGTGTCCAATCAATGAATCGATCTCAGCACCCGAACCGCACGTGTCCAATCAATGAATCAATCTCATCACCCGATCCGCACGTGTGTCCAATCAATGAATCATCACCCGAACCGCACGTGTGTCCAATCAATCAATGACTCGATCTCATCACCTGATCCGCACGTGTCCAATCAATGAATCGATCTCAGCACCCGAACCGCACGTGTCCAATCAATGAATCAATCTCATCACCCGATCCGCACGTGTGTCCAATCAATGAATCATCACCCGAACCGCACGTGTGTCCAATCAATCAATGAATCGATCTCATCACCTGATCCGCACGTGTCCAATCAATGAATCGATCTCAGCACCCGAACCGCACGTGTCCAATCAATGAATCAATCTCATCACCCGATCCGCACGTGTGTCCAATCAATGAATCATCACCCGAACCACACGTGTGTCCAATCAATCAATGAATCGATCTCATCACCTGATCCGCACGTGTCCAATCAATGAATCGATCTCAGCACCCGAACCGCACGTGTCCAATCAATGAATCAATCTCATCACCCGATCCGCACGTGTGTCCAATCAATGAATCATCACCCGAACCGCACGTGTCCAATCAATCAATGAATCGATCTCATCACCTGATCCGCACGTGTCCAATCAATGAATCGATCTCAGCACCCGAACCGCACGTGTCCAATCAATGAATCAATCTCATCACCCGATCCGCACGTGTGTCCAATCAATGAATCATCACCCGAACCGCACGTGTGTCCAATCAATCAATGACTCGATCTCATCACCCGCCCCGCACGTGTGTTCAGGGTGACTGGGGGGGGGGGGGGGGGGTAACGTCTCGGGCTAGCTCCGTCCCACATCCTTCCGAGACCTCGGGACTGAGCGCAGGCGTCTCGGGAGGCCGCGGGGGGGGGGGGGGGGCGCAGCGGGGACAGCGGGCAGGCACGGTCCGCGGGGGCGGGGGCGGAGGGGCTCGGCGGGCCGGGGCCCCGGAGCTCCCGAAGGCCTGGCGGCGAGGGCCCCTCCGGGGCGGGGGCGGGGGCGGGGGGCTCCCGGGGCCCCGCAGGACCGCTCGCCCGCCCGCCGCCCGCCCCTCCGCCCCTCCGCCGCGCCCGGGGACGCCCGCCCCGTCACCTTGCAGCTCTTTCCTCTCTCTGCGGTGCCTCCTCGCCAGCTGCTCCTCCTCATCGAGCTCCTCGGCCAACGCCGCCTCCATGACGACCGGGGAGCCGCGCACCCGCGCCGGCAGAGGCCGCAGCCCGCGCGGCCCGGCGCTTCCACCCTCACCCTTCACCCGGGGCCCCATTGGCCGCGGCCGCGACCCAGCCCCGCCTCCCAGACGGCTCCGCAGCCGAGCCGAGTCATTGGACGGAAGGGAGCGGCGCGGGGACGCACGCATGCGCATTCCCGGGCCTGCCCCTTCCCGCTCGGATGGGGCGGGGCGGGGCGCGAGCACGACAGCCGATTGGCGCTGACGTGAGGCGCGCGGTGATGACGCCGCGGGCGCCATGTTGGGCGTTCCCTGTCGCGCCGCGCGCTGGGCAGCGACCGTTAGATTGCCGGCTCTCCGGTCGCCGAGAAAGGCTGCTCGGGAGGTAAGCGAGGGGGAGAAGCCGTTTGAGTAACAGGCTGGTGGTGACCAGTGGGACGCTGTGGGCCCACTCGGTCGAGTGGCGGTGGTTGAGTTCTGTGTATTTGTTTTAAAGGTGGTCCTAGCTGAGCTCGGAAGAGACCGCTTGGAATCGAGAAAATGCCGCCTCTGGACACGGAAGAGCTGGGAAGCCTGGAGAGCTACGGGGCGGGGCAGCTCGCCGACCTGTGCCCGGTCATAAAGAGGCTGATGCGAGAGCGCCTGAGGAGCATCAGGGTCTTGAGAGCGAGAGCGGAGGCGGGCGCGCTCGTCCGGTCACAGAATCGAGCTGCCGACGCGAATACGACCCCGGAGAACCGGGACGCCGGGAAAAAGGAGAAATAAATGGAAGAGGAGAGGAGGCCCATCTCCAGCATCGTGCCCGGGAGATAACCGTCGACGCTTAACAGAAATACTTGAAAACAGCGCAGCCGAAAAAACAAAAAAAGAAAAAAAAAAAAAGAAAAAAGCTAAAGAACCAGTTGAAGGCAGTTTTCCAGATTTGAAGGCCGGTCCGAATCTGCAAACACCAAAAGTGGGTAGAACACCAGTAAAACTTGACAGAAAGCAACACGTAGACACACCCTGGTAGCGACGTTTGTAAAACTGGAAGGAGAAGAAAGAAAATGTTAAATAATTCGGAGAAAGGTTATCTAAAAAGAAAGAAAAAAAAAAAAAAAGGCAGGTTATCTATAAAAGGGTGGAAGTCAGACCCACCCAACCCCCACCCCCGCCGGTTTTTCCCTCGCAGCTCCAGACCCACAAAGGTAGTGAGTGGTGCAAGGTCTACTGTTTTAAGGAGGAACGGTCTTGAGTGAAGAGCTGTGTATCCTGCGAGCGAAGTCGTGGTTTCTACACGGAGGCAAGCGGGAGGCGTTTCCAGATGCAGGGGTGGGAGAAGGTGTATCACCCACACGCCGGCCTTAAAATCCCCGCCAGGTTCTGTTCCCGCCGCCCGCAGAAGCGACTCCAGAGTGGGGAGGCATTAAAGCTTGTTCAGTTCCGTTAAGGTTAAGTTATTAAGTTGTTAACATACAGGGTCGTGCAGAGATGGCGGAGTCGGGTCTGAAGTTTCAGTTTATCTCCTTTGAAACGGAAACGCTGTGCTACAATGTTCAATTTAGGGAGCAAATGTTACTGTTCGTAGTGTGTAACGTAGACATAGACGAGCATTGCCGTTCAGCTAAGCAGAAGTAAAAGAAAAGGGCTTTGTCACTGTGGCCAGGACAGAGAGAGTAAAGGCATTCCGAGTGTTAGTTCGGTAAAATGGGAAATTGGACACAGTTTCGGGTCCTCTTATGTTTGATTATAGAGGAGGAATAAGTAAAAAGTTTGTTTATAGTGTTAATACCGACAGTGTAAAAAGAAAATGTCCAAATCTCTGGCTGGGGAGACGGTAGCTGTGAACCTTGGCTTCTGTACATCTTGCCTCGGGAAAATCCGCAGTTGCTGCTTCCTTCTGAGTAAATTTGGCGTTAGATAAGTGTTAACAGATAAAATATAGCGGTTTTATGGATTGGAGCGGAAGTGATGAAAAAAAAAACAGCCAGGAAACCTTAAAAGTAACATAGATTGACAGAGGTACAGGTGAATCATCACAGTCTTAAACAGGCTAACTACTCTTGTTGAAAAGATTCCAGTTGGGTCAAAAATGACTCTGAACCTGAAATGTGATGTTCACGTTTGTATAAAACAAAGGATTAAAGGAGTTTAAAGATAATGAAAACCTTTAAGTCATAGAAATTGAAGTAGGAAGCAACATTTGTATCAGAATTTAAGCTATAACAAAGTATACAACACAGTGTAGGATGTAGCATTTAAGAATCTTTGGTAAATAACGCGTTCATATGCAGACTGTTCAGTATCTTGATGTGAGTGGTAATTTTTAAAAATAGTTCATTTTAGGTATTTAATAAAGTAATTTCTTTTTTTAAAATATTTTTTAATGTGTGTGTTTGTTTATTCATGAGAGACCGAGAGGGGCAGAGATGCAGGCAGAGGGAGAAGCAGGCTCCTCGCATGGAGCCCAATGCAGGAATCCATCCCTGGACCCCAGGATCACGCCCTGGGCGGAAGGCAGACGCTCAACCCCTGAGCCACCCAGGCGCCCCTAATAAAGTAATTCTTAATTAAAATACATATGCTGGACACTGACTTCAACACTTAGTAAATGTAGTTGTAGTAAATGAAAAAGGATAAAGTAGGAGGGATGTGAATGTGTGGATAGTATGCATTACTTTGCTACTTTATTTGCATTCTCTTCAAATTATCCTGAAACTTCTCTAAATGGTCTTGTACTAGAGAAAACTTGAATATATGATCACATTGCACAAATGACTACATTTCAAGGAAGCCTAGAAACTAAGGTTAAAAGCTGAAAAGTCACATACTTAGAATTTTGGAATGTTCCTAAATTATTTGGGTCAAGGAGAAAAACACAATTTAGGAAACGCTACAATAAGGACGTTACACATTATATGCTGTGGAATGAATGTACAAAAGGCAAGGAACAGGGAACCAATGGCATGTGTACACCTAAGATAGAGTTAGTAACAGGAGTTTATAAAGTTTGTTACCTTCCCATCCTAAGTAGTAGATTTTCTCCAATATAAACTATTCTGAGTGCCACAGTTAGTATCTTGGGGACAGATTTCTCCCAGTTGAGTTTTAAGTTCTAAACAGCTGATTTTCAAAGAGGAAGAAGCCGAAGTCTTTTCTCACCACCACAACCCCCACATACACACGCGGTTTTTTTTGTCTCTTAGACCTCCATATAATATTTCTTGCTGTATGGTTTTTATATTGAAATTATGGTCCTCAGCAACATCAGTATTGCCTGGGAGCTTGTTAGAAACATACCTCAGGTTAATAACCGCATGGGAGTAGATTATAAAATATATTAAACAGCTATAAGCTTTCTCACTGAACGTAAGGCCTTGTACATTATAAATGCTTAATGCTAAATAGTATTAGGAACAGTTTTGCTGAAGCAGTGTTACTGTATAAAAGTGTTATCACTTGATTGTAAGCTATTGCAACGTCCCTATTTGAACCAAAAGATTTGGTCACATTTTCTTAATGTTTCAGGGCAAGACTGGTACTCCTGTTTTCCTCCTGTCTGGAAAATTTGTAAATTTAGGACACAAGGAAAACTTTAGAAATATTGGAGGACAATTTAAAATGGTAAAGACTGAGCCTGTGTAATAATAATAAGCCTCTCCCTAGTGAATAAAATGACCATGGAGTGGATTTAAATTCAAGTCATGTGCAGATCACGGTTTCTGGATGAAATCAAAGACTATAAAAGCTGTAAAAGGCCTTCATTGACAATAGAATTGGTGACAAGTGGATAAATAGGATTATTAACCATTGGAACAGCAGCTCTAGTAAATTACAGATAGGACTTGAGTTCTCCAGTGCTGTACTCCCCTGAAGGTGATAACATTCTTGTATTAGTAAGGGTGGGCTAGAATATGCAAACCAGTTGCCTGAAGATATTAAGATGCATTATGATAAAACATACTTAGGGTAAAGCTGAAATCCTGTATTTCTTAAAAGTGTCCGTGTGTTGATGCTGCCAGTCTGGATACATACCACGCTTTCAAGTAGAAAAATAGTAAGACCTTCACTGTGTCTACTAACCATGAAAGTGAGGCTCAAAAAGTTATTGGCTTAAGGCCACATAGTAAATATGAGAACCAAATCTGATTTCAAGGCTGAAATTTTTGTCAGCTATGTAATCCTGCCTCATCCACACTACAGCACCTTAGAAGATTGTTAGGATAAACTTCTGGTTTATGTGATAAGGAAGAAAGCTCATTACTTCAGTTAAGGTACATACACAGAAAAAATGGCTTATGGGGGGAAAAAATGAGTTGTGTTTGTAACATACTGATCGTATTTGTGACAAGTCAGATGTTTAGAAATTCAGGTCCAGATGCAGAAGAGATGTCAAGATTGGAAAATTTAGGTTTGAGTTTTCTTTCTGATTCAAAGATGGTATTTGAAGCCTTGAGGAATCAGCCTGAAAAGGATGATAAATACAAGGAGAAAGGAAAAAGGAGATTAAACCTTAAGGGACACCTGTATTTGATGGGTAGGTTTAGAGGAATAGAAGATTGAGATTTGTAGTTTCAATTGAATTCGACATCAAAAAACAATGCACACTGCAGTCACCCTTATACTTGAGGTGGCTAATATGGAGTATGGGCTTTTTTTTTTTTATATATCCAAAATTTCCTTTTAATTTGTAATTCACAAATTTTAAAAAAATAAATTGGCACGCCCATTGCTCTAAATGTTCTAATTTGTAGTTCACTGATACATAACTATATATAGTCAATTTTTGTTACTAGTAGTTATTTCTGTAAAGTCACTCAAGCACTGAATTAGTGAATACTGTATCGTTGCATCAGCGAGAAAGATAGGATTAGGTTCCTGTGAACATCTGGTCACATTATTTTCATCAGCTGATCAATACATAATCTTGTTTTAAGATACTTAAATACGTGTTGTTGATTCACTAACATTAAACTCAGCCAACAGCCCTGTTATTTCTCTGTAAGGCACTTAGGAACCAACACCACCCAACATTATTCTTAGGCCATTTTAAACAGCAAAATCACCAAGAAAAAGCACAAAAATGTGAAAACCCCAGTAAGTATATCATGAAAGGGGCACTTGTTTGCAGCCTGAGAGTTGAGACAAGAAAACAGTGTCACCTTGTATTATCATCTAGGCCTATCCATGTCAGGTGACTCAAATTTGCTGCTACTCCGCATATGTACATGCCATAAAAGCGCCATAAGTATTGATTTGAGGGTTTACTAATTTTAGTAAATTCATATGCAGAACCTGCAAAAAAATGAATATGGACTCTAATTCAGTATGTTTTTGTGGAATTTCCAACTAGAATTTGGGGAGCCATACTTACATTTCATCCTTGAGAGGGTACAACCACTGATAACCCCTACAGAATTAAGGGTCATTGCAGTGGTCCTGAAAGACTTGTGCCTGGTTACCATGAACTCAGCAGTTTTTCCTTCTTTCCTTTCTGTCGGCACTGAGCCAGCAAGTCTGGATTCAGCAGCTGCAATTTTGCTGTCCTGTCTGAGACAGCAAGATGTTCCCAATATGGAACAAAGCCAAGTTGAAATCTAGACTCTGTCTCAAATATTTCAAAGAACTCTCAAGACTAAATGATGGTATAAATCTACATGCCAAAAACGTATAGAAAAATTGAGGGTTTGCGTTTTTTGTTTGACCAGACTGAGTAATTGAGAGAGTATGAATTATGAAATGAGGTTGATCTTCAAGGGTCACACTCACCCAGCTGCAAGGCTCATTAGGGTTACACTGCTGAAGGAAATTGGGCCTCGGTTTGTTTTGTTTTTTAAGACTGATTTATTTTAGTGCGGACAGCATGAGCAGGGGGAGGGGCCAAAACAGGGAGAGAGAATCTCAAGCAGATTCTCCGCTGAGTGCAGAGCTCAAAACGGCTTGATCCCAAGACCTGAGAATCATGCATGACCTAAGCCAAAACCAAGAGTTGGATGCTCAACCAACTGAGCCACACAGGTGTCCTTGGGCCTTAGTTTTAATTAATTGGCAATTTTGAGCCTCTCATCTTGAAAGCTATCATAGTAATAATAGTAAAACAGTGTGTGTCTCAGTTTTAGGTGGCTGTAACAAAATACCACAGACTGGGTGTCTTAAATTTATCTCTCACAGTGCTCAAGGCTACGAAGTCCAACATCAAGGTGCCAGCCAACACCATTTCTGATGAGGGTTCTTCCTGGCTTGTAGATACCTGCCTTCTCACCATGCCTCCACTTGGCAGAAAAAGCCAGGGGCAGAGGGAGGAGGGAGGCAGAAAGAGCATGCTCTGTGGTGTCTTAGAAGGATACTGACTATATTGGGTTAGGGTTCTACCTTATGACCTCATTTGACCTCAGTCACTTCTTGATTCCAAATGCAGCCACAATTCGGGAGAGCAATTAGACCTTCAGCATATGAATTTTTGGGGGCTGGGTGTGATTCAGTAATATGGGAAGGCAATACAATTTAATGCAGTCTAAAATAACTGCTAGTTTACCAACACTAAGCTTTTAGGCAACAACCTATCTTACTTAGTTGTTGGTGTGCTTAATGTTTATGATTATACAAGTGTGGAATGAAAATCAATTTGGAATTTTGAGTGTAAGAGCTTTTTGGTTTCTGAAAAAAAATTTTTTTGACTGGACTTAGACCTTGTTTTCTCTCAAGAATTGCAATTGTTTATTTTCATATGGCTGTTATGATTGCTAAAATGGATACTATTTATTATAAAGTCCTTGTGTATTTTACTATCTTGTTTAAACCTCAGACAATCCAGTAAGATAGGGAAAAAAGCTATTACCATTATCAACCCTCTGTTAGAGATAAAGTAAGGTCCCAGAGGTTTGAAAAGGAGCAAACAGTTGTATAGTGAAGAAATGATCGATAAATTTATTTCAGTGTTATTAACTTATTAACATTTTTTTGAGCATGGCTTAATAATTCATAGCAAACCCAGCAACTTCACTTCTAGAAGTTCATCCTGGAAGTGCAATAGAGAAGTGTGCAAAATTCATAATATTAAAAACTAGGGAAAGATGTGTATTTCAGTTATAAGGGCTTAGTTAAATACATTAACAGGAACCATTAGGAAAGAGTAAGCTCTATATTAATTGACATGGAAAGTACCTAGTGACATGTAGTAAGAAAAATAAAAAGCCAGTTAACAGCAAATATTGTAATACTAATTGTACATGTGTGTGTGTTTGTATATCTTTCCTTATCTAGAAAATGTATAGAAAAGTATTTGGATATTGCCAAAATTAACAGTACATAGTATACATCTGGATGGTAGCTTTTTAAAATAGTTCCTTATTTTTTACCTTTCTTTAGCATGTGTCATGTTCGGAGCAAAAGAAAGGCATATTACTTTTTAAAATTAAAAACACTTCTGCAGAAATTTTGAATAAGGTAGAGATGACAAGTGTTACCCCTTATCCCACCATGCATAGATGACCTGAGAATGGGATACTTCCTTCTGGAAATTACTTTTAAATTACTTTTCAAATTTAGGCTGATACTATGTATAAGTTTCTGCTTTTTGTTCACTTGCAATCATAATACAAACATTTCTCCAAGTCATTGATTCTTCAAAAACATTTTTAACTGCTGCATATTTTCCCATCACATAAAACAGCTGTCAAAAATCACCATTTTTCAGCTTGTAATCTGCTTCTCAGCAATATCAGATGCTATTGACTATCTACATTTCTACCTAAATGTCAATGAAGCCTGCTCTTGTCCCACCATATAAAAAAGAAGACATGTGCTCTCCCCACCCACCTTTTCTATTTCTCTATTTCTCTGTTGAACTTGCTTGACTTCTCTCCATAACAGTTATCACTAACTGATAATATTTTTATCCTTGTTAAATTGAGTATTGTCTATCTCCTCCCTTAGCTTCCATGACATACCCTCTCCTGCTTTTTTTTTCTTTGCTTCTGACTGCTCCTTCTCTGTCTCTCATTAAAATTTGCTGGTTCCCTTAGGGGTCTGCCCCAGGCCCATTTTTCTCCCAACTTAACTCCCATGGCTTCAATTACTACATCTATGTGCCAACTGGGCCTTTCTCCCAAGTGCCGGAGTCATACAAATACGGCCTCCTGGGTTGCTTCACTTGGATTGCCCTGCAGGTACTTTGGATTTAACGTGCTAAACAGCTCTTTAAATTTGTACTCCAGTTGTTTGTTTGTGTTTTTGTTCTTTTTTGAATAACATTTCTGTATCTCCAGAATTTTTGTGTGGGTGTGATCTTATTAAATGGCACCACTCCACATCATGAAGAAGGCCCCACATGTTTTTGTTCCTGCTTTCATCTCTGATCCCATCTCCCAATCCCAGAACTTCTGCCATCTTGGTCTTTTTTTTCTGTTTTTAGAAAAATTAAGCTTCTTTCTGCCTGAAAGTTTTTTACTAGGTGCTTCCTTGATTTGGGAGAAATATTCCCCAAATTTCCTAAAGCTGACTTTATTATCATTCAGGTCAAAATTGGTTTGTTTCATTTATCAGAGATGCATCACCTAACCAACAAGCTACCTGAGTCCGGGGGAGAGGCGGGGGCGGCTCATGATAAGTGTATGTCACTTATCTCAAGGAACTATCAATGACTACCTTTTGTATCACTGTAGTAGCCCTGATTATTCTCTGATAGCATCTTTTCCTTGCCTTTTTTCTTTTGCAGTTTTATTTTATTAAGGTAAAATTGACATACAAGCAACTACAATCAACTAACCAGGAAGCGACGCCACTATTGTCTCAGTTGCTCACGTCAGAAGCCTGGCTATCATTTTTGACTAGGGTTTTCCCTTACCCTTCACTTTGAACAAATCATTAAACCTCACTTTCTAAATGTATCTCAAATCAATTAACCTACTTCCAGTTTCTGGCACCACTCTAGATCCAGGATTGAATCATTTCTCACTTGTATTAAGAAAATATAATATTCCTCTCTCAAGTTTATCCTTTATACACAATAGAAGTGATCTTTGTAAAATTGAAGCCAAATTTAAGAGTTTCAACTAAAAAAAAAAAAGAGTTTAAACTCAAAGTAATTTTTCAATAAAGTGTATGTCTCTTAACATGCTTCTCAAGGCCACCTCTGGTCTCATCCCATGACACATTCTGTTATAATCTGTTTGAGCCATTCTGAACTTTGGTACCTTGAATTCTCACACTGTCCCTTCCCTCAGGCATGGAGTACCTTTGGAAATAGTGCTTTCTCACCACTGGAAATACTGATCTGCTGTCACTCCCTGACCGCTCTAAAGTAATACACAATTTTTTTTTCCCTATTCATTCCCTATTGTAAGTACCCTAATTATTCCCCTAATAATACTTTTACTTTTCTTCTGTTTTCTATATTTGAATATACTTCCACGAAGCACAGACTAACTAAATCTGCCTTCTTCACGCTTTTGTCCTCATTACCTAATGTAGTGCTTAGCACCCAGAAGTCCTTTAGTAAACTTTTTAATAAATCAAACATGGACTGGATGAGCAATAATAAAGACCAAAGTACATTTAAGCTACCTTTCATCTTCATATGGTTATAGAAATATTGTCCTATGTCTTATTATCAATATTCTTAGACTCAAATCAGTTCCTCAGTGGTAATTAGAAGACAGAAGATCAGATCTTGTCCCTCCAATGACGTTTTACCCAGTTGCAACTAATAGAATACTAGTAGGTGAAAGAAACACCTTCTAGAGCTTTCTCTTTGGGCATTTTAACTTCTGGTTCGTGTCTTAATTTATATTGAATTCCCCCTTTTTCAAATATTTTCAGTTGCAATGTTCCCGAAGTCTCTCATTTTTGTTTTCTTGCCCATTTCTAAATCCTTCTCGCTGAGTTATTTTTCTTCTTCCTTCACGATAATTTTTTTTTCTTTTTCCTTTACCTATCACTAAGCAGTCATGTGGCATTGGTTAAGAATCCTGAAGTGATGGAATCTGATATAGTTGGTATGGCAAATAGTACTCAGCATCCATTCCAACTTCTTCCTAAAGTTGAAAGAAATTTCAAGAACTGGAAAGATAAGTACTTTATTTCGTTTATCTCTTAAAGGATTCCGGATGCAAATTAGTTTGTTTCCATCAATTAGAGGGACATACCCAAGATTAATTGAGGTGGACTGTTTTCTCCTGTTATTTCATCTGTATGACCAGTTAGGACATTTATAGAGACCCTGGGTGGTACTGCGGCACCATTCCAGTGTCCAGTGCCTTGTACCTCATCTCTAGGTATCTTTCTGGTGTCTGATCAAAGCCACGGAGACATGTTCTTAAAGTCAGCATGTCTTGTGGCAGCCTCTGTATTAGCCTCTTTATGCCTGAGTTTCCAACTTTAAACTGAGGGGGATGGAAAGATGAAAAGCTATCGTTTTATTTTTTTAACCACAAAACCAATTTTTTTAATGAAATCCTATGCAGCAGTCCAGTATATGAAACACGTAAGGGGCACCTGGGCAGCTTAGTCAGTTAAGCATCTTCCTTCAGCTCCAGTCATGATCCCAGGGTCATGAGATAGAGCCCTGAATCAGGCTCCCTGCTCAGCGGGGAGTCCGCTTCTCCCTCTCCCTTTGCCCTTCCCCCTCCACTCATGCTCTGTCTCACACTTTCTCTCAAATAAATGAATAAAATCTTAAAAAAAAAAAAAAGAAAGAAAGAAAGAAAGAAAGAAAGAAAGAAAGAAAGAAAGAAAGAAAGAAAGAAAGAAACCGGTAAGAACAGAGCCAATGAGACTAAAAGGAATGAGTGGCATGGAAGCCTACCTACTATTTCCTAAACTTGAGACCCCACTGACAAGCCTCGAGGAATTTAGTTTGAATATCACTGGATAATCTGAAGCAGAAATTTCCAATCTGTATTTTGGAATCATCTGAAGAGTTGATTAGTTTTGTTTCTAATGTTGATGTTCTGGTCTCCCAAAAAAGTCTGCTGTTGGGACCAGGCAGGTGTATTTAAAAAAAAAAAAAAAAAAAAAAAAAAAACCCTAGATGACTAATATGCAGCCAGGATTGGAAATAATTTGTCCATATAGTTTTGTTTTGTTTTGTTTTGTTTTCTGATTCTGAGCACTCAGCTTTCCACTGCTTTTCAATAAGGCAAATCTCTCCTCTCTTTCTGGGGACTTGTGTTTTTTTTCTCAACCTATAACTTCTCTAGAAGTCCTTGGATTTTGCCAAATTCTTACCTTTCCTTATACTTCTATTCTTTTATGTTACCTAGCTGGTCCAAAACCAGTGTCAGGGATCCCTGGGTGGCGCAGCAGTTTGGCGCCTGCCTTTGGCCCAGGGCGCGATCCTGGAGACCAGGGATTGAGTCCCATGTCGGGCTCCGGGTGCATGGAGCCTGCTTCTCCCTCTGCTTATGTCTCTGCCTCTCTCTCTCTGTGTGTGACTATCATAAATAAATTTTAAAAAATAAAAAAAATGCTTCAAAACCAGTGTCAGTTCCAAAACAAAACACTATCTGTTTCTTAGGTCTTTATTGTAGTCCTGTCGTTCTTTAATACAAGCTTACATAGAATAATTTAATGATTAATAGATGGGACTTGGAGTCAGAATTAGGTTTATATGTCTTCCCTCTATTAACTCTGTCATTTACTAACTCTTTGGACAAGTTAGTGGACAATGGTAGTCTTGCTACACAGAATCATCACCATAATTTGGTAGGGCAACACCTGCAGAGTGCCTAGAACATAGAAAGTGCTCAGAACTCTTCACTGTTACAGTTACCATATATGTAAATAAATCTCCACTATTCAATTTTTGTCTCTTCATAGAAATTAAAAACTGACTTTTGAACCATATGACAAAGTATAAATGATTTCATTAAGTCAGTCTACTCAACTAATTTTTTTTAAGTACCTGTTATGTACTGTGAAAGTAACCAAATAGACAGTCATCTGCCTTTAAATATCCCAAGTGTTAATGGTCAAAGATTCTATCAATTGAAAATGAGAAATATTCATTAGGGTGGAAGAAACAGACATCACGAGGGCTGAGTCTAACATCCTATTTATTTGACCTGACAAGTGTTGCCACATATTTCTTTTAGTTAGCACTCAAACATTTTTTTTAAAGATTTATTTATTTTAAAGAGAGAGAAAGCACAAACAGGAGGGACAGAAGGAAAGAGAATCTCAAGAAGACTCCATGCTCATTGTGGAGCCCAATGTAGGACTTGATCCCAGGATCCTGAGACCAAGAATTGGATACTTAACTGACTGTGCCACCCAGGCACCCCAGCCCTCAAACATTTTAAAAATCGGATAATATAATATTTTTAAAAATCCAACACTGACTTCTCGTTTCTCTAGAAAAATTAAGCTCTCACAAACATTGAAATTATAGAGCAGCAGTGGTGTGGCACCCTTTATTTGGGGCATGTTTTCTCCAGCTCCCCACATCTTGCCATTCTCTGTTGTCTCCTCATCACTGAGGCCATATGTCATTTGCTGTTTACATGGCACTTGCACAGGGGTTTTTCTCAGAGTTAAATGTGAACTGTTTTTTGTAACCATGTCTCTACCACAAGTGGGAAAATAAAAGCCAGGCCAAGAAGACACATGTATCAATAAAAATGAGAGAAAGTATAATTATTTACAGAAGTGAAGAATATTCCTTGTTTCTAAATAAGCAAAATATGTGTACGTAAAAAAAATACAATTTAAGAAGCAATTATTAAACTCCTAGTCATTATTCACTAATATATTTTTGGCTTTAAGAAGGAACTAGACTGAGGGGCGCCTTAGGGGCATCAGGTTAAGCACCTGACACTTGGTGTCAGCTCAATTCCTGATCTCAGGGTTGTGAGATCGAGACCCATGTGGGGCTCCACACTCAGCATAGAGTCTGCTTGAGATTCTCTCCCTCTTCCTTTGCCCCTCCCCCTCGTTATCCCTCTTCTCTCTTTAAAAAGAAAGAATAAGCACATCTTTAAAAAGAAAAAAGAAGGAACTAGGTTTATCTTGTGGTCCCATTGATCTCTTGTGCTACAAATATTCCTTAAAATACCATAATATTAAATATTTGCAGTAAATCAATGAAGATAATGACAAAGGCATGTTCTTTTTCTTTTTAAAAAAAATTTTTTTTTTCATTTGCTGAGCAAGTTGCTGAGCAGGGAGCCTGATGCGGGGCTCGATCCTAGAACCCTGGGATCAGGACCTGAGCTGAAGGCAGACACTTAACTGACAGAGCCACCCAGGTGCCCCAGCATATTCTTTTTCCTATGAAGACTTGTTTTTTTTTTTTTTTACTTGTACCAAACAAGTTAATATACGGCTTTATATGCAAGTAAACAGATAAGTAGACAAGTATAAATTGTATGAAGTACTATGAAAGAAACTAAGCGTGCCATAATAGAGAATAATAGGGTGGTTGGGATGGTGATGGGAATCTTTTCAGATTTGTCAAGGATGGTCTAAATCTGAGAAGGTAACATGTAGGCAAAGATCTGAATGAAACATAAAGAGTCAACCATTCAGAGTAAGTGGGGCAGGTATTTCCAGAAGAAACAGCATATTCCAGGCTATTTACTTATTGATGTTAACTTGAACAAGTGTTAGCAATCTTCTACCCATGGCACAGATGCCACATGTCACCTCCAATCCCTTGCCACCAACAGATTCAGTATGATGCAAGATTTAAAACAGATGGAGGTGGGTTCCTGTTCCTGATGTCCCACGGAGAGAAAAATAAATGGCAAATAAAACTAGGCCATGAATTCAGATAGAATCAGCTAAGGATGATCCTTTGTTGTCATTATGTGAGTACCCACCTAAGTCAAAACCATGGAAAATGGGGAGTTTACCTTCAATGCCCTCCCATCCTCCCTTCCATGTCCCTCTTCCACCTTCTGACATTCTTTCCCACAAGCTATAGGCAAATCAAACATTCATGCTCTTCTCTCTTTATCCAGAGTTGTCCTTTTACCTTATGCTAGATAGACCCAGACCCTACAAGTGTACAGCCTCCTACCCCACACATCAAACAAAAAAAGAAAGGGAGGGAGGAAGAAAAGGATGCTCCTAACAATCTCAGGTGTTGAAAAAAGTTATTTATTATGCTTATTTGAAACAAAATAAATGACCTTAGTTACTATATGTGTCTTAAGCGTTTCCAGAACTTCTATGCTTTAGAGATGATGGTTAACCTGAATGTATTTCCATTTGGTTGAGTTTGAAGAAATTATTTAAATTAAGGGTTTCACCATGGGTAAGGAGAATGATACATTAGGGTGGTTTCTGACACCGCTTCTCCTCATACATGCATTTTGAATGTTCTAGAAGAAAGATAACAATATTGACAGTGATGACTTTTGAAAGTTTGCCAATCAATGAAAAAAATTATATAACCAAATCCTAATAGCCTGTTCTGTATTATGGGTACTTTGGGCCAACTGAAAATGTTATTTGCTGGGTCTCAAGATTTGCTTCTTTGCTTAATTCCTTTAGAAAATATATTTGGCTTTATTTTTCTAAATGTGGGGTTTTCTCCTGAAGTGTCTTCCTTTTTTTTTTTTTAATGTTTCTTACCAGTGTACCAGGAATTGTGATCAAAGGCACTGGAGTGGGTTGCTGCTGTCAAAGCACTTAGTACATTAACAGAGAATAGACACAGAATAAAAGGTGAAAAGGCAGTTAGATTCTAGAGGAACCTGAGAGTTTGGGAATCTAAGTAATGACGCAGAATGCATCAGAAGATAATGCAAAATTTTCAACACAAGAAGTGGCCAGAGTTCAAATATGAATCAGAATTACTGCTGAAAATCAGCCCCATTGTTTGTTGTGGTGATTACCCATTCCTCCCCAACCAATTACAGTGGTTCGGATAACACACTGGGTAATGTAATTTTCTTGGCAGGACTGTTATTGTCTATGCAGTAATTCATGTAATGCCCTTAATTTTGTTTAAAAACACTTAGTTTAGACTGCTAACTCTGGGAAACGAACTAGGGGTGGTAGAAGGGGAGGAGGGCGGGGGGTGGGAGTGAATGGGTGACGGGCACTGGGTGTTATTCTGTATGTTAGTAAATTGAACACCAATAAAAAAAAAAAAAAACACTTAGTTTTAACTTAAATCAGCATTATCTATCATGGTGGGGAAAAGATCAGATTCTGTCAATGTGATATTTATATCACAGAAGTCTTAAGACATGTCATTAGAGTACTTTCTAGCATTTTGATTATACTGAAATTAGGTAATCAGTGGTGCCTGTTCTGAGTAGCATGGGAAGAATCAGGAATGAAAAGCTCTGGGAAAGGAGGAAAAAAAACACAACAAAGATTTCCAACACTTCACTCTCTTAGATTTTAAGGAAAAATTAAATTTATTTTGTAAACAGCTATAAGTTATAATAATTTACCATTTAAACAAAAGCTATGTTATCAAGTAGAAAAAACAATGAAAAAATTATATTCTTTTTTAACAGTATTAAAATTTCAGCTCAACCATCTATTTACATATGTCTTCAAACCCACTCTTTTATTCTTGTATAGCAGTTACTTTAATTTTTCAACATTTAAGTCATCCTTAAAATATGACTATGAAACAACAGTTATGATTTTTTAATCAGCTTAATTAGAACATAATCAACAGACAAAACTACATTTTTTTGAGATTTATTTATTTTAGAGAGAGAGCATGCGGACACCTACACAGTGGGGTAGGGGCACAGTTAGAGAAGCTCACGCAGACTCTCTGCTGAATGGGGAGCCCGATGCAGGGCTTGGTCCCATGGCCCTGAGATCATGACCTGAGCAAAAATCAAGAAGCAGACATTCAACGGACTGAGCCACCCAGGTACCCTTAAAATTGTATGTATTTAAAGTGTACAGCATAATGATTTGATATATGTATATACTGTGAAATGATTACCACAGTCAGATTAATTAACACATCCATCACCTCACATATTTAAATTTTGTGTTTGTGTGAGTCTGTGCATGTATTGAGAATGCTTAAAACGTTCTCATCAAATTCCAATCATACGAAACAGTGTTACTAATTATAGTCACCATACTATATATTCTTTTTTTTTTTCACTTCATACAACTTTATGATTTCTCCTGAGTTCTTTGACTCCTGAATCTCTTGGAATGTGACTTAGACTCAGAAGTTGCAGAAATAGGGACACCTGGGTGGCTCAGCAGTTGAGCGTCTGCCTTTGACTCAGGGTGTGATCCCGGGGTCCAGGGATCGAGTCCCACATCCAGCTCCCTGCATGGAGCCTGCTTCTCCCTCTGCCAGTCTCTCTGCCTCTCTGTGTGTGTCTCTCATGAATAAATAAATAAAGCTTAAAAAAAAGTTGCAGAAATAACAAGAGTTCCTGTGTACCTTTCAGCCAGCTTTATACTATTTTACCAAAAGCAAGAAAGCACCATTGATAAAATATCATTAACCGTAGATCTTGCTTGGATTTCACAGGTCTTAAAAGCACTCCTTTTGTGTGTTTGTGGTACAGATCTATGAAATTTGCTACATATATAGATTCATGCGACCACCACCACAATCAGGGCACAGCACTATTCCATCACCTCAAAAAATTTCCTTGTACTACTGCTTCCTGGTCACACACTCTTACCTAACTCCTATCAAACTTCTGATCCTTGGACATGTTGTCTTTCTTTTTCTACACAGTAGTTTTGGCCCTTTTAATGATTTTTTTTAATTTATTTATGAGTCATAGAGAGAGAGAGAGAGGCAGAGACACAGGCAGAGGGAGAAGCAGGCTCCATGCACCAGGAGCCCAACATGGGATTCGATCCCGGGTCTCCAGGATCACGCCCTGGGCCAAAGGCAGGCGCCAAACCGCTGCGCCACCCAGGGATCCCAGTTTTGGCCCTTTTAAATGCCTGTTAAAAGCAAAGGAAAGGGAAAGGAAAAAAAAAGAAAGAAAGAAAGGAAAGAAGGAAGGAAGGAAGGAAGGAAGGAAGGAAGGAAGGAAGGAAGGAAGGAAGGAAGGAAGGAAGGAAGAAAGATAGAAAAAAGAAAGAAAAGAAAGAAAGGCTGCACCTAGACCCTTCTCTCATACAAAGCGACAGCCTAAGTGAGCCCTGGGAGAGGAGCAGGAAAGCTGCCTCCCCAGGCAAAGATCCACTGTAAAATATTGCAGGTTCATCTGCTCAACTATTAGCTTAACTAACACTTGCTCAACTATTTTGCTTAACTTGAAGCTTAAATGAGACCTGTGTCTGGGAAGGATGGAAAAAAGAAGAAATAGAAGAAGTTGGAGATGAGAAGCAGAGACCTGGAAGCAGAGCGGAAGAGGAGTAAGAAATGGGCTCTCAGAAAACAAACTGAGGGTTGCCGGAGGGAAGATGGAGGGGGTGATGGGTTAAGTGGGTGATGGGCGTTAAGGAGGGCACTTGTTAGGATGAGCACTGGGTGTTGTGTGCAAGTGATGAATCACTAAATCCTACTCCTGAAACCAATACTCCACTGTATGTCTGCTAACTTGAATTTAAATAAAAACTTAGAAGAAAAAAAATGCTCTTTAATTCAGTTTTTTAAAAGGATTTCCTTAAAGATTGTATTTTCTCTCTCTTTCTTTTTAGAGTGGGTAAGGGCAAAGGGAGAGAGACCCTTAAGCAGGTTCCACACCAGCATGGAGCCTGAGGTGGGGCGTGATCTGTCTCAGAAACCTGAGATCATGACCTGAGCCGAAATCAAGGTTGGATGCTTAACTATCTGAGCTACCCAGGTGCCCCTAAAGATTTTATTTTTAAGAAATCACTATACCCAGTGTGGGGCTTGAATCTATAACCCCCAGATCAAGAGTCACATGCTCCTCCAACTGAAACTGCCAGGCACCCTTCTTTAATATAGTTTTAATATTTTCTTATTAAGGATTTTAGGCTCTTAGGTACTGCTTTGTTGAATTTTTGAATTTTTTTGCTTTGTTGATAATGTAAAAAAATATGTTTTCTATTGTTTCCTATCTTGTTACCTCCAGTTCACATAAAATTACTGGTCTTTCTAGCTCTTTTCTCTCTTTTTGGCTTCTATCTCTTCAACTATTTTTTTTAATTTTTTATTTTCTTCCTATTTCCTTGTCAGGGGGAAAATATGTCTTTCCTCTATTCATGAAGAACAATTTTCTGATTTCTTCTGATGCTTTCCACCTCCTAATAGTATTCTTATAAAGTCTCACCCACCATTAGTAGGCTCATCAAAGTAAATTCCCAGACTGATTTCTGCCAGCCAGAAATTCTCTCCTTATTTCAAAAAATGTTAAGGAAAATAGTTTTGCCTAGAAAACTATCACAGAAAGTTTACAGTTATTGGAGCAGAGAACTGTTATAACAATTAAAGAAAATCATGAAACATCATAAATATTGAAGGCTACTGGAAGTTTGCAGTGGCTGAAATAGCAACTATTATAGCAATGCATGCAGTTCTTAGAACTCAAGGATTATCTTACTTTTAAAACTTGAAATTCAGCAGTGAAATTCTTCATTGCTTAAAAATAATAAGAGATTATAATACACACTTCTAAAGTATAAAAAAAGAATCTGTAATTAACCCAGAAGGGAAAAAGAATGTAATTGTATTAAATATAATCCAATGTAATCCTAAAAACTATTTTTAAAAGTTGTTTTTAGAGATGATAAGGATCTTTATTATGTTAATGCTTCATAGAGAGAGACTGAAATAAGTGATTCAATAACAGGTAAAAACCTTTGGGACACGAGGACAACAAAAGGGAAAGCAGCTAAGATAAATGACCACCTGCAAATAACCTTGAGGGAGTGTGAATAAAGGAGGAGTTGTAAAAATTGAGGTAGATGGTCAAAGCGAACAACCTAACTTTCATATCCAAGAGATCATCCTAATAGAATTGAAAAAGATAAGCTTTGGGAGACTATGGCTGATAACAATTAGGTTACTAAAGGATTGTAACAGATGCTTCCATCTGTATATGGCTTCATATTTCTCAGCATATGCAATCTCTCTGTAAGGCAGTTACGTTTAAAAGCAAAGGGTTTGGGATTAAATGACTTGGGTTGAGATTCCATTTATAATGCTTAAGCCTAGCATTAGGATGAGTGAGCAATGTGATCTTAGAGTTTTAGCATCTGCCTCAGTCAAAGGTATATAATGGTAGTACCCACTTCAAGGGCTGCTCTGAGGAACAATTGGGACAATTCACATAAAGTAGAAAGCCCTCATTAAACAATATTAGCTACTATCATTATCAAAGGCAACCCACTTTCCTGTTAATCAATTTTGTCACTTGAGATAGAAATAAAGTATGCCAATCCCTGGCTTCCCCAGTTGGCTCAGTTTTGTATCTGTGCTGTTCATCAGGACAAGAAATAGATCAAAATCTCCATATCCATCGGGGCATGGTAAGACATGGGGGGGAGCACCTGGCTGGCTCAGTCGTTGGAGTAAGTGACTCTTGATCTCAGAGTTGTAAGTTTAGGCCCCATGTTGGATGTAGAGATTACTTAAAAATAAAATATTTTTTAAAAATATATATCATCTAGTCTCTGTTTCTGAACTCTGAGCTTATAAACTTGTGTCCTCCAAGCTGCAAACTTTCCCTATATTTGTCCATCCCTTTGAGTGGGTGATGCCCCACTTGCCCCCAGCTTCTGATTTCTGCTGCTGACCTGGCAGCTGGCCTTGAATATAAGCCTGTTCCATTGATACCCAACAATGCGTGGAGCCTATGCCAGCCCTTTTTCCACAGAGGTTAGACCTGTGCCTCCAGTTACTAGTTTCTAACTCTTCATCAGCTGGATCACTGCTCTTCTAACGCTGATTGTCAGTTCTTCTAGATTCCCTTGCTGCTAGTCAACAGGTCAGAAGCCTTGGGGTACTGATTTGATCTGAAACAAGCTTCAGTTTTCCCTGACCATTTGCATGGTGCTAACCTGCTCCTATAGCCTGCCCTATGCTCCTATCAATTCTATTTATTCTTGCTTCTGACACCTCACCGTTCCCTTTCCAACTAATTACTATTTCCCAGTGTGCCTCAAAACCAAGCTGGTCTGAACTGTGGTACAGAAAGCATGGACGGGGCACCTGGCTGGCTCAGTTGGAAGAACACGCAGCTCTTGATCTCAGGGTCATGAGTTCGAGCCTCATGTTGGGTGTAGAGATGACTAAAAATAAATAAACTTGAAAAAAAAAAAGCATGGAGATATTTCATAAGAAATTGAGGGTTCAATGTCATATGGCTCAACAGTATTAACTGTCCTACTTATTTGTTGCACAGGTTTACTGTGACATGAGAGTCTGTACACAAAGCATATTTTAAACTATAAATTGTAAAAATATAATGATAATAGACAGACGTTCCTCTTTTGTTGCCAGCTGTCCCTTCCTTTGCCTTTCTGGTCCTGTCTCAGGCATCCCTCTGTTTTTAATTCCCTTTTTCTCTTTCTCTCTTTTTCATCCCTCTGTTTAATTTCCCTTTTTCTCTTTCTTATCTTCTACTCCATCTGCACCCTTTTTTCCCTTATACTTTTATTTTTTCCTATAATGGACTCTTATTTCTCTTTGGGAAGTCAGTGCCTCTCTAACACTGGCATTATAAAGCACATTTAGCTTGGAATTTCCACAGCAAATTTGTAAAATACAAGCACGTAACCACCTACACTAAGAAATTCATTTCCCAATAAGTAGTTCGTATTTGTTCAAATTAAACATGGAAGTTAAAGTCAGTCCTGGAAGACAAGGTCCCCCATTCCTCCAGGTTCATATTAGTAAAAAAACATTTGGAAAGAAATCTGTTGCTCAAAGAGGCAATTCTATTTTCCCAGAAGAGATAAGATTAGTAATCAAAATATTGGTATCGATGGCAATGATTTTACTGCAATCTGTGCTCACAAATCATTTTCTATTCCTAAATATTCCTTTATTCCATTACTTGCTAATATTTCCAGATGCCATTCTATTCAGTGTTTTTTTCACCTTACTAGTAATAACATTTTTAGTTGAGACTAAGTAAGTTACTTTCTAAGGTGTGATTGTGTAAGAATTAGATGCTCCCTGGAACTCCTGGGTGGCTCAGTCAGGCAAATATTTGGTTCAAGTCATGATCTCAGGTCATGAGATGGAGCCTGGTGTCTGGCCTGTGCTGGGTTGCAGGCTCCATGGGGAGTCTGCTTCTCTCCCTTTCTCTCCCTCTGCCTTTCCCCTCACTCTGCTCTCTTTCTCTCTCTCTCAAATAAATAAATCTTTAAAAAATAGAGGGGGCACCTGGGTGACTCAGTCAGTTATGCGTCTGCCTTCAGCTCAGGTCATGATCCCAGGGACCTGAGATTGAGCCCCATATTGGGGGGGTCTCTTCTCCGCAGGGGGTCTGCTTCTCCCTTTCTCTCTCCCTCTGCCTCTCCCCCTGCTTGTGCTCACACTCTCTCTCTCTCAAATAAATAAATGAATAAATAAAATCTTTTTAAATATTAATTAGATGCTCCCTTAACTGTGTTTTCCTGGTGTTTTCTTCATATATTCATTAGTGCAGAAATGGTTTGATTTTCTAAGTGTATGTCACACTCAACTATAAACCCCTCAAAATTAGAAGTCATGCTTTATTCATTTTTTAAAAAAGATTTATTTATTTGAGAGAGAGAGAGAATGGGGGAAGGATAAAGGAGAGAGAGAGAGAGAATCTTCAAGCAGACTCCCCAAGGAGTGCAGAACCCAAAGTGGGGCTCAGTCTCACAACCCTGTAATCATGACCAGAGCCACAATCAAGAGTCAGACGCTTAACCAACTGCCACTCAGGTGTCCTAGAAATCATGCTTTATTCATTTTTGTATCCCCACACTTAGGATACTACTTGGTACTAAATCAATAGTGATTTTTATGATTGAAGAAAAGGGCAGATAGGAATAGCTGCTCAGAGGGGGTGAGCTCAGCGGCTTAGCACTGCCTTCAGCCCAGGGCCTGATCCTGGAGACCTGGGATCGAACCTTACATCAGGTCCTCTTCATGGACCCTGCTTCTCCCTCTGCCTGTGTCTCTACCTGTGTGTGTGTGTCTCTCATGAATAAATAAATAGAATCTTAAAAAAAAGAATAGCTGCTTAGAAAAAACAAATCAAAATAGTGGTTGAGGGATCCCTGAGTGGCGCAGCGGTTTGGCGCCTGCCTTTGGCCCAGGGCACGGTCCTGGAGACCCGGGATCGAATCCCACGTCGGGCTCCCGGTGCATGGAGCCTGCTTCTCCCTCTGCCTTTGTCTCTGCCTCTCTCTGTCTCTCTGTGACTATCATAAATAAATAAAAATTAAAAAAAAAAATTAAAAAAAAAATAGTGGTTGAATCTGAAACTCTCTCTAGTATTATGGTAATGAAAAAATTTCAAACATTTGAAAATTTATGTTATTTTACTAATCCTGAGAAGCATTTTGTATAGATTTATGTTTCTAATCCTCTGGTTCATTAGAAATAGGAGAAAACTTAATGGTAGAAGCATTTGTTTAGAGCTTATATGTTTTATTTTAATCAATTTTTTCTAAATGGAAATTCATATTATTATCTTCAAGAGATACTTTCAACCTTTAGACACAAAAAGTAAGTCATAGAAGAATGAAGATCTTTCTTGTATCAGGCCAATTAAAAGTTACCTATTTATCTCTGATTATTACTCTGAGTTGAAGTTAATGGTGTTCCTACCAAAGGGATTATGTATCACGTATTTTGTTTTCACATATTTTACTTGTAGTTTTTGTTTGTTTTACTTTGTATTAATAATGAAGTTAGAAATTTAGTTAAGAATTGGATTTTTGTCTGCACTGAGTGGGTTCATTACTAGATACAATTTAAGAGTCAATTAATGGCCACTAAGAGGATTTGTCTTTCTGTTACAGGGTGGGAAAATCCTTCTGTGGGAGGTAGAACAGTGGCTCACCGTATCCTAAACCCCTGGGAGCGTGTTACTTTGCATGACAAATGGGACTTTGCAAATGTGATTAAGACTATTGAGGTGGAAAGAATTTCCACATAAATAATCACAGGAGTCCTTCTATGTGAAAGAAGGCAGGAGAGACAGAGGCAGAGATTTGAAGATGCTCCAGGGCTGCTTTTGAAGATGGAAGGAGGGGGCACGAGTGAAAAGTAAGGCATGTGGATGGCCTCTTAAAGCTAGAAAAGGTGAGAAAATAGACCCTCCTCTGGAGCCTCCACAGAGGAATGAATGCAGGCAGCTTTGCTGACAGCTTAGTTTTAGCCTAGTGAGAACCATTTTGGACTTCTGACGCCCAGAACTCTAAGATAATAAGAGTTTTGCATTTCTTTTTTTTTTTAATTTGAAAGAGCGTATTGCTCAACATCCATAAAAATAGAGCTTTGCACTCACAACTAATGATCAAAATCCCACACCACCCTATTTGCATTGTTTTAAGCCACTAAATTTGCGGTAGTTTGTTACAGCAGCAAAGCAAACTAATACGCTTCCCTTATGTTATTCTACATACATGATATTATTGGTAAATAATAAGCCCCTCCTGTCATGCAGGCCAGAGACAGCTGCATGGGATCAGGTTAGCTGTCCTGACCAGTTAGTGTTCATTAGTGTGGCCACGGTGATTGGTGACCAGTGAGGATACGTGACCCGTAAGGTCAGTGACAAACTGACTTAGGCAGACAGAGAACAGGATGCCTTGGAAAGACTGAGCGACCAGAGGCATAGCCTTAAGAGTCAGATGACCAACACAGAGTAGCCTTGAGAGTCAATGCCCAATAAGATATGAGAAGGACAAGGCAGGAAATGGTACCTGCTAACTCATGTATCATGTAGTCTACGTTTAACATGAAATGAGAACGAATGAGGCTGAGGGTTCTATCAGCGAAAGTATACATTTTGATATTGCACGGGCTATAAATCAGCATATAAAGAGAAATCATATTTAGAAACATATATGGGAAAACTAGGCAGCCACTAAAAATATTTTCAACACAGACAAAACCAAAAGACATAAACCCAGAAAAACATATGCCTTATTTGTTATATGTGTTGAACTTTCAAAAGCTGACTGAGAATCAAGGGGACAGGTACTTTATTCAGGCTATTGTGACAGAGAGCATCCAAAGGGAGTGTTTCCTGGAAAATGGGAAACAAGGAGAACTGTATGCAGCAAAGAAACAAAAGTGGCCGAGTGCCAATTACAAGTTTGGTGACCAAGCAGGCAGGTGCTGCCATTTTTCAGAAAAGGTAGGGGTGGGTGGGTGTGGGGGCGTGAAGAGAGAGACAGAGAGAGGGAGAGAGAGAAAGAGAGGATTGGGGAGAGAGAAATGAGGGGAGAGAGAGAGAGAAAGCAGGAGGAGGCAGAAAGGGAGAGAGATTTGGCCCATTGCAGTCCATTACAGTCTGTTCTTGGAACTGTTAAAGAGGGAATTGAGAGGAATTAGTTTCTCAGGACCAGGGCGCACAGGGGTCAGGGTACTTTTGGAGCAGAAAAGTTCACATTTCTCCACACAGGCAAAAGAAAAGTCTATTTGCTAGATGAAGATAAAGAAATTCTTTGTAACTCTATGTATTTCTTTGTCAGGGAAACACCTGTTATAATAAACTCTGAAATTTCAGGGGTGTGACACAATAAAGCAGATTTCTTTCACACAAAGCACTTCAAAACCCAAGTTCTTGGTGGGCAGCTCTCCTGTAAGTAAGTGATATAGTGTCTCAAGATCCTTCCTCCTTGTACCGTTTTCAACATGTGACTCCCACGGTCTCCTTGGGGCTCATTTCCTGCCATCTATCTTAGAGAGGAAAGGAGCATAGCAAGGAGGGAGGAGAGGATCCCACAAGGGAGGTTTTTACGGGCCAGGCTCAAAGGAGTCTGTGTCACTTCTACCAACTTCCATGGACCAGAATTTGGACATATAACTACCCTCAAGTGCAAGGATGGCTGGGAAATGTAACTTAGCTGGGTTTTCAGGAGGAAAAGGGAATGGGTTTTATCAATCAAGAAAATTTTAAATTCAACATGAATGAAAATTTGAAGTGGCAATAAAAAAAGATGAACCCCCCCCCCACCAGGGGAAAGATGGCCAATACCAAGGACTGATAAAAATATTCAGTAATATTCAGAATCATTAAGGATAAAGTTAAGGAAGTTACCAAAAAACCTACTTTTCATATTAAATTATCAATATTGAAAATAATAGTCCATGTTATTTTCCTAAGCTGCTAAGAAACGGAGAGTGCCAGTCACCAGAAGTGGGAGTAAAATGATGATCAAGTTCTAGGGGGCAACTGACAGTACACACCCCAAGATTTTTACCTGGGCATAGTCTCTGACCTAGCCTTTCCATTCAAAATAATTTATTAAGAATACATATCAGAAAAGTGTTCAGAGACTGTCTGAAGTCATCCTTGACCTTCTTTTTTTTTTAAGTTTTTTTTTTTTTTATTTGAGAAAGAGAGAGAGCACAAGCAGGGGGGAGAAGCAGGCTCCCCACTCAGTGGGGAGCCCGAGGCAGGGCTCAATCCCAAGTCCCTGAGATCATGACCTGAATGGAAGCCAGACACAGGCATCCCCATCCTCTACTTCTCTCTTTCATACACTGCACGAAATCCATCAGGAAATCACGTTAGATTGACCTTCACGGTATATCCATAATCTGACGCTCTTTCCACCTTCACCCCTTCTGTCTTTCTTACCTATAGTCCAATTTTGACACAAGTAGCCATCGTGATCCTTTTAAAACCTATGTCCTATCAAGTCCTTCCTCTACCCTAGGCCTCCAAGAGCTCCAAAGTTTTCTCATCTCAGAGGGAAAGCCAAACTGGCTGCCCATGATCTGCCCTACCCAAGCGGATGGCAAATTTCTCTGATCTCATCTTCTATGCCCCCACCTCACCCCCACTCCCCAGCTCACTTTGCTCAGGCTGCACAAGCCCCCCACTGCTCTCACACATGCCAAGTGTGTTCCCTCCTCAGGACCTTGCTGTTCACTGTCCACATCTCTGCTCAGACATCAGTGAAGCCCACCTAGCTCATCCATGCAAAAAGGCAACGCGCCCTCTCCCCCTCTCTCTCCTATTTCCCCTTACGCTGCTTGATTTCTCACCATAACATTTATCACCCTCTGATGAATGATATATCGTCTTTCAACTAAGTGTTCCCTGTCCTCTGTTGTTATGAGATCGGGGGTTCTGTAACCCATAAAACAGTGCCTGACACATAAAAGGCATTCAATACATATTTGCTGAATGAATGAATAAAATACTGCAAAAGTTCTGAAATATCAAAAAATAGAGGACTCGTTACATAAAGTGGGATGATGCAGTGAAGGGTCGGACCGTCAAATAAGAGAATCAAAAGCCTAAACGTGCCTAAAATAAAGCCTGAATGTGGTTTTGTATTTCATAGGAGGAAATTCTGTGAATACCAATTTCTAAAGAGATAACAGTTATTATTCTTACCCAACTGGTTTCTGAAGCCATAGGAATAGGAAGTTTTTCATCATAAAATGATTTTACCTTTATCAACGGCTTCTCTGGTCTCAAATAGGCTTTTCTGTGAACATGGGTGTCTCTGAGGGCTGAAAAGATTTTTTAAAAGCAATCTTATTCCTTGCAGATTGTAATAGTCTGCTGGAGTGGCCATAAGAAAATGCCAAAGACTGCTTGGTTTCAACAGCAGAAATTTATTTTCTCACTGTTCTGAAAGATGGAAGCCCAAGATCAAGGTCCAACAGGGCTCAGTTTCTGATGAGGATTCTCTTTCCAACCTGCAGATGGCCTCCTCCTCACTGTGTCCTCAGCTGGGCTTTCCTCAGTGCAGATTCATCGAAAAGAGAGGGTGAGAGCAAGCATATGCGAGTGAGTGCAAGCTCTCTGGTGTGTTTTCTTACACACATCAACCCTACTGGATTGGGGCCCCCATTGTTATGACCGTATTTAACCTTAATTACCTCTTAAATGCCCCATCTCATCTTGGTAGCCCAGCGTTTAATACCAGATACTCGTATTTCTTAGGCAAAAATGTCTTAATCATCAAAAGCTTCTATTTGGGGCAGCAGTCCTATCTATTTCCTTATCTATATCCATCCATCCATCCATCCATCCATCCATCCATCCATCCATCCAAGTTATTAAACAAACTTAACTCAGTGAAGTACAAATTAAGAAATAGTTATAGTTTCCTACAAATGCTGCCCCTAATCTCCATTTTAAATCCCTCCTCCTTGCCTCCTATAGCAGATATCTTATAAGTTCTTGGGTAAATTTTATAATTTTTTGGTCAATTTCAGTGATTAAAAAATCCATTCAGTCTATAACTCCAATTTCATATTCAAATAAAAGATTTCCTTTTTTTTTTCTGTCATCGATTAGCATTGTGGTTTGAAGGACCTGAAAAGGGTGTGTGTGTGTGTGTGATATGGGCTTCTCTTTACTTTTCTCTCATTCTTCTACCTTGGGGGAAAGAATGTACTTTACCTTTGGGCTTTAGGTCCTTCCTTCCTTTTCCAGGGAGTGGACACAGGGAGGAGTCAGAGGGATTCAAGCGGTCATGGTTGTAGTCTTCCTTGGGTTGCCTGGCACTAGCTGGTGACAACAGTCTCTCCACGGCAGGGATTCAGCTATTAGATTCACAGAGGAGGCACAAACGTGAATTCCTTCTCCTTCTCCTTGACTTTATTTTTAAAGTAATTTCTGTACCCAACCTGGGGCTTGAACTCACAACCCCAAGAGTTTCAAACTCCATTGACTGAGCCAGTGGGCGACCCTACAATGTCAGTTCTTTAGGGACCATCCCAGTCCACCATGTCCTGTTTCAATTCTTCCAATTCAATTCTTTTTCAATTCTTTTTTCAATTCTTTTTCAATTGAATTCTTTTTTTTTTTTTTTTGCCCTATAATTACTTTTTGTGTTGGTGCCAGCATGATGGCACAAGCCCAGCTAGTTAGGTGGTGCTCAGTTGGCCTACCAGAAACTCATGTTCTCATCAAAGCAGAGGTGATAGCTGAGCTACAGCATAAGCCTTTCTGTTTGTCCTGCCATCATTTGCCAGTTATTTTTTTCCTGTTCATATAGACCTTAGGAAGATCAACTAGGCTGTGTTCTGATTTGATATACAACTGGAAAATGAGGCACTGCTTTTCCTTTCATGCAGGTATGCCCAGATTTTGCAAGTAATTACCTTAGATCCCTTCTCACTTGACTTTTTAGAAAAGGGCAGCAGAATTTACTAGGCTAACAATATATGACTCCAATAATTCCCATTTTTCTCCTCCTGTGGCTTCTATGGATTAGGGGTAGTTATTGAGGGTTATTGAGGGACCAGTTCTGCTGATTTAGCATGTGTGAAGTACCTATTCTTTCTTTGTCCTGAGCTTTGGACCCTGGCTATCAGTTTTGAGCCAACAGGGAAAGTTCTGCCCAAGTTTGGGTCAAATATCCTCTACCGAGCATTGCATTTCACTCTTCTCTTTTGGAGGGTGCTTACAGAGCTTGTGTCATACTTTATTTACACTTATGGGATCCAATGAGATGTAAGATAGCTGTCCCTCATTTTGCTGATGAAACTGAGATAGTGACAGGCAATCCAGGGCTAATTAATTGAAAACAAACTCTTCTGTGACTGCAGTCAAGCCTGCAATCCTCCTCAATTGTTTTTGCCAACTTTTGCACCTTTTTCAATTCCATAACATGGCCTTGTGCTTTCAGAGTTATAACTTTGTCTGCTGGAGAAGTAAACAAAAAACCCTTGGAGCTGAAGGTAAAGCTCTTTAGTCTGGGTGAAGCCGAGTACCCATCCTTCAAGCTTCCCTCACCTAACAACCAGCTTCCTGCCTTCCCAAGGCATGCAATAAATAAGGGGTATTCATTATGAATGTGTAATATATATGAAATCTAACTCTAATAAATCCCTGTTTTCTTGGACTTCATGGAGTTCCTCAGAGGTTTTTAATAGGCATTCCAAAAGACCTGGGAAACTTTATGAGCCATATATAGCCAATGGCTAATATATATATATATATATATTCTAGACCATTGTACTTTTAGCTTAGTTCAGCGATGCTTATCCCCTGGTTTCCCTTCTAATAGAGTTAAAAAAGGAGAGTAGTTAAAAAAAAAAAAAAAAAAGCTTACACTTACAGCTGTCAGGCACTGATAGTTATATTCCATACATTTTCTCTTTTAACTATCATAAGTACCCCCACAAGGTAGGTATTATTTTCTTTGTCCTACAGACTAATTAGACAAATGAGGTATAGAGAAGTTAGGCTACCTTAACCAAGGTCACCACTTAGAGGTAGTGAATTCAAATTATGTAGAATTATATTCAAATACAATTGATTTCCAAGCATGGGCTACCCCAGCACAGAGGAAAGACCAAGAGATCAAGGTGACAGAGTTGGGGTAACAATCTGATATGCACTGAGATAAGCAGTTATAGCCCTTACAATAAGTCTTTAATATGAACATAATCTACATCACATAGATGTTCGTAAAATATACCTCTTAGGACTTTAAAATTTCAGTTTGAACTTCTTCCCCAAAGCATGGCGTTTCTTGAAGAACTCTCCTTTGTCTTTCTCAATGCTTTTCTTACATCACATATTGTTTTAGCTGTGATAGATCGTTATATAATGACTCCAGTGAGTCACACCTCCCTGTATTCATGCCCCTCCGAACGTCATACCACCACCACTTTCCATCAAGACGTGAATGCGGGCTGGCCTCTTGACTTGCTCTGACCAATAGAAAGTGGTAGAACTAACCTTGTACCTGTTCCAAAACTTGGGGCTCATGAGGCCTTGGCAGCATCTGCCTTTGCTCTCTGGGGAGTGCTATTCTGAGACTGCTGTGCAATAAAGAAGCCCAGAGTGGAAGTGAGTTTGGAGGGAGAGGTTCAGCCAACCTAGCTTCCTCAGCTGAGCTCAGTCTACAGCTGAACCGCCGGCCAAATGCATCTTCCTGAAAAATAATCCTGTTATTTTAATCCCCAAGTTTCAGAATGGTGGATCCTTCCAAAGCAATAAATAAAGCAGAGAAAGTGGGACCAGGAATACAGAGTAATAGACTAACCCAACATAAAATGGTACTTAAAGTACAAAGCAAGAGATGAGTGTAGCAGAAGTTAGTACTGTTCTAACAAAACCCAAACACATGACAGTGTTCAGGGCCAGGCAGCAAGTGAATGCTGGAAGGGGTAGAGAGGAGACAGTTGGTGCAAGCTAGGAAAGCAGGGAGGAAATTGCTCCTGGAGACTAGACAGAGGTGAGCTAAGTAACTGTTGCCTGTGGTACCTTGGAAGGTAGTACATGTACCTGATGAACTTGTTGATCTCACTAATGTGATTTCCTTGTATAATATAGACAGTAACAATTATCTTCTTTTAGCTGGCTTTGATGGGAGGTGGCATTTCCTATTGCTGCCATAAAAAATTTAACAAGCTCAGCATCTTAAATCGCATAAATGTATTATTTTATAGTTCTGTCAAAATCCAGAGACAATAAAAGTTAAGACCAGATCAGTAAAATAGTATTTAGAGCTTATTGTGCACAAAAGAATAGTCCATGAATGGGGCTCCTGGGTGGCTCAGTCTGTTAAGGTCATGTCAGGTCGTGACCTCAGAGTCCTAGGATTAAGCCCTGCCTTGAGCTCCATCCTCAGTGGATTCTCTCTCTCCTTCTCCATTGTGTGCCCCTCCCCGCACAAATAAATAAATCTTAAAAAAAAAAAAAAAAAAAAAAAAAAGAGAGTTCACGACTGGGAGTCTCCAAATCCAACATTGAGATGAAGTTCAGAGGCATGCTGTTTAGGGTGGCTTTTAACGTGGAAATGAGGAAGTTCCTCAATCTTTTACAATGACAGATTTTCACTATGGAGGTTGACCATGGAAAGAGGCCCCTGAGCTTCTAACTTTCTTTGCTCAGGAAGCAGGAGGCAGGCTGAAGGAGATACAAGAATACGGTGGAAATGAAATTGCTTGAGACCAAAGCCTAGATCTGAAAAGTTACCAGAGCTTCCACAATCACTCTCTCACCCTCTTCAAATGCTTCTCTGAGACTACCAGGCATGCAAAGAAACCAGGAGTGAAAGACTAGGTGGAGAGAGAGAGAGAGAGAGAGAGAGAGAGAGAGAGAGAGAGAGACAAGGCTCTCCCCTCCCCCCTCCTCCCCTTTTCAAGCTGTTCCAGCTGAGCGAGCCCCTAACCAATGAGGTTAGCTGAATGCAGCTGCCTGGATATAAGCCCAGGCAAGACCAATAGGATAACCACACAGCTAACCTATAGAATCACAAAAAATAACAAATCATGTTGTCTTAAAACCACTGGGTTGTGGTATGACTCAGTAGTAGATAACTAGTATTGTAGCTTAAGTAGGTCATGTACGTAGTAAGGTAATAGCTTTTCTAGCTCACACATTATCTATATTGTCCTGTTATTCCAAAAGACACATCCTTACCTCATGTCCTGAGATGGAAAAGTATCATAATCATAAAATGCCTTGGATTGAGGAGTATTATTTAATGTTTATTGAGTAACCATAAACTATAGTATCATTTTTAAACCAGAATGAAGTGATACCTAATAAAAGGTTTTCCTTTTCACAAAACTTCACATTGCTGCAAATACAATCTCAGTATACCCTCAACCTTTCATAGTGTGAATAATTTCCACTAGCTGTGTCATCCTCTAATGAGCTCTGGAATGGATAGGGGAGCCATATAAAGAAGAAAGAAAGAAAAAAAGCCTTTATACCTGGGCAATAAAGAAACCCTGGTTGCAGAGAGACACTGTAACAATAAAAACACTGGTCAGATGGCAAAACCGTCATCTTTACCAAAAAAACTCAAGAGATGCTCAGTGTTTTTCCTGCTAACTATGTGCTGTAGTAGATTCTGGTACTGGGTAGGATTTCCTCATACACACTTCTGCTTGTTTATTTGGCAAATCTTTATCCGGTGCTTCTTAATGAGCGAGGCATTGCTGACTCACAAAATCAGTTGGGAATAAAGGGTAGGTGGGTGGATAAGGGAAATGTAAAAACGCTGTTAAAATAGTGTGATAGGTGACAGGACAGGACACCACAGTCATAGGATTTTGTTGATTAGTTAAGTTTCTTTAACCCAATAACTTGCAGGCTGCAATCGTGAAAAAAAACAAAACAAAACAAAACAAAACAAAACCCTGCTACTCGTTTTGTAAACTGTTTATTTTTGCAGGCAGTGCTACATCTTGACCTCTCACTTTTCAGGTTTCTGGGGCTCTACAAATGCCCTTGGATTATATCATATGGGGATCCTTATATGGTGGTGTTCCTGATACTACTGACCCCCAGAAGATGCTGCATAATAGAAAACATTATTCTTTGATTTTTTTTTTCCCTTAGGATTTCCAGCTGATGTCTAAATGGGGTTTTTTGAGAAAGAGTATCTTCAGAGAGGAAAATGAAGACCCTTCTTAATGTAATATGAGAAGTAGTTTCAAATGTCTGAAGTCAGCTTTCTTCATGACCCTTTATAATCTGCAGCTGGGACTGCCAGCCTCGTTTTTTGCTTGCTTCTGACTGTGCTCCACCAGACATCTGGAGCATCAAGAGCATTGCTCTATGTATTCATCTTCGCGTGCCCAGTAAGCACAGAATACATGTTTGTTGAATGACGCAAAGAACCACTGCAGAAAAAAATGATCTTTTGAGACCTTCGCTGTTTCCTGATTGCATTTTTGCCAGGCATATTCAAAACTTTTTACTTCTAAATCATTTTAGCAAACCACCAAAGTAAGACCATGATAAACACGAAAGCACGCCGGTAACTACGACTGGCTCAAAACATTTTCATGAATATTTTCACAAACTTCATTATTGTATGAGGTGTCAGGGACAACGCAGTCCAAAAACCAAACTAAAAGGGCAACGTATTTTGTCAAATTAAACTTGTAAAAGCCAACACCGTCTGCATCGTTTCTACAAGGTGCTGCTACTAGAAAACAAGGACAAGCGCGGCCCAGCACCGCTCTTGCAGAGCTGTATTTCCTCTCAGACAACAGCTGTTGCAAAGTGATTTTCTAGCAAAAGCAGCAGCCCCCAAGCAGGAACTGACAGCCTAAGGACTAAGGACTAAGCTTTCGTGGGTAACCGCTGCGACGCTGCGCAGCACAGCACCCCTCGTCCCCCTCGTCCCCCTCGTCCAAGAGCTAAACCTGAGGTCTGTGTTGGCCGCAGTTCCTCGGTAATCAAGTCACAGGCCTTTCCTCTCACCCCCTTCCCGCTGCTCTCCGCCCCTCTCCCCTGCTCCTGCTAAGGAAACGAAAAGGGTTGCAACCCCTTGCCCTGGGCCCTCCCGCCCTTCCTCCGCAGCCCTACTGTGCTCCCGGCTCCGCCCCTCCCCCCGCCTCCTGCCTTGGGACACGGCCGGGGTGGGGCCCTCCCGGAGGCGGCGGCCGCACCAGCAGCAGCAGCAGCAGCAGCACCTCCGCGGGAGCCGCAGGCCCGGCCTCCCCCCGCCCCCCACCAACCTGGCCCAGCCTCCTCCCTCGGGCCCAGCCTCCTCCCTCCGGCCACGCCTCCTCCCCGCCCTCCCCGCGGCCCAGCCTCCTCCTCCTCCTCCTCTTCCTCCCCAACCCCGCCTCCTCCCCGCCCTCCCCGCGGCCCAGCCTCCTTCCCCCGGCCCCGCCTCCTCCCCGCCCTCCCCGCGGCTCAGCCTCCTCCTCCTCCCCGGCCCAGCCTCCTTCCCCCGGCCCCGCCTCCTCCCCGCCCTCCCCGTGGCTCAGCCTCCTCCTCCTCCCCGGCCCAGCCTCCTCCCCGCCCTCCCCGGCCCAGCCTCCTCCTCCTCCCCGGCCCAGCCTCCTTCCCCCGGCCCAGCCTCCTCCTTCTCCCCGGCCCAGCCTCCTCCCTATGGCCCAGCCTCCTCCTCCTCCCCCGCCCAGCCTCCTTCCTCCAGCCCCGCCTCCTCCCCGCCCTCCCCGCGGCCCAGCCTCCTCCTCCTCCTCCTCCCCAGCCCAGCCCCCTCCACGCCCTCCCCGCGGCCCAGCCTCCTCCTCCTCCTCCTCCTCCTCCTCCCGCGGCCCAGCCTCCTGCTCCGCCTCCTCCCCGTCCCCCTCCCGCGCCTCCCCCCGCGGCCCAGCCTCCCCGCGGCCCAGCCTCCTGCTCCCTCCGGCCCCGCCTCCTCCCCGCCCTCCCCGCTGCCCAGCCTCCTCCTCCTCCTCCCCGGCCCAGCCCCCTCCACGCCCTCCCCGCGGCCCAGCCTCCTCCTCCTCCTCCCCAGCCCAGCCCCCTCCACGCCCTCCCCGCGGCCCAGCCTCCTCCTCCTCCTCCTCCTCCTCCCGCGGCCCAGCCTCCTTCTCCGCCTCCTCCCCGTCCCCCTCCCGCTCCTCCCCCCGCGGCCCATCCTCCCCGCGGCCCAGCCTCCTGCTCCCTCCGGCCCAGCCTCCTCCCCGCCCTCCCCGCGGCCCCGCCTCCTGCTCCTCCTCCTCCCCCTCTCCTCGTCCCCCTCCCGCTCCTCCCCCCGCGGCCCCGCCTCATGCTCCTCCTCCTCCCCCGCCTCCTCCCGCTCCTCCCCCCGCGGCCCCGCCTCCCGCTCCTCCTCCTCCCCCGCGTCCTCCCCCTCCTCCCCGCCCCCCTCCCGCTCCTCCCCCCGCGGCCCCGCCTCCCGCTCCTCCTCCTCCCCCGCCTCCTCCCCCTCCTCCCCGCCCCCCTCCCGCTCCTCCCCCAGCGGCCCCGCCTCCCGCTCCTCCTCCTCCCCCGCCTCCTCCCCCTCCCCGTCCCCCTCCCGCTCCTCCCCCCGCGGCCCAGCCTCCCCGCGGCCCCGCCTCCTGCTCCTCCTCCTCCCCCGCCTCCTCCCCCTCCTCCCCGCCCCCCTCCCGCTCCTCCCCCAGCGGCCCCGCCTCCCGCTCCTCCTCCTCCCCCGCCTCCTCCCCCTCCCCGTCCCCCTCCCGCTCCTCCCCCCGCGGCCCCGCCTCCCGCTCCTCCTCCTCCCCCGCCTCCTCCCCCTCCTCCCCGCCCCCCTCCCGCTCCTCCCCCCGCGGCCCAGCCTCCCGCTCCTCCTCCTCCCCCGCCTCCTCCCCCTCCTCCCCGCCCCCCTCCCGCTCCTCCCCCCGCGGCCCAGCCTCCCCGCGGCCCCGCCGCCGCTGCGGCAGTCATGGCTGCGGACGGGGTGGACGAGCGCTCGCCTCTGCTGTCAGCATCGCCGCCGGGAACCGTCACCCCCACGGCCCCGCCGTACCTGCAGGAGAGCAGCCCCAGAGGTGAGGCGGGCGCGGGCCTCCCGCTCGCTGCGCCGCGGCCAAGGAGGCAGGCCCCGGGGCGCTGCAGCTGGGGCGCGGCGGGCGGGTCGGCGGGCCCGGGAGCGGGGGCTGCAGACTGCGCCTGGCGCGGGCCCGGGTCCTTGAGCGCAGCCCCCAGGAGGGAGGGCGGGGTGCGGGCGCGTGCCCCGCGCCCTTCTCACGGCGGCTGTGCGTGTGCGTGTGCGTGTGCGAGTGCGAGTGCGTGTTTCAGCACTTCTTGCCCGCGGGCCGGGCGTGACAGGAATCGCCCCGGCGCAGCCCCCGGCGCCGCTGGAGGAGGTGCACAGCCTTCGCGGCCATTCAGCCTTCCCTGCTGAGAAGCCCCTAGCACTGCTCACCTTGGGATCTGCCCTTGAAAGGGCTTAGCTTGAAAAATGTGCAGAGCCTGCCCTCGCCCCCCCCCCCCCCCCGGGCTCTGTTCAGTCAGGGAATTGTCTTACCAAGAGGAATAGCGGTAATCGATATTCCTAATATGCCTGAAATTCCTGCCTTTCCTTATTACTCCCCTTTGTAAGGAGTGTGCGTTAGCCTTGCTGGCCGATGAGGAAGCATAGGAAGGAAGATGGGATATTTCTGATGCATCTGGGTGAGGTTGAAATGAACTTACTTCTGAAAGTAACCCCGGCTAACCCTGCACGCATTTCTATTTATTTCACTTCTCAAGATGGAATCAAAAAAGATTTGATTAGCAGTGGGATCTGAAGAAAGAAGTGTATACGTGTGTGTGTGAGTGTGTGTGTGTGTGTGTGGGGGGGTGTTTAGCAAACTATTAAAAGATCTATCTTTGTTCTAAGCCTTTTAGTGGCTTTCTATAGTAGAAAGAAGGTGGAGTCACGATTTATTGAAAAGGGAAGGCAAGACTTGAAAACCACTTAGAGTTATGAAAAGAATGGCCAAATATGGCACTTGCAAATGTAGCTTAAGTGCATCTCTCCCTTTCCAGCCGAATATGAGAGGAGTTTCAGAAATCCCAAGGAGACAAAATGTTAGTGCTTTCGAAAACGTAGGCAGATCATGTTTCTTGTAACACAACTTCTTGTAAGTTCAAGTCTGGAATTGGAGCAGTTGTAGAGCAAGTTGGACTTGTTTAGTATTTAAAATTTCCACTTAATGGTAACATTGTCCCCAACTTGAAGAGGAACAATCTAGGTCTTAGTCAACACCTTACAAGAAGCAGGACAAAGGAAAAAGATGTTTTGCTGTGAATAATGGAGTGTGATCAATCAGTTGAGAAATAAGGTGCAAAATGGGACAGAGACTTATCTACAGGAAAAACCCCAAGTCATGTTTGTATTAAAGGTGTATCAGAGGACACCAGCTGGAGGAATTTCCTTTAATGCACAAATTTGATATTAATAAAAAATCAAAATCGGGTCGGTCTAGGATAAGTTTAAACATTTATAAATGAATGTTGCAACTTCCCCAAGTGACCCTTTAGGGCAAAATATTTGCAGTTTATTAAAAGACAAGGTTTGGATTTAAACAACTGTCCTATGACAGATTTTCATGTCCTCTGTCTTACATCTTTGTTTTTGTATTTTTAGTCATAGTGGCTAAATTATTCCACAAATGTGTTCATGCTCATGGACCTGCTTATAGATTTCTTTATCATTTGCCACATATTTGTCTAATCTGGTAAGACCAGATTAACTGCACAATCAGGTACAAATCACAGTTCAGCCACTGAAGAAATTCAAAATATTAAAACGCAAAATGCCATGGGGTAAATGTTAAAGATCTTACTGGCTTTATTTAATGATTCGTGATTCTAGCAGCATCCCATCTAGCAGATAGAAAGGAGTTTCAAAAAGCTGTACCAAATGAAAGCCTTCCATGGGCAGAAGGGAGTGGGAAAAAGGCAAAAAGTGGATGGGTTGTGGCAAGATCACTTTCATTTAGGGGATGGGGGTGGTCTGTCAGGCAGATGACCTCACTAGTGCTAATAAGGTAGTTCTTGACGGACGTTCCAAGATTCCATTTCTGGGTGAGGCCAAAAGTGTAATTAAGGCTGTATTTGGTGATGTGGAGCTTAGCATAAGTGACTCCATTTTGAGCCTGTTGTCTTGTTTTTAACAACTGATTTAGCAAAAAGCCATTTCGGCCTTATGATAGAGTACAGTTGTGTTTTTTTTCCTTAAACTGGTAAATAAGACAGGTTAGCTAATTAGAAATGCTAATTTCATGTGGCATAGTACCTAGGAAGCAAGAAGCATAAATTAGAAGTAAAGACATTTTATGTTATTGGCATTTATGTCAGAATATCTTTTCTTAAATAACAAATAAGCATCTTCATAAATGTTTTGAGTGATACACAGATCTGATTCTAGGAGACCTGTGGTATTTACTCTTTCATTGATTCATTGGGCAGTATGGTGTGCCAGAGTCGGCTCTAGGTCAACAAAACTGACCAAACATGCCCCCTCTTGAAACCCACATCGAAATGAAAAAAAAGAATAAACACGGGGCTGAATTATTTGTATTGTAAGAAACTGTTCCTAGACCAGATGTTTTCAGTAGTTGACAGGAATTAAAGGTTGGGATTCAAAAGACTGGAATAGAATGTACTTTTTGATAATGAACTTTGGTTTATGATACCATTTGTAATCACCCAGAATTTTTTTTTTAAGTAGTTAAGAGCCATAGCTAATGACTATTCTCTCCAGTTGAACCCTTTGCTATTTGTGTCACCACCGTCTAAGAACACGAATGTTAGCTCTCACTCAAAGATGAAATAATCCATTTTAGGTTGAAAATTGGTCAAGTATTTGTAGACAGGTTATTGATAATGTTGTGGGAAGCAGTTAGTGTTTCGCATTTGGTTTTAGCATAATGAGAATCATGTGTGGTCCGTGTAACAGCGCACCTGGGTTTCTGAGTGGAATACCTCTAGTGGTCTTTGCTGTCAGTATTGGATTCCTGCATAGAGTAGGAGATCATCTCTCCTACTGGACCATTTTGACCATTTTGTGGTCAAAATGCTCCATTTGGTACGTATGTCAGCTTTTATTAAGGCATAGAAATTAAAATCAAATAAATACACTTTTAGGCTCATTTGAAAAAAGATTGGAAGAAATATCACAAAGCTTACACAACTTGGCTATATTTATTGATTTCTTTATTATCTGCTAATTTTATAGGTGGGATATGAGACTTTACATTTATGAGACTTCCTCTGTGAAAAATGTTTATATTTAGGGCTGTCTAATTATCTCTGTATTTAATTGGGAAGGTGGCTATCTACTTCACTATAGTTTAAAAGAATTATTACACAGAGATAGTTTCATTTACCTAGTTCATTTATGTCATTCATGCAGCAAATAAATACATGAGTACTAGCCAAGCTCTGTGGTAGGATGGGAAGAACAGATATGGCCCCTCTTCCAGTTTAATGGGGGATATTGAGACATAAATTACACAATCGTTTGAACAAGTGCACAGCGCAGGGGCATGAGGACAATGCCAGAAATGTATCTGGTGCCATGAAAATATGTAATAACAAGATCTAACCTGGCTAGAGAAGACAGGAAAGGCATTCCTGAGACTTGATTGAGGTCTCAAAGTTGAACTTGGCAAGGGGTGGATCGGAAGAACATTCTAGACTAAGAAAACAGTACGTACAAAGCCTTTAGGAGGATTGAGTGTGGTGAGTGCAGGGAACTGAAACAAGGACAGTGTGGTTAGAGTGGAAGTACTGATGGAGAAGTGGGTGTGGTGGATGTTCTCCAAAGACCCACCTCTCCCTCCAAAGAGCTATGCTTTTTTGACATTCAAGTCCTTGGATGGGTCCCCTCCCTGAATCTGGACTGACCCTGTGATTCAATTTTGACCTATGGAGTAAAGTAGAAGAGAGCTGAAAGACTTTGGAAACTAGGACGTTAGAGGTGTTGCAGCTTTTGCCTTGGTCTCTTATAAAGTGCACCCTGAAGAAAGTAACTTGTCCTGTCAGAATTTGAATGCACTGAGACTACCGTGCTTTGAGGAATCCCTAACTAGACAGGTGGGGAGACTACACGGAAAGGAGGATGCCGACCAGCTCTCAGACCTGTGGATGAAGAAGCCATCTTGGATGCCCAGCTCAGTCGGGCCTTCAGATGACTCCAACCCAAGCCAAACTCTTACTGTAGCTGCATGATAGATTCTAGAACAATCCACAGAATCATGAAAGGTAGTATTAAACTGTTGTTTTAAGCCACTAAATTTTAGGGTGATTTGTTCTGCAGCAACTGATGACCAGAACAATAAGAATTGCTCAGTCCATGCAGGGTATTATTGGTCGTGTTGAGAAATTTTGCCTTCAGCAAAGGGTTGATCCAGTTAGATCTTTATTATTATCATTATTTAAACTGAAATATATTTGGCACACAATGTTACATTCATTTTAGGTGTAGAACACAGTGATTAGTATTTATGTTATGCTCTGCTCACCATATGTGTAGCTACCATCTGTCACCATACAACACTGTTACAGTACTATTGACTATATTCCCTGTGCTGAACCTCTTATCCGTGTGACTTCTTCATGCCGTAACTGGAAGCCTGTATCTCCCACTCCCCTGTCCCCAATTTTCCCACCCTCCTATCCCGTCCTCTCCACCCTCTGGCCACCATCAGTTTGTTCTCTGCGTTTATAGATCTGTTTCTGCTATTTGTTTTGTTTTTTAGATGGCATATGTAAGTGAGATCATACAGTATTTGTCCTTCTCTGTCTTATTTTACTTAGTGTAATATCCTCTTGGTCCATCCGTGTTGCCATAAATGGCAACACCATTTTTTAATGGCTGAGTAGTATTCCATTGTGTGTATATGTGTGTGTGCATGTGTGTATGCACACCACATCTTTATCCATTCCTATGTTGATGGACACCTAGTTTGCTTCCATATCTTAGCTATTGTGAATAATGCTGCAGTAAACATAAAGGTGCATATATCTTTTCGAAATTGTGTCTTCATTTTGGGGGGTAAATACCCAGTAGTGGATAGAATTACTGGATCATATACTATTTCTATTTTTAATTTTTTGAGAAACCTTCATAACTTGTTTTCCACAGTGGTTGTGCCAATTTATATTCCCACCAACAATGCACAGAGGTTTCTTTTTCTCCACACCCACTGACACTTGTTTCTTGTGTTTTCGATACTAGCCTTACTGACAGGTGTAAGGGGATATCTCATTGTGGTTTTTTTTTTTTTTTAAGATTTATTTATTCATGAGAGACACACAGAGAGAGGCAGAGACACAGGCAGAGGGAGAAGCAGGCTCTATGCAGGGAGCCTGATGTGAGACTTGATCCCAGGTCCATGAGATCACAACCTGAGCCAAAGGCAGATGCTCAAGCACTGAACCACCCAGGGGCCCCTCTCATTGTGGTTTTGATTTGCATTTCTCTGACTAGTGATGTTGAGCATCCTTACATGTTTGTGTTGGCCATCTGTATGCCTTCTTTGGAAAAAAATGTCTATTTTTATTATTTTTTATTTTTTAAATATTTTATTTTATTCATGAGAGACACAGGCAGAATGAGAAGCAGGCTCCGTGAAGGGACCCCAATGTAGGACTCGATCCCGGGACTCCAGGATCATGCCCTGGGCTGCAGGCAGGTGCTAAACCGCTGAGCCACCAGGGATCGTAATTTTTTTTTTTAAAGATTTTATTTATTTATTCATGATAGACACACAGAGAGAGACAGAGAGGCAGAGACACAGGCAGAGGGAGAAGCAGGCTCCATGCAAGGAGCCCGACGTGGCATTCGATCCCGGGTCTCCAGGATCGCGCCCCCAGCCAAAGGCAGGTGCCAAACCGCTGCGCCACCCAGGGATCCCCAGGGATCCTAATTTTATTATTTTTTAAATCACTCTATTTCTAGATTAGAGAATGAATGAGACGGGAGCAAGAGTTGATGAGAATAGATGACTTGAGGGGCTACTGTCTGATTCAGGTGATAACCTGTGAAGATAGCATGGACTCAGGTCGTGGTAGGAGTGGAGAGACAAGATGATATTAAGGATGTAGATTAAAGATGGGTTGATGGTGGATTGTGAGAGTGAGAGGGAAGTGGCAAGGCTATCTCTCAGAGTTCTGGTGTCCACAGTCTGATGGTGTGATTGCCCACAGTGAGACAACACCAGAAGAGCATCAGATCATGAGCTTAGTTTAAGACATGCGGCATTTAAGAGTTTCAAATATCCAAGAAGAGATGATAGATGGGCAATTGCATCTTAGGTGTAGAGTGGAGAAATGAGGCCTGGGCTGAAAAATATAAAATTGTGTCATTTGCCTATTGGTAACAGCTAAAAACATGGATGTTGGTTCAGAGCTTCCCAAGGCCCTACCGCTGTGCCACGCAATGTGCTGAGATAGAACGGACATGGGTTAAGATACTGGTTCTCCTCAGTCCTTAGAACAGCAGAAGCCTTTAGGCCAGAGGCCTCCCGCTCTGTGTAGCTATCGAAATATTGTCACTTTCTCTGTGTACTGGCATGTACGGAAGTTTGGGAAGCTATATATGAGACTACTTAGGGAGAAAGAATAAAGTAAAAAGAAGAGAGAGCCTCGGACAAAGCTTTGAGAAACTCCAACATTCAGTAACTAGTTAGAGGGGGACGAGCCCCCAAGAAGGCTGATGAGTAGCTTCCAGGCAGGTAGGAGGAAAACCAAAAGACTCTAATATCACAGAATCAAAAAGAAGAGAACATTTCAAGCAAAGAGTGGTCAAGCAGGTCAAAAGCTGCAAGAAAGAGCGAATAGATAAGAACTCAAAAATGTCTTTTGAACATTAGTTCAAAGGTCACATTAGTGACCTCACTGAGAGTTGTTTATATGCGTTTATAGTGTTCATGTTGAAATCCTTGGTAAAGAATCAAAGAATTATTCACTTCCATCTAATGCAATATTCTAATGTAGATTTATTTTAATTTTAAAATCACTTTAAAGCGACAACTTGCAGGAAGAGGCTAATATTCTTTTATTCTGAAACACTTAGGTTTCCTCTGAAATATAATTAGAAAGGCCTTGCCTTTTTCTTTTCACCTTTGTTTCACTTTTTTAAAATGTGCAAATTTGAGATTGCTTGAGAGAATCTTTTCAGTGACCAGAAAATAAATTGACTTTTGGTGTAAGGGGTAAGTTATTTACTACGTACTCCAGTACTTCTTACTTAGAAACTGTCCAGTAAATAAGGTGTATTTTTAGTGATCCTCTCCTGTCCGCTACCTGGCGAAGTCTAAAGTTAGAAATGGTGCCTTAGTTTAAAGTGGGGCAAAGTTTCATCTCACTTAGAACTATGTTCTGCACTAGCCTAGAGTTTTATTGAGTGTTAGTTCAGGTTGAGATCACAGAATACCATACACTGGGTAGCTTAAGCACCAAGCATTTATTTCTCCCAGTTCTGGAGGTTGAGAGGTCCAAGATCAAAATGCCAACAGATCCGTGTCTGGAGAGCTGTCGTCTTCCAGGTGGCCGAGTGCTGACTCCTTGAATCTTCCTCACATAGTGGAAAGAGAGCACGAGAGCTTCCTCTTTCATTCCTTTATTTATGACACTAAACTCATGCATGAGGGGTCCACTCTCCTGACCTAATAACCTCCCAAAGGCCCCACCTTCAAATGCCTCTACCTTGGGGTTTAGAGGGTCTACCTGAATTTTGAGAGGACGTAGACATTCAGTCCATTGCACTAAGTTAGAGTTCTTGAATACATTTGGGCAGTCTATTAAATTTTGGAAACTCCTTGTGTCCTTGCAAAGTTTAGGGTTGGCTGTGGATTGGCAGGAAAACATGATGCCTACCCGGACAGAGACCTTACACCTCATGTATAACCCGCTGTAAGATTGGATTAACTTTTCATTTTATTTGCCAAGGATTCTGAAGCCCACTGGAAGCCGGGTTCCCGCAATGGGTGGAAACAGATGTGGCACATTTGGGAGCAGCTACCTGACAGCCTCGATAGGGGTGTGCACCAGCCGTGGTGCTGAGTAGGGTCTTGCAGAGGCTTGATTTTGTGATCTGCTGAAGCTAATGCCACATTTAGGAGATTTTTTCAAATTGATTCTTGAATCAAAGTCTGCTTCGCTGAGGCCATGTCGTTAAGGGAAAATAGAGCCCAAACATGGTGAAGTGCACCTGCTTCCAGTTTCCCAGTACTGTGGCAAGCCCGTTTCCTATTAAGATCCTTTCCTATTATTTGGTGAGCATCAGTCTCCATGATTCTTTTATTCTATTTTATAATGCCTACATTTCCTCCTGGCTCTGCTCAGCATCTTTAATACATTTCATTCAGTCAGTCATCCTTTCAAATATTTGAATGCCTATTATAGTGTTCCAGATGCCTGGGAGCTTATGTTCCAGTTAGAGGCACATACATCGAGCACTATAATTTCAGAGTGAAGAAAATAAAGCAGCACATGAGGATGGAGAGTAACTGGCCACATGGGGAGTGTTTCAGATTGCTTCAGGAAAGATACCTCAGAGATGACAATTGCTCAGAGGCCTGGAAGATTAGCTGGAATCAACCACTGGAAGACAAAGGAAGAGGGTGCCAGGCAACTGGGACAGCAAGTATAAAACGCACTGTTTCAAAACATAGAGGGCAGGGGGGTAGAGCTGAAGTGTGGCAGCAGGGATTGAGGGACTGGACCAGGGAAGATGACACTGCGTAGGTCACCGTCAGAGATGTGGTTGCATTCTGAGAGTAATGGGAAGGCATGGAGGGTTTGGAGCATAGGAGAGACATGAAATACTTAGTTTTTAAGAAAATCTTCCTGGGGGTGCCTGGGTGGTTCAATCCGTTAAGCATCTAGCTCTTGATTTGGGCTCCGGTCATGATCTCAGGGTGGTGAGACTCAGCCCTGCATCGGCCTCTGTGTTGGGCGAGAACCTGCTTAAGATTCTCTCTCTCCCTCTGCCCCTGCCCCCATCTCTTAAAAATATGAAGAAAGAAGGAAAACGAACCTGGTTGGCATGTGGAGAATGGAGAACTGGATTATTGGGGAAAAATAAGAAGAGACTAGTAAAATATGATACTAATTGGGAGGCTCTTAATGTGGATGGTGCTCTGAACCAGGGTGGAAGTGATGGAAACGGTGGGACGTGGATTCAGGACATATGTAAGCCTCGAACAGCAGGACTTGCTGATGGATTGCATCAGTGGGAAGAAAGGAATCACAAATCTCCAGAAATGACCCCAGCAATGAGGAAAAAAAATTTTTTTTTTTTTCTAAGATAGACGAACAGGAGTTAGGTATGTGGGGCAGGGGGAAGAAGGACAGTGGAAATCAATATTCTGTTTTTAGACACATTAAGCTTGAAATACTTTTAGCCCTCACTTCATTGGAGGTATCGAGTAGGCAGTTGGACACACAAGTCTGGAGCGTGAAGGGACATCAGGGCTGGAGAGTAAATGTTGCTCACCAAGTATTTATCATCCGTGTACTAACACTTCACTGTGGCAAGAGGTGATGATCTCAATTTCCCATTTATTCCCAAGGACTCTGCATGTTGTTTTCAGGAATGTCAAACTTTTAGGGTAGAGCATTCTGTTAAAGTCTTGCAAGATTGCCAGATGGATGCAGATGTTAGCCGGATGACTACAGATGTTAGAGAGGAGAGCTAGCCAGATGGATGTTCATAACTCTCTTTGAGGGCGGTAAGCAACTATCTGGGAAGGGATCCAAATGGGGGAAAAGCAGACAACACTGGATCCAGCTATGAGCTCAGCTACTGTGTGTTTTACTTTTATAAGGATGAAGAGATGTTGCATACACTGGGAATGGCATTCCTTTAATAGCTCATAAGAGGAAATACATTCTACCTACTATTTTCTGTTCTTTTAAGAGAATTTCTCTATGTGGGTTGGGGGTAGGGAGATACATTGGAGTTTGTGTTGCTTTGGCACTTTTCTAGATTCTTTTCTTTCCCTGATTGATGTAAAGTGAATTTCTTTTTCTCTGCAAGAATTTTTAAAAAGCGAAAAAAATAGAAAGCATGGCTCCTCTTGGTGGCCTTCAGGTGAGTTTCTCAAGCACTGTATAACTAAATCCTTCTAGAGTCTCAGGGATGAGCTCACCACCAGTTACGGTTTAGCCTGTGGGACCTGCCACTTGAGTTCTCTCTGCCAGTGGCTAGCTGTTGACCTTAGAATAGTTATTCTACATTGCTATGCCTCAGTTTCCTACCTGAGAAGGAATGATTTAGTATGTTCCTTTTTGCTTTTTTGTTCTATGCCAGTTTTTCTTGGTGAGGGATCTGGACACACCTAGGAAAATATAGCTATAACTTTATAGGTGGTTGTCATGTTACCTCCCTCTTTTACTTCCACGGTCCCTCTGTCACTGAAATCCCTCTCCTATTTTCCTTTGAAAATTGGGAAGACAATATGTTGAACATCAAGGAGTATTATGTGACTCTTTTAGGCATTGGAAGCCCAAATGGCACGCAGTATTTTCTTCTGTAGGATGTATTTGTACGTGCCACATGACTGGTTAGGGCATTGTATCAAACCACGTGTTTGTAAAGGTAATGACAAAATCTTTCTTTCTCCCATACGTTGTCAAGTTGAGATATTTAAGCTTGGTAGACTCATAATAGGGATTTTAAAACAGGATACTTCTTGTACGAAAGCCTCTAATTGTTCAACATTTGAACATGTGATTTCTACAGAGGGAGAATTTAGGGGAAGGTATGTGACAAGATGAAATTTTATAGTTTCGGAGATTTAAGTGCTAAGATTTCACAATCCAGAGGAAAAGCAACACATGGAGGTGATAGTAGATTTAAAGTGAGAAGACTTGCACAAACACCTGAGTTGTTATTAATCTTAGGCCATAGGATGTTTCCCCAAAAAAACACTGATTTCTACTGAGCTGAATGAATTATACCCATTAATACAAAAGTATTTCAAAAATGCATAGGAAAACCATTTTTTGAATTTATATTTATAAGTATATTTATATTATATTTATATATATTTATATTTATATTATATTTATATATAAATAGTATTTTCAAATTTATATCACCAGAATTCTATTCTGGTGATTCTCTATGTAGAATACTTTGCCATGCTCAGTAAAAGAGTATTTGCATTTACTACCAGCCCTAAATTAAGACATAAGTTGTTGTTAAAGCTACCAGACATACCCGAATACAAGATGACCTAAGTGCCATATTTTAGAGCCTGCCCCACATCTCTGTGCAGGTCCATGTACTTACACCTTGCATTTCAGTGTGTTTGATTCGGTCCATTACTCCGGCCTGTCAAGGATTTAATGGGAGGGATCCTTCCTGTTCTGAAATGGAAAACACATCACTGTGCATATATGGTTTTACTTAAGACCATACTCGTTGCCTCATACTGGTATCATTTATTAGCCACTTCTAGTGTTTTCAAGGTAAGGGTATACTGTTTACTTCCTATGAGTAGATGAATAGGAAAGGGGTTTTGGAAACTAAAACATTCAAATTCTACCCATCCATCAAAGCCTTTTTTCTTTCGTAGAATCCTTTCTAATCTCTATTACTGGAAGACATATGTTCTCAAATATCTCTCCACATTTCCATTGTATGGAAGTATCCCTTGATATTTCCATTGTATACTGTTTTTGTTTTTTGTTTTTTTTTTGAGAGTATAGAAAGTGTGTGAGAGAGAGAGGAGAGAGTGAGCATGTGTGAAGGGAGTAGAGGGAAAGGGAGAGGGAGAGAGAGAATCTCAAGCAGGCTCCATGCTCAGTGTGGAGCCGGATGCAAGACTTGATCCCATGACCCTGAGATCATGACCTGAACCAAAATCAAGAGTTGAACGCTTAACCAACTGAGCCACGTGGAGATGCACCTCCATTCTATATTTTAACATTTATGATGTATATGAGCCCCTCAAAGGAGACAGTGAAGGAGATAGGATTCCTGTATCTTTCATCGCCGTGTCCCTTACATAGCCCCTGGCAAATGATCTAATACATCTAGGCACTCAACAAATATCAGTTGAATGAATGAAAGCAAGGAAGGATGGCATGATGGGGATTTTGAAGTCACTCGGGGAGTGAAGCTTTTGCAGCTCGAGTAACAGGAGAGTAAAAGACAAAGCGATCCCGCAGAGCAGATAACCAGATGTCCTTCCATGTTAGAAATGCCCGCATGGCAAAGGAGGGAGCTCCAGGGCTGTACCCTCTGCTGGCTATAATGAGGAACTTACTCTCTTGGGTTAACTTCTGGAATTCTTTAGCAATCTCTGTATTTTGAAATGAAAGTTAATCCATGAGATAAAAATATCTAAGCACTAGAATTTAAGGGACTTATTCACTAAATATCTTTATACATTCATTGTATGCTTAGAAAATATTGTGGTGAGAAGTTCATTTTATTTCATCTATGTGTCTGATTTTGCTTAGATTTATGGTGCATATGTGCCAGATTCGAAAATTGCTGAACTATTGACTTCATCTGGAATCTTTTAATCCCTAGGTCATTTTTCGAATGGGTGAAATATTTTAAGATAGGAAAATACTGAGTATAATGTTGTCATTCATCTAATTATGTCGGACCTTATTTGTTTGTTTGTGTGTTTATATATTTTAAGTAATCTCTGTGCCCAAAGTGGGGTTTGAACTCACAACCCTGAGATCAAGAGTGACATGCTCTACCAACTGAACCAGCCAGGTGCCCCTAATTATGTTGGACCTTACTTTTTGTGCCATGCTGTTTCATATGTTTAAGCAAATAAAAGTACAAATCTGGTTGAACTTTTTCCTTTCCCATGTATTGAGGTCATTTTACCTCCTTATAGTCTCTCTTTTCTAAAATGTCTTGTAACAAATTTGAGACACAATTATATTTGAGTTCATTTTATAACCAATTTATAAATACTTGTAAACTGTAAGTTATCGCTTAGTTGTCTTAAAGGGGTGTCTCTTTTTCTTTTAGAAATGCACAGTCTTTAGAAATGTAGACATGTGGTGAAAATGAGCTGTCTAGAAGAGTGACAGAATGGGAATTCTTTACCTTCTTAGGCTATGGGAGTTTCTCGAGGCAAGTGCATTTTTTTTTTTTTTTTGCCCTGGGAGCGCCAGTTTGTTTTTCTGTACTGAAAGTAGGTGTCTCTATTTTTCTTGAAACAACATGCCTTCTTGGAAGCAATATTGCAAATAACAAATTATGAATGCAGCCATGCTTATAAACAATATGATTTCACAAAAATCATGTCAGAAAAAAATTGCATTTTGGGGGGAAATAGAGATAAGCGCAGTAATTGATAAAGAATTGATAAAGAATTGATAAAGTAATTGATAAAGAATACATAACTTATTCACCGTCAATACTTGAAGAAAGCACTAGTGCCACAGGTGAAATGCATTATTAAAATGAGGCAGAAATATTGCCTTATGAGAAGTAGAGAAGCCGGAGCAGAAGCTTTTGTCATCCAGGAATTGGTCATTGGCAGGTCATCGGGCATTTCTTGCCAGCATCTCCAATTATGTGGCAGTGTTTTGACACAGCCCAAATGCCTGGGATCACTAAGGGAGGGGAAGACAACAGATTAATAGCTCAGGGTGGAATTCAGTGCTCATGACTGCCTGTTAGATAAGAACGCCCGGTTTGCTGGTGCCTTGGGTCCTGCCATGGGCACACAGGAGCCCTTGCAAGCAATATTGGAGGCATTTGGGATGTAGACTGATACTGGTTCCAAGCTGATATTACAGCCACACTCAATAAGGTTTGGCTGTTTTTCTAGAGCTGCTGTGTGGAGAAAGGATTTAATGGTAACAATTTAGAGAAAGGTTGCAGTATTGGAGGAGAGCTCAAGTGTGCTAGAATGACTGTACCACCACCCTCCTCTCTCCCGCTGCCACCACCCCGCACCCTGACACACACACTCTGCCTGAGTCAGAGTTAGATGCCCTCTGCTGTGCTCACAAAGCCCCTGTGCGCATCCTTATCAGAGCTCTTACCACACCAAGTTGTACTTGCCGTCTCACTGCCTTTCTGCCAGTAAGAACTCAGCTCTTTAACCCCGGGAGCCTGTCTCCTTCCCCTTGATGTTCCTGATATACATCTTGCACTGTGCCTGGTACACAATAGGTGCTTGCAACCCACTGAATGCTCACTAACTCCTGGGACCCCCCCCCGCCCCCAACACACACCCCTAGCATGCCTGGCTGGCTGCTACTTTTCTCCTGATTTTAGCTGAAGGCCTCTTGACTTTCTCTGGCATCAGAGCTTGAGGCGGGGCTTATATCACACCTTCTCAGTTACAAAACTAGGTTTGCCCCGGAGCAGCAGTCCAACTTAGCAAATGAGCAAATCCATGTAGTAGATGGATTTGCACACTTCACTGCAGCATTCTAGCTCCCTAAGCCTTTGGGAAGCCCTTCTCCTGTACATGCTGGGGACGTTCTGGCATCACAGCTCCATGAAGTGTCTGGCCAGGTCTCCCCAACAGACAAGTAAACCGATAGAGAGCTACTTCCAGCTTTAAAACAAACATCGAATCCAGAGCATCTGACAAATGCACCCATATGATTAAATTTGGCTCAACTCAGTGTTATATTCCATCCTCTCTGGTTTAACACTCTTAGGATCTACCCCCACACATATTCTCCACGTTTCTGACAATATATATTTCCAAACCCTTGCAATTCTCTTGGTGTATAAGCTGCTTCTCCCTGAGTCATGCTCTCTACTTGTCCTCCTGGAACATGTTGAGATCTGAGCTTAGTTATGGATGAGGACGAGTCTTAAGGAGAATGGCTGTCAATAGTGAGATAACAGCAGTTTTCCTGTGAGGGAAGGCTCATCTCTTCAAACGCAAGAAGAAAAGCTGCTTTCTACTCATAAAGGAGGCTAAAAGTGACTCAAGGGTTCTCAACTCCGCTTGGCCCTATTCCATGTTTCAGGGGTCCACTCGTTTGCACAGTGTTCCAGCTTTTACATGAAAGCATGGTAAGGCTGTGGATTTACCTGACATTATAGTTTTGCAATCTATACAATTACATCTGTGTTTGATTTACAGCAGTGTAAGCCCTGTGACAATTGGAAGTAAGGGATATTTGAGGGCTACTATAGAAGTTCTCTGGTTCTCTGACCATAACTTAAGCGTTTAAAGACCTGAGCTTCTCCTTTTGTTTCTGCAAATGCTCCAGTGTTTTCATGGGAATCCAATCCTATATCACAATCTGAAAATCTGAATAATAATTGTTGCTTCTGTAATGGTCTAGTGAAGGAGCCACAAACGTCACAGTCATCTGCAGGGGATAATCGGATTCATCAGGGTGCTGCTGCGCGTCACCAGTCACTGCCATACTGTGTCCCATGGTAAAAGAGCTCAGCACTGCATTTAAGCACAAGGCATGACCAAGCCATTTCTCCAACCCTATGTTTAAAAAAAGATTTATTTATTTGAGAGAGAGAGAGAGAGAGAGGGAGAGAGAGAGTGAGCAAAGGGAGGGGTAGAGGAAGACAGTGAGAATCTCAAGCAGACTCCCCACTGAGCACGAAGCCAACGTGGGGCTTGATCCAATGACCCTGAGGTCATGACCTGAGCCAAAATCAAGAGTCGGATGCCCGGCCAACTAAGCCACCCAGGTGCCCCCTCCAATCCCATTTTTGAGGGTCAGTTTCCTGGGATTATACTTGGCATGAGTTTTTGTGTCAGTTAAGACCTAAAGATAGAAACCACTCATATGAATATAATAGATTAGGTATGAAGTTGTTACCTAGGTAACTAAAAGGTACAAATACTATCCTGAGGTGCCAAGTAGGTAATCAAATGCAGGAAGCAGCTACCATGAGGTCTGGGCCAAAAGTACAGAGGGAAGTGATTGGAGTCACTAAGATGTAGTCATTTAGAGGTGGGGTCCTATGGAACTGAGACATGACTTCTAAGAGGCACCAGCCAACTGGTCCTGATGTCCCTGAGCTCTGGAGAAAGACTTTGTACACCTGGGAAAAGGGCTGTCAATCCCTCCTTCCTCCCTGAACCTTGTCGGCTCCCTTTGTCACCTCCTGTGAATGCAGCCTGCAGCCAGCTGGCAAAGCTACAGTGTGGTCTGCAGAGTTCCAGCTCAGGCATGACAAAGCAGAGGAAGGTAGGTTGGGAGCTAAGGGTCAGTAACCTAATAGGTAGCACGTTTACCTTCCATGCTGACATCAGCCAGATGGAACCTTCTGAGGATGTCATGGTTCTAGAAGAACCCAGGAGTCTCACAGAATAGATTTATGCCTGTGGTTTCACAGAGGGGAGGAACAGAAGGTGGTCCTCCCCCTTCTCGGTGCACACCTGCAGGGGAGACGTCTTACCCTGGAAGCAGAGAACCCACCCAGCCAGGCTCACTGTCCCTCATCCATGGTCTCCACCAAGATCCTAAGGAGGAGAAAAAGCTGGCGGGGCTTTCTGCACAGGCTGGTCCTTTATGCTTTTCTTGCTCATGCTGTAATCAGAGTGTCCTAAAATATCTCTCATTTTAATTGGATGTCGTTTTTCAATTTTGATACCACATCTTTCTTTGTCAAGGGCCTGAAGGGGTGAATAGAAAGTGTGCGTTGGTGAAGTAAGTGAATTAAACTGGAAAATATTGCCACTGAAGAGACTTGGAAAGGAAGAACTGAGCTAAGAGAGAGGTCAGAGCAATCCAGCAAAACAATTTGAACCTTTAAAATGCTGGAGGATATATCTGGTAAAAAAAAAAAAGAAAAAAGAAAAGAAGTCTGGATTAATACACTAGGATGAATTAGCAGGATGAGGGGTTTGTTTGGCATAAAATAGACAAATTAGGTGTTGATGGTGGGAAAATGTAATTTGATCACCTGTGGGTTTACAGGATAATAATGGTTCCTTTGGAGGGTTTCAGGAAGACCATTATGTATGCCTCGTGATCCATATTCTTTCATTTTGTCTCTTTTACGAGTCTCAGTTTTTCTATGAAGTTTTCATTACCATGAGTGGATTCTTTTTTTATACTCTGTCTGATTTTTTTTTATTTTCCATCTTCTTTCTCCTCATCCTCTTCCCTTTTAGCTCAGATCTGATTCTTGTCTGTGTGTTTCTACAGAATTCTCACTCGTCATTACATATTTTGCTTGCATTAAATTATTCACTGAGGGAGACAATGGTTATTGTGGAGAAACCTCTGGGAGTGGAGTCAGCTCTTGCCTTTGCTGAAGGCTGGATACAAATCTGTTCAAAAGTTAGAATCTCCAGGCCTCGGTTTTCCATAGGTTGAAGAAATTAGACTCTGTAATTCCTAATATTGCTTGAATTTCTAACAGGGAATATAATTCTGGAATTTTGAAGGAATGTTTCAGGACTGGGGACTCCTGGTCTAACAAATACTGCTCACATGGAGGAAAAGAGATTTTTCACTTAGGCAAACCCCATGGAGAAAACGACCATTGTTTAAGTAATAAGTCTCTTCCAAAATGAAGACTTTTTGTGACTCTTGATATCTAAGGATCCTGAGTTCTGAGATTACAGTGGGCTTTTTATCCAGGCCAGAAATTTGAAATAGGTGTGATAGTTGTGATCTGTTGACTTTTAGAGTGAAAAGAGAGAGAATGAACAATCTAAATTGCCAGTTGTCACTAACAGTAGAATGTATGTCTGCAATTAAAAGTCCCTTACAAAAAGGAGGTGGGGTTATAGGTGAAGGGTTGTTTTTTTTTGTGTTGTTTTTTGGGGTTTTTTTTTTGAGGGAGGGAGGTTAAAGTACAAGACATATCTCTGTATCAGCTTAGGGCTGAAGTAATGGACAGAAAATTGAGACAACAGGCCTGGAAGCACTGTGTAGTGGAGCAATTAGGCTGCAGCATCTGTCATTCTATTGATCTCTTGGATTGATTCCATTTATCTGGTGGGCCAGGCCAGTGTCTCCCGACTACCTCCCCTCTGTCAGTGCGTATTTGGAGGGTGTTCCTCTGTATAGTAGAGACCCTTTCTTCAGGGAGACTTACTTGGATGTTAGGACCCAAGCTCCTTCCTCTTCAGTGAGAGCAGCAGAGAGATAGATGTGTCTGAGTGATTCCCTCGTCCATCCATCCATCCATCCATCCATCCTTCCTTCTTTCCTTCCTTCCTTCCATCCACTGATTCAATGAATAGTCACTGAGCATCTCTCATAGACCAGGCACTGTGACAAGCACTGGTGAGTCAGTCCCGAACAAGCCCAACAGACTTTGGTCTCATGGAACTTAGAGCATCTCCCATCTTAAATTTCTGATCTTTCTTCTTTCCCCTTCCCTCCCCTCTCAAGCCTCCAAAAGATTCAAGTATATTTTTGTCATAATCAAAAGCTATTTTTTTTTTGATGGTTAAAGATTATGTGTGGCACAAATCCTAGAGAAAAAATTCACGGGGTTTTGTTGGCTGTGATGCACTGTAAATGCTTTTTTAAGGTCCCCTACTGGGATTTTTAGATTCCTTGGAGCAAAGCTTTGGCCTGTTGAAGTAGGTGAGCTTTACTGGCCATTTATGTATACGGCAGTGTGTGGCCTCCTCCCCTCATCCTCAATGACTTGTTTTCTTTGTGAAATTCTCTTGTCTTTAAATTTCTATTCTGTCATATTATGTAAGATAGACACCTGGAAATATGGGAGAACTACTTTATGTTACTTCATAAGAAAAAGGCCAGCGAAGAAATGGCTTTTATTAATAATGCTACTAATTATTAATATAACATTTATTATTATACACCAGGCAGTGTGTCTAGAATTTCTAGTGAGGTATGTATTTGTTTTTCCAGAACAATATCTTCTTTATTGAGATCTGATAAAGTAATCTGCAAATTGCAAGGGCTCCAATGTACTGTTGACTCATTGTTCCTTTAACCTGTTTTTTTTTTTTTTCTTGATTAATACATGACAAGCCACTCTGGATCAACTTCAAATTCTTTCAAGGATTTAGAGCTATTTTTATAATTTAAGACATCTATAGATTCTTTTCAAGTTTAGTACTTGGCAGTGTTCTGGTACACGCCTCCCAGAAATCTATGTGTATTGTCATTTCAAAGTGGCCTCTTTTGGAGCCTGACTGCTGTGGACTTCAGCTTATTGTGAATTATTTATTATTATTTTTAAAAAAGATTTATTATTTGTTTTAGAGAGAGAGCATGTGCATGCAAGTGGGGGGGAGGGGCAGAGAGAGAGCATCTCAAGCAGACACCTGCCCTGCTGGGGCCCACGTGGGGACTCGATCCTACAACCCTGAGAGCATCACCTGAGCTGAAACCAAGAGTCGGAGACTAAACAGACTGAGCTACCCCAGGTGCCCCTTATTATGAATCACTTAAATGAGTAGCACTTATTGCTAATCCTTTGCTAGTCTAAAAAAATTCTATATGATAAACCTCAAGGATGCCAGATAGTAATATGTGGATTTTAAACATACCATGTGTGCTATACTTTAAAAATGCCAGAGTTCAGAATCTAATTCAGTGGATAGAAAATCTCTGTTTCAGAAATAACTCTTCAGTTCCCTTTAGAAATCCCATTCCAGGGGCACCTGGGTGGCTCAGTCAGTTAAGCATGTCTTAGGTTCAGGTCATGATCCCGGGGTCCTGGAATCAAGCCCCAAGTGAGGCTCCCTGCTCAGTGGGGAGTCTGCTTCTCCCTCTCCCTCTGCTGCTCCCCCTGCTTGTGCTCTCTCTGTCAAATAAATAAATAAATGCAATCTTTTAAAAAAAGAAATCCCATTCCAGAGTAGTATATCTAGATTCCTTTTCTCAAACCTTCACAACAATATATACCTCTGGTAGATGGGCATGATTCTGAAACTGAGCTTCCGTCCTTTACACAATCAGGCAAACTTAGGATTCAAAATACTGTGTGTGTGTGTGTGTGTGTGTGTGTGTGTGTGTGTTCTAGCAATTTTCTTTTCTTTTTCTTTTTTCTTTTTTAAGATTTTAGTTATTCATGAGAGACAGAGAGAGAGAGAGGCAGAGACACAGGCAAAGGGAGAAGCAGGCTCCATGCAGGTAGCCTGACATGGGACTTGATCCCTGGTCTCCAGGACCAGGCCCTGGGCTGAAGGCAGGCGCTCAACTGCTAAGCCACCTGGGCTGCCCCTTTTGTTTTCTTTTTAAAGGTTTATTTATTTATTTATTTATTTTAGAGAGAGAGAAAGAGCACAGAATGGGGAGGGACAGAGGGAGAGGGAGAGAGAGGATCCCAAGCCGACTCCCTGGCGAGGATGGTGGATCCTGACCCAAAACCAAGAGTCAGATACTCAACCAACTGAGCCACCCAAGCGCCCCTATTCTGGCAATTTTCAAACACACACAAAAGTAGTTAGAGCAGAATGACCTTCTGTGTCATCATATTTCTTCATTACCAACATTTTGCTAATCTTGTTTCATCTCTTAACCCATTTTTGTCTTAGAGAATTTATTTATTTATTTTTAAAGATTTTATTTATTTATTCATGAGAGACACAGAGAGAGAGGCAGAGACACAGGCAGAGGGAGAAGCAGGCTCCATGCAGGGAGCCCGATGTGGGACTTGACCCCCAGACCCAGGATTAGGCCGTGAGCCGAAGGCAGATGCTCATCCACTGAGCTGCCCAAGCATCCCTGTCTTAGAGAATTGAAGCTAACTCCCAGACATCATATTTTTTACTCATAAATACTTAAGTACATTTTCTGAATTTTTAATGTTCAGGTTAAAAATTTGAGATACAAATGTGTTGTTTGTTTTTGTTTTGTGTCTGAAATTAGCTTTGTTCCATGTCGGTAAGTTTAGTTTTCCTTCATTCACTTTTGTCTCTCCTTAACTGCCACCAGAAATTTTTGTTGTTGTCATGGCCAGCGGTTACATACTGGCCCCTTTGTAAACACAGCATGGCAACTGCACACTTTATGGGTATGTATAAGTGATTTTAAAACTTTGCTCTCGTTGACTATTTCTCTTTCTTGGTAATCAGATCATGAGCGGGAAGATTTTTACTTTAGGCATGAATCATCACTTTCCCATTATAAGCTCTATGAGTTTATGTAGGAACAGAGTGGGTATGTTGAGTATAGTCTGGTAAAAGGAAACTGGATCATTTGGGCAGACCAAGGCAAACATGAACGAACGAATGAATGAATGAATGAATGAATTTAAAGATCTTATTTATTTATTCATGAGAGACACAGAGAGAGAGGCAGAGACACAGGCAGAGGGAGAAGCAGGCTCCCTGCAGGGAGCTCGATACAGGTCTTGATCCTGGGACCCCAGGATCACACCCTGAGCCAAAGGGAGACACTCAACCACTGAGTCACCCAGGCACCCTGGCAAACACAATTTAGATTTTATCAGAGTAAGAATTATTCTACTTCACAATGTAGTCCCATGTGTGTTGCATGCTCTGAAACTTGGATGAGTTGGCTAGCTTTAAAAACATAAATACAAGAATGAGGTCATTTTTGATAGTTCCTGCCTTACTTCTGTTCCCTGTGATACCACTGGCTCTGATGCAGTGACTGGTAACCTTTTCAGCGGAACTTCCACCTCCGTATACAGCCATCGCCAGTCCTGATGCCAGTGGTATTCCAGTAATAAATTGCCGTGTGTGCCAGTCTCTCATCAACTTGGATGGCAAGCTTCACCAGCATGTGGTTAAGTGCACGGTTTGCAATGAAGCTACGGTAAGTGGGGCTTTCCATTAATAAAGCCTAAACTGTTAGCTGACATCTTCTCTCTAAGGGAGATACTCCAGTAGTGTTCCTGAGAAAGGTAGATGTGGGCTTGATACAGATATGGCCATATTTTCTCATTCTCTTTTATCATACAAAGATGTCTCCAGGTATTTAAAGCTAATTCCATTACAAAAATTTCCTGGTGAATTGAAATATAATGCCATTTGGCCCTTTACTTTCTAACATGAGACTGACCCTAGTCGGGTATTTATAAGTATCTTGTCTATCCACATCACAACTAAATCCATTTTGATTTTCACAAAAATGATGACATACCAAATTTCACTTTAATGCACGCTTTGCAGCTTACTATGTCAAAAATTATTTAAATTTTCTTTACATCTATAGGATGTTGTATGGTTTTTCTGGGCTTAAGTTCATTCATTTATTATTGATATCTGTGCCAATGTGTTTGCAAATAGCTTGGCATTTAATTCTATTTGCTTGATGGTAATTTAGAGAAATGTTCAAAACTTTTGAAGGGCACTTTTTTAACTGAAACTTAAGAAGAACAACTACATTTTAAGTAATAGTTTTACAGTTTCAAGTAATGACCTCCTAAAGTGTATACTGGTTAGATTAAATATATTTCCACTTTTATGGTTAGGCTTTATTTTTAAAATTTCAATCTCTTGCAAAATATGCAATTAAACATTAAATTTAAATATTAAAATAATATTTAATTGCTGGTATTTGTGTATTTTTCCTTTTCAGAAAAGCCTTAAAAAAAGTCAACCAGAGATTATTGTGCCTCTCAGAGCCATGAAACCTATGTACTGGGCTTTATACATTTTATAAAAAAGTCATAAAATAAAACCTTAAGTCATGAAACAACATATTTCATTGTAAATATGTATTTTTCATAAGAGACATCATTTGGAGATGAACTTTACTGTGTAAATAGAGGCGATACCTACAAAACCAGATATTTTCTTTCTTTCTTTCTTTCTTTCTTTCTTTCTTTCTTTCTTTCTTTCTTTCTTTCTTCTTTCTTTCTTTCTTTTCTTTCAAGATTTTTTTTATTTATTCATGAAAGACAGAGAGAGAGAGAGAGAGAGAGAGGCAGAGACCCAGGCAGAGGGAGAAGCAGGCTCCATGCGGGGAGCCCGACGTGGGACTCGATCCCGGGTCTCCAGGATCACGCCCTGGGTCGAAGGCAGGCGCTAAACCGCTGAGCCACCCAGGGATCCCAAAACCAGCTATTTTCTTTTTAGGTTGAACACTCACTGGCAAATTTAGCATTAACCTCCATGGTGCTCATTTTGGAGCTAGCAACCAAATAAGAGTTGTCAGGCATAGATGGCAATTAAAAAATAATAATAATAAAAAACACAACAACCCAGTACTTTGGATTTGATGTTAGTGTTGATTTTTTTCTCTTATTCGGTCACCCCTACAAACTTTTGTTCTTTAATGAGTAGAAAAAAAGTTTTAAAGCCTTCGATTTACCCTTGGAAGTGAACAGAACAAGCTATGGATTTAGCCAACAGCCTCAATCTGGCTACTCAGAAGTTCATTACACTGGAACAATAGGATTTGGGTATAAATAAGCTATTTCTGGACACAGAGTAAGTTATGCTGACATTTTTATATCATTAGAACTCCTGTTAAATAAGGAAATATAAGTATTTCTCAATATTCTACAGAAAATGAATATTTTCTCTAATATTTAATCTAATAATTACATTGCCTTGTGTGGAATCAGTTATATTACAGGGAAGGAAAAGAAGGGAAAATGTGTGTGAAGAGTGCTTTAACAGATGACTTGCCAATGTTTGCAATGTGATATGATCTTAAATTTATGAGTGAAGATGTGTTAGGCAACTAGCAGCTTCTCTGGAGAAATTCTGGGTTGAAAAGAAGAGGTAAATGGACCAGGGTCCAACAGAGCAGCTCCCTTCTGTTCATGGTCACTATCCCTTGCTCAGTTTCACTGTAGTTCATCCTCATGTCACCTAAAACAGGAGATCACTGTGTCTGTTCTCCTGGGTAGCCAACTCTGGTTGGATCCTGACATTCCTAAGGAGATTAAAAAAATGAAATATAACAAAGCAAAAAAAACACAGCTAATGAAGTCCTTATTTCAGTAGATAAAATTGGGAGAGGAAGGAGAGAAGGTGGGGGAGAGAAAAGATGGACAGATTTTAGAAAGACTTAGGGAATCCAGAATTTCAAATAAAGGGAAAAAGCAATTTCTAGGACAAGTTAATAGAAAAGTTGAGACGTTCTGGAGGAATAGTAGAGGTAACTGGCTGTGTGATTGATTATGAGTGAGATCTGGAAGCTGATGAACTGGGGTTTGCATCCTAGTTCTGCTACTTGGTAGCTATCAAGATAAGTCCTTGGGACTTACCTTCCCTACCCTGTGGTTTCCATATATAGAATGGTATTATAATAATAACATCTACCTAATAGGGTTGCTCTTGGGATTACAGGGGTAAAGTGCCCAGCACAGCACCAGACAAATACAAATTCATTTTACTAAGTAAGAATATTAGAACTTATGCATAAAGACAATGCCATTTTCACCCCTGTTTCCCTGAAGATCAGACATGGGAGGCATGGGCGGGCACTAAAGACCAGTTCTAGTTCATTAGCCTTGTTTTGTAAATGAGGGAACTGAGGTCGAGAAATAGGTAGGAATAAAAAAAAAAAAAAAAAGTAAAAAATCTTGTCATGTACCAAGTACACATTTACTTAATTGGAAAATTTGGATACACAGGAAATAACCCAAGTTCTGGTTTCTTGATATTTTAGATTGGCTAGTAATACTTTCTGGATGTTTATAAATTTTAGATATTCAGGTTTTATCTGTAATATAATTTAATAAATTGTTGATGACTTATTGCTAACTTTTATGTATTTCTAACATATTTATTTTTCTAAATAAATAAAAATTTATTTACCTAAATTTTTAAATCTTTTTTTGAAATATCTTACAGATACACAGAAAAGTTACAGAAATAATAGTACATATTATCTACAGAGAATTCCCACAGACCCTGTACTCACATTCCCCAAATGCATTAATATTTTGTCACATTAGCTTTCTCTAAATAAATAAATACATAACCTTTTTTTTTTAAAAGATATTTTAGGGTAATTGCAGACATGAGGCCCTTCTACCCCTAAACATTTTAAGGGGAATTTCCTTAAAAAAAAAAGGACATTCATTTATATAATCATAGTACAATGATCAAATGCAGGAAATTAACATTAATACAATGGCTATTATTTGATCTTTGGACCTAATTCATATTTGCTCAATGACTCCATTAAAAAAAAAACAACCAACAATATGATCCAGAAGTGAATCTAGAATTCCATGTTGTATTTGGATACTGTCTCTTTAATCTCCCTTAATCTGAAACGTAGTCTTTGTCTTTGATTGCCTTGACGTTTTCAAAGAGTACAGGCAAGGTGTTTTGTAGAATGTTCCTTAGTTTGAATTTGTCTGTTATTCCCTAATGATTAGATTCAAGCTATACATTTTTGGCAAGCATGCCCAGGAGTGATCATCTAATCCTCTCATTGCCTCATAGGTTATCTACATTACAAGCCTAAGTCCTTATTTAAAGGAGTGTTTTCCTTGGTGTTTATTCTTGCTTTTAAATTTTCTGTAAAGTTTTAAAAAATGGTAGCATTAAGAGTTATTGCAAGTTGTTTGCTTTTAAAAGACGTAATAAAATTAATCACTTTTTATATTCTAGACAGAAAAAAAAAAGTTCAAATTTGTTATATACTCCTCTTTGCTCACTAGTTTGCTCTTCCCAAAGAGGTGCAAGAACCTTTAGTGAATGTTTGCACCTGGTAGGACAGATAGTTGACTTTGGTCTTAAAACTTTAAAGGGAAAACAATTCTTTTTTTTTTTTTTGGGGGGGGAAAACAATTCTTGTGAACTTAAATTTTCTTCTCATATTAAAAGGGCATTGCAAGCTAGTTTTGAAATAAGCCCTTCACAATTACATCTCTGCAGCCCCAGAATTTCTTAGAGTGCTTGCCAACATTTGAGCTATTTAACACCATGTATGGTGCATTTTTCCTTTTTTTTTTTTTTTTGGTGCATTTTTCCTTAACCAGTACTTTGGTAGCACTATGGGGAACCTAAGTTTTTAAGGAACCACTTCCTTTTTATATACAAACAAGCTTTGGCAATCTGTCCTTTGGTTAATTTGCTGTGTTTGCATTTTCTTCCCTTATCTAGCCAATCAAAAACCCCCCAACAGGGAAGAAATATGTTAGATGCCCTTGTAATTGTCTCCTCATTTGTAAGGACACATCTCGGCGAATAGGATGTCCGAGACCTAACTGGTAAGAGATAAAAATTCATTCATTCATTCATTTGTTCATCCAACAAGTACTTATTGAGAGATCATTATGTGCCAGGCTTTGTTCTGAGTCTTTGTTCTTAAAATAATTACAGGGCCAAGATTATTATTTTTTCTTTGTTGAAGGAATGATGTGATTAGTTTGAAATTAATGGTCACAGGTATTTGTAAGATATAATATTATTGAATGAGCAATGAAAGTTTTCTTGATGTTATATAAGTACTTAATGCCCTGTAATAAATTAGTGACTCCTTAAACTTATTTAAAAGTAACCACTTATCCTCATTGTTATGTATATAGTGAAGTTCTTAAGAATACTTCTAATAAAGGTATTTATGAGCTCCCTAGTTGCAACCTGCAGACCTTTGTTATCTGAATAAATGGAATAAACCCTTTCTGTAAGGCATGTAGTCAAGTGTTTAAACAGTTACAAAGAAGGTGTTTCTAAAAAAAAAAAAAGAAAAAAAAAAAAAGGTGTTTCTAAGAACACTATTTGCAAGCCACTTCTTGCGTGGGTTATATCAGTGAAGGGAGGTGAACCCAACTGTAATATGTATATGAAGTGATTAAGATCAATTCAAATAAAGATGTTTCAAAAAAAAAAGAAATAAAAAAAAAATAAAATTAACCACCTAGTTTACCTTTTATGTAATTCATCATAACCTGGAAGTGTTTTAGTCATCGTGTCCCTCACTGCGTGCTGTACTAGTCTCTGCTGAACATAATCTATGCACTAAGTTCTGGAGCTTTTTGCCTTTATCAACTGCCATTATAGATATCCCCAGATAGAAGTATATCAAGACTTTAACTCTGTTTTTTCTGTGATTTCTACCTCTTTGACCATTATATGAATTGTTTGCAACCCCATCTGATGGTAGACTGGGGAAGAGAAAGGAAAAAACCTCTCATTTTCCTTTTTGCCCAACTCTGGTTAAATAGACATCAAAGAATACCAGGCTACCCAGAGAAATTTTGTTGTGACTCAGCACTTTGGTACCTTCATGGCACATGCATATTTGTTGATGTAGCATATTTTAACTTGTGTAGTCTCCTACCAAACTCAACTTGTCTATCCTAGATAGAGAAGGATAAAAACTATTCTGATTTGAATTTGTAAGAACTTGGAAATGGCAGTGAAATGGTTCCAAAGGCCATTGATTAGAACCAACTCCATAATATATGATTTCCATCACAAATATTTAAAAATCCTCATTTTTTTTTGCTTTTGAAATATTGATTATTGCTACTTTCTGTGAATTTGGCTTTAAAGCCTGACAATATGTAAAACAAGTATAATCTATTTCAAAATCCTCATTTTTTTTTGCTTTTGAAATATTGATTATTGCTACTTTCTGTGAATTTGGCTTTAAAGCCTGACAATATGTAAAACAAGTATAATCTATTTCCAGTGCTATGCCATATATTACAGGTTTTTCCCTCAGTCCATTTATGGAATAGTAAAGCTGTTTCCTTTCTCTCTACAGTAGACGCATAATTAACCTGGGCCCGGTAATGCTTATTTCTGAAGAACAACCTGCTCAACCTGCATTGCCAGTCCAGCCAGAAGGTACAAGGGTTGTCTGTGGGCATTGCGGAAACACATTCCTGGTAAGTAACCAGACATTTGCCATAGGGACATCAATATGTCATAGGGACATAAAAGTAGGTCATGATCACATATTCAACTACTGCTCATGGTCTTACAGTTTTATCTGAGTGCAAATTAATCAGAAGATTAAAAGAAAACCTTTTTAAGAAAGACAGTTAATCAGAGGTGCAGCTAGGATATACTGCATATTTTGCGAATTAGATAAAAGGCACATCCTCTGATTGGTTCATTTGCTAAAAGGGGCCTCTCTGGGTAGGCTAATGAGAAACAGTGCCCTTTCCTTCTGGGCTTAGCAACATGGGTGTCTTGGCTTGGTGCGTGGCTAAAACTCTCACCTCCTTAGCAGAAAACAAAGTGCAAAGTCTCATGTAGTGGCCCAGTTTCACAGTTTCTAGATTCAAGAATAATTCTTCTTATAATGCATCAAATGTTTTCTGATTTTTAAAAATTAAACTTGGAGTCAAGGGAGTTAACTCTGATGTACATAATTAGATAAAATACTTTAAAAAAAACAAGAAGGTATAAGTAGTAAGATAGGAGTAAGATAGGAGCAAAAGTGACAGGAGTTCTTATTTTACTACTTTTAACTTTAACCCTAAGTTGATTTTTAAAAGTTAATTTCATAATGCTTTACTCTGTCAGGAAGATTTCCTTTTGTTATTCAGCCTTCATAAGGAGACAAAACATTTTCCTTAGAACCTAAGTATTAATGAAAACTTCCAGAGTATGAACACGGGCAGGGCTGAGGTCACAGTCTTCCATGACAAGATCTCCTGTTTTGGGATAAACTAAGAGATGAACCTGTTCAAGAAAGTGTAGATAATTTGCTTTTTTCCCTTCTGATTTTTATTTTAGTAGAATGATTCATGTACATAACTTCAATGTCAAGTAGGATTGTAAAGCTTATAGGGAAAATAATGGTCATCCCTATATACTGTCCCCTAGTTACTTTGAACTCTTTCAGCTGCTCTGCTGGTATTTACCAACATGTGTTGATTGATTGATTGATTGATTGATTGATTGATTTAAGATTATCTATTTTTTCATAGAGACAGAGAGAGAGAGAGAGAGAGAGGCAGAGACACAGGCAGAGGGAGAAGCAGGCACCATACAGAGAGCCTGACATGGGACTCGATCCAGGGTCTCCAGGGTCATGCCCTGGGCTGCAGCCGGTGCTAAACTGCTGCGCCACCAGGGCTGCCCCCAACATGTGTTTAAATCCTTTGCTTATCCTTTTTTTTTCTCTTTAATTAGGCAATTTTAGATATTACCTATTACCCTGTACAATGGAGGTTGAGGATTTAGCATTCATAGCACCTTTCCCCCACTCATAGTCTTTCTCTTGACTCCATGGTCCCGGTAGAGTTTTAATATTTTATTCAGTTAATACTTAGTGTTTACATTTTTTTATGATTACGTAAATTATGTTTACAGCTGAGCAAAGTAATATACTATATTTCAGTACTGTATGGTTTTTAAAATTTTTTTGAATTTGTTAATAATTGTCTGTCCTCCTTTTGGGGCACCTGGCTGGTGCCCTGGCCAGTCAGTAGAGCATCCAAATCCTAATCTCCAGGTCATGAGTTTGAACCCTACATTGAAAGTAGAGTACTTAAAAAAAGAATAATTGTCCCTCTTCCTTTTGAATTTGTTTAATTTCCGATGTACAAATCATTAATTCTTCCCATACTCTTTCATAGAACTATAAAATTGCTATCAATATAGTCAAACACATCAGGGAATCTACTATTATTATTGAAGTTTCTTGCTATACAATTGCCACCATGGGATTTCTCTTCATCATTATCCTAGGAATTCCTTTTTCCTTTTCCTGTATTGGATTCTGTGCCATCCTCACAGTCTTTAGTTTATTCTTTCATTTTGGTGTAGTACATCCTTTCATAGCTTTCTGAGAAAAGATGCAAGGAAGTAAATTTGAGACCTTTTACTTAAACAGTCTTTCTTTCTTTCTTTCTTTCTTTCTTTCTTTCTTTCTTTCTTTCTAAGATTTTATTTTTGGTGGTGGGGAGAGAGACAGAGAGAGAGTGCACATGAGCAGCGGGGAGGGGCAGAGGGAGAAGAAGACTCCCCACTGAGCAGGGAGCCCAGTGTGGGATTTGATCCCAGGACCCTGGGATCATGACCTGAGTTGAAAGCAGACACTTAACTGACTAAGCCACCCAGGCACCCCTTAAACAGTTTTGAATCTAATCTCACATTTACTTTATAATTTGTCCAGCTGTAGAATTATAGGTTGCTAATTGCTTCCTCTCAAAAATTTAAAAGGCTTTTCTCCATTGATGATGAGAAATTCAACTGCTACTCTGATTCTATGTCCTTTCTATCTGACTTTTTTTCATTTTCTCTTTCTTCTTTCATTTTCTCCAGTGCTCTGAAATTGCATTATAATTTGTCTTAGAATGGATAAAGGAAATGTCATACATGCACACAGAGGAATATTGCACAGCCATGAAAAAGGATGAGACCTTGCCATTTGCAGCAACATGAGTGGACCTCAAGGGCGATATGCTAAGTGAAATAAGTCAGATAGAGAAAGACAATGATTTCACTTATATGTGGAATCTATAAAACAAAACATGAACAAACAAATAAAAAAGCAGAAACAGACCCGTAAATACAGAGAACAAACTTATGGTTGCCAGAGGGGAGGGGTGTAGGGGTTGAGTGATGAAGGGGAGTGGGAGAAAGTGTTCCAGTTATGGAATGAAGAAGTCATGGAATAAAAGGCACAGCATAGGGAATATAGTCAATACAGTTGTTCACTTGAAACTAATGTAACATTATATGTCAACTATACTCAAATTTAAAAATGTGAAGAAAAAATGTGTCTTAGGGAAAATATGTTTTAACTCATTGTCTGGGTACTTAGTGGGCCCTCTTATAGTCCACATTATTTTCTTTGTTCGTTCTTTCTAGAATCCTTTATATTAGATCATCTGAATTATTGCCTTTCTTCCCTTTCCTTCCCTTTCTTTTTCCCTTCCCTTCCCCTTTCCTTTCCCTTCCCTTCCCTCCCCTCCCCTTTCCTTCCCTTTCTCCTTCTCCTTCTCCTTCCCTTCCCTTTCCCTTCCCTTTCCTTCCTTTTTCCTTTCCCTTTGTTTTCTTTTCTTTCTTTCTTTCTTTCCTTTTTTTTTTTTTTAACATTTTCTTTATAGATTTCTCTCCTTTAGTTACTGGGAAACTTCCCCAATTATGCCTTCTAAACTTAATTCTAAATTTTAATTTCAGATTATTTAACTTAATTTTTAATTTTGAAGCGTTTTCCTCTGTTCTATGGTTATTTTCTTCCTTTTCCTAAAGAGCATTCTCTTCTCTATGGCATCTTTCTGAAACTATTAATTCTGTCTTTTTTTCTGAAGTATTATTCTTCTTTATGCCTTGTCTCTGTTTTCTGTTTTCTCCCCCACTTTTTCTTTTTCTTTTCTTTTCTTTTTTTTTTTTTTTTTTTTTTTTTTGGTGATAGAGATTTTACTGACAGGTTCATTTATATTTGAGGGTTGGTCACTGATTGAAAGCTGTACTCATGCAGCAGAAGTTAAGCTCCTTCCTTCCTTCCTTCCTTCCTTCCTTCCTTCCTTCCTTCCTTCTTTCCTTCCTTCCATTTCCTCCTCCTTCTTCCTCTTCCTCTTCTTTTTCTTCTCCTTTTTCTCATTTCTTGAAGAACTGTCAACTCTTAGTATCAAAAAGTCTTTTTTTTTTTAAGATTTTATTTATTTAACAGAGAGAGGGAGAGAGAGCAAGCATAAGCAGGGGGAGGGACAGAAGGAGAGGGAGAAACAGACTCCCTGCTGAGAAGGGAAGCCGGATGCAAGACTCCATCCCAGGACTGGGATCATGACCTGAGACCAAGGCAGACACTTAACTGAGCCACCCAGGTGCTCCTCAAGAAGTCTACTTTGAGGGCAACTTTCTCTGGGAAACAATCCTCTTGTTTCTTGTGAGTAATATGCTGGGAGACAGCATTTGGGAGTTAAGAAAGATAATGAGAAGAAGGTCTCATCCAGTGTTCAAACCACAGACTTTAACTTAATTCCCTTCTTTTTAGGATGTTTTATCTTGCCTTCTGCTATGCCTGGTGTTTCTAAGTCTATAAGCTCTCTAGTACAGTTTCTTTTCAGAATAAATTCCTCTTTTCTTGCATGCACTGGGGAGATGAGGCTTTCTGGTTTTGTCATGTGTAGGGGAAGAGTTTACAACTGACACTGCTGCTTGTGTCACTATTTCTGGCCCCATCTTGGAAAACGTGTAATGGCCTCAATCGCTCTGTCTTTCGTCAGTGTGAACCAGCTTTGCATTGACATATCTCTTGGCAGACAACTTTCAGCATCCCTTTCACTAAGCCAGCTGCCAAGTCTCCGCTAGCTTTCCATTGTCCAAAAATTTGAGGCCATTTCTCCTCTTTATCCTTATGGTATTACATATTTTTAAATTCATTTACTATCATTTTGGCCAAGTTTGGGAAAGAAAATGGAAATGCATGCATCTATCTGATTTACTATACTTAATCAGAATTGGTAGGATTTTTCTGAACTAGTAGGAAAAGATAAATCTCTCTTATATTTATGTTTTATCGATTAAATCAGTGAGTAAGTACATAAATTAGAGAATATAGTTGATGGGAGTAATTAACAAACTTTCTTCTGAAAATTACTGTATACTGCTTTTTTTCCTATTTAGAAAAGTTTATTGAATATTATTTCTGCATTACACTTATTGAAAAAAAATTTAGTTGTCCCTGAAGGCACCCAGTCATTTCACATGATCTGTACCCTAATTTTTTTTGTATAAAAATTACAGGTTAAGTATGAAATTAGTAAAATGCAGCATATGAAACTTCATGCTGAGCCTAGACACAAGTCCAAAAATAAGTTACTCTATATTAGTAGAATAGTGTTCACAGTATATGTTTCCTATGTAAGTCATATTTGAATGCAATTTTTAGAGCCATAGTTAAAGATATTTTGCAATTTGCTAACTGTAGGTGTCCACATTTTCCTTCTACCACATAATCTGTTCCTTTGATTAAATGAGCAACATCTACTGGGATCCACAGAATGCAGCAAAAACAAGTAGTGTTTATTTCTCAAGATTTGAGAAATCTGGGCAGACTGGGTGGCTCAGTGGTTTAGCGCCTGCCTTCGGCCCAGGGCGTGATCCTGGAGACCTGGGATCGAGTCTCACGTCGGGCTCCCTGCATGGAGCCTGCTTCTCCCTCTGCCTCTGTCTCTGCCTCTCTCTGTCTGTGTCTGTCATGAATAAATAAATAAAATCTTTAAAAAAAAAAAAAAAGATTTGAGAAATCTGGTTCACCTTTAGTGTAGTTTCCTGAGATCTCTGCTCCACTGAAGTCAAATGTAAGTTTTTTCTGCATTTAGTCTTAACACGCAGGGCTCAGGTGCATATTCATTATTCTAGAAAAATCCAGCAATTTGCTGCATCTCTTTTTGTCTTTGTGAACAATATGGACCATTCTTCTGTTCCCTTATCAGCTGTTGTAGAATCAAAGAGCTTGCCCTTAGGCATCTTGCGACCACCCAGGGCCAGTGGCACGTGCTGACTCTGTAGGCCACACTGGATGTCCTGCATAGGCTTGCCTGGAGGCACCTGAACTTCAGTGAATACCTCCTTCAAGGTCTGGTACCACTGGCCCCACAGCATCCCACATGGAACCACCCCACTGCGCTCCTCAAACAGGGCCAACATTCTCCAGTAGCTTCCCCACTGCAGCCCCAGGGAGCGAGGTTATACTGCTTTAACACAGGGCAATACACTCTGTACAAATTGATAGACATCAATTGATTTGACTAAGTTAAATATATTTATTATTTTCTTTCTTATATGTGAACAAATTATATTTTGAGATACTATTTTTATTTATTTATTTTTTAAAATTTTTTTATGATAGTCACAGAGAGAGAGGCAGAGACATAGGCAGAGGGAGAAGCAGGCTCCATGCACCGGGAGCCCGACGTGGGATTCGATCCCGGGTCTCCAGGATCACGCCCTGGGCCAAAGGCAGGCGCCAAACCGCTGCGCCACCCAGGGATCCCCGAGATGCTATTTTTAAATCTTCAAAACAGATTTCAACTTAGGAGAACTTCCCTCCATAATTACCTTACATTTGCATTTTGTTCAGTTATATTTTGTATTCTAAATCCTTGCCATGGGTAATCTTATAGCCACATTATAAGTGAGCTGATTTAATATGTTCACAAAAACAGACTGAGTGCATACCAGGCACTGGGCTATATGCTGGGGAAGCAGGAACGTACATTTCCTGCCCTCATGGAGTTTTCTAATCTGATTGGAGAAGAAAGACAATTAAAACAAGAATGATATGAAATGTGTTAGATTACAGTAGGACATAACAGAGTGTTCTTAATGCACGGCATAGAAGTACCTAGCCTGGAGGAAGTGACACTATCCTAAGAGTAATGGGAAGCTTTGTAGAGCTTTATAATTAATTCTGTATAAATGGATGCTATGTATAGAATGGATTGCATAGGGACAAGCCTGATGAGGAACAAGACTAGATGTTTAGCTTTTATTATCCAGAAAAGTGAAGATGATGGATGGGAATAGCATAAAGATTTTCAGAGAGAATTGACATACTGACAGTAGGGTAGATAAGGGAATGAGGTAAAAAGGAAAATCAAAGACGACTGTTAAAAATTCTTATTTAATTTTTTGAAATCATCTGGCAGTGAATTCTAGAGAATGATCCAAACTGACAGGTTAAAAGATATGTATGTGACATGATTTTTTTTATTACTTATAAAGGTAATTTATCCATTTAGATCCTTATACACCCTGGGAGAAAATTACTAAAGTAATGTACAATCCAGAGACTAACTTCTAAAAGTAGCTTTTTTTACTTAATATTTAGCACAGACAAGTGAATCATATTAGCACAGTAAATAGGATTAAAAATTTTAGTTCTTTAGCAGGAAAGGCTGTTTTGGATTAATACATGGTATTTAAAGATGATATAAAAATTCCTAGAAAACGAAGTTTTTGGTGATTAAGGGAACATGGTACATACCTAGGGGGTAGCTATTACTTTTGAGAGTTTCAGATTAATGAGAGATGCTCAGTGTCATAAAAACTAAATAGGATGCAAATCTCTTAATTCTAATTCAAGAACTTTGCCTTATCCTTATTATCATGCTGATCACAAAGGGTCTTCTATCCTTTGAGTATGTTCTTTGTCCTTCAAGCTTTCAACTATTAGGATTCATTTACTTTTTCTCTACCTTGTTTCAGCCTTGGATTACAAGGCCTAAAAACAATTGAGACAGATTATAAAGCTCAATGACATTGAAAAGGGAATATGAAAAAATATCAGGGACTGAAAAAGAAAAGGACAGAAACACATGATAAGTCATACAGAAGAATATAAATATGCATAATATTTAATCCTATGCAGTTGTTAAAATTAGCCTCAATTTTAGCTGTGAGGCTTCTGGAGTCAACAAAAAGAGAAAAACATGATCTATTATAAGATATTCCTGACACTTTTTTGGAAGATCACATAGGAGAGGGTTTATTGGAATATTGTAACGTGAAAGAGAATGATTTCCATGGGTTAAGATAAAAGAACAATGTAATGGACTATGTCCTCGACAACTTTCTGTTTATAATAACATCTTCTAAATATATCAGTGTTAAAATACTAAAGTTAAATTTACTGTGAATCCATACTTACCCACACTATTCCTTTCACAGCTTGGTTGGAAACAGTGGTGTACAAAACCAATGTTTAGAAAAGTTAGATTTGTGTTTTCCGAAGTATACTCAATATAACACTCATTTTATAGAATAATAATAGGTATTCAGTGAATGAAGAGTTCCGTGGTCATTGGGAATTGCTACGATAAACAAAAAACTGAGCACAAATTTTTTTACAAGTATATTCTTTAGCACTTTTAGCATGCATTATTGTTACTATCCAGGAAGGAGTTTTAATGTGGTATTTATGGACAGGTTTTTAAAAAGATTTTTTAATTTATTTTAGAGCAGGGATAGGGTCAGAGGGAAAGAATCTCCAAGCAGACTCCCTGCTGAGCACAGAGCCTGACTTGGGGACTAATCTCAGGACCATGAGACCAGGACCTGAGCTAAAACCAAGAGTCCGAGGCTCAACTGACTGAGCCACTCAGGTGTCCCTCCAAACATTTTTTAACCTCTAAGCTATTTTGAGGTCATCATCTAGTCAGAATAATGTTTTGAGGGATGTTGCTTGGAAAATAGTTTTCCAAAAGAATAAAGGGAATACGTAGCCTTTAGCTAGCCCTGCATGAAAAATGAAGAAATTTCTTAAGACACTGAACAGTGGAGTTTAATTTTGCATTTCTTTGGGGGCAGGTGTTCTCTGTTGCTGATGAAAAGCAGGTCCAGATGGTTTGTCAACCAATACTTGACTATGGGGTTGGCATGCCCCAATAAAAACGTAACACAATCTACAATATGTGCCTGAATCATAGATGATGGTTCAAACTTTGCTCTGAAGTGAGCCTGCGTAGTACCTTCAGTCAGGGTCAGATTCTCCTTATTTGGACATAGGACATATGGTTTGGTGTCATAGCAGATAGTAACGATATTAACTTGCAAATTCAAAGTAATGACATCAGTTACCTATTGTATCCCTTAAAAAAATAAAATCCAATAAGGTACTATCAAAGAATTCATTTTTAGCAGTATAACTTTCTTATGGCCTTCTAAGATTGATTTAAAAAAATATATCTTGGGGAAACTAAGTTTATCTGTTACATAGAACGGTTAGAAATAAGTCAAATATTGGATGACCTCTACTAAAAATGATTGAGTTATAGAGAAGTTGCCTTTAATCTTCTGATAGAAAATAGATAATTTTTCCCCCTATTGAAGTTCTAGTAATAAGATTCTAAGAGTACAGAGGCTGCATTTTAGATAAAGGAATAGTAGTAAATCAACTTCCTTTCAAAAGCACAGGTATTTGCATTCACTTGAATAGATTATGGCAAAATTATTTCTAATAATAGATGTTCTTCTGTTCTTAGTTTGCTGCATTTAAGTGAGTACTGGGAGATAACAAAACCCAACGTGTTAGGTTGCTGGCTGTATAATTTACTAATTACATAATAAGGTCTTAGCTGTTTGCCAGTTATAATTGAATTCACCATGATTAATCTATGCTGAAATGAAGAACATGATTAAATGATAATATTGGACTAAATCATCTCTTTAGGTTGGTCATTTAAAATTCTGGAATTCTTATCCCAATTTTAAGCTTGGATTTTGAGTTCTCTTTGCTCAAGGGTTTCATAACTGCTTCCTTAACTACTTTGCTTTTTTTAACTATGAAAAACTTAAATTTGTTATTTGTAAATAAAATTTGAAATGATGTTACAAGTTCAGCATCTGTCCTAAAACTAAATACAGTAACATAAAAAAAGGGACACGTGGGTGGCTCAGTCAGTTAAGCGTCCAACTCTTGATTTTGACTCAGGTCATGATCTCAGCATGGTTCTGCTAGGCATGGAGCCTGCTTAAGATTTTCTCTCCCTCTGCCCCTCTCCCACCTTCTCTCTCTCTCTCTCTCTCTCTCAAAAAAGTACTCATCACCTCGTCCACCTCAGGTTGGGGTGGTTGGGCCTGTTGGGCCTGTGAAAAAAAAAGTACTTGGTAAGATTTCTGGATTCTTCACTTCTTAATATTCTGTAGAACTCAGGAAATTTTTGTCTAGCACATGAATTCTGGCATTTTTACTATTAAGCTTTGCAATAAGTTAACTTGTTACAAAAGTATGAAAAAAAAGACTTACTGGCACTGGAACAAAAAGCGTAGCCTTGGCTTGGCATTCTTAGATGTTGAAAAATAATTATTTTGAAAAGAGAATGAGCATTCATGTAGAGTCTCATCCCTACTTTATTTATCAGGAGACTCTATGTGCCTACTGTGACTGAGATCATTTCCAGGTTAACTAACTTTCTTTGAATTTCCAATAAGAATGAAGAAAGGGAAGTCTAGGAAAATATTTATTTGTTTTTTTCTTTAAAATCAATAGTTTTTAAAAATTAAAAAAGAAAAAGAAACTGTTACACATCAAATGCTTTCTGAAAGTTATCTTGTATTGTGTGGAAAACATTTTGATATGGATAATTTATTGAAGCTCTGCTATACCTAGAACTGGAAGGTTTGGAAAGAGATGTGATTTGGAATCTTTTTTTTTTTTTAATTTTTTTAAATTTATTTATGATAGTCACAGAGAGAGAGAGAGAGAGAGAGAGAGAGAGGCAGAGACACAGGCAGAGGGAGAAGCAGGCTCCATGCAAGGAGCCCAATGTGGAATTCAATCCCGGGTCTCCAGGATCGCGCCCTGGGCCAAAGGCAGGCGCTAACCCGCTGCGCCACCCAGGGATCCCTGATTTGGAATCTTAAACAAAAATTATTTTTAATAAAAGAAAAGTTGTTTTGGTGACCAAACTGAAGTACTTAAAGGAATTCTCCTAAAACTCTAAAGGAAATATAGAAGGAATATAGAAAAGTAAGCAAAGTGAAAAATGAAAAAAAGCATTTTTAAATAGACATTTTGTGATTAAGATTTACTTTAAATTTATATTGCACATCCTTTCAAAGGCTATAACCCCCTACCAGTAAACCATTTCAAGGATCTTAATAACAAGGAAGGTAGCCCCTTCTATTACCTACATTTACAGGGAAGAAAATTTGCACCATAGCAGGAATATCTTTTTATTACATAAAGTAAGCAAGGACAGAACAGAGAGCAGCTGCCTGACTTGAGTTCTCTACCTCTCATGTGTTTTGTTTACTTTGTGGACTTCCGCATAATTAGATTATAAATGTGTTTTAGTAATGAATTTAAATATCCATATATTTAAAAGACTAGTCCTCAAGACTTTTTTTAAAAAGATTTTATTGATTTGAGATAGAAAGAGAGAGCCCAAGCAGGGGTGAGGGGCCGGGGCAGGAGAGGGAGAGGGCGTCTGGGTGGCTCAGTGGTTGAGTGTCTGCCTTTGGCTCAGGGCATGATCCTGGGGTCCTGGGATCAAGTCCCACATTGGGCTCCTTGCAGGGAGCCTGCTTCTCCCTCTGCCTGTGTCTCTGCCTCTCTCTCTCTCTCTGTGTCTCTCATGAATAAATACATAAAATCTTAAAAAAAAAAAAAAAAAGAGAGGGAGAACAGACTCCCCTCTGAGCAGGGAGCCCAACTTCGGGCTCAATCCCAGGACCCTGGGATCATGACCTGAGCTAAAGGCAGACGTTTAACTAACTGAACCACCCAGGCGCCCTTAGTCCTCAAGATTTAAAAGCAAAACATCTTTGAAGGTCCATGAAATATATTTTTATTCCTTGAGAGTGAACTGAGACATAAAGCTGAAAGAAATGACCCTAATTACAGCATTACGTTCAGATTTCATTGTAAAGTCAACCTAGATTGCGTCAGAACTTTGGACAAGTCATGGGAACTGCTGTAGAGGAGAATCCCAAACTTTATTTTAAGGGAGAGGAAGAAGTATTGGAGGGGAAAAGCTCCTATAACCATGAGAAGGGGGTTGCTTCTGCTGTGATCCCTGATAACATTTGAACTAAAAGAAACATCTTATCAGATTGGATAGTTTTCAGTTGTTTTTCTTTTCAATCTTTTCTTTTTATTTACAGTGGATGGAACTGAGGTTCAACACTCTGGCAAAATGCCCACACTGCAAAAAAATGTAAGTTTTACTACCATTGGAAATGCTACTGGGAAGTACTTGAGAACAGTTTAAAGAGCAGAATTCTTACTATGGTAGATTTTGATTTGAAGATATACCATGGGATGAATGCGTACTTAATATATTTATGCTTTCCAAGACAAAAAGAAACCCATATCTTTAAGCTGATTAATATGTTCCATTTTGAAATGAAAATGATTGGGCTTGATTATCACTCTCCAAAGGGAAATCAATTTCTAGGAAAGAAATTACTAATATTACCAGTAACCCGGTGAGGATTTACAAATGTCCTAAGAGGTTATAATCTATAGCAAATAATCTAAAATTTATATTTAAAAAATGGACTGTAATTTAGGAGAAGCACCAGTTTTTTGGAAGTTTATAATTAGATAGTTGTTAGCTTTTTAAATTTCCTGTCTAGTGAGACTATTCTCTGAGAGCAAAGTTTATGTAATTATTTATGTATCTTAACTACTCAGTGTATTTTCCTCTATTCCTAAATAGCGTACCTAAGGAAATTTACAAAAGGTGGTATAAAAATGGTAAAAAAATTGGAGATATTTTGATTAAAGACATATTATGGCAGCTCTATTGGGGGTGGGTCCCCAGATCACCCCAAGATAATGTGATTTTCTAGGAGGATTAATAAGAATTAGTGTATATTTGTACTCACAGCTATGATTTATTATACAAAGCAAAATCAGCAAAAGAAAAAGACACAGGGGACAAAGGCTGGAGGACACCAGGTGCAAGTTTCCAAGAGTCCTCTCCTAGTAGAGTCACACATGAAGGGCTTAACTCCTCCAGCAGGGAATTGCCACAACGCAGGTGAAATATTATCTATTGGAGAGGCTCATTAGAGATAGCGTCCAAGGTTTTTATGGGCGCTGGTCACATCAGCACCTACTGCATAGCACACACCAAATTTCTAAACTCTCAGAAAGAAAGCAGGTATTCAGCATAAATCATATAAATCATATTGCTTACATAAACAATTTAGGCACAGTAGGCCACTCTTATCAGTTAGGGAATTGTGGGAACGTTTTAGATATTTAGGTTCACAGATGCCAGCCAAGGGTCAATCCTGAAAGCAGACCTTTCTAAGGACACCTGTTTCAGGCCTGCTATATATGAACTCTTTCTGCACAATATTTATTTTGATAATAAAATTTTAATTTAAAAATTATTGTTCTTCACTTATATGTGTGAACTGTAACTTTAGCTAAGGAAATTAAACTGCAGTGGGTTGACAGTTAAGCTTTAAAAATGAAAATATGAGTACATAGTTTAATTAGTGTGATCCCTAGTATGATATAAACACCTTATCTGTTTTGAGGGACTCCTAATGATTTCTAGGAGAAAAGAACTGAGAAGTGTCTGAGTAAAGTATGTGTAACAAAATTTCTCCGTTTATCTCTGCTGGATCTAATTCCAACTGAATATAGCCTTGTAAGGATAACTTCTTCATAGCATATTTCTAGGTTCAGAGGAACAGACATTTCCTTTTTTTTATTTATTTGTGAAATTAATCAACTGAATTCTTGACTTTGTCGAATCCAGTAGAAATCTGTACATAAGAAGCAAAGTGGACAACCTCAAATACTACACAGAAAAAGATATACTTGAGAGACACTTCCGTACACATGTATGTGAATATATGTGAATGATCCATATTTTGTGCGTTATCTATATTTTCACAAAAATGAAAAAAATTAAATTGCAAATATCTTCACCAAAAAGATTAAATTGGATGCAAAATTCTATGGAATTAAAAATTCTGTGGCACCTACGTGGCTCAGTCCATTAAGCACCCAACTCTTAGTTTCAGCTCAGATCATGATCTCATGAGTTGTGAGATTGAACCCCATGTGAGGCTCGAGCTCAGCATGGAAACTGCTTGGGATTCTCTGCCTCCCCTTCTGCCCCTTTGTGGTGCATGCATACACTAGCACTCTCTCTTTCTCTAAAAAAAATAAAGTCTTTTAAAAAATTAAATAAAAATCTACGGAAGATAAAAACCAGAAACGTCTTGTGATTAGTAGAGTGTATGCTAAGTACAGTGAGGGTTACTTTATACACAGAGATCTACTAGCTGTAATCCTTCCAGCAATCCTGGAACACAGGAATTATTATCCTCATTTTACAGATGAGGAACTGTTAGTGAGATTAAGGATTTTGCTTAAGTGATTTGCTTGGGTAAGTGTTTTAGAACAGTGGCAATACTTTGCTAATAATAAAGAAACGTTGAATGTCCAGATAGTCTATGATTGGTTAAAATTCCACAAGACAGTGTATTCATGTTAAGAATTTGTATCAGTTACTTAAGGAACAGCAGTGCATAGAAATTCACATGGAATAAATCTGCTTAAAATCACTCTTAAAGGAACGTTTATGGAATTGGAATCACATGCTAAACATGGGAGGACTCAGGGCATCCGTTACTTATTTTAGTAAAGATGCTGTTATCACATGAATGCTCATGGCTTGTATCTACATTTGTTTTCTCTTTGAATGTTCTTCTTCATAATAAAATGATGAGTCAACTGTTGAGATAAGATTCTAAGGAATCTTCTTTCTTTTTTTTTTTTAATTTTCTTAATAGATTTATTTATTTATTTGAGGGGGGGGTGGAGAGGCAAAGGGAGGGGAAGAGGGAATCCTAAGCAGACTTTGCACTGAGCATGGAGCCCAACGTGGGGCTTGATCCCATGACCCTGAGATCATGAGCTGAAACCAAGAGTCAGATGCTTAATTAACCCTGTGCCACCCAGCCGCCCCAGGAATCTTACTTCTTTAAACACAAGTACAAAACACGCTAAAACTATGTTGAAGTTATAGAGGTTACTAAATCATTGCTATGAAACCATCACAAAACACGTGCAGGAAAGCTTGCCCCAGTGGCTCCAGGGACCAAGAAGCAGTTTTTCATGTCACTGTTTCCCACTGGGGCGAGCTTGCTCTTTCGGTGAGCTGGACACCTTGCGGCCACTGCGGGACAGGAGCTGTAGTCCTAGTATTCTGAAATAGTACTTGGTCTACATCGTTATAATAGACCTAAGACTGGTAAAGAGGCTGGTTTAATCCGTGATAATTACTATTGGATATCATTTCTCCGTATCACTGACATACTCCTTTGTGGATCATCTCCTGACATTTTAAACGATAGTAGGCTCTTACTCTCTTTTATTTTGCTGTTTCGTGCTTTCTTTTATGATTATCCATGAATTGAGTAGACAGTCTTGTGCGAGGTACCGTATGCTTGAAATAGAGGATGTAAACTTGTCTTTGGGAACTTATTCTTGTGGATATAGGGGAGAGAATAGTCAAGTACAATAAAGTTTTAAGTGCTTTGAAAGAGCCACACCTTGCATTTTCTGCTCTCAGAGCCCCGAACCCAGATTAGAGGGAAAGGGTACTTGAAGAGAAGGCTTCCAGTTGGGCGGATGGTATATGAAATAGGTTATTAAAGATGAGTGGGAGCTACCTGTGCAGAGGTACAGTGGAGTCAAGGTATATAGATGTGATATTAAGGAAATGGAACAGATAGGATTGAATGTGAAGGTATGAGAGCGGTTGGGGTAAAGGACGACTTTCTGGCAGGCTATAGAACCATTTGCTAAGATAGGGAACTAGCATCTAGAAGAACTATGTCTGGCAGACACATGCCAAATTCACTTTGAACCTATTAGATATAAAGAGACTCTAGGTGTGCTAGACTGTCTGAATCTTCATCCCTTGAAATTCATATCCATCTACTTTTCAAACCACCGATCCTTGATCAGTATAGCCTTGGCTCCTCCCTGCCTTTACCAAGATAACTGACATCTGAAAATGATTCCGTATTGGTTATCTTTTTACAAATGTACAGCTGTGCACTTCAGCGAAACCCTTGCTGGACACTCCCTTTTGATTAAATCCCTGTCCCTGCTTAAATCCTTCTCCCATCCCTCTTAAACTCCCAGCCCTCTAGCACCAGTCCTGCAGCCTCAGCAGGGGAGCTGCCTGCTGTGTCCGACTGAGGCTATCCGTGCACGCTCCGTCTTCCCGCTGCCTGCCCATACGCCACCTATATCTGGGCGTACTTCATTTTCTCTTCTCAGAAGGAGGCAGTTCTCTTCCCTTCGGTGCTTATTCCTTTGTTTGATCATGGCACCCATTCCATCTGGAGTGAAGTGCAATTAGCCATCATCCCCGCTGGATCCCTGAATTTGCTTTTATAAAATTCATGTCCCAATGGCAACTTTGATAGATCTGATCAGTCCTCATCCTGCTTATATTCTCTGTAGTCAGTATTTGGTTCTGTGGATCATCCTGGTTTTTTCCTTAAAATTTGTTATTTTCTCAGTTTCCAGGTACCACTTTGTCCTGCTCTCTTCCCACTTTTCTTTTTTTTTTTTCTCTTCCCACTTCTGAGAACATTCCTGTGCTATTTCCTTTGTTGACTTCACTTTCTCTTCCAAGTAGTTAAATATTGTTTTTCTCCAGGGTTGCAACTTTACCACACTAGATCTTGGTTTTCTCATAGTTTCGTCTGTCATATAAATGCCATTAAATCACAACAAAAAGCCACTAAATCATCTCAGGTCTGTCTTTGGAGCTTCATATAATAAATATGCAGCCTGTATTCACCATTTTCCCTATGATTATTTCAATCTGGATGTCCATAGGTATCTCAAACCTACATACCCAACTTCCTTACACTCTGCAAACTAAGATTCCGTGTCTGTTGATGAATATATTGCACTAATGAATGTTATCCCATCTGCCCAGCAGACCAAGCCAGAAATCTGAATGTATCTTTATTCCCCATATCCAAATGGAAACAAGTCCTATCATTTCTCTCCCTTGACATTTCAGTTCTGATCTCTTATTCCCACTATTCCTACTTTAGTTCATACGTTTAGGATCCCTCTCTAGGACTGTTGTAACAGCTTTCTAATTTATCTGTTGGCCTTTAGCCTTGCCGTTCTCTTTTCCATTTATTAGAGTAATGGCCCAGATACAAATATGATTTTAAACTCTGGCTCTAAATCTTTTAGTAGCTCCAAAATTCATGGTCATGGTGTACAGTTGTACAGGCTGTATATTGCACAAGGTGCTATTTTCATTATTATCCCAGGCTTGTCTATTTGTGGCATATAAAGTATCCTGAAGAAGGACGTATTTTACTTATTGATATAAAGGCACCATATGGACTATTATAGGCCTATTGCCTAAAATCCAAAATCAAACTCCAAACTTCTTAGCAAGGTATATACAACCCTCCAGGTTTAGGTATTTGCCTTATCTATCTAGTGATGTTTTTATTATGCTTTCTTCCATCTTCATACACAAATTACTATGTACCAGCCTCAATAAAATATTCAAATTCCATAAATATACAATACAGTTTCTTGCTTCTGTCCCTAAATCTCATCCTGCTAGACCTCAGACAGCCTGCCTAGTCCGTTCCTCCTTCCTATATACTTGGAAAACCCCTACTTAACTTCACAAATTAACTCCTACTATAACCCTTGATTCTACTACTCTACTACTCACCTACAGAAGCCTTCTCTAAAAGAAAAGTTACTCTGCTGCTTGTTTCTTGAACAAAATTCTTATGTTCTTCAAACCTGAACGATGTCACTGTTACCTGCTCAGATTACTTACTGGCTTACTCACCTCTTCACATCTTATCCTGTCCTTAAGCTATATCTAATAAAACTTTCCCTGGCTACCTCATCTGCAAGTTGTGCTGTAAATAACATTGATTGGCACCGTCTTCATTTTCCAGATGTCCTTTATAATGCCTGTGGCCCATGGGGGGAGTATTGTGAAGGGAAAAGTTACTAACCTGGGGAGCGAATAGTTAGATGTTTGGGAGGTATTGCATGATCTCTTACTTTTGGGAGATTCCTTGTCCATGTTTTGTATATTAGAGGCTCTTGACGTTCATATCCAGTAACATAGAGAACTAGTTAACTATAACAAACATTCTTTTAATGCATAGTTCAGTTCATATAAAAGTTAAGAAAATACCCAGGGATGGGAAATAAAGAGGAAAGGACAATCATGGCTGTCATTTCAAGTATCCTGAGGGTATTTGCCAGTACTGGTGATCTGGGCCCTTGGGCTTCAATGTTCAGATGAAGAATGAGAGGAAGGCCTTGGCCTCCCAGAATGTGGAAAGTTGAAATACCATCCCGTCACTCCCAGAAAAAGTGCTTAAGGCTGTTCTTCATGAAAAGAGTGGGTAGGGAAAAAAAATCTACCAGAAAAGGAATGTTACAAAGTAGAAATTTGATGAGCCTTATATTTTACCTCATTTATGTGGTCTAGGAAAAGCCAGTCTCTGACATCAATTTAAAGTGGTTTAGGGTTTGTATCATTCTAGGGAACCTGGGAAAAGCAAATGAAAATTCTCTGTGGGTGAAGCCTCCCCTAAACCATTCTTATGGATTTCTTATATTAAGAACTGCCAAAATAAATTATCAACAAAAGTTACCAACCACATGAGGAAGCAAGGGACTATAAGCAGAATCAGCATCAGAAACAAACAGTATAATTAGATTCCCAAGGACTTCAGATATAACTATTATAGAATATGTTACAACCATGTATAAAATGTTTTTAAAAATAGAAGTGAGAAAACAGTCCATAAAAAAACCTGTATACAAGCTTTCATGGAACTTTATTCTTAATAGACCCAAATTGGAAACAACTCAGATTTAAAAAAAAAAAAAAAAAGGGAAACAACTCAGATGTCCTTCCATGGGTGAATGGTTAAACAAACTGTGGTACTTCCATACCTTGAAATACTACTCAGCAATGAAAGGAATGAGGTATAGACATATGCAACAGCTTGGATGAATCTATGCTGAGTGGGAAAAAAACAGTCCCATGAGGTTGCCTACAGTATGATTTCATTCATCTAACATTTTGAAATGGTAAAATTTTAGAAATGGAGAGCAGATTAGTGACCATGTAGTGGGTGCAGAGGGTAGGGCAAACCAGAGGGACACAGGTGTGGTTATAAACGGATCCTTGTAGTGTTGGAACTGGTTTGTATCTTTACTGTGGTGATGGATACTTAAACCTACACATGTGATAAGATTGTATAAAATTAAATACGCACATACACAAATGAGTATAAATAAAATAGGAAATCTGACTGTCAGTGGATTGAACCAGTGCCTACATCCTGGTTCTAATACTATACTGTAGTTTGCCAGCTGTTCTTACCTTTGGAGAAATGGCATAAAAACCCATGGGATCTCTCTGTATCATTTCTTATAACTGCTTATGAATCTACAACTGTCTCAGAATAAAACATTTACTTAACATAAACAACAACCAAGTAGATTTTAAAAGAAACAATAAAACTTACAGAAAATACAATGCAACGAATGGACAGATTAAGCAGCAGGTGAAGCTGAAAACTGAATTTTTGGTGGGTTAGAAGAGAGAGGTAAATAAAGTACCTAGAATCGAACAGGGGCACACAGGTAAGAGTAATATTAAGAGAAATGTGTATGAGAGGCATCTGAATTATATCTGATTCAGAAGGCAAAACTGGAGAAAGAGATGGGGCATTTTGAAGAGATAATCCCTAAGGATTTTTCAGATCTGTGAAAGATATGAACCTTTAGATTCCAAAAGAACAGTGAAATCCATGCAAAATAAGCAAGTGCCTTACAATGAAATTGCAGAAAACCTAAGATAAATATAAGATAATAAATAAAAGCAGAGAGAGAAGACCGATTTTTTTCTAAAGAATTTTTAAAAGATTTTATTTATTTGACAGAGAGACAGCACAAACAGGGGCAGAAGGAGAGGGAGAAGCAGGGTCCCCGCTGAGCAGGGAGCCCGATGTGGGGCTTGATCCCAGGACCCTGAGATCATGACCTGAGCTGAAGGCAGATGCTTAGCTGACTGAGCCATCCAGGCTCCCCACCCCCAGATTTTTACTATAAAAAAGTACCGGTTCTGTCAGCAAACATCTCAACAGCAACAATGAAACCAAAAAACAAATTTTAAAACACTTAAAAGTATTAAGAGAAATTAAGTATCAAACTGATATTATAGACCAACCTAAGCCATAAGAGAATAATGAAGGCATTGGTCTGTATTTTAAAATGCATACCAACGCACCACAAACAGCAACAATAGCAAAAAATCCAGAACATTTACCATCTTGATAGCCTCACTAAAGAAACTGCTAAAAGATGAACTTAGGGAAAATGGGAAATATCCTGAAAGAAATTTCTACAAGGCAAAAAGAAAAGGTGAACCAAGATATTGTAAACAGTCATCAGGAACATTGTATAAAAGAGCAAAAACAGCAGTAATGAGAATATTAATGCTAATGAATTTGGGGAAATAATACAAGAGAACTGACATATTGGGAACAAGAACATCTAAGATGGGAGTAGAAGTTTGGAAGTTAACGCTTTCTGTGATACCGTATTGGGAGGGTAGATCTGCTAAATGATTTTGGTTTTTAAATATTATGTATGTTAAAAATTTCTGCTAAATTAGTAGAAATAAATTGTAAAACTTTCTAAATAGTAGGTGGAAAATGAAATAAAAAAATCATGGTCCAGCCACAAGAAGTCTAGAAGTGAGGGTGGAGAAGCATAGAAAATACAGAAACTATAGAAAGCCAAAATAAGATAGCAGAAATAATCCACATATATATCCGCTGTCAGATTATATGTAATTAGACTTGGACTCATCAGCAAGACGTGCCAGGAATTATCAGACTAGCCAGAAGTCCATGTGCAGTTTGAAGAAGAAACCCATGAAATACAAGAACATAGGCTGAAGATAAAAGGAGAGAAAAAAGGTCAAATCACAAAACCCTCACCAAAGGAAAGCTCCACCATGCAACACTAACCAACATGAAAATAATAATATTAACGTCACTTAAAAGAACAGAATGCTGTTCTCGTCTTTATTTTACCAGAAGAACTTTCAAAGTCTAACTGGCCACCCAGCTAACCACATTTTCTAGTCTCTCTTGAAGAAGATTGTAGCCATGTGTTCAAATTAAGGCAAAACTGCTTGTCTTAATTTTCTCTTCCCTCTTCCATTTGGCTGGAAAAGGCATCTGCAGCAGGAGACTTGTCACCTCTGTTGTCTGGCAAGAGCAGTTAATCCCAGAACAGAGCTGTTTCTCCAGCCTGAAGCTGTACATTTATCTTTGAAATCTTATATGCAAGAGAAATAAACTTTTTAAGCTACTGTATACTGGATGTCTCTATTCTAACATTTTAGCAGGTACCTTGAGTATATCTCATGTGCTTTAGGGTAAAAAGAATGATTATTATGGTCACTCCATCAAAAACATAAATTCTGGAGGCTCCTGGCTGGCTCAGTCGGTAGAGCACGTGACCTCAGGGTCGTGAGTTCAAGGCCTACCTACACTGGGCATGGAGCTTACTTTAAAATAAATAAATAAATTTTAAAAAACAAATGCATTAATTCTGGGTTTGTGTGAACCATATAATATGACTTCAAAATAAGTGAAATAAAAATTTATAATTATAAGAACTGTGCTCTTGTACACCAAGACATTAATATGAAAATGTAAATTCTAATACTCTTAGAAGATTTTAGAAATATTTATATGACAGGTAGAAAAGAATTTCCTACACAAGGCAGAAGAAACCTGAAAGGAAAACATGGATAATTTTTACTATGTTAGAATACATTAATTTCATGAATTAAAATTTATTATCGAAACATGTTATTCAAAATGAATTTTAAAACCCACAGGCTTAGAATCCTCAGGGACAGCAGCATCTATGTGCCAAGTCAGAACTAAAACCACCGTCACAGATTTCACCCCACTGACTGTTTATAAGACCCCTGGTGGGTGTAGTTTAAAAAATTTTAAGAACCAAGAATTCGCTCAGTTATTGGCACAGTCTGTGAGCCATGGGTTTGAGGCAGTCGGTGAGCGCACTCACATCTGCATGAGCTTTGTGGTCCCGGAGCAGGATGTTCCTAGCACCCTCTGCCGGGCTGAGGTCCACCTGCAGCCTCCCTCGGGTGGCTGGAGAAAGTTCCTAGACAGGTTCACCTCGCAATCCTCAGGCTTCTGCCTCTTGAGAACTATTGGGTCTTGCGTGCACTTGAATCACACGTGATCGAGAACTGACGAAAGATAATACTTCACTTCTGTGACCAACTGTTGGAATCAGAAATTAAAACAACAACAACAACAACAACAACACCTTGGTAACATTGTGGGTACCAAGAACCTGTATAGTTTATACATTGTAACATCCTGTTGTAAAATCTGTTAAAAGGCATACTTTCAGCAGGACTTTGTAGATAGTTGAAGAGGGGATGGCCAAGCCAGGCACAAATTATGTATCTGGAAAACATTCCTTAGAGATTTTGTGTTTGGCACTTTCAGGTCATCATCTGGCGGGAGTTTATTTAGCATTGGCAGCCTTTCTGAATGTGCTTTTATCAGGTTTAGAACCTATGTTAAGGGTTTTAGTAATATTTTAAAACTCTTTGTTTTAAAAATGGTTTTTGTTTGTTTTTTTAAGTGAAGGTTAATCTTACAAAAAAAAAAAAAAAAAAAATGAACAAACAAACCCACAGGCTGAAAGAAGATAGAAATAGTATAGACAACTTCCTGGAATACTATGCAAATTATATAAATATCATCTGTGAGTCCGTAAGCTAAAGATAGCCCCAAAACCAAGGGATAATAAAATGAACAAGTGATTAATAGAGAAAAGAAAACCAGTAGCCAACTAGCCTTTGAAAAGATGTTCAGTTTTGCTAGAAATCATGTTAAAACCACAGTGAAATACCCTTCACACCCATAAAATTGTCAAGCATGAAAACAATACCCAGTGTTGAAGTGTTGATGTGGATGGAACATTGGAAGCTCTCGTATGAAGATGGTGGGGATGTGTAAATTGAACATTTATGAAAGCTGGAGGTATGTCTACAATACAACCTAGCAATTCTGTTCCTAGGAATATGTTTGAGAAAATTCCTGCCTGTGTACGTACGAAACACAAAGGAGTGTTCAAAGCAGCATTGTTACAATAGCCAAAAATTAAGGGGGGACACAAAGCCCCACAACCAAACCTTTGTCTGCGCGTTAACGGGAAGAATAAGTAAACTGGTACTTTCATATAACGGAAGATAGTTGTGAAAATGAGCTAGATCTCCACATACGAGTGTGCAAGAGTCTCCTACAGAGTGTTAAGCAATCAAAAAAAGGGCAAGTCACAGAAGCATAGTTCAGCACCCACACATACAAAGTTTTAACACATGCAAAACAGCACGACATAGCTCATGCAGATACCACGCGTGTACTAAATGCATATGAGATTTTTAAATCTATGCAGTAGGTACCTGTTGCTCAGTACTTTATCCCCATGATAATATGACACTGGAGTTATAGGGTAGCAGTAGGGTCTTTCTTTTCTAGGAAGACCTCCCAGAGGTAGTGATTGTGTAGGTTGGACGATGGGAAATGAGCATGGCTTTTCTAAGGATAATTCACGCGCTGAAATTAATGTACTAAATAATAAATAAATGTACATTGGCCCACAGAAAAGCTGCTCCAGTATTCACTGAAGACCTTTTGATTTCCTTAATACACAATCTGATAAACTGAGCTGGTTTACAGTCCTTGGCAGATTAGACTGCCAGAGGCAGATACACAGGTAAATGGGACACGACAGCCGGCTGTGAGGCATGAAGGCAGGGAAAACCCCCAAATGCCTGCGTAAGAATTCAAACTAAAAGTAGTCTAAGGCTAACTATAAAGGCAGTGAATCTTACATGTCCTGGTAACTCCACGTACAAGCTGTATGCGATGGTGACGATGACCCCAGGTGACCCAGATGCTTGTTTCAGTTCAGGAATTTAGGAATGTTGATGATACATATTTGAAACATTATTCATTAATTTTTTTAAAAAAGGTTTAGAACTTAAAGGAAGCTATTTTGCTGTTACGCAAAATTAACCTCTTTGGAATAGCACATCTCTAAAGTATGCCTAGTAAGTAATACATTTATTTATTCTATTTATGCAGCATACCTTCCTTGAGCAGTTACTCTGTGCGAGGCATGATGTTGACACTGGCCATGCAAAAGCAGATCAGATACTTGATTATTTGATTCACTAATACAGCACCTCCTACATGATGTGTGTTAATATATTTATACTTAGGAAGAGAAGAAAGTGCTAATTTGGTGGTGTGATTCTCTGCTATACTTGTACCATTTTGAAAATTACAAAAATTAAAAGTGTAAATAACTCAAAAGTATTGGATTTAAAATTTCAGTTGAGAAGTGTGGCAACAGTATAGGCTTTTATGAATTTCCCATAGGCTTCTTGCAGTATGTATTGAAAGATTTTAAAAAGTTTAATCTCGTTGATTTTATAATCCTAATCTTGAAATTTTGAGAAAACCAAGGAAACTAAACAGAATGCTTTTTAAAATGATGTTTACCTGGCATTATTTACAGTAATGAAAATTCTAAGTGTTCAGTAGTAGGGGATTGGTTAAATTAGGTTATATTCATCCATTGGAATTCCAATTTGACAATATTTAATGACATAGGAAAATGCATATACTATGTTAGTAAATTAAAAAAGACTATCTGGAGAAAAATATGCTGAAATACTAAGTGACTATGTAGTGGGTTTATAGGTAATTTTCCTGTCCCTTTTTATTATTTACTCTATTTTTCAAATTTTCTACAGTAAACATACACTGTTATAACTGCAAAAAATGAAGCGCTATTTCTAAGATAGCACATATTTTCCATCTCAGAATACATTTTTTTTTGAAATGGGTTTTTATCTTTGGAGATCATTATTGATCGCAGCGGTTCTTTTGTGGATACTGTCAATAACCAAGGCTTGAACTTTGTGTAAAGCCACTGTAATATAATTTATCATTCATCATTATATTAACTTCTTAAAAAGGACATTTTTATGCATGTTCTTCTCTCTCAAAGAAATAAATGGAAGTACATGTATTACTAAAGCCATAGAAAAGTAGTCACAGAGATGAAATGGAGAAACCGCATGTCAGTAATGTTCTCTTCTGCTGTCATGAATTTGCAGTTCCTCAGTGGGTAGTGCACTCCCACGAAGACGCTGCTGTGCATATATTACCATTGGAATTATATGTATTTTCATTGGAGTTGGATTAACTGTGAGTATTACTCTACTCACTGTTAGAATTCTTTCTTCTTAACTTTACCAGTAGTAAACGATGAGGCCTGGGACAGCCTTCAGTGATCCCCAAAGAGCCTGCCTCCCTGGCATACCAGTCCCAGAAGCTTCTGAAGGACTGTGGGCAATCTGAAGCCCAATCAATCTATGGACCCGTTTGGAATGGAGCTTGCCCATCTGGTGAAATGGTGTTTGGGGACTCCTCTGAAGGTCTCTGACATTGGGGACTTCACCATCCATTAAGCAAAAGCCCACTGTTTTTATTTAGTCCCATACCAAAGCAAAAGCACTACTCAATCAGCTATGGAGGTCTGAAAAGCCATTTTTATTCAAATTAAGCACAGATTTATTATCATTATGGGGATGGCTTATTTTTAGAGGAGACTGAAGCTAAGTAGTTGGCGTGGGGATTATTCTCCCCCAGGAGAAGGAAGGAGTTACTGATCTTTTTTGCTATTATTTACCTCCCATTCTCCTTTGTCCTACCTGGTCCCATATTATCAGAGACACTCCTCTTGTGTCATACAACACTAAGGAGTTTCGATGACAGGTTTACTTACTTATAGAAACACCATGTTCAAGTGGGCTTTTTTTTTTTTTTTTGCATAAAATTCATAGTTAATATAACCGGCAATATTGTCTTACTAAATTTGACTCTGTCAGTGATAGTCCACAAATGCATCAACTCCTATTTCATAGGGACATTGTGGCCTTAGGGATGTATTTCCTAAAAATCACATATAAGCCAACACAAGCTCTTTAAATAAACCTTTGGTTAAAGTTTTTAATCTTTTGTTATTATATTGCTTTTTATTTTAGGTTGGCACCCAAGATTTTGCAAGGCGATTTCATGCAACCTATGTTTCTTGGGCAATTGCTTATCTCTTAGGTTTGATTTGCCTTATCCGAGCTTGCTATTGGGGAGCCATACGAGTGAGTTACCCAGAACATAGTTTTGCATAAGCTTGCTTGTAACTTGGTGATGCAGGTGAGAGTATCTGGCAGTTCTTGATAAGCTACTCTGGGCATCTTTGAGTCATTCATCCTAATGGATTCCATTCTGGTTTCTGTATAAAGTTCCAAGACTTTGGGAGTGTTTTATGAACAAATGCTCATTGCACTACATTATATGCAAACAGTTTGTTTTGCTGCTAGGTTTTCAAAGCTCTGAATAATAAAACTGTGTCTTCATGTTCTTTTACATCTCTTAAAGATATTTTGGATTTGCCAAACATTACATGTAACATCACCTTTCCATTATTGTTTTTAAATCAGTTCCATTACTTGCTGATCTGTGAGTATTCCCAAGGAGTATTTATAAATATTTCTACAATAGCTTCACATTTATACTCACATTTTAGTTAAACAGTATCAAAATTGCTCGCTTTAAAATCTAAGCAATATGCATTTTGCTTGAACTGCTTACTGTAACTTTAACCTAAGATCATAGTGACCTTATTCAGGAAAAAAAAAAAATTGAGTGTACCTTCAAAGACTTGACATTCTTGTCAGATAAAAACCATTTCTAGATACTGTATGCTTGTTTTTTGTTGTTTGTAGAAAGATACAATATTTTGGTAGTAATTTAAAATACAAGAATGAAAATATTTATTTGTCCACAGTTGGAGATAATGTTGGATAAATGTTTTTTCTCAAAGATCACAGGACTTTTGTCTTTCATTTTTGTCTGCTTTTTTATTTACTAATTTTAGAAGTTCTGGTCTAGATTTATGAAATTTAATGTTAATCAGCTGTATGTATTCCTTTATAGATGTTGGAGGAAGTATTTCACATAACATGTTTTATAATAACCATTTGAACAAAGATATATTTACCTTAAGTTGCCCCCCTTTACATTGGATCATGGTGAATTTTCCTTATTGGGCTAATTATGGACTACTTATATGAGAAGAGAGCCTGTGACATTTTACACTAGCTAAAATGTTGAGATTAGAGGTAGTTATTCTTATCATTCTTCTCAAATATAGTCTGGTCTGATAGTTACCCAACTTATTCAAGAAAGTAGATCACAGACAAAAGACAACATAGTTTTCTAAGAATTCAGTAAGATTTAAGGAATCAGCTCTCGCACTGCCCATCTTTGCAGTTTTGGAAAAGAAATTGCTTAATTGAGAAATAATGTTCTAAAGCCTTTAATATAGTAGAATTAAGATAAGGGGATAATATGAGTAAATTAATTGGCTATTCCAGAGATAAGAATAATAATTTAAATATTTATGTTCCTGACTAGTATAAAAATGTACTCATCAGAGAATTTGGAGCAAAATATGTGTAAACTTTAAAGAGTAAATGATAAATGTTTAAATGCAGTAGCTCAGGATTATATGTACCTTTGAAAATACGCTAATAAAGATTATTGTTCAAAAATTACCTTGTTATATTTCCATTTTTTAAAAATAAAATGGTGTTTCCAAAATTGCCTTGAGTTATTACTCTAAAAGGAGTTTTCGTGTTTAAGAACATATGTAATATTTCTTTATATAATATTCACTTATTTTTTTTCTAGTATTTTCCTGCTTTCATTTTAGAAATACAGATTTTAAATCCATTAGTAATACATTTGATGTAAGGTATGAAATAAGAATCTAATTTATTTCTTAATGGCTAACTAGTTGTAACAGCAAACCCACATTAAATTATATGCTGCATGATCTTTTTCCTTTTGGACTATAATTCTGTGATAGTAGGAACTTGGGTGGCCTTTCTCACTGCTTTATCTTCAGCATTTAGAACAGCACCTAGTGCATTTGTATTCAGTAGATATTTGTTGCATGAATGAATAAATGATTGGATGAATTGGTATGTTAAAATTTTATCCCTTGGGTTTAGTCTTTATATTTTGTTACAGAATATATAAGTGAATATCCATATAATCTTGTGTTAAAGAAAAACTTTCTAAGTAAAACCTCAAAACAAATCACATAAAAGTACTGATAGATTGTATGATAAAAAGAAAAAAAGAACTGTGTGAAAAAATCATAACGAAAGCCAAAAGATTAACTTTGATATTTCCACAATAGTAGAAAGAGTTAATCTTTTTAATACAGGAAAGAACTAAAGATACAAAAAAAGCAATTCATAAAAGAAGAAATGCTATAAGTAATAAACATGAACTTCTTTTCAGTTTACTAATAATCAAAGAATATAAGTTAAAACACAGAGATTCTATTTTTTACCTACTATATTAACAAAGAATGAAAAAGAGCGATTAATCCCCGAATGCTGATGATCCAAGAAAGCACACACACACACACACACACAGTCTTTGACATCGTAATTCTGTCTCTAGGAATTTATCCTAAAGATGTTCTGGATAAAAGAACAAATATATTTGTATAATAATACTTATCACATTTTTGTTTACAATCGAGATTAAAAGTAAGAAGTCTAAAAATTCAACTAAGTTATAGGTGAAATAGATCATGGTACCTATATTGTGAAATAACAGGTAGTCATTAACAAGATGATGAAATTTCTTATTTAATTGAATTGGCAATGGTTCACAAAATAATGTGTGACAAAATCAGATTACAAATCAATATGCACAGTGTAATCTACTTTTTGAAGAAAATGATTTTATGTGTATGTGTTCAAAAAACCAAGGCAAATTAAGCACTAAAACATTAAGAGGGGTTATCTCTGGGTGATAAAAGATAATAGTTAACAGATCCTATACTGAATAGGATCCTATATCAATTAATACAAATTTTTACATCCAAATTTAAGAGACTTTATACCCAGTTTTATTTAAAGTAAAGCGTTCCTTCCAATGCCTAGTACAGATAAACACAGAAAGTGCTGGGAAAATGTTGTTTGAAATACACCAAAGTCACTAATCAGGAAAGGAAGGATTTTTTTTGTACCTGCTGTACGAAGTAGTAAAAAATGGCCTAGTTCTTAGAAAAAAGGGAAAAAATGGAACCACACTCAGTTATTTTTGAGCACGTCATTTGGAAGACTACATGTGTCATTTAGAAGATCCTAATAATGTGTGTAAGGTACAGTGCTGGCCTCACAGCACGTGCAGTTTAATAGCCTCAGGAAGCCTAGAAAGCACATATTCTGGTTCCTGTTTTACCAGAAGAAATTGAAGTATCACTCTTACAGATCTGAAAATGTGGGTTTTAAGTGGGGTAGGCAACTGCGTTCAAAACAAGAACTTCTGGATGATTTTGATGTAGGTTTTACTGAATCACTGCACTATACCATGCACACGCACGTTTGCATCCACTTTCTCTGGCATTCAGATTTTCTTAAATAGAAAAGGCTTTGATTGTATTTGAGTAAATAATGCCATTTCCTTCGATTATCTTTTTTTAAGCTCTTATTTATTTATTCATGAGAGATGCACAGAGAGAGGCAAAGACACAGGTAGAAGGAGAAGCAGGCTCCTCCCTGCGGGGAACCCGAACTCATCCCAGGACCCCAGGATCACGCCTTGAGCCAAAGGCAGATGCTCAACCGTTGAGCCACCCAGGCGTCCCACCTTTGCTTATCTTTTGTTTTTAGTTTTGATCTAGCTATGCTTGTGCTTGTATGTTACGAAACTACAGCCATTTCCATGTGCTGGAAATTGCTATAAATGACAAATTACAATTGCTAATTGTACAATTAGCTATAAATTACAATTACAAATTGCTACAAAATCTAAATCTGCACTTATTTGATGTGTTTGAGTATTGTGTATGTATATATAGGCACCGAAGAAAAAAAAACCCTAGTGCTTATTGATTTGCCTTAATATTAAATCTATGTCATAGTCATCATGACTCTACCACTGAAGAAGCTCAGAGAGGCAAAATAATTACAAGTCATTCAGCTTATATGTGATGGAGACTGTTGGGAGCAAACAATCTTCCTTCAAAATTTATCTGCTTTCCACCACAGCAGGAGATTTTTATTGTGCTTTGCTTTGTAGAGAAAAACTTGAATTTTGTGCCCCCTGCTGTTCATTGTCTATAACTGATTTGTGGAAAGAAAATTGAAAACTGCCCTCAGTATTCATTTCACAAATGGAATACTTCTGTTTAAAAAATATTTTTATGAATTGATATTTTATCCAGCTTTCTGTTAGAGGATTTTATGTAACAAAATATTATTACACATATTTATTTTCTTTTTTATAATTAGCATAAAGTCATAAGAGTGGCAAGGAATATGACATTAAATATGAGGAAATTGACATACAATGAATTTTAATGTAACTTATTTTTCTTATAATAGCAATATTGAAATGATTGGTAAATAGCTCAAAATGCTAAAAAGGATCTGTAAAGGTCTTTAATTTTTTAAATCATTTTATATGCTCAGTTACAAATAAGATTGTTATGTTTGGATAAATATACATATATTTGACTTGAGGGGGAACATTATGTGAAAAGCAGAAAAATTAAAAGCCTATGCGTTTTGGGGACTGGCCCACAGACTTAAGTATCAGATAAGGTTACAGTTTTATAAAGTAAATATGGTTTGTAATTTGACAGGTGAGAAGCTTCGATCTACCAGAAATCAAAGATTTTCAGTTTTGTCAGTGTAACTAAGCTCATTTAAGGTAACTTGCTAAATAGGAATTGATCACACACTTTCAACAAATTTTTAAATTTACCTTGAGTGGTTTATACATGTGTAGGTATTAATGGTTGGTTGTAGAGCTACTGAAGGTTTCCAGTGCTCAAATTGATTTTTTTCTGAAAAACCTTGCTGCAGTGTCTGATATTTCTACATTAGATAGATCTTTGGCTTACGATATTGGACATTTAAATTTTATATTTTCATTAGTTCTTAAGCTTTTAGCAAGAGCAAGCTTAGGATATTTGTAGAGAATTCCTTAGCTTATGCAAGGCTTCATTTTTTTCCTGGCTTCTTCTTGAATACCTGTCTTATTCTTTCTTTTGAAAGTTCCTGTCTGCCTACCATCTGCCACTTACAAATATCCGTTCACTCCCCCCTAATCAATGCGGACTTCAGTACCTGGTTTTCATTCTTACCATATGCTATTGATTTAAATGTTGACGTGAATGGTCTGGACTCAGTTCTGATTCCCTCAAATCTAATGACCTTCCATCCCACTTCTGCTATTCATCTCTAGGTGTACAGGGGGGTACGCATACTTGGAAGCACTCCATCTCTGAACTCTTACGCTCAGATAGTCACTCTCTGGACCTGTACTTCCTCTATCCTTACAAAATCCTCACTCTGTTTTTTTTTTTTTTTTTTTTAAGATTTTATTTATTCATGAGAGACACACAGAGAGAAGCAGGCTCCCTGCGGGGAGCCCGATGTGGGACTGGGTCCCAGGACTCCAGGATCACACCCAGAGCCAAAGGCAGATGCTCCACCACTGAGCCACCCAGGTGCCCCTTCTCGCTCTCTGTACTGTTTCATGAATACCACCTTCAGCACTTAGAGTTTCTTAATTATTTTCCAGTCTCTTGTCTCCTAGATTTCCAGTAAATCCCACAACCACACAAATACCACTAGATTTTTAATTTTCTTTTTTTTTAAAGATATTATTTGATAGAGACAAAGAGTAGTGTGTGTGTGTGTGAGAGAGAGAGAGAGAGAGAGAGAGAGAGAGCATGCGCGGGGAGTGGCAGGCAGAGGGAGAAGCAGACTCCCCCAGCGCAGGGAGTGGGGCTCCATCCCAGGACCCTGAGATCATGACCTCAGCCAAAGGCAGATGCTTAACTGAGTCACCCAGACACCCAGATTTTTAATTTTTACCTTCAGCGGCTCCTCAGGGTTGTTTCCCTGTCTCCAGCAGTTCCTGCAAATTTCCCACAGGTGCTATCTGAAAATTTCAAAGTCCGAACGCCCCTTATCACACTTTCCACAGTAGACCCCCTTCCTCCCATGGCAGATGATTTCACCTATTCTCACCTTTGTCCCTTCCCTCCACCTACACTAGACCCACCCCATCCCCCCATTCCTCAGGGAACTCCCAGTATCTTATTATTGTATCCGTCCAGATGCCCCGTTGTGGGCATCTACCTGGCATCACCATTTTCTCTTCTCATTATCACACCCTTTAGGGCTCATCAGGTCTCTATCCTCTCAAGGACATGCACTTCTCTTTCTTCATGTCTAGGGACCCACCTCACTTGTCCTCATCAACACTGCCTGGGTTACCCTAGGAGTCTGGACGGATCCCCCTGCGGCTGTTCTTGCCTTGCCCGCCTCCCGTCCCTCTCCTCAGCCCATTTTAAACAGGTGATTCCTTTTCCAAATGTGCATATGACCCTTTCTTATCTGAAGTCCTTCAGTGTCTCTCCCCCTAGGAGTTAAGACTCTTCATGCTCCTGTAGCCTCATACTGAACCACTTGCTCAAGCAGCGCCCGTATTTTGTGTTCCTGCAGTGTTGAATCACCAGTACTTCTCGTATTCACTGTGGTTTCAGTTCTGTACGTTTTTGGTCACGTGCCTCTCCCTGCAAGGAATATCCCTAAGTTAGTAAACTCCTTTTCAATCCTTGAAAATCCTCCTCCAGGAACCCTCCCGTGATCCCACCTCTTTCTGTCAAGCCCAGATAGAATTCTTTCTTTCCCTGTACTACTTCTATTCTAAGTGTATATTTCTAACTACTACCTAGACTATCCTCTGTTTTATTCATTTATAGCTACTTTTTAAAAAAAAAATGATTTGAGAGAATGTGAGCAAGAGGAGGCGCAGAGGGAGAGAATCTTAAGCAGGCTCCCCACAGAGCATGAAGTTCCACACGTGGCTTGATCTCACAACCCTGAGATCATGACCTGAGCTGAAATTAAGAGTGGGACACCTCACCGGCTGAGCCACCCAGGCGCCCCCAGGTCATTGGTACTCCTAAGACTATCCTTGTCTCCTTGCTGACTGTTCCTCATACTGTCCTATTCCGGTTTGTCTGTATCCTCAGTGCCTGGCACCTAATAGGCAGAAGCCTTCAAAACTCTTTTTTGCTGAGCTGAGCTGAATCAAACCAAGTCTCTATCATGGGTTTTTAGTGCATTGCGGTGATGACTGTATGCGTGTGTGCCCCTCGGTGTGCACGTGTCCTCCATAAAGCGCTTTGTAAATGTTTGTGCAATAAGTGAAGGAGACGCAGACTACGGGCAGGAGGTTGGTACAGATGCTGATGCCCCCTCCTGCCTCTCAGCTTTTCCCAACGCCCCAGGCTTTCAGTAGCACCCCCAGGTGCACACACGCCCGGGGAGTGCCTTCAGCACCACCTTAGCTTACTGAATCAGACTGGTCTGCTGGTGAGCCCGCACCCTCACTAGACAGGACGTTTCACCAGAGCATGTAACCGGTTTGTGTTCCCTGTGCTCCGATAGGGTTTTATTTTTATTTTTATTTTTTTATTTTTATTTTTTTTTCTGATAGGGTTTTATTAACGAAAAGGAAGGTACTGCGAAGGTAAAGTCAAATAAGCTAGGAAAACATAGTGGTAACAAAAACCTCTGCTGACAATTAGACGCACTTAACTGTAATTATTATCCTTGGAGTTGGGATTCCTGTTTCCACTCTCGCTTTTCCTCAATCCATTTTCCAAACCATTAAACAACAACAACAACAACAACAACAACAAATACCTATGGCATCCAGTTACAGATTTTGTTTATTTATTAGATTTTATTTATTCATTCATGAGAGACAGACAGAGAGAGAGAAGCAGAGACATAGGCAGAGGGAGGAGCAGGGTCCGCGAGGGAGCCCAGGGCAGGACCCGATCCCGGGACCCCAGCATCACACCCTGGGCCGAAGGCAGGCACCAAACCGCTGGGCCACCCAGGGATCCCCCTGGTTACAGATTTTAAAAAGCTGACAAACACCAGCTATTCAAAAAACCCATACAAATATCTTGTCTAAGCCACCCCCAATTCCCCCTGCATTTTTACTTTTCTGTGTTTTAATCGCCTCTTCGTTGGGCAGTTTTGTAAATATTTCCTTGAAGAAGAAACCTTCTCTTTTGACTAGCCGGATGGTTCCTGGAGCCTGCACTCAACATTTTCCACATGTGGGGCTTGGACTCCAGGCGAGTTCTCAGGGGAGGCCGCGGAGCTCCTGGAGCCCCACACACCCCGTCTGCCCAGGCGTTTCCCAGGTCGCCAAACTCCAACCTTCTCCCGCTTCCTCTCGCCGGACTGATCTTTGCCGGACGTTGTTTTTCTTGCTGCAGGGCATTGAGACCTAGTCTGCTTCCCTAGACAGTTGGTTTTTTTTTTTTTTTTTCCCTCTTGTACATGAGCTTTAAGGTGTATTTAGATGATCCCTTTTCGGAGGGGCATTCCTTTCCTCACCTCGTCCTATTTTTATTTTATTTTTAAAAATAAGTTCATTCATTCATTCATTCATTCATTCATTCCTGAGAGACACAGAGAGAGGCAGAGCGAGAAGCAGGCCCCCGGGCGCCCCCCGCCGCTGACCCCGCCTCCCGGCGCCCCCTCTCCCCCGCCCCGCGCCGCCGCTCCCCGAGGCCCGCACCCCCACCGCGCCTCAGCTCAGGGACCGGGGCTCCCCTGGGCTCCGCGAGGCCCCTCCCCCCGCCCCCCGCCCCCCCCGGCCCGCCCCGACGCCCACGGGGACGCTCAGAGAACAGGGAGAGTGACCGAGAGCGAACGGGCTGAAGGCGGAACACGGGGCTCGCCCGGGGCCGCTCCGGCTCATCTCGGTCCTCGGGCCGCCTCCGACGCGAGGCTCCCGCCCCGAACGCGAGCGCCCAGCCGGCTCCTCAGCCCCGCGGAGCGCACCCAGCTCCCGGCCGGGCTCTCACGCGCGGGGCCTCGCTCACAGTCGCCGCCCCCGCCCGCCGCGCGGCCGCCGGGACGCCCCGCGAGGTGCGCGAGCCGCCGGCTTAACGGTCGTGGCTCCGCCGCTCTGTCGCCGCGCTCCGCCCGGGCCCCGCCCCCGGCCCCGCCCCCGCCCCCGCCCCGCTCCACTCCGGTCCCGCCCCGCCCCGCCTCGTGCCCGGCCCCGCCCCCGGCCCAGAGCAGACGCGCGGCGGGAGCCGTTCCCCGACGGGCAGCGGGGCGCTGGGTCGCCGCGTTTGGGCTGAGCGCCGCGACGCTCTGCCCCGCAATCCTCCCCGATCTTGAGGCGGTAGGTGGGCGCGGGAGACGAGCCCAACGGGTGGGCGCGGAGGGGGCCCGGCTGTGGGGCGGCGGACGCCTGGAAAGTTGTGAGGGAGGAGACCCCGCGTCGGGCGGGCGGACCGGCCCTCCGCAGGTGGGAGCGAGGACGGAGCGAGGGGCGGCGCCCGGTGTGGACACGGCAGCTGGGGCTGGTGGCGGATGGAGACCCAGCCTGTGGGGGAGGGTCAGCCCGTGGGGGAGGGTCAGCCCGTGGGGGAGGGTCAGCCCGTGGGGGAGGGTCAGCCCGTGGGGGGAGGGTCAGCCCGTGGGGGGAGGGTCAGCCTGTGAGAGGGGGTCATCCTGTGGGGGAGGGTCAGCCTGAGGGGGAGGGTCAGCCCGTGGTGGGAGGGTCAACCTGTGAGGGAGGGTCAGCCTGTGAGAGGGGGTCAGCCTGGAGGATCAGCCTGTGAGGGAGGGTCAGCCTGTGAGGAAGGGTCAGCCTGTGAGGGACGGTTACCCTGCGGAGGGCAGGTTTAAACAAAAACAAAAACACCAGAAAAAAGTACGTAGCGCCCTGTGCCCAAGGACCTGGTCCCAGGTCGTTGGATGGTTGGAAGACCTCTCTTGCCCTGTACCCTGGCACCATCACTACTATTTTCAGGAAACTTTTTTTCTTTGACGTTGTTGTAGTTGTTTTTATTAATAAAATAACCCCCAAGTTAATAATTAGACAAAATTATACTCAAAAGAAAACGCAGCAGGAAAGAAAAAGAGTGCAAAGACATATATGGTTAACTCACAGAAGAAAATCAAATATTTCATCAGAGTATATGAAGATATTCCACATAATTTGTAAAGATACGCTGTTAAAAAAAATACTGAGAGAATTGACATATAACGGTTTCAGGTTGATAACATAATGATTCAGTATTTGTATCAAACCATTTTAATTGCTAACGATCTAAGGAAAGCCCCAGAAAAGGACAGTTACATCAGTTACGATATCCACAGGCATCCGTGGTCTTGATGGTTTTACCCTACTTCAGTGTTAAATTTTATTCCTCTTGGAAGACACTTCACAGAGAAAAACAATTTTTTTTTATCAGTTGTAAAGAGAAGGCATGAAATGGAAAATACGATGGCGTAGTCTCTCCTCTGACAACTTTTTGATAGTTTTACAATTTCCTGAATGTGGCAGCTTGATTAGAGGAACACACAATCCCTGCTATGGAGGCACCTGGGCCCTCAGAGGGCTAAGCATCGGCCTTCCCTTCGGGTCGTCGTATGGGGCCTAGAGTCAGGCTTCTCCCTCTCTCTCTGCTCCCAGCTCCCCCTCATGCTCTCTCTCAAATTAAAAAAAAAAAAATCTTAAAAAAATATCTTTTATCATCTATGTTATAATTGGTTTGTCTCTTACTCCCTGTATTTCCTTTATATTCTGTCAGTTTCTCAGTATGTGCTGTTTACTTTCAAGCAGCATTTGGTTTCGAGGGATCCTAACTTTGCATGATTAATATTTTGAAGTTGAAAATTGAGATTAAATCCTATCTGATTATCATATGGGAAATATACACGATGAAAGCTTGGTCTTTTCACTTCTCAGATTATTTAATTGTATATGATCTCGCTCCTTTTCGATTCCAGGGTAGTTAACATGCAGTGTTGTATCAGTTTCAGGTGTATAATAATATAGTGAATGAGTAATTGCATAAAGTACTCATTGCTCATCAAGGTAAGCGTGCTCTTAACCCCCTTCACCTCTTTCCCTCACCTCCTTCACTCACCTCCCCCCTGGTATCCATCTGCTTATTGTCTATAGTTAGGAGTCTGTGTGTGTGTGTGTGTGGTTTGTCTTTGTTTTTCTTTGTTCCTTTGTTTCTTAAATTTCACACATGAGTGAAATTTGTCTTTCTCTGACTAGCTTATTTCACTTAGTATTATATTCCAGATCCATCCATGTTGTTGCAAGTGGCAGGATTTCATTCTTTTTTATGGCTGAATAATATTCCACTGTGCCTCTATGTATGTGTGTGTAGGTATATCTGTGTATCATGTCTTTATCCATTCATCTATATGATCTTGTTTTTAAAAAAATTATTTATTTTAGAGAGAGAGAGGGAGGGAGGGAGGGAGGGAGACAGAGTACATGGGGGCAGGGGCGAGGGATAGGGAGAGAGATCTCCAGCAGACTCCCTTCTGAGTGCAGAACCTGGCAAGGCTGATCCCAGGACCCTGAGATCTGACTGGGAGCTGAAATCTAGAGCTGGATGCTTTAACCGACTGAGACACCCAGGCACCCCGATCTTATTTCTTAATTGCAGCAGAACCATCAACACTTTATAAAGAAATTTAGAATTTAAGTTGGAAATTTTAAGTATAGTATCTGGTTTCTAAATACAGTACATGGTATGTTTCTTATGTTGTGACCTATGATAAGTAAGGCACAGTGCCAGGTCTACAGAATGAAGAAAGCATAATTTATTTAGCATTCTAAGAAAAATGATAGATTGAGGGAATGGAAATTATTAGTACATAACAGTTTATTCAGCAGCGCCTTATATGTAAATGTCCCTTCTCATAATTCATTTAAAGAAATCCAATAAGCAATGTCCACATGGAATACTAGAGAGATGTCTTTCTTTTACTTACCAAACATGCAGGTTTAGAGACAAGAGCATGAACTTTATAGTTAAATCTTCATTTTTACCAAATACATATTATTTGAGCTTGAGAATACCATTTTTCCGAGCATTAGGTTTCACATCTTAGAGGTAACTAAGGTATGGAACTAATAATGATTTCCTACAACAGTTAATGTATGGCTCAAAATTAAGTGAAATATCTGTAAAGAATTTAGCATGTAATAGGACCTCAGAAATGGGAATTTGAATTAAAAAAGAATAGTATATATTGCTTAGTAAGATTATGTCCCAAATGGTCAGTATCTGTGCTTATTATCCCATCATACTGCATTTTAGAAAATTCTAGGATAATTTATAATTTCAGAATTGGTTGGTCCTTAGCATTCATATGATTTTTTTTAAGCAGAAAAAGAACCTAAGGTGTAGTTAAGTATTGCTAGATGTAGAATAGCAACTAAAGCTTCTTGACATGTGGACCAATATTTTATTCATAGCAGTTGGCCTTTTAAGATGATTTTTAAATATGTGTAAACTTGGAATAAAACCTTTGTTCTGTAGTTATTACTCAGCATATATTAATATGATGAAATTTTGAGACAGTGGATCAAATGTTTTTTAAAAACTCTATGAAAAGACTGTATATTAATAGTTTAAAAGACAACTCCATGATTGGCCCCTACTTGTTATCCAGTGTTGTAAGTGGATTCTTTTTTTTTTTTTTTTTTTTTTGCAAGTGTTGTCCTTTGTAACAGTTGATACCAAAATGCCTACCCTAGGTTGTACTAGTAGCTTCAAAGGAAACTTTTGGAGCTCTATGTGGGGTGAGTGAGGTATTAAGAGTTTACGGTTAAAATGATTTTGTATAATGATTTTTTAGTTCAGTTAACTATTATTTTTTACATAAACTGGAAATTAGACTTTGGTTTGTGGAGTCCTGTCCTTCATAGATTATGATCCTATGGATCAGTTTTACAATAATAATTACTGTAAATACTTGGCTTTTTCGTAAATAACACTGTAACATGATGCTGTTGTATACTGGTGCTTTCCACACTTAATCCCTATAATATCAGTTGTCTCTGTGCAGGAATAATTCATTTAAAAATATTAAATGGAATACTATATGGCATTATATTTTCTCATTTCCTTAACTGATGATGTGAATTTATATATCTGGAGTTCTTGCTTAGTTTTCCTACTATAAATGGAAAGAGTGGCTGATACTAAAAGATCTTTTATTTTTTGTTTATGTTCTTGTGTTGCAAAATCATATAATAGTTCTGTAACTCCCAAACTCTTGAAAATCCCTAGTTTGAATACTGTGGATTTGCAATGCTCAGCAACTGGAAAGGACTTTACAACCTCTCAACTCAATTTCAGCTGAGCAATGAAAAACAAGAAAGTATGTGCCAAAGTACTCTATTGTATTCTGATTCATTAGTTTCCTATGAGAAACAGGATGGAAAGTTCCTACATTCTAGTATTAGGGTTCTAATTATAATGTCTTTTTGGTTGTTATTTAAAATTTTTCTCTCCACATAGAAAATGTTCAATATTTGTCTGAAGTATATTTTTTTGCTTATATACTTACAACTTTTTTTTAATATATATATATTTAAATTTATTTATTCATGAGAGAGAGAGGCAGAGAGACAGGCAGAGAGAGGGAGAAGCAGGCTCCACGCAGGGAACCCAACGCGGGACTCGATCTGTAGTCTCCAGGATCACGCCCTGGGCCGAAGGCAGGCGCCAAACTGCTGAGCCACCCAGGTGTCCCTACTTACAACTTTTTTGACTCCTATTATATCAAAGTTATATTGCCAACGATTACAGACATTATTAGTTTTGTTTAGAAGGTTGTTAGTAACCATGTTGAAATACCAGTCAAGAGACACATTACAAAAACTTGATAGATATTAATTTGGAATGCTGGCTGGCTTATCTCCAAACTTTAGGAAAAAGTAAATACTTTGTGCTTAGTTATCAGCACTAACTTTGAGAGGTTACTTATAGATTTATGATTTTTAACATTTGAATTATATCCAGAGGCATTTTTTAAATAGATGAAAACATGTTATTAGCCCAATTATATACTTACGGAAACAGTCATTTAGGATAGTGATTTGCTTAAAATCATATGCTTACTATTGTTTCTAGATGAACAAAGTCAGGTGGAATTTTACTTTAGGCTTTGTCTTAATAGGCATCATAATTTGGAAAGCTGTGTCCTATTCAGGCATCAGAAGGTTTTGGTTATACTTAGGAGGTATTTAAATTTATATATTTATTTAGTAACACTAGTTATGTTGCAGGTACTAGGATACAAAGATAAATAAGATCTAGTGTTTTAGTCCCAACTAACTCAGTCTAATCAAACAGGCATATAATAGATTTACTCTGATACATCTTAGAATAATTAACAAATAAAATACTGTAGGAGCTAGTGGAAGAAGAAAGATAAAAAGATAAATTTTTATTATTATTTTATTGTCAACTATTCATGAGGAACTAGAAAACATCAGGTGAACTACTTTGCTTAACATTACTGTTGAGACATAAAGATATTTTTTCCAAAGGAATGCCAGGAACTTGACCTTGGTCTTGAAGGATGAATAGCATTTTGGGAGAAGAGCAGCAGGGAGAGTGAAGGAACTGCAGGATGTATAAATATATGGTGAAACAAATAACATTTATGAATTCAACAATTTATTAAACACCCACCAGTGTTCTAGGCACTGTGCTAGATGCTGGAGATATACCTGGGTGAGAGAACTGTAATTTAATGTTCAAAGGATAGGTAATTGCAACTAGTGCAATAAGTATCACATTGGAAGAGGATAGATGCACGGGTGTTTTGTGAGCACATAAAGGTCCTTAACCAGAACCTGTTCAGTTCTGCTTGGGTGTGCAGTGGAAAAAGATTGGGCAAGATTCTTGACTCTTGTTGGCCAGAAGCATGAACATGGGCATCCCATCACTTCCTAGACTCAGGACCTTGGACAAGATACCTAATTTCTCTAGCCTTATCTGTAAAATTAGGATTATAAAAAATGATGAAGCTAACATTTATTAAGCTCTTACTATGTACCAGGCATTGTGCTAATCTTTATACATATATCTTATTTAATCTTCACATCACACCTTAGGAGAGAGGCTATCATTTTCCATAGTTATATAACTAGGTATTGGAGCCATAATACAAACCCATGTGGGCCAACCTGAGACCTGAACTCTAACTCTTAATTGTGCCTAATTGATAGAGTTGTTCTGAATCTCAAATAATGTAACTTAGGTAAATGATTTACTCTGCATGATACGTGAATGTTGGCTCCTGTTTCTATTGTGAATAATCCAGGACGTGATGAGGAACTGAAGTTTTTAAAGCAGGTGTGTGTGTAAAGGGATCATAATTTGGAGAAAAAGAGGTTATAGTCACCTATTGGTTCAGCAAATGCTTGTGTTTTACCTACTTTGGATCCAGTCCAGGTACTGTGTTAGTTGCCAGGGCAAGAGGGTGAATGAAAATATTATTTCTTACTTAAAGAATCTGCTCCTCACTTTTGCTAAGTATGAAAGACAAAGAAATCAGTCATTATAGAATAGTACAATGTTCTCTGATACCATGATGTAGGCGTACTCACTGTGTCCCTCGAATATAGAGAAGGAGGAGAGTATTTAAATCAGACTTAGTGATTAGGGAGATGAATTCAGAGCTACTATGGAACTAAAAGTAGTGGTAAGAAAGAAGAAAATAGATTTGAGAAATATTTTGGAAATAGAATGGGCAGGAATTAGAGCCTACTTATGGTGTGAAGGCCCTTTTTTAGATCTTATTTAACCAAAGGTGGTCTGAGGGAGTTGAAGACTAAGGAATACCAGAGGAGGAACATCTTTGGAGTCAAAGTGATGGATTCAATATTGGATATATTGAATTTGATGTGTCTGTGATAAGATATAAATATCTTAAAAAATAGAACTGGAATTTAAAGGAGAGGTAGGTACTAAATGTATAAATTAGGGTGTATTTATCATGTAGATAAGTAGTTGAAATCATGAGAAAAATGAGGTCAGGGAAGAGGATCAAAGCCAAATTTAGAAGAATTCCTAAATTTAATTGGAGAAAACAAGAGGAATAAGCCAAGGAAATTAGAAGGTAGTCAAGGAAATAGGAAACAAACCAAAAGAAAAGTCAGGGAAGTTATGGGAGGAAAATGTGTTAAAAGAGGGACTGTTCCATTGTGACAGATAACTATAAAAGTAGCTAAGGTTGTTAACAAATTAAAGGCTTGTGATCCTGTTTTCCAACTTACCTTATAAAATAGATATCTTCAAATGAATGCTGTGTGTGTGTGTGTGTGTGCGCGCGCGTGCACGCACGAGCACATATAAAAGCATCTTGGGTATCTTTTTGAAAAGATAAAATGTATTTTTCCTTCCTGAAGTATGGAACCTCAAGGTCTTTGTGATAATGGAAACCAAAAAATTGATTGGTAAACCGCTTCAACCAGCAAGACCTGTTCGTCATCTGACCTCTCCCCCTGGTGAGTAATCTAGGGTACACACCTTTAAGTATTCATTGCTTAGTGGATAAGTAGTATTTGAAAGGCTAAATAATATACAAAAATTAATGATCTTGTTTGTTGGAAGAGTTTAAAGACCAAAGAAAAAGACTTTTAATAGTCTATGTGTCCATAGTCTACCAGACTAACAAAGGTAGGAAGAATAGCTCTTGCCTGAGAACAACTTTGGGTATCCTTTTTTCATGTCTCGTTTTCATGGTTAACTGGCTTCTGCTTAGAATGATACTCTCAATACAAATTGTGCCCTGTGATTATGATCACGGTGGAGCAATCATTCTGGAGAGAGAATTAGCCTCTAAAAAAAATTCCTAATGGTATATTAATGAATGAATGAATGATTACAAACAAAACTGCGGTTACAGATTAGGGCTGTGCTTGAGCTGGGGCATATAGATTTTCAAGAAATCTAAACAAAAATTTCTAAAATTAAAAATTTCTCTTTTGCCTATAAAACTAGTATTTTGGACAAATTCTTGAAATACTTTTTCCTAAATTGGATTATTAACCTTCTGGGGTTTTTTTGCTATTGCCAGAATGGCTTCTGTATTTTTTTTTCCAAAACGATTTTATTTATTTATTCATGAGAAAATAGAGAGACAGGCAGAGGCACAGGCAGAGGGAGAAGCAGGCTCTCTGTGGGGAGCCCGATGCGGGATTTGATCCCAGGGCCCTGGGATCACGACATGAGCCAAAGGCAGGTGCTAAACCACTGAGCCACTCAGGTGTCCCCAGAATGGCTTGTGTGTGTGTGTGTGTGTGTGTATGTGTATCTCCTAAATATTAATATCTAAGTGTGTATTTCTTACCATCTTATTAAAATACTCTAGTCCATGAGTTCAGCTGAGTAACTGGCTACTTTGGGTGCAAACATGAGGCAGGAAAGATAGAAATGGTACCAGTTCCTCAGTCTTCAATTTGTTCTCCCATCCTTGGTTCTTACAAGGAAGATTATCTCTGCTTGGGTCATGTTTCCTCTGAAGATGGCTGTGACTTAGGACAGACCAATGAAATGAAGGGATCTTCTGGACCATAGTTTTAGCAGCGTTGATGTCATCTCCTGCTGTGCTGAAGGAGCGGTTGTTTTCGGGCCAAGTCTCAGATTTTCTCCTAAAGGGAAGGGTGTAAAGCTATTGGCAGCATCTCCTTTCAGTGACCAGCCTTTTTACAACACCCCTCGCTCCCTCATCTGTACAGATTCAGTTTCTTATTAATTGTTTCCTTCCAAGTGTGGTATAGGGGTAAAAGGTGGTAGGCCCATCTCTTATTTAATTATATCCTCTTAAGATCCAGAGAGAATAGTTGTATTAGGTAGAAAAGTTTAGTAAATCAGAAATTAACTTCTGCCTTTTTCAATATACTTCTGTACTCCCTGGCTAGCTCACATCCCCAGAGAATCCTACTTTTTCTTCAAGACCCAGATAGAAATATTTCCTTTTTTTTTTTTTTTTTTAAGATTTATTTGAGACAGGGAGAGAGAAAGAAACCAAGCGTGAGCAGGGCTTGAGTAGGGGGAGGGGCAGAAGGAGAGAATCTCCAGCAGACTCTGCACTGATTGTGTGTACCCTAAGATCATGACCTGAGCTGAAACCAAGAGTTGGACACTGAACCAACTGAGCCACCCAGGCACCCCAGAATTATTTCCCTTTGCAAAGCTTTCCTCTGTATCACAAAGCCCAGTCTGTTCTCCCCTGGGATCTTCTCTGTACCTCTCATATAATGTATTTGTTTTTATTATAGTGATTGTTTGTGAGTTTGTAATTTAAAATAGGTCATGAACTCTTTTCACACTTATATACCCATCCCCTAACACAGTGGCTGACATTTCATGGTGTTTAATAAATATTTGTTAAGTAAATGGGCTATCAGAAAACAGTTAAAAAAACAATAGCTAGAATATCCTGGATACTTAAGGTTTTTGGGTGGTGGTGTATTATTTATTGAAGTTATGGGTATTTAAAGTAGTTTTCTTTCTTTCCATCCTAACAGGAGCAGTGTTCCCTTTCAACTTTCAAAATGAATATTCATGCAACACTCAATGCTTACAAAGTGGAGTTAGCAGAGTAAGTACTAGAAATTATAATAAAATGAAGCATTGCAGACTGGAAGGTAACATTTGTTAGATGGGTATTTTGTGCCAGGTACTGTGCTAGGTACTTTATATACTTTTTAAAAAGTTATGATATATTTCAAGAACATATTAAATAAAAGTATACATGTTGCCCAGCATTTTCAAATCCAAACATTTTTCTATATTTGTTTTAGAAAATGTTAAAGAGAGGGGCTCCTGGGTGGCTCAGTTGCTTAAGCATCCAACTCTTGATATAGGCACAGGTCACCATCTCAGGGGTGTGAGATAAAATTCTCTCTTCCTTTCCCTTTGTCTCTCCCCTGCTAAAAAATGTTAAAGAAGAAACCTAACAGATACATTTCAAAACCCCTACTTCTCGCTCCACTATCCCATTTTCTTCTCACCCTCATCTTCTCCCTTTGTGGGTATATGAGAATAGTCCTCTTTGCGATGGGATCCTGCCATCCGCAAGTGTTGTGTTAAATGCATGCGGTAGGGCTTGCCGCAGAGATGGGCCCAGAGAGAGAGTGTCTGGCCTCGGGGACACACACCCCCTGCCAACTCTCTGGTAGGAAGATGAGCCACTTCTCAGCCCTGTGACCTTACACTTCTCAGAGCCTCAGTTTTCTCGCCTGAAAATGGGGCTAACACTGTCTTTCTCACAGGTCAGTGTGACGTGGAGGCAGCAGTGAGCTCATGCTCCCAAAGTCTTAGCACGTGTCTGGCATGTAGTAAGTGTTCCCTTCACACACGCAGCAGTTCTCACTGTACCTATGGACCGTGCCTCCTCCCCCATCTCACTTTCTTCTCACCATCCTCTGTACCTTCCTCCAAATTATTTTCAATTTGTTATTGTTTCTGTGAATGTATTAATACTTTTGCTACAACAAATAGAATTGTTTTACCTGTCTTACAGTTTTATATAAATAGTATTATACCCACATGTGTTTATGCCATTCTTTTTGCATAGGTTTATATTTTAAAATTTCTAATATAACTTTTGACTATGTAAAATAATCAAAGTTTAAAATTGAAAACATACAAAATGGCATTTAGTGAAAAATTTCCCTGCAGTCTCTATCCCCTAGTCACCAATTTCCTCTGATCAGAAGTAACCATTGTATCAGTATCTCACCAGATACTTCCAGCAAAAGATTATGCATGTACTTTTTATAGCATAAGTTATTCATAATAAATAGAATATGAGGCAACTATTAAAATGAATAAAGCTGTTCTATATGTGCAAATACAAAAAATCTCTTTATTAATATGCTATATTTTTTATTCCATTTCTTGTTGGTGGGCTTGGCACTTGTTTGTATTTTATAATAAAATCTCTAGTGAACATCCATTCATATGTTATATTTTATACTATTTGAGAGGTTTTCTGCTTTATAAAACTGAAGTAGAAGTACTGTTAACAGGTAATCTTATCTTCACTGTTCTTATTTACTGCTAAGTTACTCTCCAAAGTGATTTGCATGAGCAATGTAGGAGAGGTCTGATTTTTCTACATCCTTACTTTGTTATCATCAGACTTCAATATTTTGTCTTGTTTAATGGATAAGAATTTTTTTTTTTTAATAAGATTTTTACTTATTTGAGAGAAAGTGTGCACATGAGTTGGGAGAGGGGCAGAGGACCACGGGGCTTGATCCCAGGACCCTGAGATCATGACCTGAGCCGAAGGCAGACGCTGAACTGACTGAACCACCTAGGTGCCCCTGAGAAATTATATATTTTTGTTGGTTTTAATTTTTAATTTTCTATTATTTGTGATGTGAAGCATCTTTTCATGTGCTTAATTTTCCATTTGGATTTTCCCTTTTTTCTGAATTGCCAATTCATATCATTTGCCCATTTTTCTTAGGTTGTGTTTTTATTTTTGGTTTATATGCCTTTAAGCTATATTTTGGATTTTAATTCTCTTTTTTGTATGCAGAACAAATAAATTATTTCCTGGGAATATAGTCTATGAGAAAATTGTTTCTTTTTTATGATGTTTTTGTTCAGAAGTTTTAAATCTTAATATAGTCATATTAAGATTTCTTTATGATTTCACTTTTTGTGTCATTGTTTGTGAGGTCTTCCCATCCCTGATATCAAAAGGTATTTTCCTACATACATGTTCAGGTATAGTCTACCTGAAATTGATTTTTTTGTATGATACGAGATAGAAATCTAATTGTTTTCATGTATGACCAGTCGTCAAGTATAATTCATTGAATAATCTATTATTTCCATATAGATTTATGACATCTTTATTATATAATAAGTTTTCATATGTATAGGGTCTTTTTCTGGGCTCTTTATCCTGTTCCATTGACCTATTTGCATCTCTCTCTGTCAGTACGGTGGTATCTTAATTACTCTTTATATTAATTTTTTATAAGTCTCTAATGTTTTGTTTTATTCTAGCAGCTAGCATATCCCTAACTAACATAATAGTAATGTTTGTAACTCTTTTTGGAAACATCGACCTTTTTCAAAAAGCTTTATGTGTAAAAAGAGTATATTTAATATTGCAAATTTTATAGAAGAAAACCAAATCATTTAATTAAATTTACTTCTAAACTTAAAATTTTATCTGCTGCTTCAGTTATAATGGAAAAACTACTAGAACCTATGTCAGAAATGCCACATATATGATAGATACTTTTTGCTGTGTATTTTTTAAAACAACTTCATTAAGGTATAATTTACAGTGAAATGAACCCATTTGTTCAATGAGTTTGACAAATATATACTCTATATAACTAACCCCACAATGAAGATACATTTTGATCTTTCCTCTAAGTGCCCTTATGTCCCTTTGTAGTCATTCATCATCCCCGCTTCCACTAATCCCTAATGCTCCTTCCTCCTCCAGGCATCCACTGATCTGCTTTCTTTAATTGTAAATGAGTTTTGACAATTTTAGAATGTCATGTAAATGAAATCATACATATATATCATTTGGTGTTGGATTTTTTTTTGCTCAGCATAATGTTTTTGAGATTCTTTTGTGTTATGTATATATCAGTAGTGGGTTCTTCTTTTTCTTTTTTTAGTTGGTTTCTTTTTAATGTGAAATAGTATTCTGCTCTATGACTATAGGACAGTTTGCTTATTCATCAGGTGGTAAACATTGACTTGTATCTAGGTTTTGGATATTATGAATAATGTTGCTCTGGACGATTGTGTTCAAATTTGTGTGTGGACATACACACAAATACACAGGAATGGAATTTATGGGTTTTATGAGAAGTTTGTTTAGCTTTATAAGAAACTGTCAAAATGTTTTCCATCGTGATTGTACTATCTTATAGTCCCACCAGTATTATGTGCCAGTTCCAGTTGCTTCATAGCCTACCAATTTTAGCCATTGTAGTATGTGTTAGTATCTAATTGTATCTTAAATTTGCATTTTCATAATGATTAATGAGATTGAGCATCTTATCATGAGCTTCTGTTCCATTTGTATTTTTCTTTTTTCTTTGGTGAAGTGTCTGTTCAAATATTTTGCATATTTTTGATATTTGGGTTGTTTGCCTTATTTGGGTTTTTGATTTTGGGTTGTTTGGGTTCACTGAATTGTGAGAGTATTGAAAATCAGTATACATGTGTGAGTTTATTTCTAAACTTTATTATGCTTTATTGATTTATATGTCTTTTATGCCAACTATTGAGATATAATTGACATGTAACTAAGCTTAAGATATACAGTAAGATGATTTGATACATTTATATGTTGCAAAATGCTTGCCACAATGAATTTAGTTAAAATATTCTTCATTTCACATAATTACTATTTGTTGTTGTTATGGTGAGAACATTTAAGGTTTATTCTCTTAGAGGGTGGCTTAGTGGTTGAGCATCTGCCTTCAGCTCAGGGTGTGATCCTGTGATCTTGGGATCAAGGCCCACATCGGTCTCCCTGCAGGGAGCCTGCTTCTTCCTCTGCCTGTTTCACTGCCTCTCTCTCTTCTCTCTCTCTTTCTATGTCTCTCATGAATAAATAAAATCTTAAAAAAATTTATTCTCTTAACTTTCAGTTATATAATACAGTATTGTTAACGATAGTCACCAACTGTACATAGGTCTTCTGTATGTCCATCTTTTTGTCAAGATCACATTTTACAGACTGCTGTAGGTTTATGATAAGTCTTGATATAAGATAGTGAAGTTCACTACAGTCTTTTTCAAATTTGTCTCAGCTGTTTAGCTGTTTGCATTTCCATATAATTTTTAAATGAGCTTGCTAATTTCTGCAAAAAAAAGTCTACTGCAATTTTGATTGAGTGTAAGGATTAATTTGAGAAGAATTAACATCTTAACAATATTGAGTCTTCTGATTTGTGAGCACATATTTCCTTTTTTTTGTATTTTCTAGAATGGGGTCTTGAAGATCTTTTGCCAAATTTATTATAAGCATTTCATATTTTTTGATACTATTATAAGTGGTATTTTTTGTAAATTTCAAATTCTACATGCTGGTTGGTAGGATACAGAAATAGTATTGGTTTTTGTATATTGATCTCATTAAATTCACTTATTAGATCTGATACTTTTTTTTTTTTTTTTTGTAGACTTTTACCTCCCATTCATGTTCCATAACACGTTCTATTATGGGAATAACTTTACTGTAGCTTGTACTATAAATACATAATGCATTGCTGTTATTTTTGATTTCCTGTGTTATCTTTTAAAATAACTTAAGTAAAAGAATGAGTTTTACTTCACCTTCATTTATTCCATTTCCAGTGCTCTTAATTTCTTTGTATAAATCCATGTTTCTCTCTGGTATTACCTTCCCTATGTTCGAATAACTTCTTTTAACTTCTGTTTTTTATTATTACCTCATAAAAATTTTTCTTTAAAACTTTGACTTGAAAAATAGCTTCTTCTTATCTTTCATGGCTCTGTGGGTTGACTGGTGTCAGGGACCTTTTTCTAAGTTCAGTAATGTGCATACAGTCAGGTAGCATCTAGGATCAGAGTCATTTAAAGTCTTGACTGGATGGCAAATGGCTTACTTACATGGCTGGCAGTTGATGCTGGGTATTGGCTTAGGGTTCACCTGCTTCAGTGTAACGGAAGGAACACAAATGGCCTTTCCAAGTGTCTTGGGCTTTTCACAACACCATGTTTGGGTTCCATGGCTAAAGTTCTAAAAGATAAGAAGTGGAAGACTCTCAAAGCCTGGAAATCAGTAGAGTGTTATATCTACTGTATTAGATCTGTTTCAGCAGTCACAGAACTTGCTCAGATTCCAGGGGAGGAGATAAAGAATTGACTTGTTGTTGGGAGGAATGTCAAGATTTTATAGCCATCTTTGATTTATTTATGAGTAATTTGAGGTGGTTGGGTGGCTCAGTTGGTTAAGCATCTGACTCTTGGTTTCAACTCAGATTATGATCTCAGTGTCCTGAGATTGGGCCCCATGTTGGACTGTGCTCTTAGCACAGAGTTGGCTTGAGATTCTTTCTCCCTCTCTCCCTCCCTCCCTCCACTTCCCCCTTGACTCATGCTCTGTCTCTCTCTAAAATAATAAAATCTTAAAAAAACAAAACAAAACAAAACAAAACAGTAATTTGAATTTTCTTTCATCTGTATTATCAGTTCCCGGCCTTTGCCCATTCTTTTTTATAGGCATTATTATTATTATTATTATTATTATTGTTTGTAGGAGCTCTTTTATACTACAGAAATTAACTCTAAATGAGTTAGTTTTTTTCCTGTTTAACTTTTGTTCTAGGAGTAGAGTTTGATATGCATTTAACCTCTAATTCTCCTTTGTTATCTCAGTCGCGTACAGTTTTCTTTTTTTTTTTTTCGCGTACAGTTGTTTAAGATGAGCGACAGGAGCTGGGAACATTTTTGCTATAAATATGAAAAAGCTAAATAGAATATTGGGTATTGTACCATAAATTGCAAAGAACCTTGACTTGGAAAAAAAAAAAGACCTACTGTTTCTTTTGCTTTATTTAAGCCTATTTGATTTTCCATTTCCTAAACTAGCTGTATTACCCCATGCATCCCAACACAAAGCTGCTCTTTTCTTCCATAAACATTCATTTTTTACTAGTCAAGCCAGCCTAGCTACTACTGATCCTCTGAGTGTTATGCATCATGTAAAGCCTTTCCTGACGTTTTTAAGCCAACTTTGATACTCTTGCTCATTCTTTCCATCACACTTTCTGCATATCTTTATTATAGAATTCTCCAGCTTTATTGATTAGATTATATAAGATTGTTAAATTTGTAAGATTATATATGATTTTATTATAAGATTATAATTGAAAAAATTATAAAATTTTGGTAGATGTACTTTCTTACATGCTATGAAAGATTTGAAATAATCAGTATTTTTATATATTTATATATTTTTATATATTTTTGCTAATATATGCTGAAATGACAAAGTACAATTTTTTCCAGTTTTCTTGAGGTATAATTGACAAAAATTGAATATAGTTAGGCTATACAACATGATTTTTTTAATAAAAGTATGTAACTTGATCATTTATGCATATATACATTGTGATATGATTATAACAATTAATTAACACATTCATCACTTCATATAGTTACCAAATTTGTGGGGGAGTGGGAGGGCACTTAAGATCTTAGCACATTTCAAGTATATAGTACAATATTACTTATAATCACCATGCTGTGCAATATATCTCCAGAACTTATTTATTTTGTAATTGAAAATTTGTATTCTTTGACCAGCATCTCCCCATTTCCACTATCCTTAGCCCCTGGCACTCATCATTCTATTTTCTAATTCTGTGAGTTTGATTTTTTAACATTTCATATGTAAATGAGATCATACAATATTTGTCTTTGTGTCTGGTTTATTTCACTTAGTATAATGTCTTCCAGGTTCATCCATGTTGTAACATATGGCAGGATTTTCTTTTTTTATGGTTGAATAATATTCTATTTGTAAACTTTTCATCTATCTCTATCACATTTTGCTTATCCATTCATCTGTTGATGGATATGTAAGTTATTTCCTTATCTTGGCTATTGTGAATAATACTCCAGTGGATGAACATGGGAATGTACAGTCTTCAAGACAGTGATTTCATTTCTTTTGGATATATACCCAGAACTGGGATTGCTGGATCTTTTGGTAGTTCTACTTTTAATTTTTTGAGGAACTTCCATACTGTTTTCCAAAATGGCTGAACCAATCTTCATTCCTATCAACATTGTACAAGAATTCCTCCCCCTCCCCCATTTTTGCCAACAATTATCTCGTCTTTTTGGTAATAGCCTTCCTAATAGGTGTGAGGGATATCTCACTGTCATTTTGATTTGCATTACCCTGATGATTTAGCAATGTTGAGCATCTTTTCATGTACCACTTGGCATGAAATGTTTTCTTTGGAAAAATGTTTATTCAAGTCCTCTGCCTATTTGTAAATCAGATTATTATTATTATTTTGCTATTGTGTTATATGAGACCTTGATGTTTTGGATACTAACCCCATATTAGAAGTATGATTGGCAAATATTTTCTCCCATTCAGTAGGTTGCTGTTTCATTTTGTTGTTTGCTCCTTTTGCTGTACTGTTTTAGTTTGATGTAGTCCCACTTACTTATTTTTTAGTTTTGTTGCTTGTGCTTGTGATGTCATACCCCAAAAATCATTTCCAAGACCAGTGTTGAGCATTTTCCATATGTTTTCTTTGATGGTTTTTATGGTCTTGTATTTGGTTTTGATCTATTTTCAGTTTATTTTTTGTATATAAGCTAAGGATCCAATTTCATTCTTTTGTATTTGAATATCCAATCTTCCCAGTACCATTTTTAGAAGAGACTATCCCTTCTCCATTGTGTATTCTTGGTTCCCTTGTCAGAGATTAGTTGAATATATATGTGGGTCTATTTCTAGGTTGTGTCTTCTTTTAAAAAAAAAAAGATTTTATTTTTAAGTAATCTCTATACCTAACATGTGGCTCGAATTCACAACCCCGAGATCAAGCCAGGTGTCCCATTGTTTGTTTTTTATGCCAGTATTGTAATGTTTTGATTATTTAGCTTTGTAACATAGTTTAAAATCGGAAGTGTGATGGCTACAGCTTTGTTCTTACTCAAGATTACTTTGACTGCTCATGGTGTTTTAGGGTTTTTCCATATGAATTTTAGGATGGCTTTAGCTATAAAAAAAGTACTATTTGAATTTTGAAGGGATTGCATTGAATCTGTAGATCATTGCAGATAGTTAAGGACATTTTAACAGTATTCTTTCAATCTATGAACATAGAATATCGTCTAGTTATTTATGCCATCTTTAATTTCTTTAATATCTTAATGTTTTCCATGTGCAACTATTTCACCACCTTGGTTAAATTTATTCCTAAGTATTTTCTTCTTTCGGATACTATTTTTTTAAAGATCTTATTTATTTATTTATTTGAGAGAGAGAGAGAGAGAGAGAGATAGCAAGAGAGAGCATGAGTAGGGGGAGAGGGAGAAGCAGGCTCCCTTCTCAGCAGGGACCCCAATGCAGGGCTCAATCCCAGGACCCTGGGATCGTGACCTGAGCCAAAGGCAGATGCTTAACTGGCTGAGCCATCTGGGTACCCCTAGATACTATTTTAAAAATAGATTATTTTTTTTTTCTAAAGAAATTATTTATACATGAAAGACACAGAGAGAGAATGAGAGAGAGAGAGGCAGAGACCCAGGCAGAGGGAGAAGCAGGCTCCACACAGGGAGCCCGATGTGGGACTCGATCCCGGGACTCCAGGATTACACTCCGGGGCAAAGGCAGGCGCTAAACTGCTGAGCCACCCAGGGATCCCAAAATAGATTATTTCCTTTTTTTTTTTTAATTTTTATTTATTTATGATAGTCACAGAGAGAGAGAGAGAGAGGCAGAGACACAGGTAGAGGGAGAAGCAGGCTCCATGAGGGGAGCCCAACGTGAGTCTCAGTCCTGAGACTCCAGGATCCTGCCCTGGGCTGAAGGCAGGCAGTAAACCACTGAGCCACCCGGGCTGCCCCTTCTCTAGCCTTTCTTTTCTTTTTTTTTTTTTTTAATTTTTTTTTTTTAATTTTTATTTATTTATGATAGTCACAGAGAGAGAGAGAGAGAGGCAGAGACACAGGCAGAGGGAGAAGCAGGCTCCATGCACCAGGAGCCTGATGTGGGATTCGATCCCGGGTCTCCAGGATCGCGCCCTGGGCCAAAGGCAGGCGCCAAACCGCTGCGCCACCCAGGGATCCCAATAGATTATTTCTTAATGTTTTCTTCAGATTATAATTTACTTTTGAGTTTGATTTTAGGGCTTGCATTTTAGTGTCACTGAAGTGTGCCTTTGCACACTTTAAATTTTTAAATTTAAAAATTTTTAGAAGGGACTATATAGTTAATATTATTGTTTATTAAATCTTTTTTTTTTTTTTTTTTTTTTTTTTTTTTTTTATTGTTTATTAAATCTAATGGGAAGAAAAACTTTGGACAATGAAGATCTTTGGCATTTTCATATTTTTCTACCTCTACTTAAAAATTTTGCTAAAATTTAATTTTTTTCTGATAACTTATTTTGATGATTCAGTATTATAGAGTTATCTCATTACTCTTCATTGTGTCATAGGGTTAAATAATTAATCTTTCTAACTTCATGCAGAGTTGCCTTGGTAGAATTTGCAAATGTTTAAGGAATGAGCTATAACTTGTTACTACTGTGATTGATAGAGCAGAGATGTTTATTTTTCAGGATAGATATCTTCAGAGAAACCTACCTTAATGAATTACCATGGTTCAGAGTATGGCTGACTATTTGCAAACTGATTTTTGTCAGCGTAAGGGATTATCTGAAGGATAGATTGCATTGACCAAATTTGTGAAACTGATTTATAAAATCCGAGAACGCATTATTTTATCATGAGAAATCTTACTGTCATGTGCCTATGATATTTTCTTATTGGTTCCAGGTAGTTTATTAAATGCACTAGGGAGATTAAATTATAATCAGGGTACTTCTCAGTGAGCATGGAATCAGAAGGGGAGTTAGTTAAAAAAAAATCATGACAAAATAGTTAAAGATACAGGTGAATATATTTTGAAAGATTTTTTCTTTTGCTTATTTTTAATAAGCATTCTCTTACAAGATTGCTTATCCTTTAGTCCAGAAATATGTTTTGACTAATACTTTGATTGATTAGGAAAATAGTTTTGGATGATAAAAAAATTTTTTTTTTAAGCCAGTTAAAAAGTATATATTTTTTTCTTTTAATAGTGTAAGACGAATGGAATGCAAGCCTTTACTCAAGGTCATAATGAACAACAGCAACATCAGTCTCCAGTTAAAAAAGGTACATTTTTTACCATAATTCCTAAATTTCATAAAGGAGTCTTAGCATTCCTATTTAATAACTGCTTAGTTGCAAACCTTATGTACATAAATTTTATTGTATTCCTTTGGTTGATTTCTGTCTGTATTAGAAATGCTATAGGTAAATATGACTGCTTTAGAGAAGAAACCATAACAACAAGGCTTGAACAAGGTAGAATTTTATTTCTGTATATTCTATAACAGCTCATAATTGGGCTGGTGTCTTCATTCTGCTCTGGTGAAATGTTACTGGACTCAATCGTATTGCTTTGCCATCTTTATTATTTTTATTTATTTTTTAAAGATTTTATTTATTTATTCATGAGAGACAGAGAGAGAGAGAGAGGCAGAGACACAGGCAGAGAGAGAAGCAGGCCCCACGCAAGGAACCTGACGCGCGACTCAATCCCAGGTCTCCAGGCCCAGGCCTTGGGCTGAAAGCGGTGCTAAACCGCTGAGCCACCTGGGCTGCCCAAGTTTGCCATCTTTAATATATGGCTTCTATCTCTGCCCAAGATGAATGCCTTTCCTTCAGTCACTATATTCCCTGTCTAGCCATCAGGAAAGACGTAAAAGGGAGAGGTAGTTCTCCTTAAAAGTATGACCTGTAAGTAGCATATATCACTTTCACTTAATAACTCATAGACCAGAACTTAGTCATCCTATCCTGTATGAAGCAGACTGGAAAATGTAATCTTTAGCTGTGTAGCCTGCTAATTCTGTTGCTGAAACAGAAGGGAAAAACTGCTGCTCTTGGGGATAACCAGTAGTCTCTCCTACCGGCTAGTTTTTAATAAAATAAGAGTTATTTATTAATTTATCTTCTAGATTTTGTCAGTCTATATAATTTAAAAGTCATGAAAGTACTCTGTTAGCTTTTTCTTCTAGTATTTAACTATTTCTAAGTAAAATGTTTAAATTGTTTCCAGCTTTATTTTTTGATATTGGCAGCCTATTTTGGAAAATGAGAATTTATGTCTTCTATGTCAGTTGCCTCACTTCTTCACCCTTCTGTCTTCCCTCTCTACCGTATAGTTATTTCACAAATTTCAGTTAAAGCATTACCACTCTTTATATTATAAGACAATGTAAATACAATTGCTTAGCCAACAGGTGCATATCTGTTTCAGACAATCCATTATTTTTCTTGGAGCTAATGATCATGTTGTTTTTCTATGTAACTGCTGTTAACTGTTTTCCTTAAGTGCTCCAAGAACTCTGTCACACTTACCTATAATATTTTTCTTATACACAAATATATCAGTTGGTATTTTCTCCCCCCTGAGAAGGGTTTTCTTTCAAAATCCTTCATGATCCTTTTCCAGTATAGACTGCTTACTCTTCAGTACTGTTGTCCTGGAATGTACTTTTACTATTATCATGGGATACCCCTTTGCAGTTCTTTGGTTGCTTTCTCCTTTTAATTTTTATTTAATTTCCTCCCTCTCTCTCTCCCTCCCTCCCTTCCTTCCTTTCCTTCTTTCCTTCTCTTCTCTTCTCCTCTCCTCTCCTCTCCTCTCCCCTCCCCTCCCATCCCCTCCCCTCTCCTCTTCCTTCCACCAGGGGAGGAGCAGAGGGGGAGGGAAGGGAAGCAGGAAAGAATCTCAAGTAGACTCCGTGCTGAGCACTGAGCATGGAGCCTGATGTGGGGCTCCATCTCATGACCCTGAGACCATAACCTAAGTTTAAATCAAGAGCTGGCTGACTAACTGACTTAGCCATCTAGGTGCCCTTTCTTTCTCCTTTTTTAATTGAAGTAAGTCATTTTGAAATGTATAATTTGGTGGTTTTTAGTATAGTAGTGTACAAACATCACAACTGTCTAGTTCCAGAACATTTTTATAATCCCAAGAGGAACCTCATACCCCTTAAGTAGTCATTTTCCATTCTCTCCTCTGCCCAGCCACTGACAAACTCTGATCTACTTTTTGTCTTAATGGATATACTTATTCTGGATATCTCCTCTAATTGGAATTATATGTGACTTTTTGTGTCTGATTCCTTTCACTTACCATAAGATTTTCAAGGTTTATCCATGGGTAGCATGTATCAGTATTTCATTTTTCATTCCTTTTTATGGCTAAATGATATTTTCTTGTATGGATATGTTACATTTTGTTCATCTCTCAGTTGGGCATTTGGGGTAAACCTTTTGGCTGTTATGAATAATGTTGCTGTGAATATTTGTGGAAAGTATGTGTTTGAACACCTATTATCATTTATCTTGGATATATACCTGGGAGTGGACTTGCCAGGTCCCATTGTAATTCTATGTTTAACTTTTTGAGGAACTGCCAAACTGTTTTCCACAGTGGCTATTCCATTTACGTTCTTAGTAGCAGTGTGTGAGGGTTCCAATTTCTTGACATCCTTGTTAGGATCTTTTTTTATTATAGTCATTCCAGTGGGTGTGAAATGGTATCTCACTGTGATTTTGATTTGCATTTCTCTATTGTCTAATGATATTGAGTGTCTTTTTCTGTGCTTGTTGACCATTTAGATTTTTTCTTTGTAAGAAGGTCTACCCAAGTTCCTTGACCATATTTTAAATTGGGTTATTTTCTTTTTGTGATTGAGTTATAAAAGTTCTGGATACTAGACTTTCAACTCTTTTTTCTGTCTGCCACTTCCCTCTCCTGTCCCCGTGCTCACTTCCTTTCTTCCCCTGCATACACACACACTTAGGTATATATAAGGTATTTGAGATCTATGTATTAGACCTTTATCAGATATATGATTCAAGGCTTTTATCAGATATATACTTATCAGATATATAATTTACACATATTTTCTTCTATACTGGAGTTTCTTTTCATTCTCTTGATAGTGTACTTATCTGTACAAATTTTTAAAAATTTGATAAAGTCTATTTTTTCTTTCGTTGCTCATGGTTTTGATGTCATATGTAAGAAATCATTGCCAAATCTCAAGTCACGGAGATTTACTTCTATGAGTTTGAGTTTTAGCTCTTATATTTAGGTCTTTTTTTCCACTTTGAGTTAGCTTTTATATATGGTGTAAGTATAAGCCCACCTTCAATTCTTTTTTGTTTTGTTTTGTTTTGTTTTTGCCTTGGATATCCAGTTGTCTCACCACTATTTATTAATGAGATATTTTTTCTCCATTTGATGATCTTGGCCTCTTTGTTGAAAATCATTTGAGTATAGGAGTATGTGTTTATTCCTGAACTTCTAGTTTTGTTCCCTTAATCTATATGTCTATCCTATACCAGTACCACACAGTTTTGATTACTATAGCTTTATAGAAAGTTTTGAAATTGGGAAGTGTGAGTCTTCAACTTTGTTCTTTCAGAAGGTTGTTTGGGTTATTTGGGGTTTCTTGCAATTCCATGTTATTTTTAGGATCTGCATTTTCATTTCTGCAAAAAAATCTCCTTTTCTTTCAAAAGAATTTTGATAGGATATTAGTGAATTTGTAGGTTACTTTGGGGGATTATAACAGTATTAAAACTTTCAATCCATGAACATGGGGTATATTTCCATTTTTTTTTCAGTCTATTTTATCAGTGTCTCAGTTTTCAGTGTACAGGTCTTGTGCTTCTTCAGTTAAATTTATTCCTAATTATTCCTTGTCATGCCAGTGGAACTGTTTTCTTAATTTCCTTTTTGGACTGTTCATTCATAGTGTAGAAAACACAGCTGATTTTGTGTAGGGACATTACTGTAAGCTTACTGAAATAAAAAGAATTATAAGAAAATACTGCCAATTGTTATGTGTATGCCACCAAATTATTAGGTAAGCTAGATGCAATAGAAAAATTACTAAAAACAGAAATTACCAATACTTCCTTAAGATGAAATAGAATATCTAAATAAGCATATAGCAAGTAAGGAGATTGAGTTTGTAATAAGAAAATCTCCTAACAAAGAAAAGTTCAGGACTTGACAGTTCCACTGGTGAATTCTACCAAACATTTAAAGAAGAATTAACACAACTTTCTCAAACTCTTCCAAAAACTTGAAGAACACTTTTCATCTATCCTGTAAGGCTAATATTACTCTGATACCAAAGCTAGACAAAAACATCATGCAAAAAGAAAACTATAGATCAGTAATCCTCAGAATATAAGGTACAAAAATACCACCAAACCAAACCCAGCAGCAGAATAAAAAGATTATATATCATGGCCATGTGGGATTAATCCTAAGGGTGGTTCAGCATGTGAAAATCAATTTGTATAATACACCACATTAACAGAATGCAAAACAAAAAAAAATAACATCACCATCTCAGTTGTTACAGAAAAAGCGTTTGACAATATCCAACATCCTTTCTTAATAAACACTCTCAGCAAGCAAGAGATAAAAGGGAATTTCCTCAGCATAATAAAGGATGTATATGAAAAGCATATACATAGTAGTGAAAGATTGCAAGTTTTCCCCCACTAATATCAAGAGCAAGTCAGGGATAATCACTTTTACAACTTTTATTCAACATTATACTGGAAGTTCTACCCAGAGCATGTAGTTGAGAAAGATAAATAAAAGACATTCAAATTTGAAAGGACAAAGTAATTTCTATTCACAGATGACACAGTCTTATACATAGAAAACCCTAAAATGTAGGACATGTAAAAAATTAGTAGAGCTGATAAATGAATTCAGCAAAGTTGCAGGATACAAAATCATTGTTATTCATGATCTTAGTAATTTAAGTCTTTTTTCTAGTTGATCTTTGTCAATTTTGATCTTACCAAATAATCAACCTTTGCCTTGTTGGTTTATTTTTTATCTCTATTTCATTTATTTTTACTCATCTTTATTATTTCATTCATTCTGTTAGCTTTCGATTTAGCCTGCCATTCTTTTTATAGTTCCTTAATGTTTGATGTTAGGTATTGATTTGAGCTATTCTTTTTTAATATAGGCATTTGTAGTTATAATTTTTTATCTGGGTGCTGCTTTTGCTGTATCCTTTAAGTTTTGGTATGTTGTGTCTTTGTTTTCTTTTGTCTCAAAGTATTTTCTCAATCCTCTGTTATTTATTCTTTGATCCATTGGTTTAAGAGTATGTTTTTAACTTCCACATATTCATGCATTTTCCAGTTTTACTTCTGATATTGATTTCTAATTTCAATACATTATAGTCAGGATATTTTGTATGATACCATTGTTTTTTAAACTTTTTAAGACTTATTCTGTAGCCTAACATGGTTGATCCTGAAGAAAGTTTCGTGTATATTTCAGAAGAATGTGCATTCTGGTGTTTTTAAATGAAGTGTTCTGTACGTGTTTGTTAGGTGTAGTTGGCTTATAGTGTTGTTCATGCCCTCTGTTTATTTCCTTGTTGATCATCTGTCTAGTTTTTCTGTTCTTTATTGAAAGTAGGATCCTTGGAATCTCCAGCTGTTATTATTAAATTCTCCGTGTGCCTCCAGTTCCATCAGTTTGCCTTTCTGTTATTAGGTAATATATGTTCATAATTGTTATTTTAGTGAATTGACCCTTTTACCATTCTATAATGTTCTCCTTTATCTCTTGTAACAATTTTTGTCTTAAAGTCTGTTTTTATCTGTTATTAGTATACCCACTCCAACTCTCTTTTGGTTATTATCTGTGTCACACATCTTCATTCATTCACTTTTAACTTATTTTTATAATTGGATCTAAAGTGAGTATCATCGTTGTCAAACAGCATATAATTGGATCGTATTCTTAATGCATTCTGCCAATTTCTGTCTTTTAATTGGAGTGTTTATGACTGACATTCAGTTGTAATTACTAATAAGGAAGGACTAACTACACCCATTTTGTATTTGTCTTTTAGAAGTCTTATATCTTTTTTGGTTTTACATTTCCTCCATTAATACCTTCTTTTGTGTTTAATAGATTCTACTGTATCATTTTTATTTCTTTTTCATTCCCCTTACTGTATATTTTGAAGTTATTTTCCTGGCAGTTGCACTGGGGAACTACTTAATTTACAACAATGTAATTTGAATTAATAACACTTTAGTTTCAATATTATATAAAACTCTGCCCCTATAGTTCCATCCCACCTTTACATTGCCATTATGACAAATTCCATCTTTATATGTTGTGTAATCTATCAACCTAGATTTATAAATCTGCAATTTTATGTATTTGTATTTCAAGTCATATAGGAATAAGGGGAAGTTACATCCAAAAATTCATTGATACTAGTTTTTAGCTTTCCAGTGTAGTTAAGTTTACTGGTTTTTACTTATCAATGTGGACTCCAGTTACTTTATTATTTTTTTTAAGATTTATTTATTTATTTGTTCATTCATTCATTCATTCATTCATGAGAGGTGCAGCAAGAGAGGCAGAGACATAAGCAGAGGGAGAAGCAGGCTCCCCTTGTGGGACTCAATCCTGAGCCTGGAATCACACCCTGAGCTGAAGGCAGACACTCAACCCTGAGCCACCCCAGGCATCCTAATTCTGGTTACTTTATACTTTTTAATTTCAAGTTAAAAGATTCCCTTTAGCATTTTTTTTTCTAAGCAATGAACTGTCAGTTTTTGTTTATCTTTGAATGTCTCAGTTTCTTTTTTCTTTCTGAAGGTAGTTTTGCTGGATATAGATTTTTGGTTGATTTTTTGCTTTCAGTACTTTGTCTTCCCCACTGCCTTCTGGCTTCCATGGTTCCTGATGAGAAATCAGCATTTTATCCAATTGAGAATCCCTTGTAAGTGACTAATTGCTGCTCTTGCTGGCCTCAGGATCATCTTATAATAGTTTGCGTATAATGCATCTCAGTGTGAACCTCTTTGAGTGTATCCAGTTTGTAGTTCATTAAGCTTCTTGGATATGTCATTGTATGTATTTCATCAAATTTGTCTTAAGTCTTTCTGCCATTATTTCCTTAAGTATTTTTTTTTTTTTGTCATTTCTCTCTCCCCTCTCCTCCTGTGACTCTCACTGTACGTTTGTTGGCATTCTAGCTGTGGTCTGACAGGTATCTTAGGTTATGTTCATTTTTCTTTTTCTTTTTTCTTTCTATTCCCCAGACTGGGTAATGTCAATTGACTTATCTTTAAATTTGCTTACTCTTTATTCTACTTGCTCATATCTGCTGTTGAACCACTCTAGCGAATTTTTTCACTTTTCCAGAATTTGTCGGGGTCCTTTTCATAATTTTTATTTAACAATATTTTCTATTTGGCAAGGTGCTTTCTCATGGTTTCCTTTAGTTCTTTGAGCATATTTAAAATAGTTTATTTAAAGTCTTTCTCTAGTAAATCCAATGTCTGCATCTCAGAGAAAATTTCTTTTATTCATTCATAGGGACCATACTTTCTTCATTCTTTGAATGCATTGTATTTTGTTGTTTTTGAAAACAGTATTTTGACTATAATGTATAACTGGAAATCAGATTTTTTCCCTTTTTTAGGCTCTATTGTTGCTGCTTGTGAAATTTTTGTTGTCTAGTGACTTTTCTCAACTAATATTGTAAAGTCTATGTTTGTTACATGTGGCCACTCAGGTCTCTGTTGTGATATCTTCATGGTCAGCTGATGATTTGGCAGAGAATTCCTTCAATACCTAGAACCAAAAAACAAGAGGAAAAAACCTCTCCCAATCTTTGTTTTTTATTTTTCCTCTCCCAATCTTTGTATATGGCTTCTTTACGTGTGTTGGGTATGCCTTTAGTACTCAATGGGCAGTTTACAACTCTTCCTTTGACTTCTTACTTCTGAGGAACCTAAAGGTCAGCCAGAGATGATAGTTTAGGACCTTCTCAAGTCTTTCTGTGAGCATGAGCCTAGCCTTTAGCATGCATATAAACTTCTAGAGTCCTAGGAACATCTGAGTCTTTCCATGCCCTTATTCCCCAAAGCATCTTTTTCCCTAATCTTTATTCCTAGGCTTTTTGGGTTTTCCTATTATTTGCTTTAATTGTTATCCCTTCTCCCAGGAGGAATTGGCTAATACATTTTCCTGTAAATGTTTTGCCAAATGAATTCAGATAGCAGCCTCAGCCCTGGAAGAGTTCTTAGGTAAGATACAGGCAAGTCCTTTAAGATAGTTCTTTAGGGGGTCACCAGACAGGTCAAAATGAACAACCACAGTTCTCTGAGAATATGATTTGCATTGCTCTCACCAGTACTGGCAACCTGTATCAGGAATGAGAGCAGTTGTTTTCAAGGCCATTGCCAAGCTGGTTTGGGGGAGATGCTCTCAGGCAAGTTAAAATGCCACAAAACTCTTTACTAAATTTAGCTGTTCTTTATTAAGTATTAAGTATTACCCTGGTTTTGTAAGCTTTTTATTTTAAAATTCAGAAAAAGTTGGTTCTGGAAGTTTTTGACTGTTTGTTGCTTTGGTGGAGAAATAGATTTTTAGAGTTTCTTTCTTGGTTACTTTTGCTGACTTTACTCTCTTGTTTCTTGACCCTTATGTTTTCTTCTTTTTTGATAAACCTCATTTTGCTCAAGTGCATTTTCCAGGAGCTTCAAAAACGAGTATTGTTTGTAAAATCTTTGAATTTGTGTATCTAAAAATGTACTATTACATGCTTGATTGATAGTTTCATTAAGTGGAACTTCTAGGTAGAATGAAACTCTAAAATGTTATGCTAAGAAGCCAGACACAAAAGGTTACATATTATATGATTACATTTATATAAAGTATCTATCTTGGTATTGACAATTCATATGATTTTTTAGTTAGAGCAATTCTAAGAGGTCCTGATTTCCAAAGTACTACAAACCTAGCAATTTTACTCTACCGGTAAAATTACCAAAGACAAATGAAAAAAATATGTCCACACAAAATTTGTAGTATATCCATTTTATCCAAGTTGCCAAATGTTGGCTTAAAGTTATTCATAGTATCTCCTATTTTCTATTTAACATCTGTACAATCTGTGGACAACCCCTTTTTAAAAAACTGTTTTTATTTAGAGAGGGAGAAAGAGTGGGGGTGGGAGGAAAGACAGGCAGAGGGAGGGGGAGAGAGAATCTTAAGCAGAGCCCAACATGGGGCTTGATCCCATGACCCCTAAGATTATGACTTGACCTGAAACCAAGAGCTGGACACTTAAGTGACTATGCCACCCCGGTGCCCCTGGACAGCCACTTTTGATCTTCACATTTGTTTTTTGTGTTCTTTTCTTAATGAATCTAGCCTAAGATTTGTCAAATTTGTTTCTCTTTTTCAAAGAACCAACTTTTGCTATTTTAATCTGATGTTGTTTTCTATTTTGGTGATATCTCCTTACAAATTTATTTTTTATACTTAAGGTTTAGTTCTTTTTTCTAGCATTTTAAAATGGATTGTTAGGTCATTTGTTGTAGATACTTTCTTATAAGAATTTATAAATTTCTATTGGAGCACTGCTTTAGCTATACACAAATTTTGACATTATAACATATATTGTCATTCACTTTAAAATATTTTTAACTGCCTCATTATTTTATCTTTGACTTGTGAATTATTTTGAAATATGTTAATTTATAAGATATTTGAAGTAAGATATTTGAAAATTTTCTGGATTTCTTAATTTTGTTATCAGAGAATATAGTCTGTATGATTTCAAGTCTCTTGAATTGTTTTTTTTTAGCATTTTTTTGTTGAAGTACAGTTGATATATACATTAGTTTCAGGTGTAAAACATAATGATTCAAAATTTGTTTATATCGGGAAATGACCATCTCAATAAGTCTACTTAACATCTGTCACCATACATAGTTCCACATTTTTTTTTCTTGTGATGAGAACTTTAAGTTGTACTCTTTTGGTAACTTTCAAATGTGTGGTACAGTATTATTAACTATAGTCACCATCCTGCATAATACATTCCCATGACTTATTTATTTTATAACTGGAAATTTATACCTTTTGATCCCCTTTCTCTACTTTGCTCACATTCTATCCCCTGTCTCTGGCAACCTCCAATCTATTTGGTGACCTTAGTTTCTTTTTAAGATTTCACATATAAGTGAGGTTTTACTTATATATGTCTTCCTCTATTTGACTTATTTCACTTCACTTAATGCTAAGTTCATTTATGTTGTCAAAATGGTAAGATTTCATTCTTTTTTATGGTTGAATAATATTCCATTATACAGCACATTTTCTTTATCCATTCCTATGTCAGTAAACAAGCTGCTTCTGTATCTTGGCTATTGTAAATAATGCTGCAGTGAATGTAGGGGTACATATATATTTTTGAATTAGTGTTTTTGTTTTCTTTGGGTAAAAACCCAGAAGCAGAATTGCTGGATTTTATATTTCTATTTTTAATTTTTTGAAGAACCTTCAATACTCTGTTTCATAGTGACTGTACCAATTTACATTTCCACAAGTAGTGCATGAATTTCCTTTTCTCCATATCCTTGTCAATGTTTGTTATTTATTACCTTTTTGATATACTAGCTATTTTGACTGGCATGAAGTGATAACTCATTGTGGTTTTGATTTATATCTCTCTGATGCTTATGTTGAACATATTTTCTTTTTGCCATCTGTGTGTCTTCTTTGGAAAAATGTCTATTCTTGGATTTTTTTTTTTTTGGTGTGGAGTTGTAGAGTTCTTTGTATATTTTAGATTAACCCCTTATCAGATGTATCATTTGCAAATATCTTCTCCTATTTGGTAGGTTGTCTTTTCATTTTGTTGGTTGCTTTTCCTTGCAAAAACTAATTTGATGTAGTTCCAATGGTTTATTTTTGCTTTTATTTCCCTTGCCTCATGAGACAGATCCAAAAAAAAAAAAATATTGCTAAGACTGAGTTCTAAGATATTACTACTTTATATTTTATTTTAGGAGTTTTATGATTTTAAGTCTTACTTGTAGCTCTTTTATCCATTTTGAATTTATTTTTGTATGTGGTATAAGAAAACAGTCATTTCAAAATAAATTAAAAAAAACGGTCATTTCATTCTTTTGTATGTGCTGTCCAGTTTTCCCAGCATCATTTATTAAAGAGACTTTTTTAAAAGAGATTTTATTAATTTATTTGAGAGAGAGAGAGAGAGGGCCAGAGCACAAGCTGGGCAGGGAGCCTCACACAAGGCTCAGTCCCAGGACTCTGGGATCATAACCTGTGCTGAAGGCAGACACTTAACTGACTGAGCCACCCAGGCACCCCTTAGAGACTGCCTTTTCCCCATTGTAGTGTATTCTTGCCTCTTTATCATAGATTAATTGACCATATAAATGTGGGTTTGTTTCTGGCCTCCCTATTCTGTTCCATTTGATCTGTAGGGGTTTTTTTTGTTTTTTTGTTTTTTTGTTTTTTTGGTGCTAGTACCATAATGTTCTCATTACTATAGCTTTGTAGTATAGTTTCAAATTGGACTGTGATACCTCCAGTTTTGTTCTTTCTCAAGATAGATTTGGCTGCTCATGGTCTTTTTTGGTTCCACACGTTTTAGGATTTTTTTGTTGTTGTTCTAGTTGTGAAAAATGCCATTAATATTTTAATAGCGATTGCATTGAATCTGTAAATTCCTTTGGATAATATGAACATTTTAATAGTATCAGTTCTTCCAGGCCATTAACATGGCATTATTTGTGTCATCTCCAATTTCTTTCATCAGTGTGTTACAGTTTTTAAAGATAGGGTTTTTGGTTTTGTTTTTGGTTTTTACCTCCTTGGCTAAATTTTTTCCTAGGTATTTTGTTTTTCTAATGAAGATATAAATGGGATTGTTTCCTTAATTTCTCTTCCTGATAACTTGTAATTAGTGTATAGAAACATAATAGAGTTTTGTATTTTAATTGTATTTTGCATCTTACCAAATTCACGTATTCTAGTATTTTTTTCTGTAGAGTCTTTAGGGTTTTCTGTATATAATATTGTGTCATATGCAAATAGACAGTTTTACATCTTTCTTACCAATTTGAATGCCTTGTATTTCTTATTTCTTGTCTGATTGCTGTGGCCAAGACTTCCGGTACTATGTTGAATAAAAGTGACAAGAGTGGACATCCTTGTCTTGTTCCTAATCTTAAAGAAACTTCCTTAGAGAAACTCAACTTTTCACATCGGGTATGATTTTAACTGTGAGTTCATCTTACTTGTGTTTTATTATGTTGAGGTATGTTTCCTCTGTACCCACCATGATCTTTTTAATGTATTGTTGAATTTTCTTTGCTAATATTTTGTTGAGGATTTTTGCATTTGTATTTATCAAGGTCTGATTTTTTGGTGGCATCCTTCGAGAAGAGGATCTATCAGGATAAGGCTGGTCCCATGAGTTTAGGAGAGTTTGGAAGAGTTTTACAAGGATTGATACTAATTCTTTGAATGTTTGGTAGAATTTGTGAAGTTGTCTGGTCCTGGATTTTTGTTTGTTGGGACATTTTTGATTACTGATAAAATCTCCTTAATAATTTGTTCAGATTTTCTCTTGTTACTCAGTTTTGATAGCTTCTGTATTTATCCTAGAATTGGATAAATTTGGTTGTCAGATTTGTTTGATGTATAATTTGTTCATAGAAGTCTCTTTGTACATAATATTTTGTATGTTTGATATTATTTGTAATGTCTCCTTGTTGTTTGTGTGTTTTTTTTCAAACCCCTTAAATTTATTGAGACTTGTTTTATAGTCCAGCACATGGTCTGTTGTGGTGACTATACCATGTCCACTTGAAAATAATTTGTTATTTTGCAGTTGTTGATGTAGTTTCTATAATTGTTAGTTAAATCAAGGTGGTTGATATTGGGCAGATCTAAGTATTTTCTGATTTTTTTGTCTAGTCTGTTTTTTTTTGTCTAGCACTTTTCTATAAAGTGCTAAGGGGATTGTTTTCTATTACCTATTTTTTGTGAAACTATTTTATTTCTGTCATTTTCCCTCTATGTATTTTGAATCTTTGTCATTAGGCACAACCCATCAATAATGGTCTCTTTAGCTGATACTAAGATAGCCCCTCTTGCCTTCTTTTCCTACTGGTATATCATTTTATATCCATTTACTTTCCATCTATCTGTGTATGTCTTGCAGGCAGCATATAATAATACTTTCTCTTTTTAATCCATTGTGTCAATCTATGGCCTTTAATTGCAGTGTTTAACCTAAGAGTTAACTATGTCCCTCAGTTCAAATCCCTATTTCGGAAATTAATTTTATTGGAACACAGCACATGGTTTACTATCCGTGGCTGCTTTTGCATTGTAAGACTGAGTAGTTGTGATAGAGACTTTATGTCCCAAAACTCTCATATATTTACTATTAGTCCTTTTATAGAAAAAAGTTTGTTGGTCCCTGGTTTAGACCATTAACATTTAAGGTGATGTAGTTGGATTTAGGCCTTTTATCATTTATTTTGTCCAATTTTTTTCCTTTTTCTGCCTTCTTTTGGATATTTTTGAATTTTTGTTGGTATTTGATTATAGCTGTTGAATTTTTAGCTATATTGTATTTTTATGTTGTTGGTCTGGGATTATAATATCTAAATCAGTGTACTTGTTAATATTATACTACTTCATGCAAAATGGTGATGCTAAAACCTTGCAACCATGTGTAGGCTTCTTCCCTCCATTTCATTGCAGTGTCCTTTTTGGTGTTATTGTATGAATCACATCTCTACCAGAGAATGTCATTAAGCTTTGATTTCAACATTCACACATTTAAAGAATTTAGAAGGAAAAAAAAAAGGAGTCCATTATATTCATTCAGCTATTTACTCTTTATTCTTCATTTCTGAATATTAAAGTTTGTCTAGTTTCATTGCCTTTCAACCTCAGAAACTTCCTTTAGCATTCCTTGTAGATCAGCTATAACTCTACTACTTATGAATTCTTTGTTTTCTTTCATTTTTGAAAATGTCTTTTAACTTCACATGATTTTAATCTCACACAACTCACCTCCACTTCAGATGACAGTTGTATGTAGTAGGTCCCTAGATTACTCAAAATTTCTGTCCAACTTGGCTGTATATTAGGTTAAATCTGCCTTTAAATTTGATCATTTGCTTGAACAGCTCACAGAACTTAGGGTAAACTAACACCAGTTTATTATATAATGAAAGATATGATAAAGGATACAGATGAAGACAAATGAAGAGATACATAGAGCAAGGTCTAGAAGGGTCCCAAGTATGGAGTTTCTATCCTTGTGGAGTATCACCCTCCTGGTACATGGATGTGTTAACCAACCCAGAAGCTTTCCAAACCCCAACTTTTGAGATTTTTATGGAGGCATCATCATGTGGCATGATCAGTCATTAACTCAAATCTGTAGCCCTACCTACTTCCTAGAGGAGGTAGGGGTGGGGCTGTAAGCTTCAAGCTTCTCATCATGGCTTGGTCTTTCTTTTGACCATCCTGTCCAGAAGCCCACTGAAATTCATCTCATTAGAAAGAAGGACATTTCTGTCACCCAGGAAAATTCAAGGGATTTAAGAGCTGTGTATCAGGAAGTAGGGTCAAAAACCAAATCCTAGAACAAAAGATGCTCCTAGTACTCTTATCACTTAATGAAATTACAAGGTATTTTTAGGAGCTTTGTGCAAGGAACCAGGGATGGAGACCAGCAGAAAATTTTGTTTCACAGTATGGAATTCTAGGTTGTCAGTTCTTTTCTATTACCACTTTAAAGATACTGCTTTTCTGTCTCTGGCTCAGCAGGTGATCTTTTATGGTGATCATTTCTGATGAGAAATATGCAGATATTTGAAGATAGGGACCCTATCTTGGATCTTTTTCACCAATACTTAGCACATCTCTGATGTACAGATATACAACAAAATTTTCTTAAACTTATTTTGATTGTATTACATTTTAAGTATGAAGACTAGACAGGCTTCTTAGGGTCCTATTTTGGCAGGATCTGAGTTACCCAACAGGTGTTACTGCTGTTAAGCTTACGATCCCTTCACTAGATCTGAATAGCCTGATGGAAGAGACCATGCATTACCAATTTTCTGAAATGTTTCTCTCCCAATCTTCCTTGGTTACTTGGCTTCCTTTCCATGTAAAAGGAAAAGTGAAGGCAGTAGATACTTTTCAAAATTTCTTGCTTCTCTTTTTTTTGCATAGAAAATACTCATTATTTTATAAAATAATGGATTAGCAAGGGACATGCAGAAAACCATGAGCCAAAAAAGTGTTCTGGGAGAGTATTTTATAACATTGCATCTGATGTTTAATATCTATAGAGAGAATTAAGTACAGCAGAGATTTCCTGTTGAAGCTCTCAAGTGTTTCCATCTGCAGAAAAAAGCCAGACTTCCTGCCCGATCATCCCATTGTACTTCAAAAACCAGTAAGCAGTTCTCTAATTTTGTATTGTTTTCATTCTAAAATGTTTATCTTTAGTATTTTCACTGGATTCTTTCACTAAATTTTTAATTTTACTGTGGAATATAATTCAGAAAAGTACACCCATCTAAATATATAATATGACCAACTATTGTAAGTAATTACCACTCTGCTCAAGAAACAGGAGGGTATATTTTAAGAAATATTTTCTTCCATTGAAAGATAAAGAGTCTAAAAGTTCTACTGTTTTTCAATTCAGTTCTATGATCCATCGGCAGTAGATTATACTCTATGGTATAAGGTAGGGGTCAGGTTTTCTTTTCTACATGGATATCCAGTCATCCCAGCGGTATTTACTGAAAGGACAGTCCTCTGCCCCCTTTCTGGCAATATATGTATGGTCTGCTTGTGGGTGCTTTTCTCAGTTCATTCTTTTTATACAGTAAATCACATTACCTCATTTATTTGTGTGTTTTTGCTCGTCATAGAGCTTTATATTTGTGTCACTGCATTAAATTTCATCAAAACAAATACAATAAATACACGTATATTTTAGCATATTAATCGGAAAGCCAGGAGTTTTGATATTGGGCGTGGGTTAAATTGTTGCTTCAACTTGTGTGCTAGTATACCATTCAGTTTTATGATTGCAGATGAGGTTGATGATCTCTAGTTGTTAGGATTAAGTGAAATAATGTCTAGAAGGGCTTGAACTGTACTTAGCTCTCATTATGCACTTAGTAAATGTAGACTAGAATTTGACTTTAGAGTCTTCATAAACTATTTTATATGGGTAAAAGTATTCAGTTGAGAGGAACTCAGAATATAGAATGCTGAGAATAGCTCAAATATGAGACATACCTCTTGTGCTTTCCATTCTTGGGGTTTCTAGTCCTTTGGAATGCAAGGCCCTTTTTTCTCTTAAACTCCCTAACTTGAACTCCAGTCAGTTTTTCCAAATTTAAGCAGAAATTCAAGTTTTTTTCACACAGGAATATTTTATCATGGAAAATGTCCTTAATGATGTTCAGATTTTCCAACCATACAAAAATATTCAGAAAAGATCTTAGGAGTGTATATGAATAAATCTAAACTTCAGTGCTATATAAAATATGGTCACTTTTTCATTTGAAGACTTATTTCATCTCTAATATTTTATTGTGTAAATAAAAGTCTGACATACACGTTATTTTGAACAAGCCAGGTACCACAAAAACAGAACAGATTTGGAATACAATCTAGTATATTTAAAAATGAATTACACATTTTATTAAACAAAGGAGAACTGTTTTGTCAAATTCCAGTTACTTTAATACTTTCTATAGTAACATGCACTTAAGATCTGTAAACACTTAATAGGATCACAGTATTTGGTTTGATAAACTAAGTTAAGTAGTAAAAACTGTATTCATTCGAGCTAATTGATAAATTAACTTTTTCTTCTATGTTACAGGAAAACCACCAAAGTTTTAAGTAGCATTTTAAGAACAGATGAATTTGAAGATAAAGAATTATTTGTTTTATATTTTGGACACCTGCAAATGAAGTGGATCTAGTAACAATAACTGTAATGGACTCTGACAATTCAGTTTATTTTTAATTTTGATGGTTGGGTATTTGGTTTCTCCTAAAATGAGAAAGATATTTTAAACTATAAAGAATTTTCTAATCAGTTTCAGCTTTGCAGGCAGTTTCCTGCATAAATTGGGAAGTAACACTGGAAAGTAAGAATTTGTTTAGTAAAGTGGAAGGCTGTATTTATAATTTGCATGCTACTTGCAATTTTTTGTTTTTCATCTCATAATAATGGAATGGAAATGTAAGCTGTAAAGATTCTCAAATATAAAGTATTTGCTATGATGTATATATGGTACATAATTTCTTGTTGCTATTAAAGTTGGCTTTTCTTTTTCCCATTGATTTCATACCAGCACTTTGAAAGGATCTTTACAATCTCTCCTGAGGCTTAGAATGACCCAGGATGTTCGATGCATAGTTCCCAGTGACAGGAAGGAGACTATTTTAATAGGCATGTCTTTGGTCTCTAGGTTTTTGATAAAATTGTTTAAGATTCATAATTACTAGCAGAGATTGACAATTTGGAAAAAAATGAAACTGAAGGTGAAAAATAGCTGCTATTTGTTGTCTCTAATCAGACTACATAACAAAAGAAGTTGGGCAATTGCAAAATAAAACTGATATTTTTATTTCCAAAGGAGGAAAAATTTAGGCATTTGCAAATAACTGAGGTACATTAAGTTTTAATTCTGTAATTTCTTATAGCAAGAACATGTATGGATGAAGAATTTGGGGGTTAAACTTTTACCTCCTAGAAATTTTATGTAATAAATTTCCTGCATTTTGTCACTCTGGATGTTACTATTGAAAAAAGTTTCTTCCAGCATAGTGTCAAAAAAAATTGCTGATATAAAGGTAAGTGTAAACTCTCCCTACTTCTACTCACAGATCCCCAGGTCTACTGGCAAGGCATCCAAGACCACCATTTGGCAAAAAATTTATCTTAAACTGAATTACCAGTAACTTTTTCTTCACTGGTTTTGGGCTTATTACCTGGATTCAAGCTTTTAGTACATGGTAGGCTTCCCATTGTGGTCTTTTAGTATATTACTTTTCATTACTTCGTTCCCCAGGAAAATGTTTTTTATAGGGAAAAATACATTAAAACCATAAATTTATGGGTTACTTAAAAATAAAACATTTATACTTAGGGCCCAGATTTTTTGTCCTATTTTCCCTTTATATTATAGGTTTCAGTGTGTATGGATGTACATATACACACACACAATTTATATAAGAGCTGAGGTCAGTATTACCATATAATTAAATTGGTTTGCTTTATTATTTACCTATTCTTAAAGTTAAAAAAAAAAAAACTATGATAGAACCTATTCCAGTTTGGAATCTAAAGAGCCATTCTGCTTAGCATGTTACTGAGGGCAGAAACCTTTTTAAAGTCAGACCACCACCATACTTTGGAAACTGCTTTACACTCAAAAGACTTAGGTAGTTTCTGAATCTAATACTGAAAAATGTTTTGATTGACTATAATTTGTATTTTTCAAACCATTCATAACCAGCCTTTTCAAGAAGAGTTTATATATGTCAAAAGTCACTGTATATAATCAGAGTGAGACTACAAAGACTGTTTTATTATCTGTTTGCCTTTGTACATATGTATAGCTTGTTTGAATAATCATTGTACATCTCCATTAATGTTCTCTGCTTTGTATATAAATTAAAAGAGTTGAGCCAGGTGTTGTTTCATAGTGTTTGTCATCTTTAGAAATGACCAGAGACACACACACACATATATATGCGCACACAATACGCACATTTGTGTTATGTGTGTGTATATGTCAAAATTTACTGTCCTTATCTAGTAGAAGCTATGAAAAAAATTTTTACTTAGATAGATGAGGACTGAGTATACAAAGGTATACCTTTGATAGGAGCTAATATAAATTAGTTTGAGAAAATATTGTAGGTCAAATTTTATATTTAAAAAAAGCAGTTTAGTTCAACCTTCTCAGTTTTCTAACAGTGGAAAAAAAAATTACAGGTTTCCCTTGAAGACCTGTGGTTTCAAGAGAATCTGGACTACAGAATAACATGGTAACAAACTTCCATATGGACCGGATTTTCATCAGCATTTATCGGAATAGATTTTATTAAAAATATATGAGCTTGTATAGCAAAGTATATTAGGTACATAACTGTTCTGATGAAAGTAGAATTGTCTTTCTGGTGTTAAAACTGGAAAAGGTATGTCTAGTACCTTCCCTATTTTATTAAAGTTTTATGCTTGTTTTACATTTCTTCTTTGTTCACTTAGGTGAAAATTTTGTTCTTTAAATATCTTGAAATCATTATTTAAAGGCAAATGTCTATTTTTCATAAGAAAATTAGTCCCCTAGGATCATATGCTAAAACATTTGAATCAGATTTTCTCAAAGTAAAACTCTATTCTCTTGATTTGTTGAACTTACATACAGGGAATTATGATGCTAATAGATGATATAATGATGTCACAGTACTATATGGTATCCTATCACAGAATTGTTCACTTGTGAAAAACCAGTTTATAACCTGACAGGACTATACAGAGTCTATAGATTATAGCCAAGATCATTGTATGCTCATGTATTAATATTATTTCTTTAGCTTAAAAAACAGAAAGTATTTTTTCACAGTTCTAGAGACTGGAAGTCCAAGATCAAGGTGCTAGCAAGGTTGATTTCTTCCGAGGCCTCTCCTTGGTTTGATGTTGGCACCTTCTTACTGTGTCCTCATATGGCCTTTTCTCTGTACACCTGCTGTTGCTCTCTCTGCATAAGGACACCATTTTGGATCACATATTAGCTTTTCCAGTAAAGTAAATACTCATAAGATCATGAGCTGGGAGTGGAGTGAGCGTTACTGAAGAATAAACTTCATTCACAGAAAATCAGTTACTTAAAAATGACAAAACACTGACTTAACCTTGATAGTCTGACAAATCTACAAAAGCTATCCTATGAAGTAATATTCTCAAAGTTCCCACTTCAATTATTTTTTATCATTTCTTTTTCACAACTTTGTTCCTTTATGGGTATACTTTTTTCACAAATTAGGATTTTGCCACTAAAGGGTTTACAGTGTAGCAAAACAGCAAATATTGAGAAGAGTGAACTTTGAAAATTTAGCTAAACTTCACATGGAAGATATACAAGACATTTTAGAAGAGCGCACATCTTAATTAAACAAAAGTATAGAGTAGTAACTGCTGAGAATTTTCTAATTCACATTTTAGATTAGAATACTTGTTTTCCACTTGGAACCATAAAGAAAATGTCTAGGAACATCTAGTTGTTCAGGATCCACCACGAAGCTGAAAAGAAAAAACAAATTTTTATGATTTTATTTTAATAGATTTTATTTATTTGACACAGAGAATAAAAGTAGGGAGAACAGCAGAGAGAGGGAGAGGCAGACTCCCCACTGAGTGGAGAGCCCGATGCAGTGCTGAATCCCAGGACCCTGGGATCATGACTTGAGCTGAAGGCAGAGGCTTAACTGACTGAGCCACCCAGGCCCCCCGAGAAGAACAAATTTTTAAATAATGAAAATAATTGCCAAGGCTAAGTTCAAGGTGTAATCATCCTTAAACTATTCTCTGGGACCCCTGGGTGGCTCAGTGGTTGAGTATCTGCCTTTGGCTCAGGTTGTGATCTGGGGGTCCTGGGATCGAGTCCCGCATCGGCTCCCCACAGGGAGCCTGCTTCTCCCTCCACCTGTGTCTACCTCTCTCTCTCTCATGAATAATAAAATCTTTTTTTTTTTAATTATTTTCTCCCACCTTTAATCTGCGTAATTATCTTTCAAGTCACTATTTCCTATTTGAACCAAGATTGAACTCTTCCTATGCAATATTTGTACCAGATCTTTTGGCATTTGGTCGTAGTCTAATTTTTTGTTATGTATGAATGGAGCTTATCTTGGCAATGAGATTATAAATGCCCTGAAGATGAAATCATGTTGTTTTAATCTACCCAGTACTGGAAGCAGTTTGGGAGCATAAGATAGTTTTACATAACAATTTCAGAAAGACTGGGTATAAGCAAGTAGATGTGTTTTAAATATTTTTTAGTATATCTATATTGTAAGACTGAAAATGTTTTCCCTTGTGAATACAAATACCCCAAAGACAAATCTATGGTAAAGAAGTAAGAGTAAGATGGAATCCTATGGAAAGGATTAAAATTTGTTTACAAAGTTATTTGGGTGATAATCAGGCAGGCAAATAGGATAGGATCTTACTTCCTTGTGTATTCTCATCTTTTCTCTTAGCCACAGGCCTTTCTCATTTGCTAAGGGACATTCTGCTCCACACACGGAGTTCTTCATACTTTGGGTGTTTTATGATGGCTAGTGGGCCCGTCTGGCCGCACTCCAGTATACCTCATGATTTTGATATTTGAGAGTCCACAGGAATATATTTCTTAAGATGTACTTAGGTAAACCACTTAGAAACTTAATCAAAAAGTCTTATTGGAAATCATAATTTGTGAGTTAAAATTATAAACCTACCCATCTCTGTATAATAGGTGTTTTTTCATGTTTTTATTTTAGGTCTAATTATGTACAGCTAAAATGCTTTTGTTTTTATTTTTAGCCTTCATATCCATATAGCAAAAAAAAATTCGTAAATATGATTACTAAAAATTTTACAAGTTGTATGGCCATTAAAACCATGAATAGGGGCACCCGGGTGGCTCAGTCAATTAAGCGTCTGCCTTCAAGCTCAGGTCATGATCCCAGGGGCCTGGGATCGAGCCCCACATTGGGCTCTCTGCTCAGAGGAGAGTCTGCTTCTCCCTTTCTCTCTCCTTCTGCCTCTCCCTAACCCCCCTGGAATAAATAAAATCTTTAAATGTAAGCTAATTCCGGCAATTAGTCCAGGGAGGTGTATCTGCTGTTGCAACTGACAAAACATTCACATTAAAAAGAAAAGATAGGGCAGCCTGGGTGGCTCAGTGGTTTGGCACCGCCTTCAGCCCAGAGCATGATCCTGGAGTCCCAGGATCGAGTCCCACGTTGGGCTCCCTCCATGGGGCCTGCTTCTCCCTCTGCCTGTCTCTCTCTCCCCCTCGTAAATAAATCTTTAAATAAATAAATCTATACATAAATCGATAGAATAGAAAGAAAGAAAGAAAGAAAGAAAGAAAGAAAGAAAGAAAGAAAGAAAGAAAGAAAGAAGAAAAGAAAAAAGAAAAGAAAGATGCCCCAAATAGAGGTTAAAAATCTTGAGGGAGATTTAAAACATTGCATTAGAAATCAAACCTATCTTTTCTTTTTGTTCTTAGAAATTTCAGTGGTTACCGTTGAAATTAAATGTGATATGAAAATTAATGCAAAACTGGGCAACAAGGCATTAAACTGCAATGAATTGGGGCTCTGGGAATAAGAACTGACCTAGCCCAACTCTTCTAAATTAGAAAATGATTTGAGAGAGAAAGAGTATTAGAAAAACTTTGGCCATATTCATGGCTTTCTTATTTGAGGATTAAGTCTGAGATATACAGCAAAGGTGAGTCTACAAGTCTACCATCCTTGGGCCAGACAGACCTGTCCTTAGGATTCAGAGTAAGTGTTTGCCTAAATCTCAGAGATGGTAGGTCGGCTGACTGGAAAGCACCCACCCCTGATCTCCCCCATCTCCCCACCTACCTTCAATTTCAGAATTTACCTTTTTACTTTCCATCTTTTCCCTAATCCATCAAAATCTACCCTAATTTTCAAATTCTTATCACCGTTATTAAAACCGTTCTCTTGAACAGTGACCTCTTGTCAAATCCAGTTTTCAGTTCATTCTCTTCAGTCCCTCTCTACTACACACACAAGCACTGTGCTTGCACGGTATTCTTTTGGTTTCCTTGCTACTCTACTAGTCTGATTCTCCTCTCTGAGTGGTTCCCCTCTGCATCCTGAATAAAGGGAGCTTTCCCCCTCCCTTTTAAATAAAGGCATTTTCCTAGGCTTCTGTTAGATACTTTGTTCTACCTATATATACCCTTTCTCACCAAACCCAGGCTTCAAATACCATCTTGCTGTGGTTAACCTCTCGAAACTGTATTGGCAAGTGAACTCTCTGGGTAGCTCGGGGTTCAGGTGCCTTCTTTTTCCTGGCCTAGATTATTGTCTTACCTGACGAATCTCTCACCAACCCGTGACATCCACCTTTCTCCCAACTGCCAGTCACTACTGAGTAGAGCATTCACCACTCTTCTCAAAAACCTTTAATGACTCCATTTTATGAAATTCAAACTCCTCATTGTATTTTCTACCCCATTTCCTACTCTTCCCCTCTCTACATGTACCATATATAAGCCCTATGCCTTGGTCTTACCTTTGTAACAATTAGTCAAAACATTTAACATTTTTTTGCATTTGTTCATGTCTATAATTTACTTCTACCAAAGTATTCTCTTTCTTTGTCCAACTCTCACTTTATAAGTTCCAGCTCCTGAGTCCTCTCTTTTTAAATCCACATGCATATTCTGACCAGTGGTAACTGCTAGGATATGCCCTGAGCTGGTTGGTTTCTTTGTCTTTCCTACTGGATAGAAAGCATTTTATGGGAAGTGACTGCATTTTTTCCCTTGCACCGTCTCTAGCTCCCAACATAGTATTTATTCAGAATTGGATCTCAGCACTAGCAAACAGGCTAAGCATCCCAGTATATCCTAGTACCTGGCACATATAACAGTCAGCAAATATATTTCACTGGTGACTGGAAGGGTACACGTACAAATGAATTTTAGTTCTCAATTATCTTAAGCCTTGGCTAGCAGACTTCTTAGACAATTCATTTCAAATTTCTTTTTCCATTCTGCTTTCCCCCAATTACATAAAATATTTTAATAGCTATTAAATATTTCCAGCATAATTCTAATCTGGAGTCTGTGGGTCACACATTTCAAGTTTATTCAATACACTGTATTGTGGCAAAGCATTTGAATGATTTTTTGGAAATATCATGATTTGACTTGTAAGTTTAATAAATTACTGAATGTGACCAGGAAATGACTAATATTAGAATACAAATAGGATCAACTAAGGACTAAAGACAGTAGAATATATAGATCTCTTATTCCCCCCACCCCTTTTAAAGTATAATAAATATAGCACCATGATAAAGTGTAGGGGGAAAGAACATAGTATGTTTTAAAAAGCAAAAGACAAAAAAAAAAAAATAAAAAATAAAAAAAAATAAAAATAAAAAGCAAAAGACAATACAGAAAGCACATAGAAGCACTGTGAAACCAGGATAATTACCAGGAACTAGCATAGTAGATGTGAGTTCTGGAGTTTCCAAGAAATCCACGTTGCTTCTTTGGAATGTCTTGCTATAATTCGTCTGAAGGTGGCTGTATAAATAATTATAGGTTAAGGTTGTGCACTTTTATTATCTTCCTAAGGAGAGTGCAACAGAGTTCAAATTCAGTCAAGATGGCAAGGTTTGGGATGGTATTAATTAAGCATTTGAATAGACTTCTTTTTATGGTTATTTAGCCTTAAAAATGAGACTCAACAATTGTCATCAGAAAAAAAATTTTAAAGACTTTTTAAAACAGAAGAACGTTAATTCTCTATAGAAGATAAAACAAATGGAGAAAGATTTCAACTGCAGACAAGTTTAAACAGAAGGAAGAATATATTGGCTGTCAGGATGATTAAAAAATAGGATAGCTAAGAAGGGAGACTATAGATTTTCTCTCACTCGGGAAAAAAAAAAGAAAAGTAATCTAAAAGTGTAGGCCTGGAGTACAAAGTTGAGTAAGTTGCTTTTAAATTTCCCTTTTGAGTTTGAAATTCTACTGGTATCATTATGTATTGTAGTCTTAAAATAGTCAAAAAAAAATAGAACTTCTGGGTGAAATATTTATCAACGAAATTTCCAAGTGTTCCATTATTTCCATTACCATATTTAAAACCCTAAATATGGACTTACTGGAGGGCTATATTCCCTGCCATTTAAAATCAACTAGAACTATATAATCTCAGAATAGCAAAAATATTCTTCATCCCATTCTAATTATATGTTACTTATTTGTAATCAATTTCAAATAGGTGGATCTGTTTAACTCTGTTGAGGAATAAATGACAAAATATGTACATTCAACATGTACAATATGATTTTATATACATTAACTGCATAATAGTTACCAAGAGAAGTTGATTTTTTAATTGAATGTCTTTATTCTCCCTCTTTTTTTTTTGCAGTGTTTAAAGACATTTAGAAAAGTTAAATAAGCTATGATGACTTTAGTCATTATATATAGTTTCATGGTAAAGTAAAATACCACAGAATTTATGAAAAATTAGAAAGTAAAATTATTTTCTCATCCTTTTCTGTGTCCTTTGTCCACCTGCCCTCCTGACACTTTAGACACCCATGACCCATATCTCTTACATCAGTAAAATGGTTAACACTTAAAGTGGTATCATTACTAAAAGCATTTGTGCTTCAAGAAGAAGCACAATCTAATCTAATTTCTAATCTATGAAATAAATTCCTAAAAGGATGGGATTTAGGAAAATGAACAAATGGGAAAGAGGAGATGTAAAGGGAATAGAGCTCTTCCCTACAAGTCCTAAAAACATAACGTATATTTCCCTCTCCTTGGCTCAAAAAAAAAAAAAAAACTGCTTATTACTTACCTATTCCACACACTGCTGTTCTCCCAAAACTCATAAATTATGTAGCGAGATTCACTGGAAAGCTTCTGTATGGAAATACTGAAATGGAAAAGTAAAAGCATAAGTAGCCCCAAGAAGCAAACTAATTTTTCCTTTTTTAAAGATTTTAGTTAATTATTTTAGAGAGTGAGCTGGGGGTAGGGAGGCAGTGGGAGAGAATCTGAAGCAGGGTCCACGCTGAGCAAGGAGCCCTACGTGGGGTTGATATCATGACCCCGAGATCATGACCTGAGCTGAAATCAAGAATCAGGTGCTTAACTGTCTGCCACACAGGTGCCCCAAGAAGCAAACTAATTTTTCTAATCATCTCTGTATGTGGTATGAAACAATCTTAACCTATTCATATAGGAAACAACTATGGTGCCTGCATGAAAATGAAATTTTTGTGAAGAATTGATTAGTATCTCCGTTTTGTTTGACATAATTTTTTAATTTTCTGGTTTGGCATCATGAAAATCATCTCAATATATTATAGACATCACACACATAACTTCTGTAAAATTTCATTCATTCAAAATATCGAGTATCTGTTGTGTTAGGGTTCCGAACAATGTTGAGTGCCTGCCACTGCCCTTGCCCTTGCCCTCAAGTGCAGCTCCTTGAATCTGTCCTCTCTGCTGCCATAGCTCTTCCCAGATTCCTGGCCTTACCTTAGCCTTGGATTGACTGCTTCTACATTCTACATTCTAGCCATAACTGTAGGTTTGTTTTGTGTTTTGTTTTTTGGGGTTTTTTTTGTTTGTTTGTTTTTTGCTTTTCCAATTTGGGGCAGAAAAATTTGTTCCTTGCAATTCTTTGATTAGCTTGAGAGTGACTAAAAGGCTATGTAATACGGTTTAGAGGAGTTGGATTGGGAGTGTGCTGCAAAGACACACTGGGGTGAAGGCTGGATTTAATCCTGGAGCAATGAAGAACCACTGAAGGATTTAAAACAGGTAAATATTGGGGTTCGAGGTGGGTTTTAAATATCCTGATGGTGGTGTGAGGTATCCCATGGAGAAAGTCAATACGACAGAGGAAGAAAAGCTAGAAAGGTGGTGAAACTGCTTAGGGGAATGATGACAAAGATCCAAATTAAGGTAGAAAGGAGGAGGGGACAGATTGATAAATTTAAGGGAGGATGAGAGACAAATACAAAGATGCCTTTAAAAAATTAATTCCAGGAACTTCCAGGGAAGAAGGTGGAGAATGAGGACCCTAATTCACCTTGCCCCACAGACAGAACTAGAGGACAGCCACATCAGTGTAAGTAACTCAGAAAATGACCCACAGACCAGCAGGACAGATTCTCCAGAGCTAAATGTGGAGAAGAAACCACATGGAACAGGGTAAGAATACTGTTGGGAGCTACATGGACCACGGGACTGCTGGCAGAGGAGAGGGACCCATGGGGGCTAGAGAAGAGACAGAAACAGACCCTCACACTAGGAAGCCTGCACAGGCAAGATGAATTTGATTTGAAAATCAGAAGGGCCAAACTGCATGAGTTCTTACGACGAGTGGGACTTAAGACCTACTTTAAAAATCATCAGGGCTGGCTCTGGGAGAGCCTGGAGGGCAACAGGAAACTGAAGCCCTGTCCTTTAGGAGCACGACAAACAGCCCCATGAACGTACAGCATAGAAGCAGCAGTTTGAAAATACGATTGGGGTGTCCTTGTTTACTAATCTCAGGGCATGTGTCGCAGGGGCAGGGATCAGTGGCAGGTTTCTCCAGGAACCAAGGAACAGGCAGGTCCACTTCCCTCCCCTGCCTTCCAGTATGAACACACAGCCACCTGGGGGAACCCGAGCAGCAGACAGTCCCTACATAACGCGCTAATACTATGCCTCCTGCCCGCCCCCGATCCCTGCACTTAAGCAGATCCACCCTCTCCAACTTGGCCTGTCTTGGTCCTGGTGGCTGCAGGTCCTTCCCACAGTGGACCAGCACAAGCCCTGCGAACACCACACATCCAGCCCCTGCACACTTCAGTGGATCTGCCCCCCTCCCCCCTCCCCCATACACACGCTATTGGCCAGAGCCCATCCAAAGTAGAGCCAGAGCTTGGCAGTGCACAAGCATCTCTGCCCAGGCCGGCATCACTCCACAGCGATGCCTGCCCCTGGGAAAGGGGAAGATAGCCACATCCCCACCAGCCCAACTAGGGCCCCAGCAGTGGGCTGAGGGTGGACATCTGGTCTGACCACAGGCCCCACTCAACAATGAACAGAAACTTTCAGGATACAAAACGGTGGAAGTGCCCTGAGTTCCGTGCTACTACATTTCTGGCAAATGCCAGGTCTGACTCAACTCGGGCCCAGGCCCACCTGAGACTGGACCACTTTCCTACACCATACACAGAAATAAACTCAAAATGGATTAAGGATCTAAATGTAAGACCTGTAACCATAAAAATCCTTGAAGCAAACACAGGCAATAAGTTCCCTGACATCAGCCTTAGCAACATTTTTCTACATCTGTCACCCCAGGCAAGGGAAACAAAGGCAAAAATAAACTATTAGGATTACATCAAAATAAAAAGCTTCAGCACAGCAAACAAAAAAAGCCAACCTGTGGAATGGGAGAAGATATCTGCAAATGACACATCTGATAAAGGGTTAGTATCCAAAAAATATAAAAAAATTATACAAGTCAACACAGAAACCCCATAAATAATCCAGTTAAAAAGTGGGCAGAAGACACGAACAGACATTTTTCCAAAGACAGATGGTGGCCATGAAAAAATGGTCAACATCACTAAACCTCAGGTAAATGCCAATCAAAACCACAATGACATATTACCTCAAGCCTGTCAGAAAGGGGGAAAAAAATAAAAAACCCACAAGAAACAACAAGAGTTGGTGAGGATGTGAGAAAAAGGAACCCTTGTGCACTGCCGGTGGGAATGCAAACCGATGCAGCCACAGTGGAAAACTACGGAGGTTCCTCAAGACATTAAAAATAGAATTACCGTATGATCCAGTAATTCCACTGCTGGGTATTTACCCAAAGAATACAAAAACATGAATTGGAAATGATATATGCACCCTTATGGTAATTGCAGCATTATTTACAATAGCCAAAATATAGAAGCAAGTGTCCATCAATAGATGAATGGATACAGAAAATGTGGTACACACGCACTTCCCCAGAGGAATATTCCTCAGCCATAAAAAAAGAATTTTGCCCTTTGCAACAACATGGATGGATTTAGAGAGTATAATGCTAAGCAAAAAAATTCAGAGAAAGACAAATACCATGATTCACTCCACGTGGAATTTCATAAACAAAAGAAATGAAGGGAAAAAAAAGAGACAAATCAAGAAACAGACTCTTAACTATAGAGAATAAACTGGTGGTTATCAGAAGGAAGGTGGACGGGGTGGGGGGTGGGGGGGATGGGTGAAATAGGTAAAGGGGATTAAGAGGACACGTATCAGGATGAGCATTGAGTAACATATAAAACTCTTGAATCACTACACTCTACACCAGAAGCTAACACAGAGTTAATTACCACGGAATTATAATTTTTTAAAAAATAAAAAATTCCCTCAGTCCAGCTTGCTCAGTCTACAGTTTTACATTATATCCAGATTAGAAATCAAAATGAGAGTCTAAACTAACAGCAACGATATTGATTTAAAAGAGAATAAAGAATGTTCTTAGTGTAAAAGTCAAGCTAAATGTAGTTTAGGATTTACCTAAGTGCGACCAGCAGGTGGTGGTAACTACACACAGAAATTTTAATGCTTTTTTTCCTTTCGTTCTTTGCCTGTAAATAGTTTTTTCATAGCTGTTTATCTTAATTAAGGTATGATGTAGCAAATATTGCTAACTCAATCTCAAATTTTCTAGGGAAAAGGTTTATAATAGAATCAAAGGAAGCGGATGGAAAGTGAAATCAGAGATTTTCTAATTCTCGGAGTTCATAAGTGAGCTCTTGGGTGGGGTTCCTGGAAATCCTTGAAATGAGCTGCAAATTGATGTGCATGTCTTTTTTATTTTGGGAAGAAAATACATAGCTTTCACAATAGCCTCAAAGCGTCTATAATCTCCAAACATAAGTTGATGATGTAATGGGACAAATTTCAACCCATGACTGTTTTTTCAGGACAAAGTTTAAAATATTCAGCTTAGCACTTTAGGCTCTTCAAGAACTACTGATTCATTTATATTACTTATTACATTAAAAGCCAACTTATCCTGCAATCTAGACCTTCTAGACATCTGTAAGCCTGTAAGGAATTAAAAAAATATTTTTAGCATCATTCTCAAGCGTTTAAAGAACTGAAAAGTATCAGTGTGGTCAGGCAATGGTTTGAAGTATAGACCAGCAGGCCTACCTTTCTCTACAACTTCGTAGCTTTGTTACTCTGGGCCCATTACTAACCTCAGTTTCCTCATCGGTAAAATGATGATAAAAACAGGACAGTGAGGACTAAAGGGTTGCCTGCAGAGCAGTTAGCCCAGTCCCTGGCAAATTTGGGGTGTTGAATTCGCTGTTAGTTCAATAGCTCAGAAGAAAGTGGCACTTCCACTGGATGCGCAGTTACAAAGGCTAATAAGTCTTAAACGGTTGTTAAAGCTGAAAAGCACGACAGAAGTAAAAGGAACTGGAGAGAAAACCAGACCAGGCAAAGCAAAACAAAGCAAAAAACCCCCAACAACTGAAGGAAAAAGACATTTGTGAAAACAACGTAAAGCTGCAAGCCAATAATGGTGGCAATTGCTGTATCATTGTACGCGCCAAGAGCGATGGTGCCGGTTGCTACCATGTATGGCTCTATTCCTGCCCCTGGTCTAAGCACTTGACACAGAATGAGTAATTCTACCTTCACATGGACTCTGGGGCGATACAGCAGACACTGCTGCCTGTACGATTACTCACTCTTAACAGAAGCCTGCCACCGCTGAGCTCACAATATAACCAACGTACCAGTCGGCGCTGGATTGAGACAGCCATCACCAGTTCCCGCTTCTCTGTTGGATACGGGTTTTCTCACCTGCTCTGGAGTCAAGGAATGACCATGTGACTTGAGCTGGACCAACGGATACCAAAGAACGTGTGCTGGGAAGCAAGGGCTTCTCGGAAATGCTTGCATCCCGAGCCTCAGACATAAGAGGAGGACTTGTTGGGACTATTCTCTTCTCGTTCTTCCTGACTACAGGCCGACTGGTGAAGAGCCAGGTGGCAGGGCTGAAGACCAGCGTGGATTTTGGCTCAAAGGGACACAGGTGAAAATGCTAATCAGAATTGCTCTAAAGACTGGGTGGTTTCAGTTATGAGCAAGACTGACCGATACACAGCAATGACATTTAAGGATATTGCTATTTAAGACCGTCCAGTACAAAGTGCGACATGTGCGTAATGTGCAATGACGACACTAAGAATTGGTTAATTATGAAAAAATTGTCAGCAATATTTCTCTCGAAAAGGCAGAGGGCTTGAATGATCAGCTTTCAATTATCTGCACACTTAGAATTACATAGAACATTTCTGAGCCTTTGCTAATGTGCTTCAGTCTCCCTCCTTGGTGTGTCCTCTGACACCACTCACTGGCTGAAGCAAGAATTCTTTGGCTAAGTTGTCCCTGGATACAGTGACTAAGAGCTTCAGCCCTGAGCTCTGGGAGACCTTGAATATCCCCAACAGCTGGAAAAAAGTGGTGAAACAGCTTCCAGGGGGAAAGGACGTGGCTCAAGAATAGTTGGCGTTGAAGATAAGTTACACAAAACTCTCTTCCTCTTGGCTTCCTCCTTTTCCTACATGCCCTACTTTAGCTCATAGAACCTAACCACTGGAGAAAAGGCACAACACAACACAAGGGAGTCTCCTGCCCCCCGCCCCCACCCCCACATTTCTCCACACCAAGCTCCAGCCACTGAATTATGTTACTTGCACAAAAATGCTGATAAATTATTCATAGTCAATATGCCACAGCATATCATTAGTTCTTTAAGATGTTTCTTTGGCCATGGTAAAGTCTCAGGATCACGTCTTCTAATACAATTCCACATTCATGTTCTCTAGGCCCTTGACATGGAATTCAGAACACATAACATATTCTAGAATTCTTATCTAAGACTGACTTCAGAAATCATTTCATCCTATTTAATAGTTGTGAGACTTTAGCCTATGAATGAGTAACCTATTTCCCCAACTAGATTCTAAGACCCTTGAAAGCAGAACCTTCCCTCACTTTTCCTGATGTCAAGCACAGTTCTAAGAATACACTGGGTACACCACATATATTCAATTGGTAGCTCACTGGGGATTCGTAAGCCGTCATGATTATAAAATAAGCAAAAAGAGGGGCGCCTGGGTGGCTCAGTTGGTTAAGTGTCTGACTCGTTTTCAGCTCAAGTCATGATCTCCTGGGTCGAGTTGTGAGACTGAGCTCCACGTAGGGCTCCACGCTTAGCAGAGTCTACTTGAAGATTCTGTCTGCCCCTCCCCCAAATCTGCTCCCTCTCTCCCTCTCAAATCTTATAAAAAATAACCAAAAAGAATCATTTTTTGTGTGCACACACACAACGGTCACACAACTGATTTACGTGGCTTTTCCGCTAACAATCATTTTAGAACTCAAGTGACTGACATTTTGGTAAGGGTTCCGTCAGCCCCTAAACCTCTTGAGTGTTGCGGTCAGATGACTTCAGGGCAAAAGCCTGAGTCAGTTGCCCAATTTTGAGAAACTAAGACCTTGTAATTGGAACAGGAGGGATCTCGTCCATTCTACCCCTGGTTAACCACAGGAAGTCCAGAAAACTTTAATTCAAGGATGACCAAATACTAGCAAGAAGGAGTAAATGTGGGTTTTGGAGTCAGATACGCTAGGGCAAGATGTTTAATGCATCTGAGCCTACTCTCGCCTTCAGAGGATGTGATACATACTTCGGATGATTGCAGGGAAGACTAAATAAGAAAATGGAAACAAAATGCCTAGTCGTTAATCCTTAATTCCTACTTTATTTGATGGCAACATGTCTTATCTAGCCATGGTGAAGCTCAGCCTATTACCAGGGGAAAAGAAACTGCAAAACTGATAATCCTGAGTTCTATTTTATCAGCCAAGCACAAGGCAATGGTGCAGGGCATGCTGGAGCACGACGGACAACGTGAGTGGCCCATCTGATTGCTCATCAGCTGATACAGAAGAAAACTGAATTTGACGAAGTGGCACGGCTGAATTTAGACAGGCATGTGGGCATAACGTGTATTTCACATGGTTTCCGTCCATGGGGAGCGATTCTCTGATGCTCATTTCCATCTGATTAAGTCTACTTTTTTGATAATTCCAGTAAAAGACAGAAATCAGTTGAAAAATCAGCAATAAGTGAGTGAAGAGTTCTTAAATAAACGAGCTTGCAAAGGAAAAGGAGAGGCTGAGAGTCTCTTTATCTCATTGGAAGAGCACCCCCCCCCCCGCCCCCGCCCCCGACCTCACAGCTGGAGCCCACAGAGCCAGGGTCCTAGGCTGTTGAGAGAATAGTCTGTAGCAGGTCATGCAGGTCTATCTCCATAGCTGCTCTCCCGCCACAGCTCCCGTCACCCCTCAGGGCCGTCTGTGTAGCTTCTAGCCCTTTCCCCAGCGCACATTAAAGAACTATCACCAGTCCTTAAAAAATACCCACCATTTGCTTTGACGTGGATGCAACTGGGGGGTATTATGCTGAGTGAAATAGGTCAGTCGAAGAAGGACAAACATTATATGGTCTCATTCATTTGGGGAATATAAAAAAATAGTGAAAAGGAAATAAAGGGGAAAGGAGAAAAAGTGAGTGGGAAATATCAGAAAGGGAGACAGAACATGAGAGACTCCTAACTCTGGGAAATGAACTAGGGGTGGTGGAAGGGGAGGTGGGCGGGGGGTGGGGGTGACTGGGTGATGGGCACTGAGGGGGGCACTTGACGGGATGAGCACTGGGTGTTATTCTATATGTTGGCAAATTGAACACCAATAAAAAATAAATTTATAAAAAAATAATCAAACTCTGTGCCCTATTTATAAATGTGAGAAATCTAACCCATTCCTGGAGACTGTGACTACCAAACAAGACTTTATCTTCCCCATGTCCCCACTTCTTTGGGTGAGCAGTTCCTGCTATGGACGGTGTACACACACACACACACACACACACACACACGCATACTCACATGCATTTTCCAAGCATTCCATTTCAGTTTCAGAGGAGTAGGCTTTTAAGACTACATATACTCAAACTGTGGCAGACCCCTAAGTCACTGAACTAAAATGATTAAAAATGGTTTCAGTGTGAGCCCTTCTCAGTTTTTTGTGAACAATCAACAACGCAAACTCAGCATTTCCTGCGTTTCTACTATGCAGGCATGCCTGGAAGACTGTAGGCACTGAGCAAGTCCCCTGCAACTCGACAGAGTGGGTCACTGGTCAACCAGCTAGAGGATGAGGCCACAGTCATCCCAGCTCACGTTTTCTGGGCCCCTCGGTGTTTAGCACTCAGTTCATCCTCACAGTCGTCCTAGGGTCTTAGCAAGTTCTCCATGAGGAACTGGGCATTATGAGATGCAGTTTAAACAAACCCCGAGGTAGGGGTAGATTTGGTTGTAGTTTTCCAGAAGCAGGTGAGTGGCCAGGTCTAAGGCGCAGGTTATGCTGGAAAGACAATGGGCAGCTGGGCACTGCTGACACTCAGGTGGCGAGAGCCAAAGTGAGCAGTGCTGTGCGTTTGTGAGTAGGAAAAACATAGGGTCAGAGAAACATCTAGCATTTGGTTAAGCAACTCAGAGAGTTACTGCAGTTCCTGATGAAAGGAATTCTGTTAAGAACTGTTTCTGTAAAATTATTCTAGTAACTATTGATTGGACCACTTGGAGCAGAGACACTGAAAATGAGGAATAGTTCATAAATTTTAGTAGCCACAGATAATCGAAGCCTGAACTGGGGCGACTACGGAAAGAAGTGGTTTCTTTTCTTTATTTTTTTTTAATTTATTTTTTTGATGACCAAGGTCATAAAAAATCAAGACTTCAGACTTTGTACAATTTCATAGTGGCTGAAATCACTATTAGGCTACGGGGCACGCTGCCAAGGGAGCAATCAGAGCTAGACGCACTAGAGCTGGAGCTCATCTATCGGGGTGATTTTAAATCAGTGTGGGCCTGCCTGGATGCAGAAGGGGAGGTGTCAGGCGAGGAGAGAAACTCCCCTCTTCAAACCGTTGTCACCATTTTATTTCCCTCGGTGCCCCCAATGATCAAATCCACACAGAGTCCAAGAATCGAAGAGAAACACCCAATTAAAGTCTGCAGTCTGCCTCACCCAGAGGGCTGGGTGCTCAACATAAACAACAGGCTTCTCAAATGCCCGTCCCCCATACCTGCTCTCCCAGTTCCCTCCATTAAGGAACATTCAAGAGCGCTTACCGCAAGCATCCGCTCTGGGACGAAGCACTCTCCACATAGTGTTTCAGAGCAAGCTGGAACTCTTCCAAGTCCTCTTCTATCACAGACATCTGACGCTGGACGAGCATGATGTGCTGCCGAGGAAGAGCCAAGTGTTACCACTCTGGCTGCCAGGGAGCCCCCCTTAAGCTGACCCCCCATGGCCCAGCCCAGTCCTCCTCACAGAGCAAACAATTCTCATCTAAAAATACGACCAAAAGGAAGACCATGACTAATCCAAGTAATAACACCGTAGAAAAGCTGTAAAGCAGGCTGGATCTTCGTCTTGCCTCTAGGAGCAGGTGCTAAAGAGAGTGTCTTCCCAAGGATACACTTCCCCGTTAAAAGCGGTGGTTCTCAATTAGAAGCACTGGGGAGGTCTTCAAATTGCACTTCCACCAGAATCTCTGGAAGTGGGGCACAAGCACTAGTATTTAGTGGCTCTAATGTGCAGCCAGGGCTGAGAGTAAGTCCTACTCTACACACTGCGCAGCTGCAGCTTTACCTTAAATATTTTGGGATATTAGCCATGTGTATCATGACAAACAAATTTCAACCTTCGTGCTCAACGTGTTGCGTTTCCAAAGGTACATTAACCACCGACCACATACCACACAGGCCCTGCTCAAAATCTCATGGCGTCAAAGGGAGCCTGTGTTTAAATGGAACACACTGGGCTGGATGGCAACTGCTTCTTGCAATAAATCCTATTATCTTTATAGCACTTGTAGTTTGAAGACTTCCCTATAGATCTGCCTATGGGCTTCTCATGGCACTTTGATCTCAAGATTAAGCCTTTCCTCCATCAACAGTTGGTAATGAATCATAGAGGTGGAAAAGAAAGAAAAAAAAAAGTAAGGATTGGGCGCGAATGATAAAAGTGTGAAACAACAATGTCAGGACAGTTTAGAATATGAGGAAAACAACTTGCACGATATTACCCAGCTGTGTGGTGGCAGAGCCAGAGTTAAGACCCTGGTTGGCTGTCTCCTCTCCAATGAGTTTCTCACGTCATGTTCACAGCCACCATTGTTGGAGACCAGTCCTATCAAACGTATCATATCAGGTTCTTTATATGTTCAGTTCTTGTTCCTACTTTGCTTTCTTACAGGTAAATGCTAGATGCTGAGTATATAGGGATGAATCAAGATAGAATCCTTACCTTCACGGAGTTTAGTAAAGAAATCAACAAGGTTTGAAAACTATATCTATGGAATAATTTTAGGTATTGATACGATCATGAAACTGATTATATGTAAACTGGCAAGAAGTCTACTGAATTTTTGACAGAACTGTGTTGTGCAATAAATCTTGATCCCAGTCTCAAAGTCCTTTGATCGTATAAATCTTAAGGTAATATTTGGGCCCCCAAACTCACCAGAGCAGGAAGCAGGCTACTGTTTAACCCCTATAAAGGACAATAGTCTTCAAACAGCTCTTTCCGATGGAGTCTTGGAGGATAATGAACCAAGAAGAAACTCTCAAAAGGACAACAATGGGCAACAGAATTCTTCCCAGAATGGAGACCCAGTTTCTAATCACTTCCTTCACTGACAAACACCTTCCCAGCATGAATTCATTGTTGCAATGAACCAGTGAATGCTGTGTGCTGTGTGCTAGTCATGCCTTTCTCGAATTGCAGCTCTTACGACATTTCTCCTGGCCCAGTCCTAAGTATTATGTCAGACTGCAAGGAACTGCCTCTTGATCTTACAGGGAGGACTGGTCATCACCCAGAGATCCTGGTCTTTGAGCCAGAAGCAGTAACTGCAGAGGACTTAGGGTGGTCTCCTCTGTGAAGGGGTCTATGTGTTCTATATATGTGAAAAGAATGAATATTTGATGATCAGAAGGTTCACTGTGGCAAAGACTCCAAACTGTCCCCCTAAATCCCTTTCCTCTTTTTTTCTAGGTAGAGTTATGAGTGCATATTCCATAATCCTTTGAAGTTAGGTGTCCTCAGCTGATGCATTTTCACCAACAGAAGACACGCAGGAGTGCTGTGTATTGCTTTTGGACCAAGACTTTCTAGAGAGATGTGACCTCCCTCCAAATTCTGTTCCCCTTTGCTGTTGATAGAATGACCTGCTTTAGAAATGGCAAAGCCACACTTAAGAGGAGGCTGTGTCCCTGAATCACTGTGTGGACCGTTTTACTGGGCAAGGGAAAAACTTTTATTATATTGGAATCATTCTCCATTTGGGTCTATTTGTTTCCATAGCCCAGTCGCCTTAATGAGTTCAGTAATTTTAATTGTGCTTTGTTTTATTTCCCTTAAGGATCAGAGACCAAGAATCAGTAGATACAAGCCTATTAACTGTTTCCTAAGATCATGTAATGAACAATCTCCTGTACCAGTCTCCCAGGACCTGGTTTTAGTATCAGTAACTAAGAGTTTAAGTTAATCTCTGCCAAAATAATTGTAGACATGTTCTTTTGACAGCAGTCTACAGGGACTTCTTGATCACGTATTTGTAATTAACAGGGACTCAGATAATTTCTCATGGGCTTTCCTAATAAATCTATCTACCTATTCCACCATAATTCTTTTAGTCTGAAGGCAATTCTTATGTGATCTAAATTGCAATCAAGAACAGACTCCTTCACTACTCCCTGAAGGCGTGCCCTTTGAAATCTGACTTTTTAGCTTCTTCTATCAAAACATGGATCCTATTTCCCCTTCCCTTGGATCTGGGCCAGCCACATAACTTAATTTGTCCAACAGAATGGGGCAGAAGAAAGCAGTGTGCCAGTTTCATGGTTAACTCCCCAGAGGCCTTGTGAATTTCCGTTCTTTCTCTTGGATCCCTGAAACTGCCATGTGAACAAACCCTTGGAGAGCAGGGCTCAGCCAACTTTTTACGAAAAGGGACAGAGAGTAACTATTTTAGGCTTTGTGTGCCATAAGGTTCTTGTCACACTCCACAACTCTGTTTTAGTGTAGAGACAATAGACAAATGGGTGTGGCTGTGTTCCAATAATACTTTATATATAAAAACAGGTAGTACACTATAGTTTTGCCAGCCCACGTGTGGGAGGATGAACGACCACATAGCACAGGGCTGAGTCAGTGGATTTATCCCAGTGGAGGCCCCAGACATATGAGAAAATCCAACCAAGATCAGCAGAGCTGGTCTGCAGCTGACTAAGGAGGCCAGTTGATACCAGAAGAACCACCTACTTGATCCCACTCTAAATTGCCTACCTCTAGAATTGTGGTTTAAATCACTGAGTTTTGGGTGGTTTGTTATATAGTAATAGCTGAGTGATTCATTCACGTACACACATGGATGTAAACGTAATTTGGAAAATAAATTTACTTTGCAACCAAAACAAGGTATGTCTTTCCCCTCTTTTCCTCAGACATTTGCACAAAGATATCAATTTATGAGGCCCAGATAATCTATGTTTTATGACTACTGTGATAACAGCTTTTTAAAATTTATTTTTATTTTTTTAAAGATTTTATTTATTTATTCATGAGAGACACAGAGACAGAGAGAGAGGCAGAGACACAGGCAGAGGGAGAAGCAGGCTCCATGCAGGGAGCCTGACGTGGGACTCGATCCCGGGACTCCAGGATCACGCCCTGGGCCAAAGGCAGGCGCTAAACCGCTGAGCCACCCAGGGATCCCCAACAGAAGCTTTTCAAATCTTGGGTAATTTAAGGTAGACATTCTGAGGTCCTAAGAAAATCCTTAAATTTTCTAGGCTGGTCAGATCAAGTTGTAGGATGAGGCACATGGGAGAATTACAGGAGTCCTAATATCTTCATTCTATGTCTAAATGTCACTTACATCAAATATACAGCATGAGATCCTTATTGAAATCTAGTGGGAATGGCCAGCCCCAGGCATTTTCTTTCCTCTGCCTTAGAGGGGCTTAGCCTTTATTATTTACTTTATAGGGATTTTGTAATGATGGAATTATGGTGAAATATTTACAGAACAGTGTTTGCTAGTCACATTAGGTTAGTGGCATCTACCTTTGAATTCTTGGATTTTTTTTCTCCAGAAATTTCAGCTTTTTTAATCTCTGGAGACAGAAATATTTTAAATGCAACTAATTTGTTTCATGTTTTCTAGCTCTATTTATGACATTTACCATTGTGTTCCAAGCACATCTTTAGAAATGTAACAGCCTTTCTTGTGTGTTCTTGTTCAATCTCATAATAGCTATTGCAAAGCAAAACTATGTTTTAATAGTCCATGACATCTTTGATGGCAATAATCCCCAATACACATGATATTGTATGTCAGGATTAATTTACTTCACAAAATATTATTATTCACAGGTTTTATGAGGGTCAAAAAGCAGAAAAATAATTAGATTTGTAAATTCCTATGCATAAGTTCTTCTGGTATAAACAACAATATGCTCAAGAAAAGTTACAGCTTTTGAAACTCACCAGAATGTGATCAAACCTTGTTTAAAATTATATTGAATCCAAAAAGAACCCTTTTGAACATAGAAAATATTTAGGAAATTGTCATCATTTTCCAATAGTTGTGCAATACAAAGTGCCATGTGAAGCATACAATGGCAGCAAGCAGAAAGGATCTGGGTGGATAAATATACCTGGCCAGATCCAGGATGTGTGGTCTGGCTGGATTCCCTCCAAAAATCATACTGACCTTTCAATGATTCATACTCTCTGCCTAGTATTTGACAACTAGAAGAAATTACCCCCCAATTTTCCATGAGCCATAAAGTGATAGTCTTGGATTTTAGATCTGAGTTTCTCTCTGATGTACATTTCCTATTTTATTATAACAAGAGTAAAATTATAAATTGTGAAGGTTGATGTCTTTATAAAATGCTTGTGACAAATCATTTGGAACATTTTAATATTCCTACGTAGCACCTTAGAACAACTGTTCTTTTAGTACAACATTGGAAAAATTCAATGTTGTAAAAGATATATAAATATTGTTTCAAACTCCTACTTATTCTTTTTTATTTCATCTTCAATACTATGTCATTCTCGAAGCATTTGCTGGCCTCCTAAGTTGAGCTGAATTCCCTTGCTGTCCAAATCTATGCTTTTCTATAATAATTGTCATCACTTGACCTGCTTGTTGAATCACTGCAGGTCCTCTGGGGTCTTGTAGCACCTGCAATATTCACCACTTTTTCTCTAGACCCTCCTCCAGGGCCTGGCATGAAGCTGGTGGTCAAATAAGCAAAAGATGCTTTTGCTTTTAGCCACTGACCATTCTTAAAAGCTCTTTTTTTTTAAATTTTTTATTTATTTATGATAGTCACACAGAGAGAGAGAGAGAGAGGCAGAGACACGGGCAGAGGGAGAAGCAGGCTCCATGCACCAGGAGCCCGATGTGGGATTCGATCCCAGGTCTCCAGGATGGTGCCCTGGGCAAAAGGCAGGCGCCAAACCGCTGCGCCACCCAGGGATCCCTTGAAAGCTCTTTAATAAATTTCATTTATGCACTATTCATTCCAGGAAAGGATTTGAGGTGGTCCTGCAAACTCAAGAGCCCTACATCATTGTCTTTCATCTATCTCCATTATCATGTCAAAAACAAACAAACAAACAAAAAACCTGACTTCACTTTTACTAGCTATATGGCCTTGAACCAGTTACTTTATCTTTTCATCCTTGGTCACGGAGTGAAATTGGAGCAGTGCGTGGTACTTGTTTCATAGAGATTGGGGGAGGATTAAAAGGAATAGTGTAGGTAAAAATCTTGCCCAGGATAGATACTCAATAGATGTTACTTCTCATACTCTGCTCACGGAGAAAAAAAAAAAAAAAAAGGACCTAAAAAAGAAAAAAAAGAAGAAATAATATCCTAGACTCATCATTATGTAATGACTCACGTCCCAGAAAACTAGATATGGAGCTTGTAGGGTTTGGGACTTTTGCTGTGTGTTTAAATAAGCCCACCAGATACTACTGATCTGCTCTCATGGTAGGAAATCTCATGAAATGGAGTCATGTTAGCTCACACCCTCACTGGCAAAGAACAACTCCACTTTAATGTCCAGAAATGCACCAAACAGTGAAGTCGGACTATTATGGTATGGGGTGCAGGTCTCGTGTAGAACTCCTGGGGTCTGGCTAGGGTATTTAAATCCTTCCACACCTTAATTCTCATCTGCAAAATGGGCTTAATGATGGCACCAACTCGTCTGGCTCTTATGAGGATGAAGTGAATTATAGATGTGTGTGTTTGGCACAATGCTTGGTACGTAGCAAAGGCTCAGAAAGGAACAGCTTTAAACAAATAAAGTGTATCATAAAAATGTATTCTTTGCTTTCCTATGTGGAACTTATTTTTCAAGGTTCTCAGGTATTCGCTAATGGAAAAGGAAAATTACCTCTCTAATCAATGAAGTCTAAAACTGGTTTTGGACACCAAGATAAATCGCTGAACACAAAGGAGCATGCAATGCTGAGCGCTGGCTGTGGATGGTGGAGACCTGTTTTGCTCATTCTGCATACAGGTTTCATAAGAATTGATGGTGATGCATCACCACCATTAATGATAAAATACAACTTTTTTTTTTTTTTTTTTTTTTAGAGAGAGAGAGCCAGTGTGAGAGAAGACAAGCAGAGAGGAAGGGCAGAGGGAGAAGCAGCCTCCCTGGTGAGGAGGGAGCCGACCGGATGGATGCGGGGCTCTATCCCAGGACCCTGGCTGGGCTCATGACCTGAGCCGAAAGCAGATGCTTAACTGACTGTGCCACCCGGGCGCCCTAAAATACAACTTTTCATGACACATATCGGTATCTCTGAGGAAAACAAACTTGTTCAAATCATTACTAGATGTGTATTCCCAAAGAACATAATTATTTTGCCTCTACGTGTCATTAACAATAGTTAAGGAATACCCTTTCCTGCTTTTTAACTAATATTGACTGCTGAACCATCTTGCCCAATCCTATTTTGTTTAATACTTCTATGTACTATTGAGTTAGTATTGCTGTGTGGGTTGATAAATCTTTTACAATTGACATTGGCCTCTCTTCTGTCAGGGACCAGAGAATGGAACAGTCTGCTACCTTCCATAAGCAATCCTTAGACAAGTTTTCTCCCACTTAGCTAGTGAGAGAGAATTGTCACAGGTTAAGAACTTACGTAAGAAGAGACGATGATGGTCTCTCTCTCTCAATATTAGAAATGAGACATTCAGTTTTCTTGACTGGAGTGGAGCTTTTTCCACATGCAAATCTAATTGATGATAGAGATGCAAGATTGCAAGGTCACAGTCCTGTGCCTACGGGATGGCTAGGAATAGTATTCTTAGTATGTGCAGTCGACAGCCTTCTCTCCTTCACAAAAAACATTTTGCTTCCCACCCAAATGTACCCCTTTAGAAATCTGGGTGCCTGATGAATTAATACAGACCACACACCCCTGTCTTTGGAGGAACAGAAACACTGAACACGTAGTGAAATATAAGTTGTCTTTGGGAGAAAGAGTCCTCATCTATGGGATTCTAATCATAGCACCATTAGTAAGCTGCTCTCAGAACCCTCTTTTTTGTTGTGTCTCCATGCCTATTAGCATCACTTCGTCTGTTCTCTTCCAATCTCTATAAATGGCCACCACTCTGGATAGACACCTTTTCCTTATGAGCATAAATGTTCCTTCCTCTCTAAATGTCAATTTTTTTTTTCTTTAAAAACGCTTTCTGAGCACTTACAGCGTGCCTGGCCTTAGGATAAAAGCTGAGATACAATACTGCATAGCATCAAGCTTCAGCTCAGGTGCAGCACTCAGGCTCGCAGGGTTGTTGTTTGTGATACAGTGTTTTTCATAATATAATTTGAATGTCGCCCTTCTGGCCAATCACATTCATTCAATTATTCAATAACTCAGTGATTTATATATGCATAAAATTCTCATTTTGCACACAACACATGCAAGTACTTACATAAAAACCTTGTAAAGTAGGCATTCGTTTTCTACAAATCACGATTTTGAAACTACCATGCAAAATAAAATATACCTCCATACTACTTTTTCAAATTTTCATGGAGATAGTAACTAATTTTGAATAAATTAAATCATATCTTCAGAGTACATATTTCTAACATTTTGATCTAGAAAAGAAGTACTCACAGATTTAGTATTCCCTTCAATAACTTCTTCTTCCCGTGGTTCAAGTTTGAGATCCTTCAAGAAATAGGGAAGGAAGGCACCAGGAGTGAGACACAGGAAATACCATATACTTGAGTGGTAACTCTTTTATGGCTAATATTGTACCAAAAGGACCTCATTATCTTAAAGGAAACGGAATGATTCTGATTTTAAAAATGAAGCCGTTCTAGTAAAGCCCCTTTTACCTATTTATCAATGGTAAAAAGCCATTTCAGATGTGTTTAATTTGTTCTTACTTTAAGTTTACTGATGACATCAAAAGAGAACAAAGTGGAGCAGATTCATTAAAGCAGGGAAAGGATAGGTCAGGAAAGACCAAGGATGACGAGGCTGACCTCTTGCTGTCAGTGCTGATCGCCACTTTTCTCAGAGATCATGACAGACATTCGTGGAAGTGCAATAATACTCTTATACTCTAGTGATAATGTGACATCACTAAAACATGAATTCAAAAGCAATTGAAAACATTACTGATCTTTTCTAAAAGCCAGCGACTACTAAAAAGATCCTAGACTCTTCTGCAGTGATCAATGGACGGCGCTAATGTCTCCGGTGAAACTAAGCATGTAATCTCTGAGGACTTCATTCTAAGAATATATATCCTAGCTTTATGGTAAGTGAGGATTATGTGCAATAATCCCTTCAAGTAGATAAGAAATAAATTGAAAATTGTAGAAATTGAGACTGTCTGAAATAATATAAGCTTGTTAAAGACAGAGCTCCGTAGCTCTAACGCTGCTGTTCTCTTGTAAAACTGTAGACAAGTTATTTGGACTTTTCTAGGGTTCCCTTTTACTGTTTCTTCTGCCTTGAATTCTCTATTCCTTAGGGAATGCATCTAGCTGGCTCCTTCTCCTCTCTCACGCCTCAACTCCAACATAACCTCCTTAGAGCAACCTGCCTGGATCACCCACTTTAAGTATTCAGTGCCTCGTCTCTACCACCCTGCCTTACTTTGTCTTCACAGTACTTTTCACGATTGGGGGGTCACCTTGTTTCATTGGTTTGTTTACTAATTTTCCTGTCTTTATTGGACCAAGGGCCTTACCTGTTTGGATCACCGCTGTACTTCCACTGCCAGAACAATACCTGACATAAAGCAGACGCTCTATAAACACTATTGAGTAAATGAGCGGCTGAGTGAGTGCCCCATTGAAATCACAGCTTTAAAAAAACAATAAAATAAAAATAAATAAATAAATAAATAAATAAATAAATAAATAAATAAATAAGAAATCACAGCTTTTCCCTGAAGGCAAAGTGATGCAATGCATATGCACGTGAGCTGAATCTTAAAGAATAACCTACGGGTAGAAACTGCAACGACAGTGATCTCCTTGACCACTCTTTCCCTGACACCAGGTCAGGTACGCTTTTCACTTCCATCTTCTCTAAGTTAGGAACAACACCTAAAACAAGTGGTATGAACGCAGCATCCTTAGTTCTACTCCTTCAAATGAGGACGTCCTGTGATCTGATGATACACTTAAGGCGTCATGAAAGTCGAAGAGGTTTTGCTGCTGTTGTGTTATTCGACACACAGTTTTCTGCAGAGCTCAAGCAAAACATAAAATCTAATCTCAGTATATCTCCAGAAATTCTCATGGGAAGAATGAATGCCTGAAGGAACTTGTAGAAATTTCAAGTATTATCCCCGCCTACACCCCCACCCCCCACTCCCCATGAATGGTACTGGGCTTGGTTTACAGTGCAGGAAGGATTTATCGTACTAAGTGCAGAGAAAAGATAACAGGTGTTCCACTGCAGGTACACTTCCTTTTAATGGGGGAGATCAAACCCGGCGCCAACAGCTGCAGGAGACAAGAGAGTCAGCTGTGAAATGACATGCACTTAGCTACTGTTTGGCAATTGGGTAGTTTTTCCTCTAAAAGCCTAATTCACAGTACAGAATAAGTTGTAGAAGAACATGGAACTTGCACTGCCTCTCCATTCATTAAGACAGGTCATGCTGAGCCCCACACAGCTGGGACCCAATGCCGAAGACCAGCACATCATACTTTCAGCAAACCTCTCAGACGGTGTCCTCAAAATGAAACCCTTTCATAGGAAGGGAGGGAGAAAAAGTCTAGGAAAGAAAGAGATGTGATAATACTTTGATATAAAGTTGCGGAAAAAAAAAATAGGCATGACCTAAGTTTAAGCCTTCCTTTAAAAATAGCTATATAAAGTTAAGACACCAAATAAAGACAGGTTTGCCAAGAACTTCGAACCTATTTTTAAAAGGAGGTATTTATGTTCTTTAAATGAATCTGAAATTACGTAACAATTGAGTCTTTATGTTTTAACAGGGTTTGTTTTCCAAATAGAGGTCACGCATTCCCACGTCTTCCACGACTGGGAAGCTAATTTCCTTAGCCACCGTTTTTCTTACGGTCATGTTTAATCTTAGCTCGCATACCAATTAATAAAATCAGGAAGGAAGAAAGTTGGATAGTAGCAAGCTCTAAGTTTAGGTTATTTGCCTGGTTAGTGGTCAACATAAATGTAACAAGTAAGGACATGGTGGCAGAGGGACTGGAGTTCTCCAAGGTTTCTTCCCCTGGACTTGGTTCCTTGCACACAATCTCCTTTTCAGAGATCCTCCTCAACTTCAGGGCTTGGAGCGTTCATCTTTGTAGAGACGGCTCTTAAGATCTTAAACTGCGGACCTGACTTATCAACATGTAACCGAACATGTCTGCCCAAGGGGCCTACTGGATCTTGAAATCAACACATGTGATCAACACGTTCAAGTGTTCACCACGCCTCACCTTACCCGTGATCTCTCACTTTTCTCTTCCTTTCTGCTAATGACACGACTAAGGCGGTCAGGCTCAAATCCTCAGACTCTAATCTGAGATCCCCCTGTGCTTTACCCTTTATACTCATTCAATGGCCTTGCCTATTTCACTTCAAGGCTTTCAAATCTGCCATCTTCTTTTCAGTCACATTGGCCAGGCCCATCTCTTGCCATTCCTGATCCCAGGGGGCTCAGACGTACAACCCGCTCTTTAATGGCATCGCTTCAGCGGGCTTTGGTGGCTCTGAGTTTTCTTGTTTGAATCCAGTTTGAATTCTTGCTGTCCAATTTTCTATCTCAAGAATGTTTCTGGTTATGTCACTTACCTGTCAAAAAATAATAAATGCCTCTTATTTTCTCCAAGACCAAGTCCACATCCCTTACTCTGTTATTTAATGCCATCCATAATATGGCCCCTATCCATCCATGCAATCTTACTTGTTACCACGTACCTAAACGAAAGAATCCAACCAGGCTGGCCTATTTAAGGTTTACTCATGCTACCATCCTTACCTGACTGTCCTCTCTAGCTGCTCTCTTTTTACTAAAATTTTACTTGTCCACAGCAAATATTTGTTTGTTCATTGGTTGGTTAGCAGACTGGCATTTATTGCAATTTTAATGACAATACATTTTCTTTTCAGTGAATTCTCTCTTCTCCTTTCAATACAGTGCTCGGGGACCGTCAACCAAGATGCTTTTTCCCTCCCTTATCCAAGTCATCAGACTGGGACCAACCAGATTCTACCCCTGGAAATCTTGAGCACAAGATCAACAGACTAGAGATGGCTGGAACTCATTTATTCCAGGAGCAGTAGCCCGAGGGACCACCCAGTATTTCTCACTTAAATCCCTAGGGTTGTCTCCTGACTTTTCCTGAATCCCAGTTTCTACAGCGCCTGTTGATTCTGTGAGCACTCCCGTATCCTTGCAGAAAAAAATTGATTAAAGAGGTGATTTCTGGGGACACCTGGCTGGCTCAGCGATTGAGCGTCTGCCTTCCGCTCAGGGTGTGATCCTGAAGTGCCGGGATCGAGTCCCGCATCGGGCTCCCTGCATGGAGCCTGCTTCTCCCTCTGCCTGTGTCTCTGCCTTCACTTTGTGTCTCTCGTGAATAAATAAAATCTTTAAAAAAAAGAAAAAAGAGGCGATTTCTGTTGCTTGTAAACAACAATTCCTTTTTTTTTTTTTTAAAGATTTATTTATTTATGATAGACACAGAGAGAGAGGCAGAGACACAGGAGGAGGGAGAAACAGGCCCCATGCCAGGAGCCCGACATGGGACTGGATCCTGGGACTCCAGGATTGCGCCCTGGGCCAAAGGCAGGCGCCAAACCGCTGAGCCACCCAGGGATTCCCTAAACAACAATTCCTAATCGTCATCATTTTAGGGCCCAACTGAAGCCCCTCCTGCCGCACTAGATCCTTGCCAAGCACCTGGCTCACAGTGATCGTTCCCTCAGGAAGCATCTGTAGATTGCAATTACCATCTTTGCAGTTGGTCAGCAAGAATTTACTGAGCCTTAACTATGAACCTGGTTCTGTACTATCACATGTTTTAAGAAAAATCTGTTAACTCCATTTTTATTTATAAAGCTTAATTTTACAAGTAGACTGTTGGGTTCTTCAAAGTGAGTAACTGTCTCAAACATAAACGCTTCTTCTTGGCACCTGGCACGCACAGAAAACACATATTCTTACTTCCTGGCAAAACCTGCCTCTCCTGTCAAAGCTGTTTCAGGGGAACACCACTACAATGTCAGGACCGCACGCACTAATTGATTCTGTCAATAAAAATAACTGGAAACACAAAATATAGATTTGAAAAACTCGTCACATCCCTACTTGCTTGCTCACGGGGTAGTTCCGATGCCAAAATTCATCAGTTAACATGCTAATTTATAGGAGTTGAGACTGTAATTTCATCTTTTTAGTATATGACACAACCACTTCCCTGAATCATTCCAGAAAATTCCCAAGATATCCAGGCTGTCCCTAAGAGCTGCCATCTGCATCGGTCAAGCATACTGCTCCCTATAGCACTGATAACCAAAGAGGCAGGCAATGCAGTACATTCATTTAACTTGAAATGTTACATCCTATTTTTTTTTTAAGATCAACTGATTTATAAAAAAGAGGGAGAGCGTGCGCACGTGAGCAGTGGGGAGTGGCAGAGGGAGAAGCAGACCCCACTGAACAGGGAGCCCATGTGGGACTTGATCCTAAGACCCTGGGATCATGACCTGAGCCAAAGGCAGACATTTAACTCACTAAGCCACCCAGGCGCCCCTCTACATCCTGTTTCAAATATGACTAGGGGTAGGAGTAGGGGGACTGAGAATTAATGTGAGTTCCTGTATCTGCTTTCACAGAAATGCCTAGATAACTACCCAACAGCCACAGCCACTTGTAGCCTCATGGAGCTCCTGGCTGTTATTCTATCTGTGGGGCAGCCACGGATATATTAATGCAGTGAGGAAAATGGGTCAGAATGTACTGAAAAGTGAGAGGGAGAAGAAAGAAAAGGAAGCACCTACCTTCTTTTCCAGTCGATCAATTAATTTCTGGAGTCTATTGATCTGGGTCATCCACTGGTTATCTTCTTCTAATAAGGCTTGAGGGGAAAATCATGAGGGCAGTGTATTAAACAGAGCAGGAATGCTGGGGCATCTCAGAACTTTCCTTTTACCCCGAAGGAAGCACACAGTGTCATTGACTAGTCACCACCCTTTTAAGAAATAGATTCACGTGAGTGCTTTCTAAGTTATTGACTTCCATAGACCATGTGTCCCAGCGGGTTCATTTGCACAAGTCTGTGCTTTTTATGTTGTTGCCTGTACTGGCCTTTGATGGTCAAAGAACAGATCCCGCTGAGCCGTTTTCACCACCCCATGAGATGGCTGATTTTTCTTTTGAAAAAAGGAAAGCATCAATCAGAAATTCTAAATCTGCTTCTGGGACAGTGGCAGGAGCCGGGAAAGTAACTGGCCCGACCACAGTAAGGAAGCTGGTGGCTCCTTTCCTAGGGACCAACCTGAATAAGCATGGACACTATGGCCATGGCACCGCAGGGAAGAGTGCAGAATCTGAAACCTGCTGATTGTGGTCAGATTACTTGACTCCTCTGGCCTCGGCTTTCTTATTTTTAAAATGGCAATAATATCATCACTGGCCACATGGTCATTGTGAGGATTAAATTACAACAGATACATATATAAATACACACACATATATACGTGCATACATATGAGGTCTACGTCTGTCTGTGTGAACATGAGCACACACCTACATCTAGCACCAGATCCAGCATTATGTAAATCCTGCTCCTATTATTGCTGCTATAATTATTTTTTTAGTTTAAAAAATGTTTAAGTATCTTTTATTTTATTACTGATTTTCCAGTAAGCTCGACACCCAACATGGGGCTAGAACTCATGACCTGGAGATTATTCAAAGGTGCAACAGGGGAGTGCCTGAGTGGCTCAGCGGGGTGACTGCGTGGCTCAGTCGGTTAGGCATCTGTCTTTAGCTCAGGTCATGATCCCAGGATTCTGGGGTCGAGCCCCATGTCGGGCTCCCTGCTCACTGGGGAGTCTGCTTCTCCTTTCCCTCTGCTGTTCCCTGATTGTGCTCTCTGGCTCTGGCTCTAAGATAGATTAGATAGATAGATAGATAGATAGATAGATAGATAGATAGATGATAGATAGATAGATAGATAGATAGATAGATAAAATCTTTTCAAAAAAGGTGGAAAGGGAGTATCTGTGGTCTGAGCCCCTGCACAAACATCCTGGCATCTTTTGTGTATCCTCCTTATGGCAGCTCACTCAAAATGATTTCATAGGTATTTGCTGAAACAATATTATTGATTATTTCTGGATGGGAGGATGTGATCGAATTCAAACTAAAAAGCCTTGTTTTAGCTTTGAATGGTAAGAAGTTAAGACCAAATTATAAAGCAGTAGAATTCACTTCTCTCTCTGCATTCTTGGGTAAAAACTCCTCTCAAAGCCCATCACATAAATTATGATGCAAAAATAAGCAGGAGCACACAGAAGTAGCTACCAAAAAAAAAAAAAATCAGAATAAGGGTGCTTTATAATAGAAATCATTGTCACTGTATAAACACAGTTTATATCTGTTTTTTAATTTACAAATTAGTTAACACATTTCCATTCTGCGTTGTTCTTAAAAGGACTTAAGGTGACTGTCACTTCAAAATTCCTTAGAAGGATATTTTGGGTTTCACTCTGTTTTCTAAATGGTTAAAGTGCAAAAGAAAAATCTGTATTTTTACTCAGGAGCCTGGTATTGTCATTTCCTAATCAACACACGGTGGACTGTGTTACTGCTCCCAATTTTTCACTTTCTTCCTGTTATAGAACTGTATGTGTACAGCCGGTGCCCCTCAACTTTGCATACCCCTACCACAACGGGCCGAGTCCGTTTCCCTTCCCACTGTTACTGGGTTTGGCATGTGACTCATTTGGCCAATGAAGAGTCAGAAGCTAAGATGCACCCGGTGGTTTTAAGTGAGTTGTGTGATCTGGCCTGACTGTTTGTGCTTCTGACACCTGCCAAGAGAAGAAATCACTCCAAGGAGTCGCCGATCCCAGGAGGCTACGTGAGAAGCAGGGCCGAACCCATGCTACAGGCTGGAAAGGGCCCACCCAGCTGAGATCACCCGGGTCACCATCAACCACAGACCCGTGAGCAAAAATGACAAATCTTTGCAACTGTAATTGCTGAGCTTCTGAGGTTGTTTTGCAGTAAAAATGGACTAACAAACCATATGACCTTGGGACAAACTGCTTCACTTCTGGCGTAAAAAAGATACTAACCTCTATCATATAAGGATCAGGATAAGATAGACAGTGTTCAAGAAAGCACTTTGAAACCTGTCAAGCACAATCCGTGTAAATATAGGCTATAGTTAATACCTTGCTTTTCTGGAACATTAGATATTTAAAGGTTGATTTGTTTTAAAATGATATGTCATGATGTGTGCAGATACACGCCTGTGCACGTACACAGGCATCATATGCATATATGCAGACTCATGCTTTATAGAAATTACTGCGATGTTTCGCCACATGAATTTCTACATTTCCAATGGATTGTAATTATTAGAAATGATGCCACTAAAATATAATAACCTAAAATATTATGAAGGTGTTAGTCCAAGAAATGTTATATTATATTATATGCTTCGAAACTGCCAGCATCATGGGAGGAAATGAGGATCTCATATGTTTAGGCCACTTTAGGGGACCTGGAGCAAATGAGGGTATGAACTAACGGGCTCCTTTCTTGAGACAGATGAGTTCTACGGGTCTCGGTCTTCGGTCCCTTGTGTATTAGGTGACCCCTCATCCCGCCGAGCAGGGCTGGGTGCAGCTGTGGGATTCTGATGGAAACTGTGGGGCAGGGGGGGACCACCAGCCCATGCTGACTACCGGAGGCTCTCGGCCTCTGTGGCTTCAGACAAACTTACCAGGTGTAAGAAGAGCGTTCCATCACTACTGCTGCCTTATTTGCCCAAGAAAAACAGTAAGGCACCTTGCAAACCCAAACGGATCAGTCTGGAGGCAGAGAAACGACAGAGCTTCCTTACCTGGAGCGCAGGCACTGAACTGAGGGCTCTTGGGGGAGAAGCTGTTGTGTCTCTGGACGCGGCGATTTGATCGCTTTCCAGGCCACTGGATCAGCAGGACTTCGGGCTTGGTGGGCCCTTGCCTTGAACGACAGACACAGCATTTCAGGGCCTGCACTCCTGGCCTCCAGACACAGCCCTTCAACCGTCAGTCCCAAAGCTCTGCCGGTGCAGTGAACTGAAAAGCCGGGAGAATTACTGCTTGGCCGCTCGCTCTAAAGACCCAGACGGGGCGGTATGATAAATGTGACCCTAAAAGGAGAAACTGGGAGCTGCCTTTACTCTTTGCAAGTCTCGGTAAAAACTGTATGTGCGACTCAGGAAAAGCATCTTTCTTTTCTTGACCAAATCATCAATGGAAAAAAATCCATCAGTGGGGGCTGATGGATTTAGTGTGAGAACACCTATGGGGCTCGGTCAGTCTGAAATTCTTTAAATCAAGGCTCTTTAAATCGAGGCCAGGTAGCCATATGATTTTAAAACTCAGATAATTAAAAAACAAATAAATAAAAGTCAGATAATTCTACGAAGCTTATTGCAACACACAGGAGTGCCTACTCACCCATCTCCACATCCTGCCCCTTTCACAGAGGGAACGCTTCCAGCAAGTGTTAATCTGTCATCCCCGTATCTGTATATAATATGCTTAAATTGCTGTCCCTTTACTCTTCAGTTTTAGGACGTACCTATTAACTTCCCAGTACGAAAAGCTCAGGTCAATGACATATATAAGGAACTTACAGGAAGAGTGTTTGAAAGGATGGGTTCAACCTGGGAAACAAGCCTTTGGTCTTTCTCTACTCCTCTCCTGGTTGGAATATACACCTGATAGCTGGAATTCCAGCAACCATCTTGGACCATGAGGCAAACTTGAGGACATATTTAGTAAGTGAAAAATATAGGAGGTCTATGATAAACCTGAGAGCTGTCATATCTTAGGCTGCCACCATCAAGCTCCTTCTTAAGACATAATAAGTCCTTATGTGTGTTTAAGCCACTTTTTTCCCCCTGTTACATACAGGCAAATCGAATGCTAATTTACTCCCCAAAAATATAATCAGCAAGGAAAACTTTCTTTAGCCTCCCTCTAATGCTGATCCCTCAACACTCCCCTTTAAATTTGAACTTCCATTTTTTCTTCATTTTGGTCGAAAAGGACCTCTAATTGCTTCACAGGAAAGGGTGCAACGAGAGGCAAAATTATTGAGATACTGCATATTAAAAAGATACTTTTATTCTACTTTATTGGCAGTTGTATGAGGTAAACAACTTAAAAATTGTTTTTTAAACTCTAGTATAATCAATGCACAGTGCTGTATTAGTTTCAGGTGTACAATATAGTGATCAAGTCTATACAGTACTCAGTGCTCATCATCATTAAGCGTGCTCTCAGTCTCCTTCATCCATCCCCCCACTCACTTCCCCTCTGGCAACCATCCCTTTTGTTCTCTAGAGTTAAGAGTCTGTAATTGGTTTGTTTCTTTTTTGTTGTTTTATTTTTTTTTAATATTTTATTTATTTATTTATTCATGAGAGACGTAGGGTAGGGAAAGGCAGAGACACAGGCAGAGGGAGAAGCAGGCTCCAGGCAGGGAGCCCGATGTGGGATTCGACCCCGGGACTCCAGGATCACACTCTGGCTGAAGGCAGGCACCAAACCGCTGAGCCACCCAGGGATCCTGTTGTTTTATTTCTTAAATTCCACAGGACTAAAATCATATGGTACTTGTCTTTCTCTAACTGACTGACTTTACTTAGCACAATACCCTCCAGATCTGTCCTTGTTGCTGCAAATCGCAAGATTTCATTCTTCTTTATGGCCGAGTAATATCCCACATACCTATATATGTATATACACATACACATACCACACTTTCTTTATCTACTCATCTATCAATGGACACTTGGGTTTCTTCCATATTTGGGCTATTTTAAGTAACACTGCAAAAAATCACATGGGCTCATATATCTTCTCAAATTAGTGTTTTCATACTCCTTGGGGAAATACCCAGGAGCGGAATTGCTGCATCATATGGTAATCCTATTTTTAATTTTTTTTTTTTTAATCTTTGATAGTCACAGAGAGAGAGAGAGAGGCAGAGACACAGGCAGAGGGAGAAGCAGGCTCCATGCACCGGGAGCCCGACGTGGGATTTGATCCCGGGTCTCCAGGATCGCGCCCTGGGCCAAAGGCAGGCGCCAAACTGCTGCGCCACCCAGGGATCCCCTATTTTTAATTTTTTGAGGAACTTCCATACTATTTTCCACAGTGACTCTACCAGTTTGCATTTCCACCCACAGTGCATGAGGGTTCCTTTTTCTCCACATCCTCACCAACACTTGTTTCCTGTGTTTTTGATTTTGGCTATTACACCAGGAGTGAGGTGATAACTCACTATAGTTTTGAGTTGCATTTCTCTGATAGTGAGGTTCAGCATTTTTTCAAATGTCTGTTGGAAACCTATACACCTTCTTTGGAGGAGTATTTGTTCTTATCTTCTGCACATTTTCAATTGGATTATTCTTTTAATGTTGTATATGATCCTTATATTCTTTATATATTTTGGATATTAGCCCTTTTTATTGAATATATCAGTTGCCAATATCTCCTCCCATTCATAGGTTGTCATTTTGTCTCATTGGTTATTCCCTTTGGTGTGCAGAAGCTTTTCATTTTGATGTAGTCCCAATAGTTTATTTTTGCTTTTGTTTTCATTGCCTTAGAAGATATGTCTAGAAAAATACTGCTATAGCCAATGTTAGAGAAATTACTGCCTGTGCTCCCTTCTAGGATTTTTACAGGCCACACATTTAGGTCTTTAATCCATTTTCAGTTTATATTTGTGTATGGTGTAACAAAGTGCTCCAGTTTTCCCAACACCATTTATTGAAGAGATAGTCTTTGTCCCAATGAGTATTCTTTCCTGTCATAGATTGCCTATATAATGATGAATTATTTCTGGGCTTTCTATTCTGTTCCACTGATACATGGGACTGTTTTTCTGCCTGTATCATTACTAGCAGCTTTGAAGTAGATCTTGAAATCTGGACTGTGGTACCTCCTCTGTTTTGCTGTTCTTCAAGATTGTTTTTGGCTATTCAAGGTCTTCTCTGGTCCCATACAAATTTTAGGACTGTTTGTAGTAGTTCTGTGAAAAAATTCTGTTGGTACTTTGCTAAGTATTGCATTAAATCTGTAGATCGCTTTGGGTTATGTGGCCATTTAAAAAATATTTGTTCTCTCAATCCAGGAGTATGGAACGTCTTTCCATTTCTTTGTGTCATCTTCAACTTCTTTCATCAATGTTTTCAGAGTACAGGTCTTTGACTTCCTCGGTTAAGTTTATTCCTGGGTATTTTATCATTTTGGGTGCAACTGTAAATGGGACTGTTTTCTTAATTTCTCTGTTATTTCATTATTAGTGTATAAGAATTTAACAGATTCCAGAAAGCCCGAGTAGCTTAGCAGTGTAGTGCCACCTTCAGCCCAGGGCCTGATCCTGGGGACCGGGGATCGAGTCCCACATCGAGCTTCCTGCATGGAGCCTGCTTCTCCCTCTGCCTGTGTCTCTGCCTCTCTCTCTCTCTCTCTCTGTGTGTGTCTCTCATGAATAAATAAATAAAATCTAAAAAAAAAAAAAAAAAGAATTTGACGGATTCCTTTACACCAACTTTGTATCCTATAACTTTGTTGAATTCATTTATCAGTTCTAGTAGATTTTTTGGTGGAATCTTTAGGGTTTTCTATATAGAGCATCATGTCATTTGCAAATAGTGTTAAGTTTCACTTCTTCCTTACCAATTTGGATACCTTTTATTTCTTTTTGTTGTCTGACTGCTATGGCTAGGACTTCCAGTACTATGTTGAATAGAAGTGATGAGAGTGGACATCCTTGTCTTGCTCCTGACCTTATGAGAAAAGCTCCCAGTTTTTCACCATTAAGTATGATGTTAGCTGTGGGGTTTTATATATGGCCTTTCTTATGTTGAGGTATGTTCCCTCTGCACCTACTTTGTTGAGGGTTCTTATCATGAATGGATATATTTGTCGAAAGGTTTTTCTACATCTATTGAAATGTTCATATCATTTTCAGCCTTTCTCTTAACTGATGTGATGTATCATGGGGACTGATTTGCAAATATTGAACCACCCTGGCAACCCAGGAATAAATCCCACTTGGCTGTGTTGAATGATCTTTTTTTAAAATATATTGTTGGATTCAGTTTATTAATATTTTGTTGAGCAATTTTACATCTATGTTCTTCAGAGATATTGGCCTGTAGTTCTCTTTTATTGCATTGTCTTTATCTGGTTTTGGTATCAGGATAATGCTGGTGTCACAGAATGAATTTGGAAGTTTTCCTTTCTCTTCTATTTTTTGGAATAGTTTGAGAAGAGGTAATAATAATAATGCATCTTTATTCTTCTTTTTCTAGCTCCTTTAGGTATAAATTTAGTTCATTTGAGATTTTTCTAGCTTCTTGACGTAGACCTGTATTGCTATAAACTTCCCTCTCAAAATAGCTTTTGCTGTATCCAAAAGACTTGGGGCCATTGTATTTTCATTTTCATTTGTCTTTATGTGTTTTTTAAATTCCTCTTTGATTTCATGGGCGACCCATTCATTGGTTAGTGGCATGTTATTTAGCTTTCATGTATTTGTGCTCCTTCTAGATTTTTCTTGTGGTTAATTTCTAGTTTGTCTTATAGTCAGAAAAGATATATGATAAGACTTCAATCTTTTTGATTTTGTTGAGACATGCTTTCTGGCCTAACATGTGACCCATTCTGGAGAATGTTCCGTATGTACTTGAAAATATGTATTCTGCTGCTTTAGGATAAAATGTTCTAAACATATCTGTTAGATCAATCTGGTCCAGTGTGTCATACAAAGGCACTGTTTCCTTTTTGATTTTTTTGTTTGATAGTCTATCCATTGATGTAAGAAGCATGTTAAAGTGCTCTACTATTATTGCTTTACCACTGATTACTTCATGTGTTTGGGTGTTCCCATGTTGGGTGCATAAATATTTACAATATTTACCTTCTTGTTGGATTATTCCTATTATGCTTATGTTGTCCTTCTCTCTTTCTTGTTATCATCTTTGTTTTAAAGTTTACTTTGTCTGATATAAGTATTGCTACTCTGGCTTTTTCCCCTTACATTTGCATGATAACTGTTTTTCCATTTTTTTACTTTCAATCTCCACATGTCTTTAGGTCTGAAATGAGTCTCTTATAGGCAGCATTTTTTTTTTTTAATCTATTCCACCACCCTATGTCTTTTGATTGGAGCATTTCATCCATTTATATTCAAAGTAATTATTAATAGTTTTGTACTTACTGCCATTTTGTTATTTGCTTCATAGTTGTTTTTGTATTTCTGTGTTCCTTTCTTCTCTTGCTCTCTTCTCTCATTGTTTGATGGCTTTCTTTCATGATATACTTGGACACTTTTTTCTTTTTTTTTTAGTTTTTGCATTTCTTTTTTTTTTTAAGATTTATTTATTGCAGAGAGGGAGCAAGTGAGTGGGGTGAAGGGTCAGGGAGTGGCAGAGGGAGGAGAAGAGACTCTCAAGCAGACTCCCCGCTGAGTGAGGAACTCAATGCAGGGCTTGAACTCACAACTCAGAGATTATGACCTGAGCAGAGACCAAGAGTCAGAACCAACTGAGCCACCCAGGTGCCCCTATTTTTTGCATTTCTGTTATTGGTTTTTGATTTGTAGTTACCATTAGGTTTGTCTAACAACCTAATGTCATAAGATGTCTAATAACATCTTATGTACAAAACAATGTATACTAAGTTGATGGTTGCTTAAGTTTGAAACCATTCTAAAAGCCCTAAATTTTTACTCCGCCATGCCCCATGTTCTAGGTATATGGTGCCATACTTTACATCCTTTGATTTTGTGAGTTCTTTGACTGATTTTTATAGATACACTTTAATGCTTTTGTGCTTCCTACTTCTCTTACTAATGCTTATGGTTTTTCTGTTCCACTCAGAAAGCTTCTTTTAACATTTCTTATATGGCTGTTTTAGTGATAATGAAATTTTTAAACTTTTGTTTGTCTGGGAAACTATATCCTCTTCTATTCCGAATATCTCCTCTTTTATTCTACCCTTGCTGGATAGAGTATTCTTGGTTGTGGGTTTTTTGTTTCATTTCAGCACCTTAAATATATCATGCCACTTTCTTCTGGCCTGCAACGTTGTCTGCTGAAAAATCAGCTCAAAGCCTTACAGTGTTTCTCTTGTGTGTAATGGTTTTCTTTTATCTTGCTGCTTTTAAATTTTTATCACTACTTTTGCCATTTTAATTATTATGTGTCTTAATGAGCATCTGCTTGGGTTGATTTTGTTGGGAGCTCTCTCTGCCTCCTGGATCTGGACGTGTTTCCTTTCCCAGATTCAGGAAGTTTTCAGCTATTATTTCTTCAAATAAACTTTCTGCCTCCTTTTCTCTCTTCTTTTTCTTCTGGGATCCCTATTATGTGAATGTTATTACACTAGATAATGTCACTGGATTCCCTTAATCTAGTCTTACTTTTTTATTATTATTTTTTCTTTCTTGAGCTTGAGTGCTTTCCACTATTGTGTTTTCCAGGTAACTGAGCCATTCTTCTACTTCCTCTAGTCTACTGTTTATTCTTCCTACTGTATTTTTAAAGATTTATAAATTTATTTGAGAGAGAGAGCATAAGCAAGCACAGGTGGCAAAGGAGGGGCAAAGGGAGAGACAGACAAAAGCTCAAGTAGACTCCATGCTGACTGTAGAACCCAACATGGGGCCCATCTCAGCACTCTGAGATCACAACCTAAGCTGAAACCAAGAGTCATGCATTGAATTGATTGTGCCACCCAGGCACTCCCCCTCTAATGTATTTTTAATTTCTGTTATTGAGTTCTTCATTTCTGATTGGTTCCTTTTCTTTTTAATATTTGAGGGGATTAGGGGCAGAGGGAGAGAGAGAATCTCCAACAGACTCCCCAGTGAGCAAGGAGCCCAATGCAGAGCTTGATCCCATGACCCTGAGATCATGACCTGAGCTGAAATCAAGTCAGGCATTCATCTGAATGAGCCACCCAGGCACCCTATGATTGGTTCTTTTTTTATATTTGCTATGTCTTTGTTGGGAGTCTCACTGAGATGAAGGTCCTGGTCTTTTCACAAGTGAGTATATTTATGATCATTATTTTAAATTCTCTATCTGGCATATTACTTATTTCCATTTCACTTAGCTCTCTTGCTGTGATTTTTGCCCTGTTCTTTCATGTAGAACATATTCCTCTGTCTCTTCATTTTGTGTAACTCTCTGTGTCTGTTTCTATGTTAGGAAAGTCAGGTAGGTTGCCTGCTCTTGAAAGTAGTGGCTTTATGAAGAAGAGGTCCTGTAATGCCCTGTAGTGCAATGTCTCCAGTTTACCAGAACTTGGCACTTCAAGGGGTGTCTCCTATGTGTGTTGTGTGCACCCTAATGTTTTGGCTGAGCATGTTTGCCTTCAGTCCTGTCATCTGCAGTTTCTCTCTTTGTTGCAGTAGGGTTTGGTCCTTATTTTATTAGTGGCACAGTCTGGTGCTTCTTTGGGGTTGAGTTTGGTCACAGCAGACATTTGCCTGAACTGTGGTCACAGTGATCTACAGGGCGCTTTCCCTGTGTTGTCCACTGACTGGCTTTCATTGGTGGGCAGGGCCTGCAGTCAGACTAGATGTCTTCCTACAGCCCACTGCTGGGACCACAGTAGAGCTGATATTTGTGGTTACCTACCCCCCTCCCTAGGGCAGGAATCACTTTGGATTCATACTGGACACTGTAGTGGCTATTTGCCCAATGGCACATTTGTTGTGCTGCTTTGGGCTCCTGCCAAGCTAGGTGGGAGGGGTCAGGTATGCAGAAGAACATGGGTGCAAGGCATGCTCTTAGCAAACTAGATGAAGGGTGTTTGTGCTGTTCATGAAGGAGCTCATGTGTCTACACTGAGGTGCATGGGAGGGAAATTATGCCTGCTAGCTCCTTTGTTCTTGGAGAAGTCTCCCAAAGATCTCTGATCCTCCAGCACATGTTCTGAGATTAATAAATAAGTCTCAAAAAAAAAAAATAAAAAAAAAATAAATAAGTCTCCTTTCTGCACAGTCCCTGCATTTTTCAAACTGCTGCTTCTATGCTGTATCTCAGCAGGGATGTCGGTTGTGCTGTTTCTTTAAGGACAAGGACTCAGTTTCCTATCACCCTCTAGCTCTCTTTAAAGTTCTTGGTCTTAAGCCCCACTGACTTTGAGAACTCACAAAGTTAAGCCCCTCTTGTTTTCAAATCCAAATTATAGGACTTCATCTTCCATATGTCGGTCCCTTATATCTGGGGTGCCTGCTGTGGGGTCTGGTCTTTTCTCTTCTCCATGTTTGCAGTGCCCCTCCCTCCCTCCCAGAGACTATTTGGGGTCTATTTGGCTCCTGACTGAACCTCCACCCTTCCTACCATTTTCAATGTGGCCTCTTCTCTTCACTTAGCTATGGAGAGTTTGTTTTGCTAGCCTTCTGGTCATTTTCTGTATTATTTACAATGATGTGGGTGTATTTAGGTATTTCCATAGGACAATGTGAGTCTAGGATCCTTCTACTCTGCCATCTTCCCCAGAAGTCAGAGTAGAGAAATTTAGGTTGCAAATCATTTTCTCTTCAAATTTTGAAAAAAGCTTCTTGATTGCATTCTAGCTTCCAGTGTCATTATTGAAAAAAATCTAATGTTTTCTTCATCCTTTGTATTTGACCTGGTTTTTCTGTCTGGAAGATTTTAGACACCTCTCTTTGTCTCTCATATTCTGAAATCCCATAATGGCATGCCTTGAAGCCAGATTTTAGGATTCATTTTAATGGGCTCTTGGTTTGTTCTATCAACCTGGAAACTCATGTCCTTATTCTGAGAATTATTTCTTAGACAATTTCTCTCTTTTCTCTTTCTCTTTCTGAAATTACTACTTTTCAAATATTGGGCCTTTTGGACTACTCTATAATTTTATTTTTTTTCTTTTCCTATTTTTCACCTCTTTGTGGAAATGCCATCACACTTTTATCTCCAAATCTTGCTCACAGGTTATTTCTGCAATCATAATTTCCAAGAGGTCTTTGTGTGCTTTGAATATTATTTTTTTAAATAGCATCCTGTCCTTAATTCATAAATGCAATATTTTTCTCTGCTTTTCTGAGGGCATGGGGTATTTTTGGAAGCTTTCTTCTGCTCTCTGGATTATATCTGTTTCTTCTAAGTTTCTTTTCTTGTGTTTGATTTATTCTCTTGGTTGTCCCTGCCTATTTCAGAGGAAGGAAACAGGGATGACTGGGGGTGGGGAGGGGAGTGGGGATTGCCAACTTGTACCCTCCCCTGTCAGGTGGCCTGACTGGGCCTATTCATTAGGGGACACCATCTTTGGTACTTTAAAGTTTTTCTCTTGGACTGATGAGATTCCACAGAAATGCCAGAGAAGCATCCCAAAACTATAGTGTATAAGCCCAGCTGTCAGTGCTTTGGGAGCACAGCATGCTGAGTGGCTTTCAAATCTCACTGTTCAGCATGGAGACTTTCACTTAATGCCTCTGTTTTTAGTATCATGTCATGACCACTGCTGTGCTAGCTGTATATCTATTCACCTTCTCCAGAAAGCACATCGCTAAGCTTCCTCCCCTCAAGGGGAGGGGCACTTATATAGCACTAGATGGAGCTTTCAGAAATATGTTAGCCTCACCTTCACCACCACTATCAGCTGCACATGGTAAAGCCAGTTCTTGAGCCTCTCTGAGGTTTCGTGATACCAATTACATTACATCTTGGCTTCATACATTGTCTATGTTTTGTTTTTCTCAGGGCTTCAACATCAGTCACCACTAGATTCATTTTATTTCCATACTCCAAGTTTCTACCCCTTTGGTTCTTCTATCCTTATTTTTGCACCTTTATAACTCCTTGCTCTGTTAATGTCCAGGCTCTGTTAATGCCTTTATTTTGAAAGGTTTAGGGAGGAAGGGAAACAAATCATATGTTTACCCTCCAATCTTTAACTAGACCACCCTATGGATTTCCCTATGGCATTAAAAAAAGATCAAGTTTCTAGCAGCTTCAGGAGTCATAAGAATAGGTGACTATAGCAGCTCTTCTCTATGTTGAACCTAAGGGAATGTAAACTGTCTGAAGTTTTATAATCACCTGTAAGCACAACTAAAGCCTTCCCTTAGTTCTACAATAGACAACCATCAAAAGGAGAAAAATAATTTCCAAGCCTAGGAGGAATCAGTCATTTCTCTGGATAAAGAAGAACTTCAGAAAATAGAATAAATATTCAGATTCTATTATAAAAAGAAATTCACATATAATTAAACTGTGCTCCCAGAAATCTGGTTTGTGAGGAAGAGAGGCTTATATAAGAGGACAGGGGTCTCTAGAGGGAAACTTCAGTGTAACGTAATGATTATTCTTGTCATTGGTTATTAGGTACTCTCAAAAGACATGGAATTAAAGTGGCTTCCATTTAGCCAGTATGCCAGGACAGATACAAAGAGCGTTGTAGAACGACATCTGAAAATCTCACCTCTGTGGCATTCCAGCTGTATGCATCCCTTCTCTCTGAAATTGCCATTTTCACATGAATAGACACAGACATTCTGCCCAACATTGCATGTCTAACTCATTACTGCAGGATGAGTGATACTGTGTGATCCCTCCCTGGGGTTGAGAGCTAGAATAGATGACTTCTCAAAATTTGCTACATTCCAATGAAGTTCTGTATCCCTAGGTCTCACAAATATTAAGCCCCAAGGTAATGCTGATGCTGAAGGGGAAACAAATTATTATAGCGCTAGGATTTTTAATGCTATCTGCAGGTTGCAACTGTTGACTATGCAGGGCATCATGGAATCTTCCTTTATGTTATATATTAAAAAAAGGATAAGTTTTTGGATACATTGATTTGACCTCTCCTCTTTGACCTAGTTCTAAGTCTTTCCAAATCTCTACTATATACTGTTATGACACTAATTTTCCTTAAAACTTGTTTTCATTATACTTCTTTATTCACAACCATCAGGATAATCTCTGATCATATCAAATCTAAATGCATCTGTGTAGCTTTTAAGACCTTTCCTAACCTTAGACTCCAGGTAGGAGTCCAGGTTGTTCTCACTGTCCCAGGTCCTCATTCACTGCTGTTCTATATAGTTCCCTTTACCTGGGATTCCCTTTCATTCGGTTTCATGTATTTAACATGTAGTTGTGCCAGGTACAGGGAAATAAGGCAAAGTCCCCGTCATTTAGAAACTCAAAGTCTAGTGGGAGAGAGAAATAAAGGACTGACTTTGTACGTATGTCTAAGTAGAGGGTACCGAGCAAGTACACAGGGGTGGAGTAGGAGGTATAAAGTTCTACTTTGAGAGCAAGGAAGTTTTCCCAGAGCAAGTGCTGTCGAAGCAGTGACCAAACAAATGAGAAGAGCCAGCTAGAAGAAAGAAGATGGGTATTATGGGATGGGTGAGGAGACTCATCTCTTCAGAGAGAATATCCTCTACCATTAAATCTACTGTAAAGATCTCATTCAAATCTTATCTCCTCTGAGGCTTATTTACCAGTCTCTTGTCAAATACCATGAAAAGGACAGCCACCTTTCCTGTCTTGTTTTTTTCTCCACTGGTGAGGGCCCCTTGGGGCTCTCTTTACTTTGGTTTCTGGCCGCCAGCTGATTGCAAAATGGAATTAGGGGGAGGAGACACTGTACTTTTAAACATGAACTTAATTTCTACTCTTCAGTCAGGGTTACCAGAGACTTCAAATTGGATATATGGGCACAAACCTAGGGTGGAGATTAATTTTTTTTCTTTTTCTTTTATTATTTTTTTTAATGAAAACTTCCTGGGAGGAGTATCATGGATTCGGGGTGGGATTTGGGCATCCCTGGGTACCTTCGTCAAATCCAAATTTATGTCAGATCCATAATAGCTCTCATTCTTCCAGCTCTGTTTGAGATAGAAACCTATAAATAAAATATTCATCAGTCCTCTAATGTCTTCTACTTTCCTTAAGTTCTGCATTATCACACTCCTTCTCATTAAACACAGCTGCTGTGCAGCTGTTGGTAGCTTTCATAGGAGGTCAAGGCTAGCCTGTGGCCTGAAACAAAGAACAGCTCTTCATCGTATATTCACTACATGGTGGTGCATGCAGAACTCAAGTTTGCAAGGGAGGACTGTAGAAAATACCCAAAGTGCAGTTGAAGAAGGGAAGCAGAGGCCTTTTGCAGGCTTCCTCTCATGTGGCAAATAATTGATTCTAAAAAGGGCAAATCCACTTTACATCAAGAAAACCTAAATAAAACAAAGAAACCAACCTCATTTTCCTATTTGGAACATGAAATCAATTTCATTGTGTTTCAAGATACTTATCCTCTGCTCAAACTTGAGGAACTGGGTTGTTGCTCTTCTAAAGCTATTTGTTACATCTGCCATTTGATAGAGAATCAATCAAGACCATGAAAGAAGTTTATAATGTGAAAAATGCTGCACAGATCAACTGCTGAGTGCAGACCCATGTTCATCAGCTGCACAAGCTCATTACGCTTGAGATTAGAGGCTTTTTTGTTAGAATTTGGTGGTGTTCACTCATCTTGACATTGTAAACACATGGTTGAAAATTCCACTGTTTCTCTGAGATGTCCTAATAATTATGTATCCATTAATTTGTTTAGAAAAATTGGCCCTACTGAGTAGGCTATTATCAGCCTGTTCAAGAAAGTTACTGTGTGGTTCTCCCTAATTTCAAATGCAAAAGTTAGATGGTCATGTGTATAGGTTTGAAGTAACACATGCAAAAATATGTTGCATAAGCCAGAGTTTTGCCAAGCCCTTCTCTAGCTTGCAAGGTATAAACAATGGAAACTCAAGGACCAACTGTTGGTTAGAATAATTGGGACGTCTGCTTTACACAGTTCTAATTCAGGTTTCTCTTTAGCATTAGCATCTTTATTTATATAACTATTATAGTATCATTACTTACCTTCTCAGTGATATTAATTGGCAGTCTTGAATTTTGAAATCTTTTCCTATTATTCGCTTTTCTCTATTTCCTTAAATAAATAGGCTGATTCGATTCCTAGTTCCTAGGTACATCCAGGTTCACTTAACTTTTAAGTCTCTTTTCTATCACTTCTACACTTTCATATATTACCTATTTGCAAGATAAGCCCAAATATCCTCAGGAAATACCATGGAATTATCTTTCATCCTTCTATTCATATTTAATATCTTTTACTCTTCCTAAATCCCTGGCAACCTATTTCCCCTTCTGTATGGTATGTATCATTTTGCATCTTGCCTTATGGTTTTAGTCTTCATGTCTTATTTACATAATAGACATTAGCCTCCTGAAGAGTCACACCATCTAAGATGTATCTTTACATTATCACAGTGTCTTTTAAAGCCTTCTCTATCTACTAAATTAGCAATTTAAATTTGAATAAATGATGAACAGTAAAAGTAGAAGAGTCTCTTTTAGAGGCAAATATAAGGCGAGCACCCAATGGGGGTTCCTGTAATTCTATTTAAATTTATTAATTCCCATTTTTTAGTTTTCACTAGCTTAAGCATGATGCCCTTCAACTGGTCTTTCATAGTCCCTAAAGAACCACCACATGGAAATATTTAACTTGCCGTTCTTGACGGGTTTGTTCCTCAGTAGTTTCCATGGCACATTCCAGAGAATTCTGGAGAGACTGCAGCTGATTCAAGGTCTCCTTCAATAAAAATCGAGTTACAAATTGTTCCAAATTGGAGGCCTCTTGGTAGTCCTAAGGATGACAAAGCAAAGGCAATTAGAAGTATGGTAAGGAAAAATATCCAGGAATGGCTTTCCCCGTGTACCCATCGATCTCAGATTAGTCTTTGAGGAGAAACCAGGAAGAGAGAGGACATGTTGACCTTGGAGGCTGGGGCAGAGCTCTACCCACTCACCAGAAGTTGAATAGAAGAGCTGCAGAGATAACAGGAATCTCTAGCTCCTCTCCCATTATACCTGCCTCAGTATTAGGACAAAACCCTCTAGAATTATGGAACAGACATCTATAGAGAAGGAAAAGAATATTATCTGGGGGAAAAAAAAGGTGAGAAGGTGACTAACTCAGAGTTTGTTCTGTGCTTCAGTAATGACCATGACATCATGCATTTTCTCTCTTGTCAACTAAATGCAGTCACGTTTCAGCAACTGGCTTAGTTCCCTCTTGATGTATTTATTATGCCCAATCTGTATTATACTGAAGCCAAAGGATATTATGTGTAGTTATCCCAAAATTCAGAAAAGTTAGGCATGGAATGTTTAAACAGTTTACTAAATCTGCTCATGTCCCTCCCTCAGGAACCCACCTGAGGCCTATTTGCATCCAAGTCAGCCAAAAAGCACCATTCCTTCAAACGGCCCAACGTCTACCTGGAGATCATCGCATACACAATAGTCATACTCGCCAACTTTAATCTCAGGAGACAGGTGGGCTGTGCATGGTGCCACCTGCTGTTTTTGTTTCTACAGTCTCAAGGAGAACCAAGAAAGAAGCAAAAATCAGGTTGGCAGGGACCAGAACCACTCTTTTGGGTCATGAGCCCAGCCAGCTAAACCTGATTTTTTAGAGTATCAGGTGGGAAGGATAAATACAAGTTCAGCTGAGAAATAGATGGATCTAGCTCTGTCCCTAAGTGATTTTTATAGAGGTGAAAATATGAAACTGAAAGGGGTAATAACAGTGACAAGATAATGCTGGGAGTCATGATGCACTGGGGAGTCTCAGGTCATGGTTGTAAACCCAAAAAACAAGGACATGATTAGTCAATCTTTCCGGGTCTCTGCTCTCTCATTTACAAATCGGACTATAACTCAGGCATACCTTCCAACTCAAAAAATACTCTGTGCTCCTCTTCACCCTAAATTAGGACATAATGAATCATGGCCTCCTGGCAAATGTTACTTTGGGGTTGTTCTTCTGATGGCGCAATCACCTAATGCCACAGAAATCCTCCTTTCATTCTTATTTTGAAATCATAAAACGTTTCAATCATCAGTTTCTCTTTAAGCCCGTTCTCGTAGGTGAACACAGGGAATTCTCATAGCTAATGATCTGATTTAAAACTTAAACATTTTAGTGCTTTTAAACTCCACCTAAGAAACTAACCATAGACCAAAACATTACATGCTTGTAGTAACCTAAGGATTTCCGTGAGTTAATTCAAGGTACAAATACACGAAATATTTAATTTTACCAAATTGCTTGTTAGTCAATAGCAATAAAAACTTCAGAAAGTTATTCAATTGTGTTTGTTTTTAAATTGAGAAAAGTTTTCTCTTGAAAAGAAAATGTGGTCTAAAAAAAGGTGTGCTTGATGTTTCCGCAGTCATTTGCATTTTGTGAAAGCATATTTTTTAAATAGAACTTATTTAAAAAATAAAATAAATACGGAGGACGATCATCATACGGTTTCACTCATAGGTGGAATATAAGGAATAGTGAAAGGGATTTTTTTTTAAAGATTTAATTTATTTATTCATGAGAGACACAGAGAGAGGCAGAGAGACAGGCAGAGGGAGAAGCAGGCTCCATGCGGGGAGCCCAACGTAGGACTCGATCATGGGACTCCCGGATCATGCTCTGAGCCAAAGGTAGACAGACGCTCAACCCCTGAGCCACCCAGGTGATTCAGTAAAAGGGATTATAAGGGAAAGGAGGGGAACTGAGTGGGAAAAATTAGAGGGAGACAAACCATGAGAGACCCCTAACTCTGGAAAATAAACAAAGGGTTGCAGAAGGGGAGGAGAGTGGGGAGATGGAGTAACTGGGTGACGGGCACTAAGGAGGGCACTTGATGGGACGGGCACTGGGTGTTAGAGTATATGTTGGCAAACGGATTTAAATTTTAAAAATGTGAAAATATAAAATAAACAAAATTTATTACAATGCCAAGACAACAGATTGGTGTAGTCAGAGATTATGCCAATTATATTTGCATCTCAGTATACACGGACACTAAAGCAAATGATAAAATTTTATACCTGTTTGTAGACAGCTTGGAAAGCGAAGAGAGCATACATTCACGGAGCAGTGCATTATCACATTAGCCTCGCTGTTTTCTCAGTTAAATGTTAATTATTTGTCATGTCAGAACTATAGAACTAACTGCTTCTTTTTGCAATTAGATTTTAGTTTTTTAGACTCAAAGGTCATGCCTTCTATTTCTGTGTGCCTCATGGTGCCCACACCAGATGCTCACTCAATACCTGATTGCAGAGAAACTCCTAAGTCTGAAAATGCACTGGGCTGGCTAGTGTGGTCTTACATATGAAGATTTTGGTGATGCCAAAGTTCAGTATTTAAGGGCAGTTAAAATCCGACAACTGGCTACTCCATAGCAGCAAATTAAGGAGTGGTTCTTATACTGAGACTTCTCTCCCCCACTCTGATGAGACTTTGCTAACCTCATTAGTGACTCTTCAGATAATATTAAGAGGTATCCAACTGCACTGGACACAATCGCTGATGCTTGGACACTGAGAGGGGTGGCGGGTGGGTTTACGGTTTTGGAGTATTTAGTTTTTTGAGTCAATATGAAGATTGGCTGTTATGTGCTACTCCTTGATCATAAGGAGAAAAAAAGAGCTTGTTTTCTATTGTTTATCCTTCCAGACTCCGTTCATGGCACCATCTCTGTAGAGCCTCTCCTCTCCTTGACCCAACATTTTGCTTCATGAGATTAGGACATTTCTTTTCCCTTCTCTGTGCTCCTAGCCAGTGTGTAGAATCTACTATTGCATATTGTAATCTGCCGTCTACTTGCCCGTCTCCCTCATCCTAGGCCAGCTCTTTAAAGGTAGGAAATCTATCTTATCATCGTCTCTGCCTCCAGGATGCTCAGAACAAAGCCGGGCCCCATAAATAGAGCATCAGCCCCATAAGTGCTTAAACAGTATGTGAGCAGCAGGAGACCACCTGCAGATCTGGGCACCAGAGGGCATGGCTGAGCCCTGGAAACTGCTCCTGCCTTCCCCCAGGCGCCAGCTGCCTCCCCCTGCCTCTAGCCCTTGATGGCAGCCACTGTTGTCCAGCTTGCCTGGTCGTGTGGGCTCTGCAATAAATGGAAATAAAGCTTTGTTCTTAACAGACTGTTTGTCCTCATTTCATTTTCTGGACCGTTTGTTAGTCTTCTTCCCTTCCCTTAATCTGAATCCCAAGGTTTAGGACGGCAGACCCAGGTGGCATGATGCCAATCTTCCTTTCCTTCTCTCAGATGTGCAGCAGATGTTCCTTTGGAAGGCAGTGGCAAAAGAAGCAGATGGAAGATTAAATAGATAACAAGCTGGAAAATGTCAGAGCCTGGCCCTTTCTATTCTCAACAAATGTGTTGGTTCTGCAGGTACAAAAAGGGATCTTTGCATTCTGAACTCCCCAAAGACTGATATGTTGGCTTAAAACACATGCTCCTGTAAGCAAAATCCAGAATCTGAGAGACTGGCGGAAAGAACATCTGCTGGTCTAGTGAAGCAGTCAAAAACCCTACAGACGGTACCTGATATCCAGATCCTGCCACTTTTTCCAAAAACAGTTTAATCCTTTACGTCCATTAGAAAGGATATGGGCAAATGAAGCCTAAAAATACATTCCCCAGATCCCAATAACGTTCATGCATGTCACTGATAACTGTCAGTTCAATTCATCTTTAAGCGCAAGTTGTTAACTCGCATTAATATTTCCATTTGTGTCTCTGGAAAGCAGGAGTGTGACCATTTCGATCTGCCTATTTCTTTTGCGCGGAGCTGGAACAGGGTGAGGATTCATTTAAATAAAGAGCCCAGCATTAGAAGCAGAGTTCCTTGAAAATGGGGTTTCTTGGGGGACTGTCTGAGCATCTTCACTGTCCGATCATTTCTCAAGAAGCAAGCTCCTGCCCATCCGCGTAATGGAAGAGGAGAGATCCGGGCTGCTAAACAACTATGAATCATCGGAGTTAATTAGCAAAATCATAGCATCAGTCTTCCCTGTTTGTATTTGCCCCACTTGAAAATTAATCAAGTCTGTGACATCCAGTCTCAGCGCCTTCTTGTTTACGAGATCAGATGCAATCACATTTAGCAGGGGGCACTGCTTCTGACAGCCGCTTGATCCAAGCCCCTGCAGCCTTCCCTGTTCCCAAGGGAGACAGCTGTGCTGGCTCTGAGACCAGGGGAAAATTCACTTTTACAAAGATAAGGTTATCTTTCTTTCTCCACTTCCCCAAACTGTTGGCTTTTAAAAAATAATAACTGGCTTACATGCTTTATCTACATCCTACTTCTGTAAACATTCTTAGACTTTCATTTTATTTTATTTTATTTTATTTTATTTTATTATTTTATTTTATTTTATTTTTTTAGACTTTCATTTTAAATGACTTTTCTTTTAAACTGGGAGAACACTAGATCAATTTTAAGCCTTATAAAAAAAAACTGGTCCTTAATTCAGAGTCTTGAAAAAAAATAGACTGAGGTTAATTCCAGATAGACAGTTAGAAATTTTAGATATCAGCACAAGAGATTAACATATTTTTCACACTTCAGAGCCCCAAGGATTAAAGGAAATATAAATTTTTCAGGCTAGTGAAAGAGAAAACAAGGCTACAGTTTTGGAATAAAATGTTATTAAATTACCAATAAACTAATTTCTAAGCCCTGTGTTGACCTATTCTGTAGTTCGAAATCAGAAAATATTTTAGAGAGGAGTTCTATTATTAAAGAGCTTTACATTGACAAACTCCATTGTAGAGGGCTCATCCTGAAGTTATCAAAGATTGATTTCTTTTTTTTAAGATTTTATTTATTTATTCATGAGAGACATAGAGAGAGAGAGAGAGAGAGGCAGAGACACAGGTAGAGGGAGAAGCAGGCTCCATGCAGGGAGCCCAATGCAGGACTCGATCCCAGGTCTCCAGGATCATGCCCTGGGCCGAAGGCAGGCGCCAAACCGCTGAGCCACCCAGGGATCCCAAAGATTGATCTCATGTAGGCTTCTTTCCTCTGGCTCCTTCTTCTGCTATTTCATACCAGGAGACTCTAACAAGAACATATGGCCCCTTAAATGTCTTTTCCCAAAGAATAATCCCATTCTGCTTGGAAGTAATCCTCAAACAAGTAGAATTTTGGTTAAAAAAAAAAAAAAACCTGGATTCAAATGTGGAAACAAAAACAGAGTCAGCCCAAATTTGAGGGTTAATAGGTAAAAGATGAAGACTTGGGTCCCATTCATCACATCTAATAACACAGGGTGGTGATTAAGAATCTGGGTTTGAAGACAGTTACACATAAGTTCTAATCAGTGTTTATGCCACTCAACAGCAGTGTGAGCCTGGGGAAGTACTGGACCTCAGTCCCCGTTTTCCTAACTATAGATAATAGTGCCAAGCTCATAAACTTGTGAGGACTGAATGAAATATAGCCTGTAAAGCACATGGTAAGATGTCTAGCTTCTAGTTTCTGATAAATGTTCATCATTGCTATCAGTCCATTGGAGGAACAATGTTACAGAGTGTAATGAACAGATAACTGGCTGAAAATTCACAAGCCTGAGCTTGAATGTTGTGAGAATAGTTCACTTCAGAATTTTGCTAGAATCTATGTCAGTGTTCAGTGTATAGCAGGATCTTCACAAATATTAAACTTTCGCAAATATTAAACTTCATAAATATTAAGCTACAAAGGAGTTCCTTCTATATATATTTGGTTTTTCAAAAAAGATTTATTTATTTGAGAGAGAGGGTACAGTGGGCGGGGCAGTGGGAGAAGGAGAGAGAAACCCATGCAGACTCTGCATTGAGCACACAGCCTGATATGGCACTTGATCTCACAACCTTGAGATGAGACCTGAGCCTAAATCAAGAGTCAGACACTTGGTTGCACCAAGTGCACCACCCAGGAACCCCTTTATATATTTTGTACTGCACATCTCCTACCCTGCTTGTTCAGAAGTGTATACCTTTTAAACACCTATTTCTTACTATATTGAAGCTGTGACCCATGGAATTAAGTCTTTGAGAAGGTCAGTTAAAAATCCAGAGTTCAACTGCAAAAGTAATTAGAAAGTGTTTCTATTCTTGTTTCTCATCCAGGATAGTACAGGGGCCCCAATATACCTATCTAAGCAACACTTCCTGCATTCCTCTTTATCATTTCTGAATCCTACAAGCTGTATCCTCTTCCAGGGCATTTCATTTTCCAGAATGTTTTCAAAATTACTTCTCAACCTGTAACCTGATTTTACTTCCTTTTCCTCTTTTCTCTCCCATATCTTCATATGTATACTGGCTAAGATTTATTCCCTTCTCCTCAAGCCACTGTAATTCTGCTTCCATTCATCTAGGCCAATTTCCTTATTCTGCATCACAGAATTGTAGAAACCAGAAAAAACAACAACAACAACAACAAAAACAACAACAACAGCAGGATCTGGAGAAGATGGCCATGTTGGTGGTATAGCTTTTGAAACTCCTGGAATCCTCTCATAAAGAAAGAGCAAACATAAAAACAACAAAAACCCCCATAGACAACAAATGCAATAAAACTAGATTTCAAGGTATTATCATGAAACTCCAATGACAAATGGGTAAGAACTAAATCACTGACAGCCACAAGATCTTCACTGATGGTATCACTGGATGTTTAAGAAGAAACAAACGGAAATCATGGGATACAATGACAGACCTGAGGATGAGAGAACTCCAACAGTCAACAAATATTCACTAGAAGGCACAATGGGCTAATTTGAGAAGCAGCTAAACCCAGGAGGAATTGTATCCAAAACTGGATGAACATAAAACATCCTAATAAAGCCTACTGGGGCTGGAATTGTGGAGGCTCTGTGAGCTTGTTTTTTTTTTTTTTAAAGATGTTATTTATTTATTTCAAGTGCCAGCAGGAGGGAGGGGCAGAGGGCGAATAAAAGAGAGAATCCCAAGCAAACTCTGCATGAAGCCCGATGTGGGGTTCGATCTCATGACCGACCCCAAGATCATGAGCTGAGCTGAAATTAAGAGCTGGAGGCTCAATGGACTGAACGAACCAGGCACCCCAACCCTGTGAACTCTAAAAATCAACTAGCTAATACTATATGCTAAGAGAGCCCTACAGTGAAGGGAAACTGCTGGGAGTCAAATCAAAACTGAGCAGGATGGGGTCACAGATATAAAGAAGATTTAGTTCAAAGTAGGGGACAGGAACAGCACCAGGAACTCTTAGAAGGAAAGCCACTATATTTTTTTTAATACTACAAGACAACCACCTACAAGGGAGCTCTATGAAGCTAGAGAAAAACATTCTGAACACAGTGGTCTTTGAAAAATTCAGGGAAATTAATATTCTTTATAAAGTGGGCAACAGAAAATTATTAAGGTTAACTTCTATTTTGTTATTATAAGAAAAAGGATATTAAAGGAAAAACAGCATTCTTGCAGATAATGAAAGCATACCAGAAAGACAGAGCTCACTAAACAGATCAAATGTATAACCAAGTATTTTTAAATGAGCTAAAAGACATTGAAAAAGAAAATGAAGAAGTGAAAGAACAACATGTATCAGTTAGATTAGCTCAGACACAAGGTGACAAAATTCAGAAGAGAATTAGAGAAGAAAATTATTTCAGAAATGAAATCTAAATTAGAAGGAACACAAGAACACATAAATATAACAGGTAACACCTTAATAAATGAAAATGAAAAAGAAGCCATCTTCAAAAGAAAGCCATCATCAAAAGAAACCGAGAAAAGTAAAAAGATTGGAGAGGGCATAACAAATATTGAACATAGACAAAGAACACCCAACACATTTATAATAGAGCTCTTAAAGAAGTATAGAAATTAGCAAAAGAACAGTACCAATACTAGAACCCATTATTCAAGAATGCTTTTCTGAAATAAAAAGATTTTAAAAAAATATTTGAAATTAGATATTCAAAGCATGAAAGGTGAAATAAAATGAAGTCATGTGTATTGAGGTGTTTTCAAATGGAGCCAGGAGGGCAGGGCATAGGGAGGTGAGCCTTACACACGACTTCACATGGAACCATATACTTTTAAATTGGGTTAAACCACACATCAAGGACTCTGCAAGAAGAACACTTGTAACTTGCCATAGTGAGAGACTTTTGCTTAGTGATAGCCTTAGCGACTAATTATGTTTAGGCAAGATTAGTATTCTGTCTCCAACATGAACCAAAATTCTTGTAAACAGCTTGTACAGGTAAACAACTTAACAGGCATTCTCTTTTTGTCTTTAAAAATCCCTAACTTTTGCTCCCTAGTGAGACACTGTTTGGATTGCTGCCCAAATCTGTGTACCTCAAATGGCAATTCTTTGTTCCCAAATAAATGCTTTTACTGAATTCCTGCCTCTTGGTAATTTTAGATTGAAAAAAGCACATCACATACCTAAGAATATCAAATAAGAACAAACATCAAGACGTATTTCTGTACAATTACTGGGCTTTAAAAGACAAAGCAAAAATTCTTTGTGTACTTAGACTTAAAGAGCAAATGACATACGGGGGAAAAAAAAAAACAAACACACACACAAACCTAAAAACTGGATTATCATTAAAATCTCCAGAAGCCACTTTCTTCTGTTAGATGAACAGGAACTGCACTATGAGAATGCAATCAGCAAAATCTAATCCATGAGTACCTCATCTCTCTAAAGGACTGCAGGGTAACCTGTAATTTAAAAGACATGTTAACACACGTAAAAAGGGGCACAATTAAACTATAGTTTTCAGAGATGAATATTCGTGTGATGAATCCATAATAAAATGCAAGGAAATGATCACTAGAGGAATCCATTTGGTTATTACATTCAGGAGGAGGGAAGATAATTAGATCAAGGCACATGGAAGGGCTGGGGAAGCTGGCAGGTTTGTTTGGTTTCTTGATCTGGGTGGTGGTTTGAAGAGTTTGCCTATAATCATTAAGTTCTACATATGATTTGCATGAATCTCCTCCTTTTAATTTTATTTTTACAAAAGTTATGTGTAGGAGCCAGCCTGGTAGGGATACACTATCCTCATATTTTTGAGAGATTGTGGGAGTAGACAGTTAAGGGCTGTAAAATACAGGAGTCTTTGGCAGGCAGTAGGACAAGAAAATCTGTAAACACTTCCAAATTAGTAATTTTTATCACCTCTCCTATACTATCTTCTCAACTGCTAGCCTGTATTTTTCTGGAGTGTAACATAGAACCAAATGTTAAATTTTTCAGCATGAAGAGCACAGAGCTATATTTACACATAATTTGGGCTAAATTTATGCTTGTTGATGTTGCAAATAAAATTTCTTCCCCATAAATATGATGCTTTCTACCTTATTGCTCACATACTTTTCTTTGAATATCATTTTTAAGCACATAATATCTCAAAGGTAACACACACTTGTAATCTGATTCCTCCTAAACAGTGTATGTATGTGTCAGATGGATAGTTCTATTTTAACCACAATCTTAAAATATGTTGAGTTAGTATGTCTAAGTTACTGAATTTGTCAGAGGCAAATACATCTTCAAAACGTCATTTATGATCTTTCAACTTTCAAAGACATATTATCCTTGTCTTTGATCCAAACAAACCCTATGACAGAGGAGTAATCAAGTATTAAAGTTTTAGGAGCATTTCCAAACAGCATAATATATGGAAAATAGTAGACGCTTAATACATATGAGCAAAGACATGTTTTTGGATTTAACTTGCTTTTGTGGTCCAGTTATGGATAGAATACCAAAACATTCCAGTAACTTTCTGTTCAGGAAAAAATATTCCTGGGAATAATAACTTCTTCAGAATAATAAATACATAAGGATTTTTGCCAGACTTTAAAAAATTAAAATATTATATTTCATCAAACATGCAGTGCCATTATGAGATGCATTTTTTTTTGTATTTTGTATGCCACTAAGAAAAAAAATATTTGCAATTCAATTTCATCCACCATCAAGTGCAAGATGTATTCCCATTTCATAAATGTGAAAAAATAAATATGTATGTGCCCTAGAGATCGATGGAATATGGGGTTTCGGTACATTTCAATATAGGAGTGACTAACAACAAGAAATATAAACAATCTCTTTGTACCTGTAACTTCATACTTTATGTGTTCCACATTTAAAAGAATTTTTTTTTAAGGATTTTATTCGAGAGACAGAGTATGCCTGCAGGTGGGATGGGGGCAGAGGGAGAGGGAGAAGCACACTCCCCACTGAGCAGAGAGCCTGAAAGGGGCTGGATCCCAGCAACCCAAGATCATGACCTGAGTCCAAGGCAGACACTTAACCGACGGAGCCACCCAGGCGTCCCTATGTCTTTCACGTTTTAAAGTCTGGAACTTTTTTTTTTTATGATTTTATTGCCCTGAGCCAAACACAGGACGCTCAACCACTGAGCCACCCAGGCATCCCAAAGTCTGAAATGTTATACTGAGAGACAACATTGAATATTTATCCTGAGTGTTCTAGAAAATGACTGGTCGACATAAGAAGAAACTGGCTATGGACTGAAATCATAACCATGGCTCACCTTTCTTAAAATCAGGTTTGTGTCAAGGTCTTCTGGTTCACTTTAGAAATATCTGGATAGGCTTACTTGAAATCCTCAGATGCATCCTGAACGTGAGTCAAGCATTCATGGTAGACGTGTCTCTATGGCACAAGGTAACTAAACTAATGCAACCTGCTGACCATGTCCAACCACACACACACACATCCTGGGTGGATCACAAATAGCAAAGACCCCCTAATTCCTATGTGACTAGGAATATGCAGGGAACCATCCGGGGAGCACAAGAAGAATGGGTTATAAAAATCTACTATATTCTCCTTTAGATGATGATACAGATTACTTACAACCAGTTCTGAATACATTTTCAAAATGGTAAATTGGAAAGTAATATTTACATTAAAAAATTTCGGGCAGCCCGGGTGGCTCAGCGGTTTAGCACCACCTTCAGCCCAGGGCGTGATTCTGGGGTCCCGGGATCGAGTCTGGCATCAGGCTCCCTGCATGGAGCCTGCTTCTCCCTCTGCCTGTGTCTCTCCCTCTCTCTCTGTGTCTCTCATGAATAAATAAATAAAATCTTTTTTAAAAAATTCCTGGAAGCTCCACTTTTGGCAACAGAATTTGTTAAATTTCCTAAAAAATACTTCTTTCACAAAAATATTAAAGTATGACAAATAAATGCATGGCAGAGCTTCTAAGAAAGAAAAATGAAAAAACCCTAGCAGTGCCCCCAAGTGAAGAGGAAACAGACACACAGACTTTAGTGTTATAATCTAGCACTGAAATCCTTGCTGTCCTTTAGGCATTTTCTTGAGCCAGAGGCTTCAAGTTTCAGATTATAACTCTGGGGGGAGCTGGAAGTAGAACAGACAAAGGAACATGATTCATAAACAAAGAAAGATGACAAATTGTCTCAGGCCTAGCTATTGGATGCAAAACATTCTTGAAAACTTACAACCAAAGCCTAGTTCACATTAGAGTCTGAAGTTCAATTCCTTTACCTGCAAGATGCAGAGAATTCCTAAACTGAGAGATTAAAGTAGTTCTATATTAGTAATATCCTGGGGCTCCAGTCAGAAACAAAAAAATACATTCTTTATTTAGGAAAAACATCATTAACCACATTTCTCAGAATACCCAACAATTCACTCATCCACATATGAATTCATAGCTAAAAAAAAATTCAATCTAACTATGTATCCATATTGCACAAAGAAAAAAAGAATAAAAAAGTATCTACAGAAACAGGCTTCAATGCTCAAGAATATTTTTTAAAAAGGGTAATTGAAAACATGAGAAAGGAAACAGTATAACACAAAGCCAGGTGGATTTCAAAAGAAGCAATATGAACTTAAAAAGACTGAAACACTCAATGAACAGAGTAAATATCAGATTAGATACAGATAAAGAGAGGTTTAGGGAAATAGAATATAAATCTGAAGTAATGATCCAAATACAAGCACAAAGACAGATAATATGCAATAGGAGAGACGGAGAAAATGAGAAGGTCTAACTTTCTGTAGAGTTCTAAGGGGTGAAGGAGGAGGCAAGAGCGGACAGTTTTGCAGCGCTGAGCAAAGCTATGGTATCTCAGATTCAGCGATTACAGCAGATGCCAAAAAGCATAAATAAAGAAATCAGGGGATCCCTGGGTGGCTCAGCGGTTTGGCGCCTGCCTTCAGCCCAGGATGTGTTCCTGGAGTCCCGGGATTGAGTCCCACGTCGGGGTCCCTGCATGGAGCCTGCTTCTCCCTCTGCCTGTGTCTCTGCCTCTCTCTCTGTCTCTGTGTCTCTCATGAATAAATAAAATCTTTTAAAAAATAAAGAAATCAACACTTAGATGCAATATAATAAAAATTCTTAAATAGAAGAAGTATTGATATTTGATCTTCTTTTCCCTCTCGAGGAACCCTTGTTCCAGCTCCCACTGGACATGTGTCTGCTAACCCTGCAGGTGCGCTCTTCTCTGTGCCACAAGGCAGAGGAAGTTGCAATCACAGGCTCTCACCTTTAGAGTTCACCACAAATAAGTGATCAATCTCTCCCAAAGTCCCTTAAACTCTAAAGTGCAAGGGATCAATATTCTGCATGGGTCCCCTGAAGTTCTCCACTAGCTTAGACAAATTATCTGACATCGCACTTTAGAACTTTCAGCTAATAAAGAGGTTTCAGTAATTCTTCGCAGGCTTTATTGGACTTTCCCCTGTTCCCTTTGGAAGGTATTTGTCCTGTATTTTTGCTTTTTGTCTTTTTCCTATTATGTGTTCTGATTTTTCTTTCTTGTTTTATAAAACTTCTTTAAATGTTCTTGATTATCAGTCCTTTGATAGCTGAGTTTTACAAACACATACTCCTGTTTTTCATTTTCTTTTCAACTTCCAAGTGCTATTTTTTGAAGCATATGATAAAGTGAATATGATGAAGTGAAAATGATCAGTTATACCACATTATAGATATATTATTGTGTTCTATACCTTGTTTATGAAATTCTCTTGGGGCCAAAGTTAAAATTTCTAATATTTACTCTTCTTCCATACATTTTGGCCAAATCTAACATAAGTTAGGTTTCTATAGATATTCTAACTAATGGTTTGTAGGTATGATTTTTTTTATTGTTTTTCCTGCTAACCTCTCTTCCTCATCTTCCTAGAATTCTGATTCTATGTTTTAGCTTCTCCCTCAGTTCTTTGTCTCTTAATCTTTTATACTTTATATATCTTTGTCTCTTTGAATCACACTCTGTGTGATACCTTCAGTTCTGTCTTCCAAGTTCCCTTATTCTTTCTTGTTACACAGAACCTACTGCGAAGCTAGTATCCTGGTATATTAATTTCGGCTATATATTTTTGACCCATACCTATTTTTTGTTCTTTCTCAAATTTTCTTGGTCTTTTTTTGTATACTCTTACTCAATTTCTCACATTTTTAACCCCATCATGTATTGATATATTAACATATTTATCCACTGCCTGATATTTTCAATGTACATAGTTTTGGATTGTGTGTTGAGATTTTTAAACAACATCAGCACACATTATTTGCAAGATTAGTCTTTGAAACCTATTGGACAAGATTAAGAGGATTAAAAGAGGATTTGGTTTACTTTGGTCTAGTTTATGCTTATCTAGTAATTACAATTTTGGAACAATTTTAAATTAAATTCTTGGCTTGAGGCTATTATCACTAAACAGGAAGTTTAAATTTGGCTTGAAAATTCATAAGGGCTGACTTACAATTTTCAGTTACCCTTTGTTTATTTGGTACTCAGGACCATTAGGAGTTATTTTCCTTTTTGTGAACAGTGAAACTTTTTGGGTTCCAAGTTTATGCAGGTGGTTTTTTATTGGAATCTTTACCATGGAGATAGGGCACTCCTTGGAGAGCCTCCCTGGGAGCATGGCTAGGCCTTCTGCCTTTTCCATGGTGTTCTGAAAGTTTTAAAAGTAAAAGTTAGGATTAAAGTCAACTTCCCTGCACTGCCTATTTTTTGAGGTCCCTCTTAGATTTTGGCCCATGAGGAGTCTTTACTGTCTTTCTGGGTAACTGATATATTTAGGAATTTAAAAAATATATCGTGCCCATCATTTTTATTTTGTTTAAACAAAAGGGTTATTCAAGGAATCTATTACTCCAACACTACCATAACAAACACTGCTTATTATTTTCTATGATTACTTTACTTAAGCCTCACAAACTTGTCAAAAGAGATTAAGGTCTTAAAGTCACATAGCCTAGTAGGTAAGTTTTGACTTTTTTGTTCATGAATGAGTAATAATTGTTCCATGGGAAAAAAAAAACTTGACAAAAACCAACTCTATTAGACACCTAACTCTGGGAGACGAATAAGGGGTAGTGGAAAGGGAGGTGGGCAGGGAGTTGGGGTGACTGGGTGATGGTCACCGAGTGGGGGGCACTTGGCGGGATGAGCACTGGGTGTTATGCTATATGTTGGCAAATTGAACTCCAATAAAAATTTTTTTAAAAAAAACCCAACTCTTTTTTGTTAAAGATTTATCTATCTGAGAGAGAGCAAGAGAGAGAGAGCGAGCATGCACATAAGCAGGGGGAGAAGGGGCAGAGGGAGCTGATCAGGGAGCCCAACATGGGATCCCAGGGTCCTGGGATCATAACTTGAACTGAAGGCAGATGCTTAACCAACTGAGATACCCAAGCATCCCAAAACTAACTACTTTTTTTTTCTTTTAAAGATTTATTTTATTTATTTATTTATTTATTTATTTATTTATTTATTTATTTATTTATGATAGACATAGAGAGAGGGGCAGAGACATAGGAGGAGGGAGAAGCAGGCTCAATGCCGGGAACCCGACGCGGGACTCGATCCCGGGACTCGATCCCGGGACTCCAGGATCGAGCCCTGGGCCAAAGGCAGGCGCCAAACCACTGAACCACCCAGGGATCCCCTAACTCTACTTTAAAAATCTGCTGACTTGTATCCTAAAAATCTACTATTATAGGTTAAACTGGCTGAAAAGTTAGGACACATTTTCTATAGATACAGCTGTATTAAAATTTTAAATTAAAAAGATAACTTTCTTTCAAAGTAACAATTTGTTCACCATAAATCAGAAAATACAAATAAGCAATACAAGATGTTAAAATGATTATTCTAGGACGTCTAGGGAAAATGGCAGAGTAGGAGGACCCCAAACTCACTGCATCCCACAGATACAACTAAGTAACACTGACATCAGTGCAAATAACCAAAAATAAAACAACCTGAACACTGACAGAACAAACTCTGCAACTAAATGGAGAGAAGACGCCACACTGAACAGGACTGGGAGGTCAGAGACAGAGACAGTGGGGAGCTAAACCCTATTGAGTCTGGCCACCTGAGGGAGGAGGGAGGGAACGAACAATGGACACACTGAGGAGTGAGAAACAGACTATCACACTGGGGAACCTGCATGGGGAAGACGAATTCCCTTAGAATTTGGCTTTGAAAATCAGTGGGGCTGAATTTTATGAGTTCTTACAACAAGCAGGACTTACAGGCCAGAACTTTAAAAATTAGCAGGCTCAGTTCTAGCAAAACCCAGAGGGTCATGGGAAGCTGAGTCTTCCACCCTTAAAGAGCACAACAAACAGCCCTACTGAAATACAGCATAGAAGCTGCAGTTAGAAAAATGCATGGGGTACACAGGAGGGAGCGTTAGTTACTAATCTCAGAATTTGCTAAGGGACTTCTCCAGGAACAAAAGAGATGGCAGGCACCATTTCCTTCCCAAACTCCCAGTATGGTGCTGGCATTCACTATCTTACTTATTCATACCATGCCCCACCTCCACCAGTCCTTGAGCTGTGGGTCTCCTCCTCTAGAAGTCAGGCACGAACCTTGCCAAACTTTTATCTTCCTACCTTCCACAGAGGATGCCCACACCTTAAAATATTTCCTACATGCACTTTGTGGAATGGCCAGATGGTCAGGTCTCCCCCGTGGTAGAGTACCAGCACATGCAGCTTAAAGTCCCCCATACTTACCCACACACACCTCACAGAACACCCCAGCAGGCTGGGTCTTTACAGTAGCTGGGTTTATCCTGTGAAGAGGACCAGTGCTTGTCCTGCCCACCTCTTTCAAGAATAACAGACATACCTTACTTTTATAACAAACAGAGACACACATAGATATTTAGGCAAAATCCAGAGACGAGGAATATGCATTCTGAAAGAAAATGAAAAGACAAAATCACAGCAAGAAACTAAGCAAAATAGAAATAAGTAATGTGCCTGATAGAGAATTTAAAGTAATGATCATAAAGATACTCATAGACATGAGAAAAGAGTGGAGGACATCAATGAGACCTCAACACAGAGATTAAAAAAAAAAAAAAAAAGGATGAATCTGAGATGAAGAAAACATACTAACTGAAATTAGAACTACACTTGATGGAATAAATAGCAGGCTAGAGGAAGCAGAGGAATGAATTAATGACCTGGACAACAAGAGTAATGAAAAGTAATCAAGCTGAGTAAGTGAAGAGATAAAAGAATTATGCCCAGAGCAGACTTAGGGAACTCGGTGATGCCATTAAGCATAATGACATTCATATCAAAGGGAACTCCGAAGAATAAGAAAGAGAAAAGGGAGTAGAAAATTTATTTGAAGAAATAGTATCTGTAGACTTCCTTAATCTGGGGAAAGAAACAGATGTCAGGATCCAAAAGGCACAGAGATCCTCCAAAAAAATTACTCCAAGGAGGTCCACATCAAGACACATAGTAATTAAAATGGCAAAAAGCAGTTGTAAAGGGAAAAAATGTAAAAACAGCAAGAGAAAAGCAGATACTTATACGCAAGGGAAATCTCATAAAGCTATCAGTGGATTAGCAAAAATGTTGCAGGCCTGAATAGTGTGGCATGGTAACATTCAAAGTGCTGAAAAGAAAGATCTGCAACCAAGACTACTCTATCCAGCTATCATTCAAAATAGAAGGGGAGATAAAGAGTTTCTGAGACAAAAATGAAAGTCGTTCATGACCACCAAACCGGCCCTATGAGAAACAGTAGACTCTCTGAGTGAAAAGGAAAGACTGTAACTCAGAGTATGAAAAGTGGGAAACATGGAAGAAGTAAAAATAACTATTTCTGTGAAAACCAGACAAGCGATTCATAAAATGAAAGAATGTAAATTATGACACCATTTACCTAAAACAGGGGGAGAGGAGTAAAGAATAGGTTTAAACTTAAGCAACCATTAACTTCATATGGACCGCTATATGCAAAGCATGTTTATACAAACTTAATGGTAACTACAAATTAAAACAAAGTAATAGATACACAGAGAATAAAGAAAAGGGAATCCAGGTGTATCATTAAACAAAGCCAGCAAACCATGAAAAAAAGCAAGAGAAGAAAGGAACGGAGAAAAACTACAAAAACAACCACAAAACAAGTAACGAAATGGCAATAAATACATATCTATCAATAATTACTCTGATTGGCTCAGTCAGGTAAACATCCAACTCTTGATTTTGGCTCAGGTCATGATCTCAGGATGAAGCCCCACGCTGGGCTCTGCATTGAGCATGAAGCCGCCTTCAGATTCTCTTTCTCCTTCTCACTCTGCCCCTTCCCTCTCTCACTTTCCCACTCTCAAAAAAAAAAAAAAATTACATTGAATATAAATGGATTAAAAGCTCCAATCAAAACACATGGGGTGACAGAGTGGATTAAAAAAAAAGATCCATCTATAGGCTGCCGACAAGAGATTTGTTTCAGACGTAAAGACACCTGGAGACTGAAAGTGAGGAGATGTAAATGGATGTGAAAGGAAAGCAAATGGATGTGAAAAAGAAAGCCAGGGTAGAAATATTTATATCAGACAGACTTTAAAACAAAGATGGTAACAAGAAGGACACTATGTAATCAATAAACAAGACAATCACACAAAAAGATATAACAATTTCAAATATTTATGCAGCCAATACAGGAGCACCCCAGTACATAAAACAATTAATAATAAAGTAACTAATTGATAGTAACAAAATAATAATAGGGGACTTTAACACCCTACTTACAGCAATGAACAGATCATTTTAACACAAAATCAACAAGGGAACAGTGGCTTTGAATAACACAGTGGACCAGATAGACTTAACAGATACATTCAGAACATTCTATCTTAAAACAACAAAATACATATTCTTTTCATGTTTACGTAGAAAATTCTCCAGAATAGACCACAAGGCACAGACAAGCTGGAACAAATTCAAAAAAGATCAAACTCATACCATGCATCATTGCTGACCACATGCTATGGAAAATCAATCTCAAGAAATCAACATCTCAACCTCAAGAAACAATATCAAGAAAAAAACTGGAAAGACCACAAATACATGAAAGCTAATTACATGCTACTAAACAATTCAGGAGTCAACCAAGAAATCCAACAAGAAATCAAAAATTACATGGAAACAAGTGGATATGAAAATACAATAGTCCAAATAAAAAAAAATACAATAGTCCAAAAATCTTTGGGATGCAGTAAAAGTGGTTCCAAGGGAAGTTTATAGCAACACAGGCCTACCTCGAGAAACAGGACGCTGGGATCAAGACATGAGCCAAAGGCAGACATTTAACTGACTGAGCCACCCAGGCACCACAAATTGGTGAATTTTATGGTATTTTATACTTCAAGTTATTAGCACATCTGTATTTTTAATGTTCTAAAAACAACTATGTGCTTATTTTTAATTAGGTATTTGGACTTAAAAATGCATGCATATTACCATGTCCATAAATATTCATTTGCAATATAATTTTTAATGGCTAAATGGTATTTTTCCATTATATTCATCATTTATTCATTCAATTCCATACTGTTGGACATTTGGTTTATAACAAATATTAGAAACTATTACATGAGGAAGATCCCTTACAAATATACTAAATTCTTTCTTTAAGCAAATTTCTAGGAGTTGAATTATCAAGCATTTGTAGTCTTCAACAGATATCACCAAACCCACCCTCCAACACGTAAAGTCCCATTATTGTGTTTGAGAGTGTTCATTTTTCTGTGTTTGTGAATAATGGACATTACTAAACTTTTTGATTGAGAAGTATATATTTTGGTTTCAATTTAATTTATATTGCCCATTGTTAAGCTTGAATATTCATAGAATATAATTTACAGTATGTGTATTATACACACGTGGGGAGAAAGAGAGGAAAGCTCCTTTGCATTTGTAAGTAGATAATTCAATTCATTCCTTTTCTATATATATCTCAATAGTGATATGTTTTGTACCAGAACAATCTAGGAAATTTCAAGAAATAAGCAACTTGGCATGCTAGAAATGAAATGGGCTTTAAAATCAGAGACTCAAATAAAATCTTAAAAAAAAAAAAAAATAGGGGCAGCCCCGGTGGCTCGGCAGTTTAGCACCTGTCTTCAGCCCATGGCTTGATCCTGGAGACCCGGGATCGAGTCCCATGTCGGGCTCCCTGGATGGAGCCTGCTTCTCCCTCTGCCTGTGCCCCCCCCCCCACCCTTCTCTGTGTGTGTGTCTCTCATGAATAAATAAATAAATAAAATCTTTAAAAAATAAAATAAAATAAAAATAAAATCAGAGGCTCCAGTTTCTTATTCTTAAGAGAATCAATAGGAGAGTCACATGAGCAAGGCTGCATAGTAAGAAGCTCTGAACCTTCCTTCCTTCCCCTTGCAGAGACAATGATTTAGCAACATGTCACAGACAAATCCAAAAACTACTCACAAGTCTCCTGCACTTTGGGCAAACATGAAACCAGGCTCACTGCAGCCAGATTTCCGGACGCCTTCTCGTCAGAGACCTCAGCCCAGCACAGCACCAACTGGATCAGGATTAGCTACAGGTTTTCTCACTGGAGAGAAGGGATTGGTTTGTGTGTCTAGCAACACAACTTTTCCACGAGGACTCCCCCAAAGGCCTGGCTTCTGTCTTGCCAGCCCTGGAGCTCTCACAGCCCTGGCACAATCTAGCCACCTGCTGAAAACTGAAATGGTGGTTTGGGCTGGTAAATGCCATAAATCCTCCCCGATGCTCAGCACAGATTGAGAAGATGGAAATTCCAGCTCTCAGCCTCCACCCATAGGGGGAAAGAGTTGTTCCCTTCATCTAGCACTAAAACGTCTCCAGGGCTGCTCAAAATAGTTATTCGAGTTGAAATAAAGGAATACTAAATAGCAACTTTATAGCATTAGAAACTCATTAATAAAGGTAGATATAGAATCCAGAATGCTGCATTACTATAACGGTGATAGGTAAGTCACTTTTAATTCCAGCATAAAAGTTAAAAGTATTAAAATGTAACTGTAACTAAAAATACATTAAAAGATACACCGTATGAATGCATATAAATTGTGACAGTAACAACATGTGGGTGGGAGAGAAGTTAAAGTGTAGAGTTTTGGTGTGTGATTAAACTTATCTATTTAAAACAGTCTGCTATAATTATAAGACATTTTATGTAAGCCCTAAGGTATCCATAAAAATTATACCCATAAAAGTCACACAAAGAAAAAAGCAAGCAAGCAAACCCTATCAATACCAAAAAGTCAACAAAATATAAGGGAAGACAGCAAGAGGAAAAGACAGACAAAGGAATAAGGCTAAAAGAAAATAACAAAATGGCAATCTTTCCCTATTAATGATTGCTTTAAACACAAATGGAGTCAACTCTCCAATAAAAACACATCCATTCAGCCTGAATGGACGAAACAAAGCAAAACATACAAGATGTTCTCTACAAGACATTCATTTCAGTTTTAAGGACACACAGAGCCTGAAAGTGAGAAGGTGGAAAAATATATTACGGACAAGTGGTAACCAAAAGAGAGCAGGAGTGGGTACACGTACACCACGCAAAATAAACTAAGTCAAAACCCCTCAGGAGACAAAGGATATTACAGAAGGACAAAACAACCAATCCACCGGAAAGAAATAATGGTTATAAATGTATATACATGCAATATCAGGTCACCTAACTATACGATGCAAACACTGACAAAACTTAAAAACAGACAAAAATACCAGGACACTTTAATAACCCACTTTCTAAATGGACAGAAGACTCACACAGAAGATCAATAAGGAACCAGAAGATCCAGACCACATTATAGATCAAATGGTCGTAACAGACATATGCAGAACATTCCATCTAACAGAAGAATGCTAAAGTTTATTTAAGCGATGAGAGACATTACTGTTCTTCTGTTGAAGGCGGAGGGTACACCCTCTGATTCTGGGAATATACCTTCTTTTTGCCACATGCTATTTTCCACTGGACCCAGAATTAATTAAGCCTTTAGTACAGATCATATGTTGGAACACAAAGGAAATTTTCATTTCAAAAAGACTGAAATCACATCAACCTTTTTAACCACAATGGTGGAAAATGAGAAATTAATAACAGGAGGAAAACTGGAAGACTCATAAATATGTGGAACTTAACACACTCCCAAATAACCAATGGGCCAAAGTAGAAACAACAAAAAAATAGGATTCCCAAAAATGGACATACAACTTACCAAAACTTATGGAATGTAAAAAAGCAGTACAAAGAGGAAAATTTGTTGCTAGAAACGCCTACATAGATGACAGGTCTCAAATAAATAACCTAACTTTATACCTCAAAGAGCTAGAAAAAGAAAAAAAAAAAAAACAAGCTATGCTTAAATTTAGTAGAAGAAGATAATAAAAATTAGAGCAGAAATACATGAAATAAAGGATAGCAAAATAACAGAAAAATTAACAAAACTCAGAACTGATTTTTTTTTTAAATTCATGAGAGACACAGAGAGAGAGGCAGGGACACAGGCAGAAGAAGCAGGCTCCATGCAGGGAGCCCAATGTGGGACTCAATCCTGGGTCTCCAGGATCAGACCCTGGGCTGAAGGCTGGACTAAACCGCTGAGCCACCCGGGCTGCCCAGAATTGATTTTTTTAAAAGAAATAAATTGACATTTGACTAGATGAGAGAGAGAGAGAGAGAGAACTAAAATATAAAACCAGAAACAAAGAAGAGACACAATGGATGCCAGAGAAATATAAAGGATCCTAAGAGACTACTATGAACAAGTATATTCCAAAAAATTGGATAACCTAGGAAAAAATGGATAAATTTCTAGAAACATACAACCTACTGTGAATAATCATGATGAAACAGAAAATCTGAACAGGTCTATAACTAATATGGAGATTGAATCAGTCATCAAACACCCCCAACAGACACAGGTTCAGATGGCTTCATGGTGAATGCTACCAAACATTTAAAGAAGAATTAACACCAAGACTTCTTAAACTCTTCCAGAGATTGAACACTAATGAACACTCCCAATTTATCATACGCCATGACTAAGTGGGATTTATCCCTTGAATGAAAGGATGGCTTAATAGGATAATCAATTAATATATCACATTACAGAATAAAGGATAAAAATCACATGATAATCTCAATATATGCAGAAAAAAATTGAGTAAATTCAATACACTTCCATGATAAAAACTCTCAACAAACTAGCAATGCAAGAAAAGTACTTCACAACATAATAAAGGTCATACTTGAGAATCCCACAGCTGACATACTTATTGTGAAAAACGAAAAGCTTTTCCAAGATCAGAAACTAGGCAAGAATGCCCAATCTTGCCATTTCTACTCAGCATAGTACTGGAAGTTCTAACGAGACCAATTAAGGCAGAAAAAGAAAATAACAGACATCCAAACCAGAAAGAAAGAAGAAACACTGCCTCTGTTTGAACACAATACGGTCATCTATATTAAAAGCCCTAAAAAACTACCATAAAAAAGAAACCATTAGAACGAATAAGTACATTCCATAAAACTGTAGGATACAAAAACAACATATAAATAACAGTTGCATTTCTATATACTAACAAACTATCTGGAAAGATAGTTTAAGAAAGAAAATTTAAGAAAAGATTATTAAGAAAATAATCCCTTTTAAAATATTATCAAAGAGAATAAAATACCTAAGTCATAAACTTAATAAAATACTTAGTCATAAATTTCACCAAGGAGGTGAAAACTATAAAATAACTGATTAAAGAGAGTAAAGCAGTTACAAATAAATGCAAGGATATCCTCTGTTCCTGGGCCAGAAGATTTAATATTAAAATATCCATCCTACCTAAAATGATCTGTAGATTTAATGTAATCTCTTATCAAAAGCCCAAGGACATTTTTTTTTTACAGAAATGAATTCTATAATTCATATGGAATGACAAGAGGCCCTGAATAGCCAAAGCAATGTGGAGTAAGGACAACAAAGGCAGAGGCATCAGACCCTATGAATTAAAAATATACTTAAGATTTACAGTAATCACAGAAATCAACTCAAAATAGTTTTAAAAGCTTAAATATAAGACCTGAAACTGTAAAACTCCCAGAAGAAAACACAGGATAAATGTTCCATAATCCTGATCTTGACAATGATTTTTCTTTAGATGTGACATCAAAAACACAGGCAACAGAGATCCCTGGGTGGCGCAGCGGTTTGGTGCCTGCCTTTGGCCCAGGGCGTGATCCCGGAGACCCGGGTTCGAATCCTACATCGGGCTCCCGGTGCATGGAGCCTGCTTCTCCCTCTGCCTGTGTCTCTGCCTCTCTCTCTCTCTGTAACTATCATAAATAAATAAAAATTAAAAAAAAAAACACAGGCAACAAAAACAAAAATGTGGAAGTGGGACCTTATCAAATAAAAAGTTTCTGTATACTGAAGAAAACAGCAATGGGAAGGGAGAAAATACTTACACCGCACATATCTGATAAAGGGTAAATCTCTAAAGCTTGTAAGGATAACAGCAAAAAACCTTATAACCCAATTTAAAAACGAGCTAAAGACTTTAATAAATATTTCTGCAAAGTTGACACATCAAAAACCAAGAGGTAAATGAAAAAAAAAATGCTCAATGTCATTAAATATCAGAGAATTGCAAATCAAAACTACCATATTGCCTGAGGATGATTGTTATTTAAAAAAAAAATCAACCCAGGGGAACCTGGGTGGCTCAGTGGTTGTGCATCTGCCTTTGGCTCAGGTCATGATCCCAGAGAGTCCTGGGATCGAGTTTCACGTTAGGATCCTCACAAGGAGCCTGCTTCTCCCTCTGCCTGTGTCTCTGCCTCTCTCTTTGTGCATCTCATGAATAAAATCTTTAAAACAAAAAAAACAAAATCCAAAGACACTAAGTGTTGGCAAAGAAGTGGAGAGATTGGAACCTTTGTATACTGTTGGTGGGAATGCAAACTGATGTATCAAGGCAACTAGTATGGAGGTTTCCCCCCAAATTAAACAGAACTACCAAACTACGAAAAGATCTCACTTTTCAGTACTTAGTCAAAAGATTTGAAATCATGATGCTGAAGAGCTACCTGCACTCCCATGTTCATTGTAGCACTATTCACAACAGCCAAGGGATGGAAACAACCTAAATATCCACAGGTAGACGACTGGATAAAGAAAATGTGGGCTGACAGTGGAATATTATTCAGCCTTAAATTTAAAAAAGAGGAACTGTAACATGTGATAACGCAGATGAACCTTGAGAATATTTTGGTAAGAGCAATATGCCAGTCGTGGAAAGATAAAGACTGCATAATTCCATTTATATGAAGTATCTAAAATAGTCAAATTCAAAGAATCAGAGCGGAACAAGGGTTGCCAAGGGCTGGTGGGGAGGGGGAAATGGAGAGACAGTAATCAACAGGCTCTAAGTTTCAAGTTAAGCAAGATGAATAAGCCGCGGAGATCTGCTGTGCAGTGTTGTACCTATAGTCAATAATAATATAAGGTACATTTAAAGGTTTAAAAGGACTGATTTCATGTTAAGTGTTCTTACCACGGTAAAATACACATAAATAAGTATGAAAATAATAAAGTTTGAGAACCCCGAACAAAGGAAACCTTTCCAAACCTCTATGTTCAAGTGATTTTCACCACATAAGTGTCTTTTTCTTCTTTAAACAAAAGCTTTATTTTCAAGCTCATGGATTAATCTTTACTTGGAAGAAAAGGGAGAGGATAAAATATGTAAAGGAGTACCTTTTATTTGCTGAATATCCCTTTGTAAATATAACTGTGAGGGTGCATTAAAGAAGGAAATAAAATATACCACCTGCTTTTACAGCTGTACAGATTAAAAAGCTTTCATTCAACACTCAGGTAACATGAACACACACAAAACATAAAGAGTGCAAATAAGGTTTTCGCCAAACACTAAATACACATAGAGCTTGCTAAATGGGGAACATTCTCAACCTCCATTAAATGTATAGGACTACTAAAAAGTCTCGCTTTGAATGAGAGATATCTAATAACGATAACAGGGTATCGTCGGTTGTGGTGGAAAACAATATTCGGGATCAAAAAAATCACTAAATTTCATGAGCAATCAGAAAATCATTCAAAGACAATACATTACAGAGCTGGAAGGGATCACTGAATCTAAATTCCTCCTTTCTGAAATGGGGTCCACACACAAGAAGTATAGCTTGCTCCAGGTCACAGAACTCTTCTAGACTAGACTAGAATACAGGTGTCCCTTTCCTTCTGCCTCCCATCAAAAAGTGTTTAAAACACACACAAAAAAGGCCCCTTGATCGTTCCTGGGTCCGTGTTAAGCTTCTCTGGAGAGAAACAGCAGGTGCCAGCCTCATGAGGCCATGAGGGACAGAGGCTCTTGATTATAACACTTGTGCCCCTAAGAGCACTGCTGGAAGGAAACCTTTTCAGAACAAAAAAATAAGCAATTAAAGAAGAGGACATATATCATCTAAATTGCAGCTGTATTTCTCTTTAAGCAGACAGTAGCAAAAAGAGCATAATTTCTTGATCAGAGACACTTAGATCACATTGGCCTCAGAAGGTTTTTTTTTCCGAAACATTCACAGCCTCCAGGTAAAGATTTATAGAAGCCTATCCTGCAATTAGTATCTCTAGGCTGACAGTTATTTAATTTATAATTTCCTATTCCTCTTTCATATTTGATAGGTTTTTTTGTGTGTGTGTTCCGTACTGAATCCCTCAAAAACTTTAATACTGAAATGTAAAATTAAGATTCTAGGAGAAATAAATATGTTATAGCCTCAGTACTCATCAATCTGTCATCGCTGAAATAAAACCATTCAAATATTCAGAATGATTAAAGTACATTTATACGACTAAAAAAAAAAAAAACCCAGGAAATTGATGGAGCATAATTAATTCACTTATTATATAAACAACAAAAAGCAGATTTCAAGTAGGTACTTTGAGCTCCAGGCCTGGAGTAGTATAAAAAATGAAAAGACTAAGACGGTGATAAAAAACTCTGACAGAAATCTTGATTATTTCTTAACAAAAGGATTCATTTTAATCAGAAGCTTAGGTTTTGCTCCTTTGCCATGGCAACAGATGTAAAATCCTGTACCTGGAAGGTTACAACGATAATCTGCATTATGCTCACCAGAGGCACTAAACTGTGTTAACAGTTTAGTGATTGGACTGGAAGGAACTAATTGGAGTATTTCTACCCTGTTTCAAATAATATATATATTTTTTTTGAGGCTGTGATTCTAGAGAAGACAGTCTTGGCCATTAACTCACAGTAGGACTTTAGGTAAGTCCATTAACTCACCTGTGTTTTTTCCCCCTCAAATCTATGAAGTGGGAACACTAGTCTCAGCTTTCATCCCAGAAACGGGCTAGGTCTGTTGGTCACTGACTCATCTAATGCTGAATGCAAAGAAAAGAACCATTTTTTTACTTTTTTTTTTTTTTTTTTTTTAGACAGGTGGAAGAAATTCTCCCATGCGTGCTCTACCCTCCTGCTATAGGACCTCAAAAAAAGTTAAGGTGGGGAGCCGCAGAACACACAGGGTCATGGTCATTCTGCTCCATGCATCCTGACCTTCGCCCGATCCATGACTGTTCCCACTTCAACACGGGAGGACTGAGGTCAGCTGCTTCACTGTGGAGCCACTATTTTCTCATTGAAATGAAGAAAACGACTCTATAATTAAAAAGTGGAAAGACGAAGTTAAACTCTTCAAGAAAAGCAGGGGAAAGTTTTTATTCCTTCTGATGCACCTCATTAGCTACTAGTAGGAGCTCAGAAATCCTGGGGCCCCATCCTCGTCCTCTCAGCAGGCCTTCAACCACCTTTTGCTAAGGTATCAGATAACAAAGATGTTATTAAGTCTTTTTCTTCCCAGTGACATTTGCTTTAAAAAAAACTTGTAAACACCGGAGAGTCTTAAAGAATGAAAAACCTTTGAGACTTAAAAGAAATGGGTATTTAAAGATGAATTTTTCAAGAATTCTCAAATCCTTGTCCATGTTCTGAAGCCACACTTATGGGGCAGGCACGGAGGCGCCCCAAGAACCAGCTGATGGGGTGTGCTTAAGTGACAGCCTGCTGGACCTGGGGGGCCCCTCAAGTGCTCCTGCTGAGGCCATTCTCTCCAGGTTACTCCCAGCCCCTGACGGAGCACAGGGAAGGTTCAAGAGCTGGGCCCCTTCCCCTTCCCAAGATGTGGGCTCCCAGCTGGTCTGGCTGGGACTTTCTTGGCACTTCTTGCCGGGCTTTCCTGTCTTTGTCTAGGTGACAGATCTGCATCGCCCTGTGAAGGTTCTTCCCGCAACCCCGGCTTCCTCTTCCCTCTTCCCTTCATGGGGAATCTCTTGAAATCCTAATTCCATCTTGGCATCTGCTGTCCACGAACTAGCGAGGACTCAGTACCCCATAAATATTTGTTATGCCGGATGAAGAAGTCTCAGGATGAACCAAGTGAACTCTTAGAGGAGGTGAAGAGATAGGTGAGGACCTAGATCTTAGGCGCTAACGTATCACTTGGCAGGTGCTCGATCATGAGTGTCTTGGGACAGTTGGGCTAAAAGAGGACTTAGGTTAATGTATGCTCAGTGGCTGGTTTTGTATTAAATGCTCAGTAAATAGTAGGTATCCCTATTAACAAGAATTACGATGGATTCCGAGTGAAAAAGTCAGCTGGGAAGGAGACACTGACGTCATGGATGACACAAAGAACCAGGCAAGAGAGCAGGTCAGATCGTGGTCCAAGCAATGCTCTGGGCTCAGCCACTGGGTACAGCTGGGAATGCCCTGGAGCTGCTACTTCTATTGAAGCTTTAAGGCTTTCCAGGAAATGTTCAGCTCTAGGTGGCCCCAAATACTGATTTTGAAGAAAATTTTGAACAAAAATCAAAAATTTGATTTTTCAGGGTTTTACAGGTCCCTAAGTGGTTAATATAATGTCTGACTTCAGTGAAGTTGGGGGACTAGCAGTAACAATCCATTAGGGCTACTGCTCCAGGTCTAAAGACAAGGCTATGTTTTCAATTTGGATTTGGGGCCCCAAGTGGAGAAGGATGGAAGAGGGGTGAGAACAGACAGGATATTGGGGTGAGACCCTGAATCCTTCCTATCTGAACTTATTCTCAAAGAGAAGTCCCAGGTTTGATTAAAGAGGCTTTCTAGGTGTCGGACAGCATGTTGAAGCCTCACTCTTTACCTCCTGAAAAACAGTAGAGGTCATAACTAGGGGCGCCCCTACAGACTACTACAGAGGATACAGGGCCTGCAAGGAAACAACCACCTCATCCTATAGCAACAGTGATTTAAAAAGGAATTATTTTACACCAACTGATTATTCTCAAAGCCATCTAAATCATCGGTCAGCGCGGACTTTCAGAGGGCAGCTCCAGATCCCTCAGTAAATTGAGCCTACAAGTGAGAGCGTTCACTACATGCACTGTACTTGCCACAAACCTAATTAGTTAAGTCACATACGAGTGTCATTTTTGAGAGGTTAATAAATCCATCCATCCTCTCCCCCGAGTACCAGGGGTCAACTTTCATTTGTCTATGCCTGATGTGAGCTGCTGCTTTTTGAAATGCAATGAACTTTCCGAAGAATTGGTAGGTTTTCTTTTTTCTTTTAAGCATAAGATAGAATTACATTTCGGCCTTACTGAAGCATACACTCTGATAACCCGAACATAATTAGAAGATCTGTTACACCCGACCAGGTATTTAGCCATCTTAATTCAATCTGTTAGTGAAAATACGGGAGTCAGATCTGTTTTATTCATAATTTTGGGCAGCCCGGGTGGCTCAGCGGTTTAGCGCCGTCTTCAGCCCAGGGTGTGATACTGGAGTCCTGGGATCGAGTCTCCCTGCATGGAGCCTGCTTCTCCCTCTGCCTGTGTCTCTGCCTCTCTCTCTCTCTCTGTGGTTCATGAATAAATAAATAAAATCTTTTTTAAAAATTCATAATTTTTCAGGACCTAGAAAGGTCATACCTGATACCTACACACACATAAAATACATTCATCATATGCATAACACCCCCGGCAGAGGTTGAGGCAATGCTCTGTAATGACTATATTCATATTATTGCAATCGAACCCTGAATATTAAAATTGGTTTTGTAGGGACTCCTGGGGGCCTCAGTGGTTGAGCATCTGCCTTTGGTTCAGGTCGTGACCCCGGGGTCCTGGGATCGATTCCTGCATCGGGCTCCCTTGCAGGGAGCCTGCTTCTCCCTCTACCTGTGTCTCTGCCTCCCTGTCTCTCTCATGAATAAATGAATAAATAAAATCTTAAAAAAAAAAAAGTAAATAAACCTGGTTTTGTTAACCAAATGGACTGCGGCACCAAGCTGCCCAGACAACAAGGACACCGAGGCATTCAGTTTCTAGAACTTTCTGGATGTCAGAGCTGCAGATCAGAGGTGGGCGTGCAGTGCTCTCGCATCCTAACCGCTCCCGCGTCCATCTCCGCAAGATCTGCGGGCACAGGTGGCACCGGGCTGCCCGGGTTCGGCTTGAGGCGGCAGCCGGAGCTTCCAGCCTCGCGGGCTCCTCGCTAACCCTACGGCGGCTCCTGTGGGGCGGGGGGGCGGCCCGGGGCACCTGCGGAGGGCAGGGGGGGCGGCGGCCGGGGGCACCTGCGGAGGGAGGGGGGCGGCACGTGGGCACCTGCGGAGGGCGGGGGGCGGCCGGGGGCACCTGCGGAGGGCGGGGGACGGCCCGGAGCGCCTGCGGAGGGCGGGGGGCGGCCCGGGGCACCTGCGGAGGGCGGCCCGGGACACCTGCGGAGGGCGGGGGGGGGGGGGGGGCAGCACGTGGGCACCTGCGGCGGGTGGTGGGCAGCTCGGGACACCTGCGGAGGGCAGGGGGCAGCCCGGGGCACCTGCGGAGGGCGGGGGGCGGCTCGGGGGCACCTGCGGAGGGCGGGGGGCGGCACGTGGGCACCTGCGGCGGGTGGTGGGCAGCCCGGGGCACCTGCGGAGGGTGGTGGGCGGCCCGGGGCACCTGCGGAGGGTGGGGGGCGGCCCGGGACACCTGCGGAGGGTGGGGGGCGGCCCGGGGCACCTGCGGAGGGCGGCCCGGGACACCTGCGGAGGGCGGGGGGGGGGCAGCACGTGGGCACCTGCGGCGGGTGGTGGGCAGCTCGGGACACCTGCGGAGGGCAGGGGGCAGCCCGGGGCACCTGCGGAGGGCGGGGGGCGGCTCGGGGGCACCTGCGGTGGGCGGGGGGCGGCACGTGGGCACCTGCGGAGGTGGGGGGGCAGCCCGGGGCACCTGCGGAGGGCGGGGGGGGGCAGCACGTGGGCACCTGCGGCGGGTGGTGGGCAGCTCGGGACACCTGCGGAGGGCAGGGGGCAGCCCGGGGCACCTGCGGAGGGCGGGGGGCGGCTCGGGGGCACCTGCGGAGGGCGGGGGGCGGCACGTGGGCACCTGCGGAGGTGGGGGGGCAGCCCGGGGCACCTGCGGAGGGCGGGGGGCGGCTCGGGGGCACCTGCGGAGGGCGGGGGGCGGCACGTGGGCACCTGCGGCGGGTGGTGGGCACCCCGGGGCACCTGCGGAGGGTGGTGGGCGGCCCGGGGCACCTGCGGAGGGTGGGGGGCGGCCCGGGCACCTGCGGAGGGTGGGGGGCGGCCCGGGACACCTGCGGAGGGTGGGGGGCGGCCCGGGGCACCTGCGGAGGGCGGCACCGGGGCACCTGCAGAGGGCGGGGGGGCGGCCCAGCCACCTGCGGAGGGCGGCCTGGGGGCACCTGCGGCGGGTGGGGGGCGGCCAGGGACACCTGCGGAGGGCGGGGGGGGCGGCCCGGGACACCTGCGGTTCCTGCTCTTCTGAAGTGGGCTTCCTCGGTGTTGCCCCCCCCCCCCCATCTCCGCAGGCTCCGAGGCCCTGGCTGTGCTCCGGGGCCGCCTACAGGTGGGCGGGCAGGCTCCGCAGCTCCCGGGGCTCCACGGGCGGCAGGAGGGCAGGTTCTGCCTAAGACCATCCGTTTTGATCCTATTAAGGAGGCGGGGGCTGCCCAGGAGCCGGGTCTCCCTGACAGTTGTTCCTCTGTATCCTTACGGATTAACTTCTGTTGGGTTTTGCTCATTCGGTCATTGCCTGACAGGTGCACCTCCATCCAACCAGGTCTCTGCCCCTGAGGGCAGTGGGGTGCATGGCCCCGAGGTAGCAGGTACCCCTAGGTACTCACCAGACCGCAGCTCCCCCCACAAACAGGCCCGTTGGCTTCAACTCTTCATCGGGGGCTTATAAGGCGGTGCAGGGGGTAGCCTTAGGATGAAGTGGAGTTTCATGAAGCTGAAGTTAAGGGGATCAGAACACCCAACTTCTACTTGATTATTTCATTGGAGGATCCACACCCCAAAATTTTACTTAGATTATCTGTCAGCTGTTCCACCTTGTAGAAACAAAATGTTTGGGTCATCGTTCTAAGAAATAATCCCTAGCTCCATAAAGCCCCAGACCGCACGCTTAGCAATATTTTCCAATAAATGAATAAAGACTAAAAGTTGGGGAAGACCCTGGAAGTGACCCTAACTAGTCTCTCTTGACTCCCTACAGTGTGCCACACGTAGCGACAGACACCCCGTATGTGTCACCTTACTCGGTGCCGCCCGCACCCTTGGGAGGGAAGTACAGTTATTCACATCCTGCAAACGAAGAACCAGCAGCACAGAGGGTCACCCGGGCACACACCAGCAAGTAGCAGAGCTGGGATGCAGGTACATATTACCTGGTTCCAAAAATTGGTCTTTCCAGAGACATCTCTGCAGGTATCCTGACTTATATAGTTGGGGGGGGGGACCGTTTTCCACTTGTTACTATATCAGGGTGACCCATGCAGAACTCAGAGACAGAAATAACAAGGAAATAAAAGTAGGTTTCCCTTTTTCCCGGTATGATGTATTTTCCTTCCCTACTGAGAGAATCAGGCTGTAGGTATCAAGAGCAATATTAAAAATACTTTAAAAATAATAAATAAAAATTAAAAAGTAAAAATATTAACGTGGGGGGCAGTCCGGGTGGCTCAGCAGTTTAGTGCCCGCCTTCAGCCCAGGGTGGGATCCTGGGGACCGAGGATCAAGTCCCGCGTCAGGTTCCCTGCATAGAGCCTGCTTCTCCCTCTGCCTGTGTCTCTGCCTCTCATGAATAAATAAATAAAATCTTTTAAAAAAATATTAACGTGGGGGGAAAGTGCGTGGAACTATTAAAAACCTACGTAAACGCTATCAATTCAATTTATAGGCTATTTTGTGCTATGTCTTTTTTCTTCCTTGCTCTTTAGATTATTACCATGAAAATGAGGCTTCTGTTTCTAAGAAACTCTAAAAATATTTCTCACCTGCACCTACCATGTTCTGCCACATTATAATCTTGGTTACAGTTCTAAAAATGTCAGAACAGAAGATCGTGAACTGAAGATGTGTCACAGACAAACACATTTGAAAGACAAGTTTGACATAGTGGACTGAGGGGGAAAAAAATTCCAACTGTGAGAAAACTTGATCATGACCTACAGCCTAAAAAAAAAAAACTCATGCTTTATAAAATACAAAATTGTACGAGCACCATGATTAAAACTGCTGATTCCTGGGATCCCTGGGTGGCTCAGTGGTTCGGCGTCTGCCTTTGGTCCAGGGTGTGATCCTGGAAACCCAGGACTCAAGTCCGTTGGGCTCCCTGGGTGGAGCCTGCTTCTCCCTCTGCCTGTGTCTCTGCCTCTCTCTCTCTCTCTCTCTCTCTGTGTCTCTCATAAATAAATAAAATCTTTTAAAAAAAGAAAACTGCTGATTCCTGTTTTCTAGGGCTCCCTAGTTGGCTACAAGGTACACCTGCTTGCCGGGGAACCGGACTTCCTCTGGCACAAGTGGAATCCAGGGTGGGCAGTCCTCATTCCAGGAGTTGGTAAATTCAGAAAGCGTATGCTGCTGCCCTAGACAAGGAATCATTCCAAATTTCAGAGACAGTCTTCGGTGGGAATTCCACACACCTGTTCTCTCCTTGCCTCCTCTTAGTCCCTTGTAATGGACTGTGACTTTGGCCAACTTGTCCAAAACTGGACCGCCGGCACCGAGCCCCTCTCTTCTTTCAGATGACTCATGCTCAGCAGTAATCTGCAGTATATCCTTCCCTCTCCTGTAAACTAATATATAGTAAAAACACATTTGCTGAGTAGCTTCAGTGGCCCCAGCACCATAAGATACTTCAAGACACTGGGGTGATAAAGTGAGAACTGATAGTGGCCATCAGTGGGGACACCTGAGGTGCTTTGAGAGCAGTTGACTCCCCTTGGAAGCATGAGGAAGGAGGCTTCCCAGGGGAAGCGACATTTAAGCAGAGTCCTGTAGCATCACCAGGAATATTACAGGACCAGCCAGATGAAAACCAAGCAGGTAACTGGAGCTCTGAGAAAGAACCTGGGAAGGTCAAAGGAATTCATCCACTCAGAAGGACCACTGCATAACAAAGTCCAAATGGGGTAGAGACTGCGAGGGATTCAGAGAACTGTAAATGGCTAAGCGTGGCTGGGACAAAATCACCCAGCACTGGCAGGAGGTGGGACTAGAGAGATGAGCAGGGGTAGCTGATGGGCAAGGAGAGCCCAGTTTTTGGTGTTATGTGTTCTGGGCAAAGCATCTGGACTTTCTTCCTGAGGGCAATAGGGAGCCATTGTAAGGTTTTAGCCATTTAGGTTTTAGAACAGGGGAAGTCTTATTTTGAAGGAAATATGTCTCATCCTGTAGGGTTGAGTGAGATGGACAGACGACACTGGAAGCAGAAAAATTCACCCTGTGTCTGTGGCAAAGAATCCTAGTGAGAATCATGGCGGTTATGCCTCACAAGGCCCAGAGAGGAGTGGAAAGAGGAGAGAGAGGATGATGGATGGGAGCAATATTAAAGAGAGAAAATTGCTGGAAAAGATGAATGATTCAACCATGGGGGATGAGTGTGTCCTCTTCAGATCTTTGTTGCCTTCCAAATGGCCCTTTTATTGAGGTGATAGTCACATAGGTGATTTTTCATTTATAAGGTTTATTGTCATAATATTTTGACTATTGTATATATTACAAAAAATTTGATAGATGGCATCTTAGTGATTTAATTTTCTTAAAAGCTAGAAATCATGAGGATAAATGTCTCCTAGAATAGCTATGGTTCATATATGACTGAATCATAAGGTAAATCAAGATACATCTCTCTCTCACACACAAGCAAGATAACACCTGCGAGTTAACCCTCCACCTACCATGATTTCATTTAATGCTGATTTTCAGATGTAGAAAAATGACCTGATTATGTGAAGAAGAGTGATATTCTACATATTTTGATATTCTTGAGAAAAACAAAGAAAAATCTTTACATATTTTCTAAACATTTTGCCTAATTGTGGTTTTGTTTGTTGTTGAAAACCAAAAATTCTTGGCCTTTATCCACTACTCCTGGATCACATAAAAATATACTCCACTAGGGAAACACAGCGCTGGCAATGCTGGCTTTGTTTAACTCATTTTGACTGATAATAACGAAAAAAGAATTAGATCAAGAATGGCATTTTTAAAAATGAGCAAAGTTCTTAGTTCCACTATACATTTTCTTAATGTGGAATAAGTAATGCTGTTAAAAACAGTGGAACTTCCTAGAATTCATAAAAAATGACCTAGATTCACATACACATAAATATGCATAAAACATGCATAACTTCTCTTTCAAGGAATAAAGATCAATATTATGACTGAAGTCAACATTATCCTAACTTTTGAGGTCATAGTTGGGAAATTTAAAAAAAAAAATGTATAAGTAAGAGCTCACTGAATTGACCCACAGGTGACCAACTCCATTCTGTCAAATTTTCAGTGTCCCTCAGCTGCTGCACGATTGAATTCTAAATTTCCCAGCCAATTTGCCTTTCAGCCTGAATACCCACCGGCATCCAAAGAAGCTTTATGCTTCCCAAACACTGTGTTCCCCAAATTTGCATGAAAATACATTGTGTTGCTCACATGTGCTAATGTTCACTCACTTTCCTGAGAGGGACTTCCATTCCCACTATATTCTAGAAATCTCTGCCCATTGACTTGCTTTCTAGCCTTTGAAGTTCAGTTTAAATGCCATTTACTCCTTGATAACTTTCCAGATTAGGAGGACAAAACAATGCTTCCCTGTTCTCTATTCTTACAGTGAGGAGTTTGAACCATTTCTATCCAATCTACTCCGAGCTCTGTGCTGCAGATAGTCCCGCATTACCCAATTCTGCTGGGGGGGGGGCGGGGGGGTGTCTCTTGAGACCAGTGTCTAAACCTTGTGCATTCTTTTCCATTTCCCAGCATGGCATTTCCACTGAGCCAGTGACTGAACCGAGCCTTTCCTAAGAGACATGGATTCGCAGTCATTTAAAAAACTGGATTTCTGAAAACTAGTATTTCCAAAGTACTTTTAAAAGGCTTGTTGGCGGTTTGGCGCCTGCCTTTGGCCCAAGGCGCGATCCTGGAGACCTGGGATCGAATTCCAGGTCGGGCTCCCGGTGCATGGAGCCTGCTTATGTCTCTGCCTCTCTCTCTCTCTCTCTCTGTGACTATCATAAATAAATAAAAATTTAAAAAATAATAATAATCCTAAAAGGCTTGTTGTAGAAGAGTCATCTTTACTATTCACTCAAAAAAAATGTATTATCTCAGTATACGTGCTTCAGCTCTATGGGTGCCTATCTCCTTATGCATGTATTTGCATATGTGGCTTGAGGTTTCCTTCTAAAGGTAAAGCATAGTTGATTCTATTTTTCAGCATTCCTGATATTCAACTAACACAAGGAACGGACATGAAGGCCAGTTTTTAAAAATCAATTTGGTTTCTTTTAACGGAGGCAGATGTTAAGAGGGAAAATAAAGATTTCCTTCCACCATTCCACTGCACATGTGCACACACACAGTTAAAGGCTGGCTACTACTTACTGGTGGTTTTATTTTTTTTTATTTTTTTATTTTTTTTACTGGTGGTTTTAAAGATAGGAACATATATTCTTTGATTCTTCCCTTGGAGAACTGGAGTTTAACTTTCCTCCCCCTGGGTGTGGGCTGGACCTTCTTCTAATGAACAGAATGTGATAGAAGTGATAGGATGTTACTGCCAAGATTGTATGATAATGTAGGATAATCTTAGTCTCTCGTTTTAGTTGGTTTCTTTGCCTACATCTCTTGGTCTCTCTTTGTGAGGACTTGCTCTGGAGAAAGCCAGTTGCCACGTATAGGAGCAGCCCTGTGGAAAGTTCCACGTGAGGAACTGAAGCTAACTGACCGAACATGCCAACAGCTGCTAGGAGGTATTCCTCAAGCACCTTCAGATGTCTGCAGTCCCAGCTCACAATTTGACTATAACCTCATGATAATCTGAGTCAGAATCACCCAGTTAAGCAACTCTTAAATTCCTGACCTTCACAAACTACATGAAATAACTGCTAATTTACGGGGAAATTTGTTACACAGCAGTAGATAACCATTGTGGCTAACAAGTCTAAAAATATTTTTTTTCCTTTTCTTTCCAACCAAACAAGGTTTTTGTTATCTTTTCAAGAAATTGGCTAGAAACTCTGATAGCTTCAAGCCTAGAAGGTCTAGGAAGGAACTTAGAGGGCATTAGCTTGAGGTTTTTGACCTTGAGCGAGTTACCTAAACTTTTTTGGCCTCAGTTTCTTTATATACTTACAGGAACAAAGCGGAACTTACCTAATAAAATATTAGTATAATAAGTATACAAAATATTAGTATGATAAGTATACTAAAATCTTAGTATAATAAGATACAAAAGTATTTAGTATAGTTTTTGGGAAGTGGTATTTGCTCAATAAATGCCAGCTATAGTATCATTACAATTTGGTTCAAAAAGAAAAGCTAAAAGGTTGCCCGAGGAGACATTCAATCTCACAGAGTAATACGGAGCCAATACCCAGTCAGCTACAGGTGTAATTACAGAAAACAATCTGCTTCCCATACCGCCAGAAGTCAGGCCACTTGCAGGGCAGCTGGTAGTCTTGAAAACTAAATATGATCCATAACAGAAATTCAAACTGCATTTTGTCCAAGTCCAAAGAAATCCCAGGAGTGTGTCACTTTTGAACCACACCAGCGATCACAGACCACACCACAAACGACAACCTCGTGGGGCTATGAGAGCTACAGACCGCGTGCCAGTACACAACCGTCAGATGGTTGACTAAATCCTTCCACAGGGGACAGACAAAAAAACAAGTGGCCAGGAGCTCTCTCGTCCTGAAGCCACATAGGAAACACAGGTGTAACACCACATTCATCTTGTTTTGTACATGCTACTCAAAAAAGGACTTGGGCAAAAATAAATAATCCTCAAATAACATTTAGTATTCCTTGTTGTGCAACAGCAAACAAGAAAGAGAAAGAACGATGACATGATGATAATTGATGCCTGTCAGATCGAGAAATACAACACAGACCAATTTTTAGTCTCTCCCTCTGCACTTTTCCACTTCAGGCAAAAGAAATGAGGCTTTTCAGATTTGATTCTCATGACAGAAGAATCACATGCTATGCTGTGTATCCCCCTAGATATGTCTGCATGGAGGTCTCCTTCCCTTATTTAGCTTTGAACAAAGATCAGTCCTTTAGAGACAGGGCTATAGCCTCATGAAGACAACTGTAGTTCAGAACTTATCCTGAGGCCAAATAAACTAGCTTTTCTATTTAAATAGTGTATTTTGTACTTCGTTAGGCAGATACTTCACTCCCAATTTGTTAGAAATTAAGCATACCAGCCAGCAATCTAAGAAAGATGAATTTTAAAAAGATTTCCATAAGAAGATAAACAGCTATTCAAAACCATAGGTACATGACACACAATGCAATAATTTCTTACTATAACTTATTTCTGGTTGGGGTGGGAAAAGGGAGCGGGGTTGGGAGGATTATCTGAAAATAGAAAGTGATCCTGAAAAAAAAAAAGTATTTGTAGGGATCCCTGTGGATTCAGGGGTATATTGGAAATTTACCTGGGGTCTCTGACACCTATCTAGAAATTTGTTGGATTTTTTTTTTTAAGTCTTGTCAAGATGATTTGCAGGATCACCCCTTGATTTTTTTACACTCATTCAAGAAACAGTAAATAAGGTGAAAAGTGACAAACTGTAGGCAGTGTGACCTGATCCTGACCACTGATAAACCATAGCCTCTTCTGAACACGACTGAGGGCCTCTGACAGAACCAGTCCCCAACTACCCACTTACAAGGTCAAAGAAGGGCTGATACCTATAGGCCCTTCTCTCTTCCTTCTCTCTTAAAATCCTGCCCCTTAAGTTGAGGCTCACTTAAGTCTCACCTCCTCCCTGACTTTTAGCTGATCACTAAAGTTAAACATTGATCTCTCATTTTTGAATGCCAAGTTTATTCACAGCCCGATGTACCCACCAGTAATTAAATACATTTTTAGTAACTCTATTATTCATTTTTTCCTCCTCTGATAAAAACGGAGAACCTGTTAATATATTACAAGTTTAAGTTTGTAGTATTTTGTGACAACTTTTAAAAAGTTTCAGTTGGTATTGTGGAAAATTATCTTGTTCCTCTAAGACATAAGGTTTTAAAGTGTAGAGTCACATTTATTACGGCCTTGCAGCAGTGAAGAATCGGAAATCTTACATAACAGGCATAAGGTGCACCTTCAAAGTTCAGATCAAAAAATGGGAGAAGGTGAGTCAGAAAGCTAAAGACTAAGTAGAGCGTTGGATTCTGCGGGAGACGGAGGGATGGCTTGGTTCTTCCAGTAAGTGGCAATGGATTTCAAAGCTAGAACCCATAATATCAGCAAAGGAAGATAAATAATATGTCACAGAGTAGCTACTTTAGATGGCAGCTAGCCCAGTTACCAAATTTATATACCAAAAAAAAAAAAAAAATCACTTTCCATTATACCACCAATATTAAGTTAGGGATATGGAGAGGCGGGCCATTTATAAAACCAACAGAAATATAAAATATCTGTGAATTGATCTAACAAGATGTGTTTTGAAGCTAGATGAAGTATCATAAAAAGCTTAATGAGACCTAAAAGGAAGCTTGGATAAATGAAGGATGTATGCAGCTGCATGGGAAGGCATATTACCAAGATGGCAGTTCTCTTAAAATTTCAAACTTAATGTAAATCCATAAAAATTGCCAGAGAATTGGGAAGCAACTATAAAACTTATGTATAAATGGAACACAGAAAAAACAACTCTGTGGAAGAGAAGAACAGTGAGGGTAGATTTGCATTCTCATGCTTTCAATATACCCAAGTATTCAAAAATTAAGACAACATGCTAATAATACTAGACAATATAGTTTTATAAGTGGAACAGGACAATGAGCTTGGGCATAGGCTCAAGTAGTGAACAAATGAGAAATGTGGCATTTTAGTGAGCGGGATAAGAAAATGGAGAAATAGGGCAGCCTGCGTGCCTCAGCGGTTTAGCGCCGTCTTCAGCCCAGGGCGTGATCCTGGGGTCCCGGGATCGAGTCCCACATCGGGCTCCCTGCATGGAGCCTGCTTCTCCCTCTGCCTGTGTCTCTGCCTCTCTCTCTCTGTGTGTCTCTCATGAATAAGTAAATGAAATTAAAAAAAAAAAAAAAAGAAGAAAGAAAGAAAATGGAGAAATAGTGTGGGAATAGTGAGCTATTTGGGAAAAAAAAAATCAGGTGGCTCCTATTTTGGCTACTTTCAGGTCCTTTATAAATCTACCCAGAGCTCAGAAGGCCACCAATATTTCTGCTTATTGATCTCCAGTACATTAGCCTTCCTTTTAAATAAAAGTTAAATATCTTTTAGTTGACATGGCAGGTAACGTCCTTTTTTAGTTAACATCGGTTCTTCTGATCACAACAGACTATGCATTTCAAAATGTATGAGCTTCCTTGCCTAGAAGTCTACTTATACACCATACATATTTTAGTGTTTAATTATTATTTTAGCATTTAGTTATCTGCTTCTGTCTATGATGTCTTTCATATATTCTTCACATATTACACAAAGCTCTGTTCATTTGCCTACAACAAAGTTAAAAATAACCATACAAGATAGAAGTCTCCAGCCTTTGCTGATCCACAACTAAACCCCGAGGAGCTCGATCGTTTCAAAGACCCCTTTTTTTTTGTGCCATGATACAACTTGGAATTGCATACTTGCAATATGTTCCATATGGGACCACATAAACCTTAAATTAAACATTTTCAAGTGAGAACTGGGTTTAAGTCTCACTCACTTTATGATAGTAACTCAACTAACTACCTTATGACTCGGTTTCCACATTTTTGAAATGAGTATATTTTTATTTGCCTGACATTCTTCACCAGGGGCTTATGAAGAATAAATGAAATAACGCGTATCGAAGGACACTGAAGTCTCCAAGGCACTATATACACTCTAGTTGGCATCAACTGTTATTCCTCATTCCTTTTTTGTTCAGAGCCACTCAAGCCCTAAGCTGTTGTCTGGTAACTTGGCTCAGGGAAGTCAGGTCAGCGGCCAAGAGTTTGGCAGGGTCCCAGCAATGGCTAGGAAGAAATACTGATGTGGTTGCCCGGAGGGTGCTGATCCAAGTCCCGAGAAGGACTCGGCTTCACTGTGAGCTGGGGTTCCTTATCCTCCTACCCACCAGCTGATGATCTTGCCTCAATCACCTGCACCATCGTCTGAGCCCTCCTAGTAAACCTCAAAGTGGTCTCTTCTCACCTCTAAATTGTCCCCTGAGTCATACTCACATGACCTGGGTCGGCTCTCTAACCTCCGTTTTGCCCTTTCCCTCTTCAGGCAGTGGTGGCAAGCTCCTCTGCCCAGGATTCCTTACTCTGAGTCAGCACATACGGCAGATTCCTTCAGGACGGAAAGGTGGGTCTTCTAGAGAACCAGGTCTCCCCCCACCAGGGAAGACTTAACACATCGGCCTCTCCAAGGGCCTGGGGTTCTTCTTTGCCTGCACTGAGCACAAGTCTGGTCAAGGCTGAAAGGAGGATCCTAAAGCACAGGCCTCACACGGGGCTTCCCTCTTACTGGGCCAAATTTGCAACCTCCAGATACTTTTCTCCTACTCCCCGTGGCTCTAGTCTCTACCTCCTCTTCCCCCAATACACTCACATAAAAGACACATCATTTCATTTTTTTTTTTAGACACATCATTTCAAATGGGATGTCAAATACACTTGTTTTCCTATGGTTAGCATGAAGTCCGAGAATATTTTTCATTTTCATGAATACGTAAAAGGATCTGTCTGCCTTCTATGAGCTATGAGGCCGTTGTCACTATTCCGCACATGGGACTATTTCAGCACCTACAGTTTTAAGTTTTTGTTTTTAATGATAAATTCTACATAAAACTGTAGTAATTAGTGATGGTTTCCCTAGACAGGAATTCCGAGACCTACTGCGATTTCTTCTTCACAGAAGAACACACACACACACACACACACACACACACACACACACACACACTGGCTTTTCTCAAAAATGAAAAAAAAAAAAAGATGAGTTTTAACAAGTGAAAGGAATACAGAGCCCAGGGAGCCCAGATGCTAAATATAAGAGAAAGATGGGAAGATTAAAAAGAAGGTGTCTACGGATCCCAGATTTAGGAAGCAACGGAAAAACAGAAGCAACGATGCTAGGACTCAAGTCTATTTTTTTTTTATTTACTTTTTTTTTTCTTAAAACAATTGAAGATTATAGAATGTCCTTGTTTGAAAAATAACTTCCGGGTGAAAACTACAAAATATGTATACATTTTAATTTTGGATATTTTTTTCCAGCTTCCCTCGCCAAGGTGAAGTAATTATTCACACCCTAAGGGATTATTTTAAGAACGCTGCTCTTCACTTTCCTCAGGAACATTTCCTTGGTGAGCCTTACCAGTAAAGGCTGAAGGGAATCCAGAATTCCGTAGATGCTTATGTAAATGGCACAAGATGAATCTGAACTTCAGCATCAGAATTCTACATTTGTTTTGAGATCACGAGCACATTACATACTAACAACGTACGTTAGCTTCTCACCCCATTGTAGAAAGAGAAATATAACATTTTTTTTGGTGACATCCCAAAGCCAGACAGGGAGTTGGCCTTTGAGCTACTTTCAAATGACCACTTAGTATTTGACCTATGGTGCTTATTTGGAAAAAATATGCAAAGTGCAATCATCCAGGTAACCCCTGGGGACCTAGAGAACGGGTTAGGTTAAGGGACCAGGAGGAGGAAGGATGCAGAGGTAACAATGCATCCGTCCTGAGTCACCTCCTGGGGCTTAAGTGAAGCAGCTGGAATCCATTTTCTCCATTCTCTGACGCAGCAGACAGATGAACTGCACCAACGGCTTGCATTTCACTTTTCATAAAAGCCTAGAACAGTCAGCCCTCCCTACCGAGACAGGACTTTTCATCTGGGTAAAAATACAGAGAGATTCTCAAAAAGAAATGCTGGATCGCTCACTCAGAAGGGTTCATTGTGCTAGACAGTATGGAGAGGATGTCAGTCAGTCCAACAGTGGCTTGAAAAAAAAAAGAAACTGTCAAACTCCTGCATTTCACTCATCTTTGAGCTATCGCACAAAGAGCCTAATTTTATCTTTGACCATTTAAACGAAATCTTTTCGTCCTTGATTAAGCAAGATGATTACACAGATCAAATGCATTTTTAAGGGTCGTTGTTAAGAAGTAGGTTTTGTGCCGGAGACACCAAAGTAACAGGTGGATCTTGATTTAAATCCCACAAAGCCTCGCTGTATTAATTCAAAGAACACGATTTTAGTTTAATTTGCGAGAAAAATGAGGATTATGTAACTTGCTTTTCCTTCCCGCTAAGGGATATCTGGACACTTCTTAGATGGATGGAAGGGCAACTTTTCTTCCAGGAGTAAACTTAGCTTTCAGAGCTCTATGAATATCCATAGAAGTCAATCTATTTAACCAATCAATAAATTTTGGGGTACTTTTTATCAGGCTCTGTGTATCCCAGAAAGGTACTGCCCTTCTCCCTCTTTACAGACAAGGAAAACAAAATACATGGTTACTCATTCTGATCACTGCCAGCAGGCACAGGAGACACTCAGAGAGAACCTCTTTCGCTAAGGCGGTCGGAGAAGGCCTCACTGAGGACTCGGTCTAAAGGGGAGGCCTAGAGGAGGAGGGGGGAGCCAGCCCCGCCAAGCAGAGGTTCCCAAAAGTTATCATTTCTGAAGGGAAGGTCCCAAGGCGTTAAATCTTAGGCACTTTCCAAATACTCCTTCTTAACAGATCAAGAGAAAACGTCTTCAGGTCCCATTCTCCCGTTCTTTCTTTGTGGGATTGGTTATTTGGATATAGGACAACTCAGTAAGGCTGATGGTCCCATTTTCTCACACTTTTTTTCTGCTTTACTTTTGGGGAGACTTTCTAAACTTTATTTCCCAGAATTCTGCTAAGCCTTTATTTCTGCTCTCTTGTTTTAATTTCAAAAAGCTCTGTAGTGTTCTGTTGGCCATCCTACTCTTCAGGGAAGCGGGATCTCCTCTTGTCGCTCTGAGGAGGCTGAGGAGACTGGGAGCTTTCATCCTCCTGTACAGCCCCCTTGTTACTGTGTCCCTCCCTTCTTCCCTCCCTTGTCCTCCCTCCTTTTTGGTTTGTCTTGGTCTCCGCCTTTCCTGTAAGGAGTCTGGTGGCCCTTGGCTGACGTGCATCTTTAAGGATGGGCTGTGGACAAGCCTTTAGGATTCAAGGGCAGAAGAGGGAGCAGAGGCTGAGCTCACCCACCATGAGGCTCTGGGTCCTTCCTATCGTACTGCTAAGATTTCTCCCAGACAACCTCTTTCTCTGCCCGCAGGAAGCCAACCCTCTGAGTGGCCACCACTCTGGGAGGTCAATGGGTGAAGATAGCTGGCAGTCTTTCCATTTAGTTCCTAAACTTTTATTTTCTCCCTCAGTTGTGGTGACACCACCCCAGGGCAGAGAGCTTCTCCTTTAACCCTTTCAGGGACCAAGTCTAGGTTTTCTTCCCAGCTGGGTCAAGACACAATTGCTCAGCTGGGTAGGGAAGAGCAGGGAATCACAGATTTCCAACAACACCCCCCCCCCCACACACACACACCTGTTTAAGCCCCTTCATTCCCATCCGTTTCCAGGGGCAACTAGTGCCACTAAGGGCCTGAGCCTTTCTAACAGCCAAGCTGTGGCTTTCTGCTTTTCCACTGCAAGTCAAGCAGTCAAATGTGTCAGGTCTGCTGCCAGCAACCATTTGTTCATTTGCTTTTCAGTACAATTTTTGCTACTTCCCCACAAAAAAAAAAAAAAAAATCTCATTTTCGTTTTCTTTGGGGGCTTCAGGAGCAAGCAGAGTTCAGTGATGTACACATAAATCTGCTGTCTTTATCTGGAAAGTCCATGTAAGCTATAAAAATCTGTATTTCTTGGGATCCCTGGGGGGCTCAGTGGTTTAGCACCGCCTGCAGCCCAGGGTGTGATCCTGGGGTTCCAGGATCGAGTCCCACATGAGGCTCCCTGCATGGAGCCTGCTTCTCCCTCTGCCTGTGTCTCTGCCTCTCTGTGTCTCTCATGAATAAATAAGAAAAATCTTTTTAAAAAATGTGTATTTCTTGTTATGCACCTCACATACTAAAATATCTTGATTTACAGACAAGAAATTTCATTGTCCCCTCTCTCAACCCCTCTATAGTAGTCAAAGCTATGGACTACTCGATGCTTCATGGAACACTCTCCTCAACTTCTAGACACTACAGTCTTCTAGATTCCCTCTCTCTGCCTCAAATTCTCGTGCTGGCTCATTCTCTTCACCCACCAACAAAAGTTGAAGTTCCTTAAAACTCAGTGTTAGATCCTCTCCTATAGTTAAAAAAAACAAAGTTTTTTATTTATTTATTTATTTTGCTATATAGTCTCTCTGTAGATTATGTCGTTCAAGTTCTTTGCCTAAGTATTAACAATTCACAAACATATGTCCAATCTAGACTTTACCTCTCAGACACAGATCTATGTATCTAATGATATACTTGGGCTTCCTTAATTTCCCCAAAACAGCTTAGATTCTACAGGCCTACGAGAGAACTTATATTCTTACCCGCCTAGACCTGGTCTTCTTGTCTATTGTCTAGGCATACAAGCTAAAAACCAGGATTCACCCTGGACATGTCCTTCTCCCATCCCCCATATTCATTCCTTCTCCATGGTTTACTGGTAGGCTCTCAGGTTGACGTACAATTAAATTTCCTTTTCTCCGTATCTTCTTCCAGTACCTTTAAACTACCAACATCTCCCACCTAAGTTAGTGAACTACCCTCCTCACTCACCTTCCTAATTCTATTCCCCACATTCTCCACCCTAATCCCAAATTCTTATATGGTCTTTTCAAAAGGCTGCATGAATGTCCATATCTTTGCTGAAAATGTGGCTGATTTATTTGCAACTAGGATACACGTCTAAATCTTCATGTTCCACAGCAACATCATGAAAGGCACAGCCCCCATCTACCACGTTTCATGTCTCATGATGCTGCTCTTGGGCATTTGAGACTTAACCCTATAGACTATCTGTACTTGAACACCCTGTGCTTGCCCCACCCCCTTCCAATGCAGGGCCTCTGTACGGGCCGTTCCATGCATGTTTTACCTTTCCCTAGCCATGACATCATCTGTAATTGCTCAGGTGTCATCTCATCCAGCAGGAGTCCGGTGTCCCATCCTGTGCCTCCCTCTGTGGTGCTGCACTACAGTTGCATGTTTTCACACTTTTCTCACGCCCAGAGCACGAGCTGATGGAGCAGCTCTTTGTATCCTCAGCAAAGAGCACAGGTTCTGGCACCTAGTATTTTGTTATTGTATTGTGAATGGCTACAATAGCTCATCTCATATTGAGAAAGTAGGTTATAAAAACCAATGTATAGGACAGATTAGGAATAAGCAGGATTTTCAAGAAAATTATTTCAAAGAAGAGATTTACAGAAAATAAACTCCAACATCTTACTTTTTTTGTTTTGCCCATTGCCTTCAGGATGGAGAGATTTAGGTCTTCAAGTGCTGCAAGTACATTCTCATATTCGCCCAAGTGCTGGGAAAAATATTCTGAAAGTAGAGATATTGAAAAAAATTCATGTTTGCATTTAGGTATCATAAAATAACAATAAAATCTACTGGTGATTTATTCCACAAATGAGTAAAACAAATAAAATGCTATAAGTGAAAACTGGAAGGTTTTCAAAAGAGACTAGGGTGTCAATATACTCATTTCATTAAAAAAAAAACTGAATAGTTAAAATTATCCTTGCAGAAATGCTCTTCCGTACAAAAATAGGGGAGAAAAGGAATCTGGATCTGTGAACAATAAAAATTTGTTCTCAACAACATATTATTATAGCACTCATTAAAAAAGTAACTTCAGTAAAAAATTAAACTATATTTTATTGTTTCTCCTGGGAGACATTTAAGAAGGTAAGCTCTCCTCATCATGGTTAAAATTAATAATGCTGCAAGACACAAGGATGACCCCCTTAGCACCTCCCATGTAACTTTCCCTATCATGATTTAATTTTTTTCCAACAATCTGGTCAGAGCTAAAAGGATTTTTATCACATTTTCAACTGGTAGAAATAAAATACATTGGATGTTAAGATTAGGAGTATGGAATATAGACTATTCCCAAACAAGCTGAAGTATAGGCAAGATAAATGCAAAGCCTCATATTTACTTACAGAAATCTATATATTTCTGAAATTTGAGATCTAGCCTAACCAAAATTCATAGGAAGTCTATATTGAAAAGATCTAGAGCTTTCAGTCACTAGAAAATCATAAGACCTCACCATTCCTATGAACTCATCTTTGAATGAGCTATAGCTTATTACTGTCTCTCTTTAATGTGCCAAAAGTATTTATGTCATCAAGTTGAATGGTAAGAAAAATCAACATAAAGCTATTTGAGATCACTGAGATAAATTTCAGTATGTTTTATCAAATCTTTAAATTAATGCTCAAGATGGAATTATTTGCTGACATTGATCTTAATAACAAATGGGAAGCACCACCGAATGATTTATTAGTAAATGTACAGAAATCATCTGAGAAGAAAAATAAACACAGGAGAGCAATAAATCAATTCTAGATTACGGCTGTCAAATTATAATTTGTGTACACATGGATTAAAAATGCATGGCATATTTTTGACAAAAAGTAAATGCTTTCCTGATTATGCATTCCTTAAAAAATGTAACACACATTCCTTAATGTGTGTTACAAATTATCCCACATAAGGGTTCTTTCAGGAAGGGATTAGTTGGAAAACAAATAAGGAAGCAGATATTCCTTAAATACCTGCTTGACAATAAGATTTTAATTCTTGGCTCTCATACTGATTTTGAGTGTTGACCAACATGTCCCACCTTGTTGCCATTATTCGGAATAAATGAAGTTCCTGTGAACAAAATTGTTGTGAACTAGCAAGCAGTTAATGTGGCTCCAGAATATTAACTGACAAAAATAATTAGCAGAATAAAATCCACACTAAATTGAAACAAGCAAAATGTATAAAGAATACTGGAAACAAAATTATTAGCAAAATTTTAATATATACAAAGACTCAAAAAAAGACTGCCTGTTTGCATTTAAAATCCCCATCACTCAGGGATGCCTGCGTGGCTCAGTGGTTAAGCACCTGCCTTCAGCTCAGGGTGTGATCCCGGGATCCTGGGATCGAGTCCCACATCGGGCTCCCTGCATGGAGCCTGCTTCTCCCTCTGCCTCTCTCTGTGTCTCTCATGAATAAATAAATAAAATTTTTTAAAAAATAAAAATTAGAAAACAAATAAAATCCCCATCACAGAAATATATTAAGTGAAAAATAGAATTTTGTGCTTAAAAGTCAAGGTTAAAAAAATAAAAGAAGGAACACAGCCTTTTAAAATATTGTCATAAAATACCTGGCTTAATCAATGAAGGTGTCCTGGAGAGAATATAAATTTCCTCTCTGCTGTGAAATCAAGTTTATGAAGGTACGTGCTGATAAAGAGCATGAGAAGACAATGAGGTTTCCGGGCTGACACCTATCTAGCCTGCCTGCCTACCTTCCTGACTTCCTTCCTTCCTTTCATTTTTTTTTTTAAGATTTTATTTATTCATGAGACAGAGAGAGAGTGAGAGAGGCAGAGACACAGGCAGAGGGAAAGCAGGCTCCACGCAGGGAGCCTGATGTGGGACTCGATCCCAGGTCTGCAGGATCAGGCCCGGGGCTGAAGACAGCACTAAACCACTGAGCCCGGGCTGCCCCCTTCCTTCCTTTCTTTATTCGTCTACTCATTCATCTCAATTATCAAAGGAGTCAAGAGAAAAAAAAAATTACTCCCCAAGCAATATACTAGCACACAAAGAAAATAACTCGAATAGAGAGAACTACAATACCCAAGCCCTGGATAGGAGTTTAAGAATAAGAACTATTTTGAGGTGGTGTGGGTCAGTGTCATTCAAATTGTTTTACAATCTACCAACAGTCATTTACAAGGGCAACTAGAGCTCCAATGAGCCAGCAACATTTAACATATATAAAAGAGAATCCACACGCTCCACTTCATGATGGTGAAGGTTTAGTCATTTAGTCATCCAGGCACTTAGTGCCTTCTGTGTGCCATATAGGTTATACTAGGAGCTTAGAATACAAAGAAGACAGAAATTTTAAGGAACCTACAACCAGGTAGGAGAAGTAAGTATTCCAACAAACAACTGCTATACACATGATCATTGTTCCAGACAATGGTTCAAGAACCGGGTACAAAAATGCAATCAAAGTACAGGGCAAAGCAGGGGACATCCCTTGATTGCTTTGCTCTGGTGGCCAGGGGGCTTACATTTATGGGCCCCATAGGACTATGGAGAAAGAGTTCTTAACCAGGTACCCCCCAACCCCATAGAATAGCACAGAAATGGCAGACTGAATCACACCCATAGTCTTACTGAGAAAAAATCCCACTAGCTTATCTTCAGAGCTATGGCATGAGAGGTAGGCTTGTAAGGAACATATATCTAGGGACCAACATTAATCCTCTCTAGAGACTGGGGAGGCAAGCATCACCATCTATGTGCTTCCTCTTGGCCCTACCCAGATCATTGGTGTCTTTAAAGGAGCTTATGTACACATCTGGCATCCCAGCTTTCTGGGCTGTTGCTGAGCCTTGATAGTCTACTTGATGATCAGCAGGGCTTGTGTTTATGAGCACGACAGGATAATAGCAAAGGAAGAAATACTTCTAAGTGGCTATCACCCAGGGATCAGTGCAGAGGGAGCAGAAAGAAATAACTGTCACCCAGACTTTCCCTAAAAGAAGTATATTTGCATACTTTAAAAGCTGTTGCCTGAGGGTCTAGCTTCCAATCAGGGTAACTGTGGATGCTAACTAAGATCTTCCCCTCTGAGACACTGACCTGACTTGGCACACCCTCAGTTACTGGGAACCACTAGAATAAAGCAGGCTACTTGAACAAGATTTGAAGACAACCAAGAGCTAGGGAAAGGCTGAAAGATAAGGTACATCTCTCATATAAGAACATTCTTTCAAGACTGGAAGAGGTGATCATTTTAAATAATACACAGAAATCAACTTAGAGAGAAAAAAAAAAGATGAAACAGAGGAATATGTACTAAACAAAAGAATAAGGTAATAATTTAGGGGAAAAAAAAAGACTTTAATAGAGATTAGTGATTTACCTAAAAAAAGAGTTCAAAATAATGGTTATAAAAATAACTGCCAAAAAAAAAAAAAAACTGCCAAACTTGGAAGTAAATAAAGTCAGAATTTCAAAAATATACAAAGCACCAAACAGTAGTCACAGTATGAAGAATGCAAAAACTAAAGTGAAAAGCACAACATAGGACTTCAAAAGCAGACTAAATGAAGCAGAAGAAAGGAAGGCAGTCAAACTTATCTAATCAAAGCAGCAAAAAGAAAAAGGAAAGAAAAAAAGTCAGGAGAGCTTAAGAGACTTATAGGACATCATCAACTAGACCAACATTCACATTATAGGGGTCTCAAAAGGAGAAGAGAGAAAGGAGCAGAAAAAAAATCTTGTTTGTAAAAATAATGACTGAAAACTTCTCTAACCTGGGGGGAGGAAATAGACATACAGATCCAGGAAGCCCATAAAGTTCCCATCCAAGTAAAACCACAGGGAACCGCACCAAGACACATTATAATTAAACTGTCAAAAGTTAAGGCAGGGAAAGAATCTAAAAAGCAGCAAGAGTGGGATGCCTGGGTGGCTCGGCGGTTGAGCATCTGCCTTTGGCTCAGGGCACGATCCCGGAGTCCTGGGATTGAGTCCCACATCAGGCTTCCTCCATGGAGCCTGCTTCTCCTTCTGCCTATGTCTCTGCCTCTCTCTTTCTTTCTCTGTGTGTGTCTCTCTCATGAATAAATAAAATCTTTTTAAAAAATAAATAAAAAATAAAAAAACAGCAAAAGACAGATGACTTGTTAAGTACAAAGGAACCCCTATCAGTAGATTTTCAGCAGAAACTTTGCAGTCCAGAAAAAAGTGGCATGATTATATTCAAAAACACTGCCAGTCAACCATACCCTACCCAGCAAGCTGTCCTTCAGAATTAGAGAAATAAACAGTACTCCAGAGCAGTAAAAGCAAAAGGAGTTCATCAGCACTAGACCAGCCTTACAAAAACTGTTAAAAGAACTTCTTTAATCTGAAACAAAAGGGTACTACTTAACAGGAACACATTCAAAAGTGTATATCTCACTGGTAAAAGTAAATGTGTAGTAAAATTCAGAATAATCTAATGTTGTAAAGGTAGTGGGTTAATCATTTATAAAGCTAGTATGAAGGTTAAAAGACAAAAGTATTCATATAATGATAACTATAATAAATTGTTACTGTAGACACAAGATAAAAATCTGTAAATTGTGACATCTAAAAAAGGTTTCACAGGGGTAAGGAGGTAAAAATATAGAGCTTTAGAATGTGTTCCAACTTCAGTTGTTATCAAGTTAAACCAGTTATAAATTATTTTGTGGAAGCCTCATGGGAACCACAAAGCAAAACCTTATAGTAGCTAGACACACACACACACACACACACACACACACACACAAAGAGAAAAAACTAAACTATATCACTACAGAAAAACATCAAATCACAAAGGAAGAAAACAAGAGGAAAAGAAAGGAACAGAGGAAAGAGAACTACAAAACAGCCAGGAAACAATCAATAATACATAAATACGTATGAATCAATACTTACTTTAAATATAAATGGACTAAATTCTCCAATCAAAAGACAGAGTGGATAGATGGATTAAAAATAGAGATTCGTTTAGGATATAAGGACACAGACTGAAAGTGAAGAGATAGAAAAATATATTCCATGCAAGTAAAAACCAAAAGAAAGCTGGAGTAACTATACATATATTAGATAAAATAGAATTTAAGACAAAGATTATAAAAAGAGACAAAGAAGGTTATTATGTAATGATAAGGGGTCAAAGCCACCAAAAGAATATTACATTTGTAAATATATATTTGTATATAATTTGTGTGTGTGTGTATATATATATATATATATATATACACACACATAACATAGGAGCACATAAATATATAAGGCATATATTAACAGACTTCAAGAGAGAAACAGGAATGTAATAATAGTAAGGGACTTTAATATGCTACCTACATCAATAGACCATTCAGGCAGAAAAATCAATAAAGAAACAATATTCTTAAATGACACATTAGACCAGATGGACTATGTATATACACGTACACGTACTTACATGCATATATACATACATACACACACACAAAGACCATTCCATCCAAAACCAACAGAATACAAATTCTTCTCAAGTACACAAGGAAGATTCCACTGGATAGATCCTATGTTATGCCACAAGATAAGTCTTAATAAATTTAAGAAGACTGAAATTATATCAAGCATCTTATCTGATCACAATGGTATAAAACTAGAAATCAGTTACAAGATGAAAATGAAAATTTACAAATATGTGGAGAGTAAACTATATGCTCCTGAACAACTACATGCTCCCTGAATCAAAGAAATTAAAAGAATGCCAATAATACCCTGAGACAAATAAAAGTAAAAATACGATATACCAAAACTTAGGGAATACTCCAAAAGCAGTTCTAAAAGAGAAGTTCATAGAGCTAAATGCCTACCTACATCAAGAAACAAGAAAGACCTCAAATAAATAACCAACTTTTGTACCTCAAGGAACTAGAAAAGAACTGGAGCACAAAGTAAGTAGAATGAAGGTATTAAGGAAGATCACAGCATACATAAATGAAATAGAGACCTTAAAGACAATAAAAATCAATGAATAAGAGCTGGTTTTTTGAAAGATAAATAAAATTGACAAACATTATCTAGATTCACCAAGAAAAAAAAAGAAGGGACAAAATATCAGAAATGAAAGAGACATTAACAACAGATACAACAGAAATATAAAGGATCAAAAGGAGCTACTATAAGCAACTATACCATTAAACTGGATAACCTAAAAGAAATGGATAAATTCGTAGAAGAGTAATACATAACCTACAAAGGCTGACTCATGACAAAATAGAAATTTGAATATAGACCAATTATTGGTAAGAAAATTGATTCAGTAATCAAAAACCTCCCAAGCAGAAGTCCAGGACCAGATGGCTTCACTGGTGAATTCTATCAAGCATTTAAAGAACAGTACCAATCCTTTTCAAATTCTTCAAAACAAAACATGGGGGGGAGGGGTGAAGAGGAAGGAATATTTCCAAACTCATTTCATAAGGCCATATTATCCTCCTACCAGGGAGGAGGATAACCAGAAAAGGACGCTACAATAAAACTACAGGCCAGTGTCCCTGATGAACACAGATGCAAAAATTCCCCCAAATTGAAAGGAGAAAAAATGAGTGGGAAACATCAGAAAGGGAGACAGAACATGAGAGACTCCTAACTCTGGGAAACGAACAAGGGGTGGTAGAAAGGGAGGTGGGCAGGGGCTGGGAATGACTGGGTGAAGGACACTGAGGGAGGGGCTTGATGGGATGAGCACTGGGTGTTATTCTATATGCTGGCAAATTGAATGCCAATAAAAGATAAATTTATTAAAAAAATAAAAATAAAAATAAATCTTTAAAAAAATAAAAATATTATAAAAAAAAAATATCCCCCAAATTATTAGCTAACTGAAATCAACATTACATTAAAAGGATCATATACCATGCGGGATTTTTTCCAGAGATGCAGGGATAGTTCAACATCCATAAAAATCAATCAGGCATTTAACAAAATTCATGCCCAGTCATGATAAAAAAAAAAAAGTCTCACTGTGTACAGAGGGAATATATCTTAACATAATAGATGACAAATGTGATAAGCCCACAGTTAACATCGTACCAATGCTGAAAAGTCAAAACTCTCCCCGTAAGAGCAGAAAGAAGATAAGACCACTTTATTCAACACTGTACTGAAGTCTTAGCCAAGGCAATTAGGCAAGAAAACGAAAAGTCATTCAAATCAGAAAGGAAAGGTAACTGTCACTATTTGACAGAATATTATATATAGAAAACTCTAAAGACTCTACCAAAAAAATTGTTAGAATAAACAAATTCAGTAAAATTAAAGGTACAAAACCAGTAATATATAAAAATCAGATGCATTTCTGTACAATAATGAACTCCTTAGAAAGAAATAAAAATTCCATTTATGATTGCATTTAAAGAATAAGTTTAACCAAGGAGATGAAAAATCTGCACACAATCTATAATGTAGGAAGACATTGATGAAAGAGATTGAAGACCAGTAAGTCTGTGCTCATGGACTGGAACATATGGACGTTTTAACAATATTATCTAAAGCAATCTACAGATTCACTGCAAACCCTATCAAAATTCCAATGGCATTTTTTGGAAGTAGAAAAAACTACCCTAACACGTGTACAGAACTACAAAAGGTCCCAAAGAGCAAAATTTTGAGAAAGAAGAACAAAGCTGGAGGGCATCACGCTTCTCAGTTGGACATTCTATCACAAACTTTGGTAATCAAAACAGTATGTTACTGGCATAAAAAGAGATGCACAGATCAACAGAACAAAACAGCCCAGAAATAAACCCATGCATATATGGCCAATTAGTTTATGACAAAGGAGCCAATACATATAATGGGGAAAGGGCAGTCTTTTTAACAAATGGTGCTAGAAAACCTGGACAGCTACGTGCAAAGGAAAAGAAACCAATGCTATCTTTCACCATACACAAAAATCAACTTAAACTGGGTTAGAGATTTAGATTTAAGATCTGATACCATATAACTCCAAGAAGAAAACATGGCAAGTTCCTTGATATCAGTCTTGGCAGTGATTTTTTTTTTTTTTTTTTGATTTGACACTCACAGAAAGGCAACAAATTATAAATAAACACGTAGGACTACATCAGACTAAAAAGCTCCTGCAAAGCAAACAAAAACAAAATGAAAACACAACCTACTGAATAGGAGAAGGTATCTGCAAATTATACATCTGGTTAAGTGGTTAATATTCAAAATATATAAAGAAATCCTACAATACAACAGCAAAAACAAAAAAACAAAAATAAGCAGAGGATTAGACATTTTCCCAAAGAAGACATACACATGGCAAACAGGTACATGAGAAGGTGTTCAACACAGCTAATCATCAAAGAACTGCAAATCCAAATCACAACGAGATAACAGCTGTTGGAATGTGGATTATCAGCAGGATGGTAGTAAGTGTTGGTGAAAACGTGGAGAAAAGGGAACCCTCGCGCACTGTTGATGGGAATGTAAATTGTATATTTTCAATACAGAAAACGGTATGAAGGTTCCCCAAAAGTTATAAATAGAACTACAGTACCTCCCAACAATTCCACCTCTGGGTATTTGCCCAAAGGAAACAAAAACACCAACTCATAAGGCACCTGGGTGGCTCAGGTCACGATCTCAGGGTTCTGGGATCAAGCCCCGCATTGGGCCCTCTGCTCAGTAGGGGAACCTGCTTCCCCCATCTCTCTGCCTGCCACTGTGCTACTTGTGCTCTCTGTCAAATAAATTTAAAAAATCTTAAAAACAAAAGACTCCCGGGATCCCTGGGTGGCGCAGCGGTTTGGCGCCTGCCTTTGGCCCAGGGCGCGATCCTGGAGACCCGGGATCGAATCCCACATCGGGCTCCCGGTGCATGGAGCCTGCTTCTTCCTCTTCCTATGTCTCTGCCTCTCTCTCTCTCTCTCTCTGTGACTATCATAAATAAATTAAAAAAAAAAAATTAAAAAAAAAAAAAACAAAAAAAAAAACAAAAGACTCCCCACTAATTTAAAAAAAATATATATATATATATATACCTCCATGTTCATAACACCATTATTTATGACAGCCACGACATGGAAATAACATAAGTGTCCGTCGATGGATAACAGTGAAGAAAATGTAGTTATATATACACAGTAGAATATTATTCAGTCATGAAAAGATAGAAATCTTGCCATATATGATAACATGGATAGAACTCGAGGGCATTCTGCTAAGTGAAGTAAGTCAGAGAAAGACAAACACAGTCTCAACTTGTTTGTGAAATTGAAAAAATAATAATAAAACTTCTAGATACAGATACTTCTAGAAAATAGATTGCTAGGTGGGTGAAATAAATGATGGTGGCCAAAAGGTACAAATTTCCAGTTACAAAATAAGTCATGGGGATGTAATGTGCAACTCAGTGACGATAGTTAATAATACTGTATAATGTATTTGGAATTTGCTAAGAGACTAGATCTTACAGTTCTCAATACAAGACCGAAAAACTGTGTGGAGTGATGCACGGTAATTAGACTTACTGTAGTGATCATTTCACAATATGAACAGTTATCAAGTCATTACTCTATACCTGAAATTAAGGTTAGGTCAACTAGATCTCAATTAAATCCCTTATTGCAGTACCCTACTGTGAAAGAGATATGTTCAGATAATCACCTTCCCCCCCAAACCCCCCCCCCAAAAAAAAAAGTATAGGTCAAAGAATGCTGAAGTCCCCTGCAGGGAGTCAGAGACAGCTCCACAGAGCAGGCATGACAAGGCCTGGATTAACTGATGAACAGGACTTAATCTTCTGGATAACCAGAGAAAGGGTAAATAAACAGCAGCAGGCAAGCAGGTGATCTCTTACCATATTTGCAGGAACACGTATAGGTCAGCCTTGCTGGGACATACAGGACAGGACTGAAACATATTTGAGGAGAAGGGGTGGCAAGGAAGCAGGATGCCAAAAATCAGTGATGAGAGAGGAAGCTGGACAGGTTGCAAGTAGGCCTTGCTAGTGCTCTAAATTTATCCTCAAGTCTAGGTCAGTATTTCAGACCATCCGCATCAGAATCCCGTAGAGAATTCTTAAGCCTCAATGCGCCAGCTGTGGTCTGGGCCAGCAGCATCAGTATGACCTGGGAACTTGTTAGAATGTAGCACCTCGGGACGCCCTGGTGGCTTAGACTCCTCATTTTGGCTCAGGTCATGATCTCAGGGATCTGGGATCGAACTTGGCTTTGCATCAGGCTCTGTGCTCTGCTTGGGATTCTCTCTCCCTCCCCCCCTCCCCCTCTTCAGTCTCACACTCTCTTTCTAAAATAAGTCTAAAAACAAAACAAAACAAAAAAGAATGTAGCATCTCAAGCCCACCTCAGACCTACACTGAGTCACATTCTTCATTTTATTAAGCCCCTAGGTGATTTGTAGGCACATTTAAGTTTTTTTGTTGTTGTTGTTGTTTTGGTTTTGCTTTTTTTTTTTTTTTTTGGCACATTTAAGTTTGAGAAGCATTGCCCTAGAGTGCTCATTAGAAAGGAAGACTGAGGTCTCATCACTGAATCGGAATCTTTGGGTTAAGGCCAAGGAATCACCACGTTTTATAGACATGCCAGGATGGATTAGGACCTGAAATAAATCTGAGAATCACTACAGGCAATGGGAAGCCACGGGACAATTTTGGAAAGTAGAGTGATATCTTCCAATATTCTTTTTTTTATTATTAATTTATTTTTTATTGGTGTTCAACTTGCCAACATATAGCATAACACCCAGTGCTCATCCCATCAAGTGCCCCCCTCGGTACCCGTCACCCAGTCACCCCCACCCCCCGCCCACCTCCCCTTCCACCACCCCTAGTTCGTTTCCCAGAGTTAGGAGTCTCTCATGTTCTGTCTCCCTTTCTGAGATTTCCCACTCATTTTTTTTATCTTCCAATATTCTTATGAGCAAGGCTATCCTGGACATGCTGTGGAAAGCCTGGGAATGTTGACGACACACCATGAGGAGAGACAAGAGCACCATCAACTGTCAGGAGTGATTTCATCACAGAACAAGGACCTTGCATCATGCAGAAGCTGAGGTGAGGATAGGTAGGAACTTGAAATTTCAGCAGTATTATCTACATACCCGAAGATGCGATAGGCGGGAAAAGAAGACCAGTGATAGCTTTGCAAGTGACTGAGCTTGGACTGTTTTATCCCTGTTACTGCGCTCAAGTGTCTCATTTGGATCACAATTCCAGGATGAGCTGGGCAAATCACAGCATTAGAGAGAAAGAAAGATCCAGAATAAATACTGGTTCATTAGAACTCTAGTTTGTTGACAGCATGGCCCATCAAGAGACACTCAAGCCACAGGGCCAGAGGGGAGACCATGTAAAATTCCAGGCAGGAGGGAGAAGGTGAAGTCAGGGCAGCGATGGAGGTAGAGGTGACTGGGATAGAGACCTGGGACTGCAGCACATGGGGCCTGAGACTGGATGTGAGAGCTGAAGGCAGCTACCACGCAGAAAAGGTGCTGGTCATTACAGACTGTGGGTAAGAAGGGGAGCACCAGCCTGGGGGGGCCTGAGTGTGCAGGCCTGGGTGGTTAGTAGTGCAGAGCAGGAGCTCCAAAGCAGCAGAAATGAGTGAGGAAGGAACCCAAAGGTGGGAACCGTCCCGTCACTCACAAACCCCAAAGATTATCCCATTCAGAGGCACACCCAGGGCTCGCATCTAAGGCGGGTTCCAGCTACTGGGGTCACACTGAGGCCATCTGGGCAGCCTCTATCCTGCAGCCCTCTGCACTCGGGCTCCTTTCCTCTTTTCTAACAACATATCTCTAAGTTCAGGGTCTGAGGCGGACCACAAGAGCCAGGACAACTCTGATCCTTCCAGAGAAAGGGTCCAGGACCCCAGAACACACCTCATTCTCCAGATGTAACCTTCCTCTGTGGCCTGGACTTAGAGCTGCACTTCACATGTGCCCCAAAGGGTCAGAGTAAAGCAGAAGAGGCATGAAGATGGGGACACCCCCCACACACACAGGGTGACCTCTATCCCTTCAGCTCTCTATGGAGCATAAAATGCTGAATATATGCATGGTCTCAGGACAGTCCCCCCCAAAATCCAGTTTATGTGGAACTCTTTTTACCTCTTTTGCTTGTAGGATACTTCTTTTTTTTTAAATCTATAATAGGATTTGTTATAGTATCAAAAGACAATAAAAAAGAGCTGCATGGTTCCATGGGTAAAAAAGCAAAAACTCTTTCCTCCAATAACTAGAGTAGATTTCCTGGAGAAGTGATGCGCTTTTATTGAAACCTGCACGTGAGTTCCACGGGCAGGAGCACACAGAATCGTACAGCGCACACGGAGATGCGTGACAGCCCATTCTCATCAGTTGAAGCGAAGAATCTTGGAAAGATTCTAAGAGTCTAAAAACATTGTCCTCTAAGAGAATAGAGCACGGTTTACAGACAGACGTATTCGACAAGTTATCTATCAGAAAGCAAATTATCTCCTCGCGGAGGTTCAATGCAGTGTCTTCGCTAATAATATGCCGCCTGAAGGTTAGATTCTCCCTTCCCTGCTGTACTTGACTGGTGGTGGCGCATCACCGAGTTTTGTTTTCCGGTTCTGCATCTTAATGCTCCAGGTGGTCGTGTTCTCAAGTTTGAAGTTCTAAGAATTTCAAGTCCGAACCACAGCCCCATACCCTCCGCCCAGGCCACCCTGGGAGCTGATCTCACAAAGCATTCTTAGGAGTTTAGACGACATCTATGGTGTGTATCTTGCTATAGGTTCCCGAGAAGTCTACTAGACCAAGAGGAAAATACTGAGGTGAGGGAGACTGGAGAGGTGGGAAGAACCCATGCTCTGATGGTGCGCCAGTTGGGAATCTAAGGACAAGGGTCATTTTGAGAGAATGCGTATCAGTGTCATGCAAAGTGTTTTACATCTTTTTTGGTGACTTTTTTTTTTTTTTTTTAAGTAGGCTCCACTGCCAGCATGGAGCCCAGTGCAGGGCTGGAGCTCACAACCCTGAGATCAAGTCCTGAGCTGAGGTTAGGAGACAGATGCTTAACTGACTGAGCATCCCAAGAGGTGCCCTTCTTTTTTGGTGATTTTATGAATGTGCCAGATAGCCACAGCTCTAATAGTATGGAAGAGGAATAGTGACTTGTGATTTTCTGGCTGGCACAGGTCCCTCAGCACTGCCCAGGCTGGGGCAAAGCAAGCCGGTGTTCTTCTGGGGTCTGACCAGGGACACTCAGGACACAGTTACTAAAAGGAATCTTACATATAAAGCTTACCTACTTGTCCTCCCCTTGGAGTGTCCTGCACCCTCAGTTTTTATAGATCTTACTTGTAAGCAAATTAAAAAAAAATATTTGGTAGACAGCAACTAGATGAGAAAGTAGAATATTGAATGTGCCTGACTTTGCTCACAGAGCTTTCTTGGAGAAATGCTTTCAGATCAGCACTCTAGCTACACGAACTTTCATTGCAATTATTCTTCATCCATCTCTAAGTATCTCAAAATACTTAGCTGCCAAGTTCAAGATTTGCAAAATAGTTCAGTTAAAAAGGAGTAAGGTTTATCACAATAGTTGAAAACTGGATCGAGGGACACCTGGGTGGCTCAGTGGTGGGACGCCTGGGGGGCTCAGTGGTAGAGCGTCTGCCTTCAGCTCAGGGTGTGATCTCGGGTGAAGGGATCGAGTCCCACGTTGGGCTCCCTGCGTGGGGCCTGCTTCTCCCTCTGCCTGTGTCTCTGCCTCTCTCTCTGTGTCTCTCATGAATAAATAAATAAAATCTTTAAAAAAAAAAAAAACTAGGTCGAGTCGGGAAAGTAATATTTTTCCTCCTGATAGATTTAAGATCACAGCTGAAGATGGAATGAACAGAAAACCGAAGACTCAAAGCCAGAGTTCAAACTCTACACCTAATGTAACTGGGTTATGTACTGGATTGATAAGATCCAGCCGAAAGCTGCTCTTTGGGAAGGCCTTCCTAATCACGCCAAGAGTGGCACGCCTAAACACTGCTGGTGGGCGTGCAAACCGAAGAACCTCTGGCCACGAAATCACACCTATAGGCATCTAACCACACAGGACTACGCATACGAGAGTATGAAGATAATACAAATAAGGATATTTACTCCAGTACTGTTTGTCCAAGCAAAAAGCTGGAAACAGCCTGAAAATCCACAAAAGGGATTGGATTGAAAAAACTAAGGTAAATGCAGCACACTTAGAGCCTTTTTAATACAAGGAACAGTGTGCAGCTGTACTGATGGTATAGTGTGACCTCACTGTTGGAAAAATTCTCTATCAAGGCGTATGTGTCGATGTCAAGGTAGGAATAAAAATATCTGGAAGGATATGCTCCAAGCAGTTAGCAGCGGAGACTAAGGGAAAAGGAGAGGGAGAAAGAAAGAGAGAGACGGACATTCCAGCTTATATGCCTATGTGATCTATTATTAAATTTTAAAAACAGATTTTCTCAACTAAAATAATACTTCAATAGATTTTGATTTCTAGGTCCATAATTTAATAAATTAACAAACTAAGTAAAAGCAACAGAATGCAAGTTTTACCTGGACCTTCCAACTGATTCTATGGAAGAGTCCAAGAAATCTGTTTCCCATACTGATCAAGTGCCACCCCTCCCATGCACAAGGGGGAATTTGTGCGGGGTGTGAGTCGACAGATTTTACTTGCTTGTACTGAAGCATCTGGTTTTGATTAGAATCCAACTTAAATATTTACTTTATATTTACAAAATAACAAGACATGAAGCTATACTCTGGAAATTAAAATGCACATTCTTGAACAGAGAGGGGGAGGATTATAACACACGATTGGGAATACTAGTATCGCTGGTTTTAAAAACACAGAGCAAGTTGGCTGCATTAAAACCCCATACACTAGGGGAGCCTGGGCGGCTTAGTCTGTTAAGCATCCGACTCTTGATTTCAGCTCAGGTCATGATTTCAGGGTCTTGAGATCAAGCCCCACAGCGGGCTCTGACTGGGAGTGGAGCCTGTTTGGGATTCTCTCTCCATCCCTGTCCTTCTCCCTCTGCCTCACTCCCTATCCCCAGCTTGCATGCTCTCTCTCTCTTAAAAAAGAAAAAAAATCCATTTGCCAATGCTCTAACTATGGGGAAAATCATAGTCAAATCTTCTCCCAATAAATACAGAGTAGGTTCCTAATCTACTTCGATTATTATAAAAGACAAACTTTTGTTTTTGAAGAGGATTAAGATACACGGATCATACTAAGAGCGAATAATGTAATATTCCTTAATGACAATACATTAGCCACACAGCAAATAAAGAGGAGCCGTAAACGTCTTTCTGTTAAAAGCCCTCCTAAGAGTTTGCTTTCTCACAAGCCATGCCTATCTACACAAAATTGAGTAGGAAACAAAAAGAATTACCTGGATGATTTGAGGAAATCATTACTTTGGCCTGACCTATCCAGACACGTGAGGCAAATGGGTCTCCCAACTTCACAAAATTATCAAGATAATCTCAGTTCTCTGCTTCATCTCCTGACTTCACTGGCAGGGACTATATGCGCATGGATGAGAATGGATCACAACTTGACCTTTATAGTGATTGCTGTTCTCTAGAAAGCCTGGTGGCCATGGTCCTACTGGCCCCTTTGCCCACTTGGCACAGTTTCATACGTGTGTGTGGATGGGTTATGCTTGAATTAAGTGTAAAAGTATGCCAGGATTTTTTCTCTGTTTTTCTCTACCAGGGTTCCATAATTAACAAAATCATAACACGCCTTGGTATCAGATACCTGGCTTCTGCATAGACAATGTGCTTTTCAGTTGGATTCTTCTCACTGAACAGGAGCTAGACATTATGTAGGAACAGAAAACAGTGTTTTATGACCACTGGAAAACTGGAAAGCTTATGATGAGTTTGTGTTGTTTGGAGTGATTTTCTTGAAACCTTGTGTTCTGATATTTTGTTCTGACATAACCTCGCTTGGCGTTGTCCTACAATTTTGATGAAATGAAAGATGACCACTCTTGAATATTGTATTGTATTTGTACAATACAAAATATTGTATTGTAAAACTTTAACTTTGTAAGAATTAGAAGATGTTCAGGAAGTGCCTGTGACTTCATTTAGGAGTTTTAAAGAATCTCATCTGTAAAATTATTTTTAAAAAACCTAGATGAATAAAAAAAATCAAACTTGGACAGGAGGTTTTCTTATATAACTACCTTAAAACATAAAACTTCTGAAAAAAACTTCTTTAACTTCTCAGTATTCAGAGAAAAATGATGGTTTCACACTGAATAGTCTCACAATGCTCCATAGTTTTTTTTTTTTTTTTTTTCCCATAACAAAAAATAAAGCTTGTGATGCCTGGGTGGCTCAGCAGTTGAGCATCTGCCATCAGCTCAGGGCATGATCCTGGGGTCCCGGGATCGAGTGGGCTCCCTGCATGGAGCCTGCTTCTCCCTCTGCCTCTGTCTCTGCCTCTGTGTGTGTGTGTGTCTCTCATGAATAAATAGATAAAATCTTTTAAAAAATAATAAAGCTCAGAAATCTTTGCCTTTTCCACATTCCCAGCCTTTGACTTTTGTTTCCAACCGTGAAGATGAAGAAAATAAATGAAGAGGCTGTATAAATCAGCAATCTGTAGAAATTCCTCTATTGAAACTGGTTTTGCGAGTGACATTTAAAATTCTAGAAATGTTAAAAAATAAAATAAAATAAAATAAAATTCTAGAACTGTTTAGGCAGGTATGGAACAAAGTTGCTCTTACATGTGAAGGGGGGGTCAACTTTGAAACACGGCAATAAGAGGCAAACTACTTGAAGAGGATAATGAAGTCCTATTAAAAACCAATGTAAAAATATATTCAAACTAGTGGAGAATTTGCTATTGTAAAACTAACTGTACCAACTACAAAACAATTCTCCATGAACAAATTAATGAGCCCCAACTCTTTCTCCAGTGAAATACAAGCTTGAGTAAAACTCACAGACAGGATAAATCCCTTGAGATCTCAATTATCTTTTACTATGTTCCAAAACTCCTAATCTAGGACATTAATTTCAGGGTATATAGGAGTTTATATAAAATGGTATTCTTTTTCATTCTAAAGCAAAGTAGTGAGTTTGACTGCCCACCTCTTCCCCCCAAAATACCACAACTTACCGCATAGTTCTTCTGTGTCAAGGTTGCTGAAAAGAAAAAGAAAAAAAAAAGTATTACTTTGGTAATATTTAAGTTTTTAAATAGTTAAATACTGTTATTCCCCAATCTATACTACTGTATTAATAGATGATATGTAGTTATAGCATTTCTCTTATAAATTCTACATTACTTAATCATATTAAATGACAATTACATCAGATTCTTTTTTTTTAAAAAACACATTTATTTGAGAGGGAGAAGTAGACAGCCTGATGCAGGGCTTGATCCCAGGACTCTGAGATCATGACCTGAGCTGAAGACAAACACTTAATCAACTGAGTCACTCAGGCACCCCGGTTTTATCAGATTCTGTCTTTGAACAAATAATTCCTGGGTTTGTGTTTCCCCCAGTATCCTGCTGGAGGATACTGCCTAAGTATTAAGCTTATAGGCTTTGGAGCCAGAATGCCTGAGTTCAAATCCTGACTCTACCATTTACCACCCATGTAACCCTGGGTACTTGGCATCTCTGGGTCTCAGTTCCTCAACCACAAGATAAGGATAGTAAGTTCTGTTTCATATGAATGCAATAGGATGTAAGTGAGTTAATACATATAAAGCAGTTAAAAGAGTAACTGGCATAAAAGGTTACTTAATAAATGTTAGCTATCATGATTTCTGACTTGATAGAATGGCTATAATGGTTCCATACTCAACCACTGAGGTTAAGTTTGACTCAATGCCTTTTTGGAATGACCTCTGAAACATAACAAATATTCCATGGCGTAAATATTACATGTAAAGAATAGTCTCCTCTTACTCTTATAAAGTATAGAACAGCAGAGAAAATATTCCTATCAAAACAATGTCTTGACCATGGCGGGCACAGTACAGGAATGCAAGAATGGTCCAAATATCAAGCAATAAGTCAATATAAGGTTACATTATAACCTAGAGGAGAACACTCGTATTAAATACTAGATGGGGAAAAAATAAATAAATAAAAATAAATAAATAAATAAATAAAATAAAATAAAATAAATACTAGATGGGAACTTAATAAAATCCAACACTCCTAATTTTGGTAAATTTAAATAAAATTGGAATAAGAGTGGACCTCTTAAAGATGGTAAGACTTACTAAAAGTCAGCTGCAAACATCAATTAACTGAAAATCTTGGACACTGTCCAGCTGCCCCGTAGGTCAAAGCTCAATGGAACTAGCCGTGATCACCCAGTCCTCCTCCATGCGGCAGGCAGGCCCGGTATGAGTGGAAGCATTCCAAACACTGGGTCTTTTTTTTTTTTTTTTCCATCACTAGTTGTAATATAATTTTAAATTCAGGATGTTATCCTCAGATGCTGAATATTTGATTTTTTTTTTTAATATTTGATTTTGGATAAAAGAGTCTTCTGTGGTAGTTTCAGCGTGGGTTTCTGCTCCTTCATGCATTCATTCACCCCACAGGCATTCATTGCTGTGTGCCAGGCACTGTTCTAACCGCCACAGGTCAATCAGGGTGCAACAGGTACTGAGATGAGGATATCCACTCCCTAGTCTCTAGCAGCTGGATTTAGAGGTACACTTGTACGGTAAATGATTAAAATGTGGTAAAATCGTTGCTATGGGGGAAGTGGCTAAGTGCAAGAGTATCAGGGACTATAGAGGATGAAATTTTGCAGCGACATCTCAAGGGTTGAATGAGTAGAAAAGGCAGACAAAGGAAAAACATTCCAGTGAGAAGAAACACTATTTGCAAGAAAAAATATGCAAATGGGGAGTAGTTCCTTTGGCTGGAACATAGATCATTAATAAAGAAATAGGACTAAACAATGAAAAGCCTCATGTGATCATCTAGAAGGTTTCTACATTCTCTCTTGTGAACTTGGCATCACAGAGGATTTTAAAGAAGCTGAGTGACATCGTCAGATTTATACTTTAGAAAGGTCACTAGCACATGGGTTGCAGTTAGACAAAAAGAGGGTGAAAAAGAGGCCTAGAGAACAGTTTGGACATTATTACTAGGGTAATAATATATGTAAAATTCGAGGACTCCTACGCACCTCCATTGGATGGTCTTGCACACCTCCATGGGTTGATTACTCCAGTGTGGGATCAACTGGCCCAGACTAGTAATTTCAAATCTACAAATTTCTAGGTGAAATCTCTTCACTTAACTCCCTCAACAGAGTTGTCATCATTTTATTTCATTTATCACATTCTTTCTCTGTATGTTTCTTCAAATCATTTGATCGTACATTGCAGATGTGCTATCCTTTTACCCCTAAATTCTTCAGTGTGTATTTTCTACAAATAAGGATGTTCTCTTACATACAAGTGAAGAAAATTAATATTGATTCAATGCCATTATCAAATCTGGCAGTTCTCAGGACGCTGGGTGGCTCAATGGTTTGGCATCTGCCTTTGGCTCAGGCTGTGACCCTGGAGTCCCGGGATTGAGTCCCGCATCAGGCTCCCCACAGGGAGCCTGTTTCTCCCTCTGCCTGTGTCTCTGCCTCTCTCTCCGGGTCTCTCACAAATAAATACATTTAAAAAAATCTTAAAAAAAAAATCTGGCAGTTCTCAAATATCTGTATGTATACTTAGCCTTACACCTTTTTCATTTCTTTTTGTGTAATTTATAGTGTATAAATATTAATAACAGTGGTGAATACATAGGATTTGTAAGTCTTTTTTATATGTTAGGATTTCAAGCCAAAAAACCATTACCTAATATGAGAGCTTGATCAGAGGTGCAGGATGGATAGGCAGAGATGGGGAGAAGGGCCAAAAGGATGGTCAAATGTGAAGGATTTCGAGGTGAAACTATCAAAACTTGGAATCTTACTGGATTCAGAACTAGATCACCTCAAAATGTTTAGTATCATTTCAAACATTTTGGCCACTAACACATACGTGTCATTTCCTGACCTTAGTGTTTTCATAGAACTTCAGCCTTGGAAAAGGATATGAAAGGTCACAACGTTGTTTTTTTGTATTTTCCTCAGAATGGTTCACAGGTTCATAATGAGATTTCCAATTTTAAAGGAATGAACAGTCCAATCCACTATGAGAGCTGAATCACATGGAATATATCATAAAACATAGTTTGGAGTAATTTGCATGACATTAGTTTTACTTGGTCCTTAATAAAAGGCTACGTTCCCAGAGTACTATAGTGACTGGCCCCTCAAGCACCCCTTTATTTAGCTGTTTCTGTGCTAAATTTGTTGTGCATAGAAAAGCATGGTTGTTTTTAGAGTAGCCTCAGATGGGTTGTTTCTATATAACTGATTTCTTCCGAGATACCTCCGTCTGGTGGGAACGTGCGATCGTAAAGGAATATTCAGCCGCAGATAAGCCTACAGTATATCTGACAGCGTGTGATATTGTCCTGCTTCTTTTCACATTTATAGCAAGAAAACCTATAATCTTTTAGCTATGCTATTTTTTTTAAAGAAAGCTAGATGGAAAGAATAAATGCTAGTTACATTATAAACACTCTTATGGAAACAGACCCAGAGGGGTGTTCCTATCAGAATGCATCCTCAGCTAGATGCCAAGGCAGGGGAAAGCACAGACATTCAGTGCAGCCCGACTGACAAGTGAGGGGGAGAAATGGAAACAAACTAAGTGCTCATTAGCTGAATAACTAAGCAAATTGCATATCATTACATAATCATTAAAATCTATCTAAAGAGTTGTCAATAGCTTGAGAAAAGCTTATGTGTGGAAGTTATGTAAAAATGTGAAACCAGATATAAATGGTATACGTAAGATCAAAAAAAAAATCAATTATATTAAGGACTTGGGAAAAAGTGAGTAAGAACGCCAACAGTGGGCCACGTTGCTTCTGGATGCTGGGACTCTGGGTGGGTTTGCCTTTTGCCTTCTTTACAGTTTTCCAAATCTTTTTGTCTTATTACAAGGTTTCATTTATAATGGGAAGAGCGAATTTTGTGATTATAGATAGAATGACTCAAGGATGCTAAGCATAAAAGGTTCATATTGGCTAACTTATGAATCTACTTGGTATAAATTACGATATATCTGTCCGTTTGTACCCACCACTCAATTCTGCAAAATGCACCACTCGGATGCTCCAAGTGCAACAAGGACACCACATGCACTGAAAACACCCTCATTTACACGTCTTAGGGGGAGCTGAGGTTTTGACTTTACTCTTCTGTGTTGGGCACTCTTGAGTTCTGAAGAGCTAAATCGCCCTCCTGAGAAGTATGTTTACTGTCAAGAAAAGAGAAAATATTTGGGAAGTGCAGACTGATTTCTACTTGGGAATTCAGCATCTTTCTAATATAACCCTTTAGAAGTCCGCTCTCAATTCTAGGGTCTACCTCAAAACAATTTTAGCTTCACATTAATATTCTTAGTTATCTCCGAAGCATTTTTCAATGGGTTTAGAGATCTTTGCAGCATAAATAAGAACAAAGGATTATGACTTTCTTGCTGAAAAATCACCCTTCTAAACTCCTTCTTTGCTTCTGATTATATTCAAGATTTTTAGCTTCTTCAAAATTAACACGCTGTGGATCTTAGCAGGAAGCTTTAACATCTAAGTCCCACCTCACATTTCACTGAGCTTCCAGTTCATCACCCGCCAGTCTGAACATTACCAGTGCAAAGAGGTTTCTTTCTTCAGTTGGCAAAACACTTTGCTAAACACTGCTAAGCTCCCTAATAACCCGAAGGAGTTAATTCTGGCTTATGAAGATGTTTACCTCCAGACAGTATTTGAGGCAAGGAAAATGTGACTCAGCAAGCAACACGCTTAGTTACTCCCTGATGGGAGCACTGTAGCGATGCCCACATTGGTTTATTGGCAGACTAGCAGGCTGGCTAAGTAACAAATATGCTCAGCTATCATAGTGTTCATCTTACAAAAGAATATTATGATCTTCCAATTCACTAAGAATTCACTAATAATCTGAGCAGAGTATCTTTCCATTCTGAACACATTCATCAGAGCAAATGTGTTCAGCGAGTTCTGACGCAAAAAACAAAACAGCATGAATGAAGATCAATAGGAGCAATATTGGGGGATCAGAAAAATGATAAAGACCCCGACCTTGCAGATATGTTGGAAGGGTTTTTTAACCCCACGAAGTAGATCTGTAATTGGTCATAAAGAGTCTGGTCTTCCTAGAGTCTGTCCCTCTGGTGGAGGGGGACAGGGCAGACAGTGAGAAAGACTAGGGCCTAGATTTGGGATGTGCCTCCTCTGATGGAGCAGATGCTGTAGATACAAACTAAGATGAGCTGAGCTCTCTCAGCTGAGCCCTCTCCATCTAAAGCATCACAGAATTGTAGCCAAAGGGATTTCAGGAACAGATTCTATTCAGATATCGCCATAGGCAGGGGCAAGTTTAGTCACCAGAGCCCTGACCCAAGAGGTAGCATGAGTGCTGGTCCCCGCTTGTAGAAGAACGACCATACCACACAGGTTATCTAACAGGGCCTTGGACTGTGCGATGAGCCAAGAAGACCAGAACCAGCATAGAAATGGAAATTGCTCTTTTTAAACATTAACATTTTTTTCCCCAGTGCAAAATGATCACCACAATCAAGTTAACTAATGCATCCATTACCTCACATGATTATCATTTTCTTAAAAACTGGTTTTTATAATCAAGACAAATACTCAGTTTCAGAAGCAAGGCAATATGTACGGCCAAGCTATCAACACGGTGTGACTGTGTACACGTCGGAAAGAGCTCTGTAAATCCCTCCTGCTGAAGGCCAAAATTGCTCCTGGAACCTAGAAGAGGTCAGATCCTGTAATTACAGGTAAAACAGTCTTAAGTATATGGAGATGAGGGCTGAAGAGTGTTGTAGCGGGCAGCATTTGGCAAGCAGCTGGCTTGAAGTGTGGAAGTAGAGTCTATAGTGATAATAGACTTTGCATTTGGTGTCCTCTATAGGAGGAATTTATAGGAGGTACACAGACAAGAATCTGAATCTTGCTAATACTGAGACAGATTAAGGTCAGACTATTTCCACACATAAACACAAGGTCTCCTGTGAGAGACACAAGGAGATTAGATAAACATTCTATTTTTCAAGGCAAAAGTTAATCACTTACGTGTCCAAGACAATAAACACTTTCTATGTGCCTTGTACTGGGTTGACCTCCCCCAAGAAGGTTTGTTCAAGTTTTACACCCAACATCTATGAATCGATGGATTCATAGATGGAAATAGGATCCTTGTAGATATAATCAAGTTAAGGTGAGGTCATACTGAGTTAAGGTTGGCCCTGGTTTGGACTCAGAGGCAGACAGGGAGAAGAGGTCCTGGGAAGATGGAGGCAGAGACTGGAGTGTGATGTTGCCTTGAGTCAAAAACACCAAGGACTGCTGGCAAGCACTAGAAGCAAGGAAGTGGAGGAAGAACTAAGAATTCTCCCCTGGAACTTTGGAAACGGCATGGCCCTGCAAACAGCCTGGTGTTAGACTGCTAGCTTCTAGAACAGATTTCTGTTGTTTTAAGCTACCCAATTGGTGACACTTTATCACAGCAGCCCTAGGAAGCTAATACATGTTTTACCACATGCTGTGGTCGATTCCAAAGCTATACCCACAAAATAACACTACCTTTTCATTTCTGTGTCATTTTAGTAACTTGGGAATTTAGTGAACTGAAGAGCTGGCTCGAAAGTTGGCAGTTACTATATTGCATTAGATGAACTGAAGTTTGGGAATTCCAAATGAAAGCTCATGGTACCCCAAAGAATCAAGCAAAGGGAAAAATAAAAATAAATTTTTTAAGACCCCAAAGAACTCAAAGTTAAATAGCAGCAACATACTTGGAGCACTTGGCTTATGCCAGGTACAGCGTTGAAAGCTTTACCTGGTGTAGCTCACTTCCTACAACTCTGATTTCATGATCCCTATTGTACAAGGAAGGGACTAGGCCTTAGATAAGGTTCAGTATCTTATCTGAGGTCACACATATGAGTGGCAGAACCAGGATTCAAACCCAGGTGTGTTTAACTCAGGAAAGCTCTTGGGATGGCCGGGTGGCTCAGTGGTTGAGTGTCTGCCTTTGGCTCGGGGCATGGTCCCAGGGTCCCGGGATCGAGTACCACATCGGGCTTCCTGTAGGGAGCCTGCTTCTCCCTCTGCCTGTGTCTCTGCCTCTCTCTCTCTCTCTCTCTCTCATGAATAAATAAAATATTTTTTGAAAATGCTCTTAGCCATGAGATACAGGAATTACGGACTCAGTGATAGATATCTGGAGTCATCAGAACAGGGAGCACTCAAAACCATAGGAATAGTCAAACTACAAAGTGTTCATAGTTCATAGAGAGAGCCATGGATGGACACTTCGATGTAAAGCACCATGTCATCACACCTACCAAAGGTGAGGGTAGTGATCTCTCCAACTTGCTTTTCCTTCATTGAATTCTGAAGTCACACAAGGGCAGGTACTTTATCCCATCTACTATATACAAACATTAAAAATAGGATCTGACACAAAGCAAGGACTGGATTAATACTTTTTGAACTGAATCCTAGAGATGACCATCGTTTAAGACCCCAGTAGAGAACAATCCCAATTTATGATGAAAAAAATTAAAAACCTATGAATATAGTGAACCAAGGAAGTAAAAGATATCTGTACTGAAATCCTTAAGATACTGATGAAAGAAACTAAAGACACAAATAAGTGCAAGATGTTCTATGCTCATGAATTGGAAGATTATGTGTCCATACAATCTAAAGCAATCTACAGATCCAATGCAATCCCTATCAAAGTTCCAATGGCATTTCTCAGAAATAAAAATAATAATCCTACAATGTGTATGAAACCACAAAAGATCCCAAATAGCCAAAACAATCTTGAGAAGGAAGAACAAAGCTGGAGCCCATCATGCTCCCTGATTTCAAATGATATATATTACAAATCTATGATAAAACAGTATATTATTGGCATAAAACATAACAATGAAACAGATTAGACAGCCCAGAAATAAACCCATGAATATTCATAGTTAATTTATGTCAAAGGCGCCAAGAATACACAATGGGTAAAGGACCGTCTCTTTAATATATGGTGATGAGAAAGCTGGACAGCCACAGGCAAAGAATGAAACTGGGCCCCTGTCCTACACCAAACACAAAAATGAACTCAAATTCAGACTTAAATTTAAGACTTAAGTTTAAAATGGAAATTAGGGATGCCTGGGTGGCTCAGCGGTTGAGCGTCTGCCTTTGGCTCAAGGTGTGATCCTGGAGTCCCAGGATCGAGTCCCACATCAGTCTCCCTGCATGGAGCCTGCTTCTCTCTCTGCCTGTGTCTCTGCCTCTCTCTGTGTCTCTCATAAATAAAAAAATAAAAAAATAAAAATAAATAAATAAATAAAATGGAAATTAAAGACTCAAAATTTAAGACCTTCAACAATAAAACTCCTTTAAAAAAAAAAAAGTGGGGGTAAGCTCCTGAACACTGGGTCTTGGCAACGACTTTTTTTGGATTTGACACTAAAAGGCAAAAAGAGCAAAAACAAACAAGTGGGACTTAATCGCAGCAAAGCAACCCATTAATAAATGAAAAGACAAGCTATGGGATGGGAGAAAAATCTCTTAAATGTCTCTCTGATAAGAAGTTAATACACAAAATATATAAAGAACTCATACAACTCAATAGCCAAGAAACAATCTCATTGAAAAACTGCCAGAGACTTGAATAGACCTTCTTTAAAAGAGATACAAAGGGCCAACAGGTGCATGACAAGGTGCTCGACAGCACTAGTCATCAGGGAAATGCAAATCAAATCCCCACAGAGACACCACCTCACACCTGTCAGAATGGCTCTCCTCAAAAAGATGATAAACAGCAAGTGTTGGTGAGGGACGGAGGGGAGAGAACCGTCATGCACTGCTGTTGGCAATGCAAACCAGTAGAGCACTACGGAAAACACTGTGGAGGGTCCTCAGAAGGCCAACAATGGCACTACCACAAGTTCTAGCAATAGACACCCACAGCTGGGTATTGAAATGAAGAAAACAAAAATGCTAACTCAAGGAGCCGTGTATGCATCGCAGCATTATTTACAATGGTGGAGACATGGAAGCCACCTACGTGCCTATGGACGGATGAGCGGATAAAGAAGTTGTGAGACATTCGTAGGACTATTATTCAGCCACGAAAAGGGGACTCCTGACATCTGGGAAGACACGGAGGGACCCTGAAGGCATCATATACGTGAAATAAGACAGAGGAAGACAAATACCACATTCTGCAGAGGAGGCTAAACAGGGCAGGCAGAGGATTAAAAAAAGGGGGGGGGGAATCAGCCCGGGGTCTCAGAAGTCTAGAAGAGAGTTCCAAGAGCTCTTGAGACTGAAGAAAAGATGCAGTAAGGCGTGAAGAAGAATCAGTACAGTTCACATTTGAGGTCTTTGGCAACTTATGAACAACGCTTTCAGTCCTTCCCTGAGATTGGGGGCCTCAGAGATGCAAGAACCACGTCCACATGACTCTGAAGAAATGGGACACAAAAGCAAGAGATAAGGGAAAACTAAGGTGACATCGTGAGAGCTGGAATGGAGGGAGAAGGTCACATCCCCAGGCTGGAACCAGCGGGCAGAGGGGACAGAGGTGGGAACCGGTGGGGAGACGCCCGCCAGGAAGACACAGGGAGGAGGAGCCTGAAGCACAGGTATAGCCTGAGGATGGGGAGGCGTAGTTCTTTGTGCAGACCAAAAATTAAAACAAAACAAAAACCAAAAAAAAAAAAAAAAGGCAGACAGCTCATTGGTTCATATCTGTGACTGTTTTCTAATTTTTTTCCTAGAAGTTTCTAAATCTGGCTGAGCATCTGAACCACCTGGAGACTGTTTTGTCTTTTTGTGTAGATTTTCAGGCGTAACATTTAGAGATGATGCTTCAGAAATTCAAGGTGTGGCTCCTCTGTCAGAAAAGGTGCCAGGGTGATTTTAGTAAGCGGCCTTTACCCGTGACACTGGGCCTCAAGTCAGGTATTTCTTAGAAGGGAAACCATCCGCAAAGAACACCTGTGTTATAATTTATTGGTAATTGTGTAAGCATCAGCTCGGCCATTCCGTCAGCCGAATCCCCTCTCCGACCTCCTTCCCTGGCTCTCCCGACGTCCAAGGTCCATTTAGGAGGAGACGGGACCCGCTCACACGGGAGGGCGGCCTCCAAACAGACAATGGCGCATGTGGCCTGGCTCTCTCGTAGGCCGCGCACCACGGCTAGTGGAGGAGACCGACGGGAATAAAACTCCCCCGAGGCACGGTCAAGTCTCCTCTCTCTGGACGGGTCCTAACACTTACGTGGGCCTCTAGGCCCGTCTTCCAACTCCAGCTGCAAGCCGGCTTCACCTCCTGGGCCTCCCCAGTGGGCCAGGCCCGGAGCCTGTCGGACAGGGCTGCTGAGCCCGGGCCCGAGAGTCTCCGTCGTGAGGAGGGCGCAGGCCTAGGCCTTCCTCTCAAGCCTCCAGTGATGCTGCCGCGGCCACCGGGCCTTGCCCACAGCTTGAGGGCAGCTGCAGCTGCTTGGCCTACTTCTCACCTGGGAGCTGCCCTCACGGGCCACAAGCACCCCCACAAGCACCGCCTTGTTCACGGCTCGTGAAGGAGTCTTGTAGCTAACTGCGGGCGTTAGTCAAGAGATGGACTTCGACACCTCCCATTCGAGGCGTCGCCCACGGGACCTTAAGTCACAGTTGTGTCCAAGGCTCTGATTTTGAGCAGCTTTGTGGACACAAATAGTGTTGAAAACTGCACCTTGAGTGTTGCCGCGTATGGAGAGTGTAACGGATCTGTGTTTTACAGACATTCTTTCCACAAAAGGTATTTCGTGTGTAGGGGAGAAAAAAAAAAACCCAAACCCTACTCTGGCTTTCCAGTTATCTCACATAAATAAGGAAATACTGGGGATGCCTGGGTGGCTTAGCGGTTGAGCTCCTGCCTTAGGCCCAGGGCGTGACCCTGGGGTCCTGGGTTCGAGTCCCGCATTGGGCTCCCTGCATGGAGCCTGCCTCTCTCCCTGCCCATGTTTCTGCCTCTCTCTGTGTCTCTCATGAATAAACAAACAAAATTAAAAAAAAAAAAAAGGAAATACTGGGGTGGAGGCTCCGGGAAAAATAATAAAAGTTTACCAGACACTGTTTTCATGGCTGAGGTTTCTCATTGCCGAATTGTAAAATAACCACTAGCAGCTGCTCGGGCTTAGTTACGCTCTCGGCTGTGAGAGGATGCTGAGCTCTAACTGGCTGACTGACATCTGTATCTTCCAGAACTGAAAAGCTGTCCCGTGGCTCAGGTCCTCATAGGACGAGCATGGGGCTCCCCACCCTTCCAATTCCCTTTTCTGTTGTGGTCTCACTGCTTCCTCTCTATTGCTCAACCCCGAGCCCCTCCCCGGCTGCCCCCAATCAGGGCTCCTCCCAGTGTCTGCTGGGGAGTTCTTCCCTTTTCCTTTTCTGGTCTTCGTTCTTATTTCTTCCACCTCCTGCTATGTCTCAAACCAATGAGCTGTGACACTGAAAAGCTTAGTCTCTACAAGGCAGTAGACCTCTCTTGCTTAGTCTACTCATCTCTTCATTCTTCTCTACCATCACCCCCCCCCCATCTCTGGGGAACCTGCCCCCAACTATAGGTTTCTTAAGGAGCTGCTGACCCAATACCCCAGTTCCTCCCTACCTCAGCCCAATCCACTTGGCCACATGCATGTGCAAGAAAATAGTCTCCTCTCCCCTCAGCTGTGATGAACGGCCCCGGACTGAGCCCACTGTGTAAATGGGGCCATTGAGAGTGCTCCCCGGGGATTTTGTGCATGGCCTCTTAAGAGCACAGCTCCCTCTTACCTCTGGAGGGGCTGAGGTAATAGGATAGAGCCTCGCACTACCGAAAGCCGCTCACCCTTCTCGCCACATGGCACAATCTTATCTGTGGTAGAAGGAACGGAGACAATCCTGAGAGAGAAACAACTGGAGGGAGAGGCAGGAGAAGCAGTGGGACAGCATGAATGAATAAGAATAATGACCCCAAGTCCCTAGATTCCCTGTGACAAGCTGTTACACCAAGAGTCTCTCTCTAGTCATGGAATCAATGATTTCTCTCTCTTTTCCTCTTTCTTAATCTACTTTGAGTTTAGCGTCTGTCACATGTGGCTGAAAAAAGACTGAAAATTCATACTAATGACAGCACTTCTCCAAAATTAATCTTCCCTCCATGAGGGACATTAAAATTTGGGACTTCTGCTGGCTCAGCTGTGTCTACCACCGCGCGGTGGCGAGCCCTTCCCTCCCTCCTCTCACCTCAGCCTTGTTTCTTATCTAGCCCCTTCTCTACCCAGAACTCTTTCAGGAGCCCCACAAACATTCTCCAGAGCAGTGTTTCTTGAACTTTCCTTGGGGAAGGGTGAGATTTTTAAATTTCCATTTTCTGCCAGAGTAAGAGTTTTATATATACATATAAAAAAAACTGTAAAAATGAATTACTAGATCATGTGCTTCAATATCATCGCAATGTCAAACACCGTCAAGTTTCCTTATCTCAGGTGGACAAGTAACAGGTTGTGGGCCACTGTGGGTCTGTGGCCTGCACTTTGAGAAGTGCCAATACGGAGAGCTGCTATCGTGCAGACTGATTTTAATGCCTCTGTTTTAGTTCTCAGAATTTCTTTTTTAAAGATTTATTTTAGAGCGAGCACATGAGTGGGGTGGGGGGTGGGGGCAGAAGGAGAGAGAGAGAATTTCAAGCAGGTTCTACCTCCAGTGCAGAGCCTGATGCATGGCTCGATCCCAGGACCCTGAGATCATGACCTGAGCCGAAATCAAGAGTCGGACACTTAACCAACTGAGCCACCCAGGTGCCCCCAGATTTTATTTCCAAGAAACGTGTTTTGCATCAGAAACATCAGCACAATGTGCAAATAACAACCGGAATCTGCTTTTGTTCTATCACAAATAAGTTAGGTCTCTATTGTCTAATCTCTTAAAATAACTGGATTGTTAAAAAGCCCAAATTTAACTAAAAAGGAGTTTATGGTCCTACATTTTAAAGGGTTTCCAAATAATGTCAACAAAGTGTTAAAGGTTCATACTCTCCCATCTTCTTATGTATTACTTAATAAAATTTCTAGGTAAAGGATTGTTTTACATTATATAAAATGGCTTCATGAATAAGGGGGTTTCATAAGATGGGTTAAGTTTCAAAAAACACAGATTTTTTAGAAGTATACACAAAGCATCAGAAAATTGTCTTAAGAAAGTTTGCTATGACTGGGAATGTCTAAATCTTTTCAAAAGATGAAAAGAACTAAGAAATATAAAGGCTACTTTGGAGAGTAGAAAAAATGATGTTTGGGGGCATATTTACACCTTTTTTATATGATAAAAATTGTTTGCATAACTCTGAATTCGGTGTGCCTCAGAAAATATTTGCTCCTTCTTCCTAGCATTTCTAAAATTCAATCTTGTTGCCTTATTTTAAACATCACGTTGCCATTCAGAATTCAACCTTTGCCATCAGGCAAACAATAAAAAAAAAGACCAGTGGAAAAACACTTCAGAAAATTGTTCAATCTAGGAAAGAAAGATAGCTTTAGAAGTAAGAAATGAATCCTTTCCTTTTTTTTTTCTAATTAAAAATCAATATTCTGTTGTCACAAAATACATTCATGTGCCTTGTATGTATACGAGAGGAAAAAAATCAATTCTTCTGGGATCTGTATAGGTTTTTGGAAAGGATAGAAGTTCCCAAAAGTAAGCACTATACTAAGTTAAAAAGTGCAAAAATGTTCATTGTAAGTGAAGGAAGAGACAGTTTATTGTGTGGCATCAAGATATATGGTATCTCTTCCAACTTTCTTCTGTATTGTTATCAAGTTTTCGATGTTCTAGATTTTTTTTTAATTTATGTATTTTAGAGAGAGAAGAAGAGCAAGTGGGGAGGGGAGAGGCAGAGGGAGAGCATCCAAGTAGATAAACACCCTGCTGAGCACAGAGCCTGACTCGGGTCTTGAACCCACGACCCCAATCATGACCGGAGAGGAAATCAGAAGTCACATGCTTAATGGATATTCTAAATTCTGTATGTGAGTTGGGGGAGGGGAAGTAAAGAGGATACTTGGTAACAACATTTTGGGCTTTACATACATCTTCTATCTCTAATATCCAATAGAATCCATTCCATTCAACTTTTTAATTTATCCACTCAAAAATACGGCTGGATAGAGGTCTTATATATATTTTTTAATCACTCCCAAAGAAAACCCTTTTTAATTTAAACATAAGTAAATATAGAAGTCTACATACAAATGCTGAGCAATATATCCTGTCAGGGGCCTGCATATCCCCCCCTTCAGGACCAATACATTAACCTACCTCATTGTTTTGCTTAATTTTACTGAGATTTCCAAAACTCAATTGTACAAGTTTATTTCAAACATCATGCTATTGAGAGCTTCATCTTTATCATCATGCATATGATGTACCTTTTTTTTTTTTTTTTTTTTTTTTTAGCAGGTAACAATCTACAACAGGGCAAACATTCAAAAGGTGAAACAGCACCTCCAGTGACAACCCTTTCCCTCTTATCTCATCCCCTAACCATTCAGGTCACTTCGAATATGGGCATCTATTATTTCCAGTCTCGTGTGTATCCCAATGATAGTCGTATATAGCCTAACGATTTTTTTTTAAAGATTTTATTTATTCATGAGAGATACACAGATAGAGGCAGAGACACAGGCAGAGAGAGAGAAGCAGGCTCCATGCAGGGAGCCCGATGTGGGACTCGATTCCGGGACTCCAGGATCACACCCTGGGCTGAAGGCGGGCGCCCAACCGCTGAGCCACCCAGGTGTCCCACAATTATTATTATTATTATTATTATTATTAATCAAAAAGTAGCATGCTCACAGTAGCATGCTAGAAGAAAGAAAAAAAGAATATCTCCAACATTTTAATAAAAAAAATCTCGGGCTCAGTTAAGCATCTGCCTTCTGCTCAGGTCATGATCTTGGGTCCTGGGATTGAGCCTCGCGTCGAGCTCCCTGCTCAGCGAGGAGTCTGCTTCTCCCCCTCCCTCGGCTCCTGCTCTCTCTCTCTCAAATGAATAAATAAAATATTTTAAAAAATAATCCCCCATAGAGCTCCAAGGCTTCACTGTGCTAGTTAAGTGGGCATGCTCCTACCTCCATAACTTCGTTCCTTCTCTCCCCTGGACTTGGAAAGACTTCTTTCCTTCCTTCCTTCCTTCCTTCCTTCCTTCCTTCCTTCCTTCCTTCCTTCCTTCCTTCCTCCTTCTTCCTTCCTTCCTTCCTTCCTTCCTTCCTTCCTTCCTTCCTTCCTTCCTTCCTTCCTCCTCCCTCCCTCCCTCCCTTCTTCCTTCCTTCCTTCCTTCCTTCCTTCCTTCCTTCCTCCCTTCCTCCCTTCCTCCCTCCCTTCCTTCCTTCCTTTTGTCACAGTGAGCCCCTTCAATGCCATGTGGTGTCCCATCTACACAATGCTGTTCTGGTTCTGACCACACCAGCCCTTCTTGACCTCCACTCCCCCGAGCCCTCAGCTGTGACTCCCAGCCTCTTCTGTAATGCTGACCCCAATGAGAATCTGATTAAAGCCATGAATCTGGGGATCCCTGGGTGGCGCAGCGGTTTGGTGCCTGCCTTTGGCCCAGGGCGCGATCCTGGAGACCCGGGATCGAGTCCCACGTCGGGCTCCCGGTGCATGGAGCCTGCTTCTCCCTCTGCCTTTGTCTCTGCCTCTCTCTCTCTGTGACTATCATAAATAAATAAAAATTAAAAAAAAAAAAAAAGCCATGAATCTTCTCTGTTTACCCACCTGAAAACTGCATATAGACACAAACACAAAAACCAATGTGGTAGTTTGAGTACCTCCGAACTATCCTTGAAACCCTAGCTTCCACAGCTTTTCTCTCCAAATCAACCAACTTGGTCCTGCCTTGAACTGTTATTTAGCTGATAAACATAACACGTTATCTCCCTCCTAGGCTGGTGAACTCCTGACGACTTCCTAGTGTCATTCTCGGTGTTCTATGAGTACCTCCTACATACAGGGGGTCTCCCAGGAGTCAGGGGTGCACCAGGTAAAGCAACAGGTCATTGTGCAGATTCCCAACCTTGCCTGCTCATAGAATCACCTAGAAAGCTTTAAAAATACTAATGCCAAGCTCCTGTCCCCAGAGCTCTTACTTAGTTGGTCTTAGGTGTACTGTTGGCCTAGTGATCTTCCAAAAAGATCTCAAGTGATTATAATGTGCAGGCAAAAATTGAGAACCACTGGTGGGTGATAATAGTGAAGTTTTTTCAGTTAGACTCGCGGAGTTTGAACTGAATTCTCATATTTTCATTACCAGTGACCTCCTAGCCAGTATTTTTAGGTAGTTTTCTTCCTGTTTTTGTGCTATAGCTCAGCTACGTCAGAGGATCTGGTTTCTGGGTGTGGCACTAGGAGCAGCAAAGAAAGTCTCAATGGAAATATTCAGTGAAAAAAGGTTGGACAGGCACAACGTACGTAGTCAAGTCGTCTCTCTGAGCCACCGTCCTTGACTTGGTGGTACTACCAAGCACTGACCAAGTGTAATCACAGAGCACATGAAGAGTGCCGCCTTCCCAGCCCTCGCCCGGGTTCCCTGTCTAAGCATTTTCCTGTGGGAGATTGGCTTCAAGAGAGACAATTTCCCTGGGAACACTTTTGTGCAATAATCACCCAAGTATAACTATGTTCTTCTCAGGTTCAAATAGTACTATCTGTATTTTAGGATTGCTGCAAATTCAAAAAGGTAAAAAATGATCTATTAAACATAAGCTTATCATTAGAGAAAAATTGTGAGCTTTATTTCAACTGGGTGAACACTAGTTTCCTTTTTCTCTTCTTTATATATATATTTAAATCAGGGTTTTTTAGGGTGGGTGGCTCAGTGGTTGAGCGTCTGCCTTCGGCTCAGGTCATGATCTCGCAGTCCCAGGATCGAGTCCCACATCGGGCTCCCTGCAGGGGAGCCTGCTTTTCCCTCTGCTTGTGTATCTGCCTCTCTCTGTGTCTCTCATGAATAAATAAAATCTTAAAAAAAATAAGGGTTTTTAAAATTTTTATTTTATTTTTTTTTTAAAAGTAGGCTACATGCCCAATATGGGGCTTGACCTCATGACCCTGAGATCAAGAGTCACATGCTCTACCAACTGAGCCAGCCAGGCACCCTGAATACTAGTTTTTTAAGGTCTTTTTATAAGGATGGAACTGAGAAGATAAAACTGAGTATGGATTTAAATTTGTATCCCCTCCCCCAAAAAAGCTAAAAAATAATTACTCTAAGATGTATCAGTGAGCTGCTATAGGCAAATCAATCGATCGCCTCAGCTTCTTCTATTTAAAATGGGCATAGCTAAGTTGGGGATGAATGGGGAGACACATGATAAGAAAATTCAAACTTAAAGACACAAAGTTCTGGTTTGACTCCCTGATCCACTCTTTGCAAGTTGTATGGCCTTGGGTAAGTCACTGAATTTTTCGTCACCATGATAGATGGTGGTAATTTAAAAGAAGGTAACAGCATAAAATGTTTAGAACAGTGCTTTGTGCTCAGTAGGATCGTGGCAGATGGTAGCTTGCCCTCTTCCTGACAGACATTCATATATGGTCAAATCAGATATTTGCCCACAATGAGTGAGCATGTAGGGTTATCAAGCAGAGACTTTGCTGATGCATTTCTCCACAAACACCCCCTCCTCCTGCAAGAAAACTGGAAACAACAAACCATATTAGTTCATTTTAACTTATTTCAGTGAAAGTGACACTGAATCCTGTGTCCTGAGGACGTAAAGAAATAAACACAATCAAAAACCAAATGGGAATTTATTTATTTATTTTTTATTTATTTATTTATTTATTTATTTATTTATTTATTTATTTTTTTAAGGAATTATTTACTTATTTGAGAGAGTACGAGCAGGGGGAGGGGCAGAGGGAGGAGGAGGGAGAGAGGGAATCTCCAGCAGACTCCCAGGCGAGCGTAGAGCCCAATGGGGGGCTTCATTCCACCTCCCACCACCCTGAGATCATGACCTGAGCCCAAATCAAGAGTCAGATGCTTAACTGAACGAGCCACCCAGGTGCCCCCCTAACGGGAATTCAATGATTTCAATGGAAATAAAGAGACCCGACCCCTACTAATAATATTAGAGTACTCAAATCTTAGATCTCCTGCTCCCTAATGGCAGGGGTCCTTCCTCCAAGCTGTCCAATAAAGCGTACTTCGTGATTTGCAGGGTGTTACATTACCTACCAGCTCTCTGTATGCATGACAAATAATCCTCACATGATTTATCTTCTCTCCACGGTTCACGATCCGTTCCAGTCCACCAGTACCCAGCCTCTGTGACATCACACAGGGTCCCTTCAAGCCTTAGTGTTTCTCTACTAATTTTACTGATTCCTTATATGACATGTTTGGCGAAATGTGCTGCTTGGTGAACAGGGCCATTTTCTTTTTTTTTTTTTGGCCATTTTCATTTTATTGAAATGAGCATCAAGGAGCATTACTATTAGAGAAGATATTTTTCCCCTTCCAGAGCAACTTCATCAATCATGTGGAGTTAAGTTTTGCATTCAAGAAAACAAGCCTTAAAATCAAAAAGGTAATTAAACTGTCTTTTCCTATCCCATCTTATTTACTTTTTTTCTATCTCTCTAGTTTCTCCTTTCTGCCTGTCCATCTTTGATCTTCCTCTCTCCATTCCTTTCTGACATCTAGAAGAGGAAATTCCAATGATTTGAAGTTAATTGAGGACTACTCTGCTTGACAGGTCATACTCTCCTCTTAAAATTTTTGGCATATTAAATTAATTCTAAACCAAAATCCATTCTGGTCCTTTCTCCTCTGGCTTTGGAGAGTTCAAAAGCAAATAATTTTGTTACAAAAATGGAAATTATAACTACATACAATGATCAACTATGGTTGTTTTGTTAATAGTTTTATTAAACTATTCGTGATTTGCATGGTGTTACGTTACCTATCAGCTCTCTGTATGCATGACAAATAATCTTTACATGATTTACCTTCTTTATCTTATCTTCTTATCTTTATTGCTTTATTACAGATAATAGTGAAAAAAATAAATAAAATCTGTTTTTTAATCTGTCATAAAAATAATATTCAGAAATCTAAATCCTTCTATTATTTTAAACTCTACAGGGCACCTGGGCAGCTCAGTCAGTTAAACGCCTGACTCTTGATTTCAGCTCAGGTCATGGTCTCAGGGTCCTGAGATTGAGCTCTGTGTCGGGCTCTGTGCTGGACATGGAGCCTGTTTGAGATACTCTCTCTCCCTCTCTTTCTGCCCCTCCTTCTCCCCACCCCCAAAATAAATAAACTATATGTCAATTCTAGTCTGGATGGTTTAGCATACAGTAAGCACTCACTAAATAACTGGAATAAACAAATAAGTAGATAATAGCATCGACTGAAAAAAATACTTGATTTTTGATTGACGCATTCTCATTATCAAAGATACTTAAAGCTAAATTCTCTGTCCTAAATCGTTTGCTATAAAAGACTGAAGACCAGTCACAGCTAGTCTCTTACAATAAGCAACCCATAAAACATTTATTTAAAGTATTCTTTGAGGCTTCTGGAACGATCACAGTTCCATCTCAACAGAGATCAAGCAAAGTTCATCACAGATTTAAATCTATTATGACATAATTACTGCAGTTTCCATTTTGATGACAATAAGATGTCTGTTATTTTCTTTCTTTGTGAAGCATCAAGGGTAAGTGAAATAATTACTCCTGCAATTTCAGTGTTAAACCAAAAGTTATTTTGCAATAACAAGCCTAGGAAAGCATTAGATACCAGTGGCCAAATGTGGTCATACTGAAGACATGTGCACCCAAAGGATACCTATTAAAGGTAAGTTGGCAACACTGGTGGAGTCATTCCAGGTCTGAAAGGTTACCTTATGTAAGTGGCATTAAAATCAAACACAATCGTAGCTATGTTCAGTGTTACCTTAAAGCTGGCATGAAAGTACCTAGGTATCATTTTGTGGTAATTAAGGAGATGTCACTTTTTGTTCACTCAGCCCAGCTTAAGCTCTGCTTCACAGAATTTAGGATGTACCAGGTGGCACTTCATTCTAGAAAACCCTGTGGTCTCCCGGCAACTCAAAAGAAGATATAAGCATTACTTTGTGGGCTTTTAAAAATTATTCAGGGAAAATCTACTTCAAAAATTAGGAACATAGATGACACTCAAAGAAGAAAAACGACCACGCTATTTGGAGAAAAAAAAAATTGCTCACTTTGGAAATTTTGCTCTTAATTTTTACCACTTACCAGTGTTTTCTGATTTTCCATAAAGATGAAAAAATTGCAAGGTCTCAAGATAATCAAAAAGACATCAAGTGAAGTGAAAGCAGTTATACTTCAAATGTTTTCTTTGCAACAAATATCACTTGAAAACTGCTTAAGGTTTTACTTAAATAAATAAATGTATAAATACGTACCTATGGCTCATAAATTTTTTCGATTAATGGAATTTACTATTTGTACAAAATACTATAGTCAATGGGAAATGAACCAGTGCCTGCTTTGGAGAAACTTTTGGGTTTTTTTGGAGGGCGGGGGGAGACCAAAGATAAACACCTGTGAAACTGAAAGTGTACTAATAAAACAGCATATTGAAAAGCTCTAATTAATAATAGTTCAAAATAAGTATATAAGTACTATAATTACGCATGGTACGTATTTTCAAAGAATGAATCAAAGTCTTCCCGTCTGCTTTTATGCCCACAACATCTGTTATTATTTCCTTCTACTGAATAGGTTACTACTGAATAGGTTACTACTTTCTTAGAGAACCAAAGACAAGATAGACCACAAACAAGAGAGGAGTGTGATAATTAATTTTACATGTCAGCTTGGTTGGGCCACAGTGCCCAGATATGCGGTCAAAATTATGCTGGATGTTTCTGTGAAAGTGTTTTTGGATGAGATTAACATTTACACCAGTGATCTGTGAGAGTAAAACAGCCTGTCCTTCATAACGTAGGTGGGCTATGGTCATACAAAGACATGGATAGAAAAAGATCGATCTCCCTCAAGCAAGACAAAACTCTCGAGCAGATGGCTTTTAAACTTGAGCTGCAATACTTGCTCCTTCAAGCTCTCCAGCCTGCCAGCCCACCCTGCAGATTGGGACTCTTTGGTCTCCAAAATTACATGAGCCAATTCTTTAAAATAACTTCTTTCTATATAAAAATATATCCTATTGACTCTCTGGAGAACCCTGACGCATACCGAGGGTTGGATTCTTGACTTTTGACCCAGGTAAGAAAAAAGATTTAGAAGAATATGACTCGGTAACAGCTAAGCCTCCCTACCCCTCAACTAGATACAAGTTCCCTAGAAGAGGGGAAAATGGAAAGAACTGAGATTCATGTGTTATCTTCCCAAAGGTCATTTACCCTGTCTTCCCTTCAAGGCCAAGTCTGTAGTGGAAGTGGTGTTTCGGTGGGAGGACCGTAAAGAAGTGTGAGATCGGACAACAGGGAGGCTCTGTGACTCATCCCCAGGTAGAAAGACTGGTTTTCCTCTAGGTTGGCATGATGGGAGCAGCAGATCTATGGGGGATGGGGGTGGGGTGTCCGGGCAGGACCTGCGACAGCTTCACAAAACTGCCTACCTCTATAGAGACCGGTTTGGGAACAATACAGGGATCATCAGGCTCTGAGAGCAGTAGAGATGTGGCCCCGGGAGCTGAGAGACATGAAAAGTGCTAAGGGGCTGGGAATAAGGGAATGTGCAGAGGGAGATTCTGAACCGAACTCCTGACCAAAGATCACGCAGGAAGAAGACACCACTGCAGATACATCCCCGAGAGCTGAACACAGGGACAAACACGTGCCCCTCTTCTCCCGTGATTTTGCACCAGGAATACACAACCACCAGGAACAGAGGAGAATGACCCTCCATTGACTGCAACTGATTCCATTTCCACCACCCAGCAGAAGAGGAGGCTCGAAATAGAAATTACGCTGACTTACAGGGAAAAAAAGAAAAGTGACACATCCCATCTCCTTCCCACCTGAGTTTCTGGTCTGATATACCTGGAAGTCAGGAAGCAGCACAGAATAGAAAGTAGAGGTAGGGATGGGTTCCGGAGTCATGGGTTCTAGCCCAGGCTGACACAGTCATAATTTTGAGAAATCGCTCTATCTTCTTTGAACTCGGTTTCCTCAAATGAAAGATGAAAGAGTTATAGACCCAGATTTCCCTGAAGAAGCTTGGTTTTTCCTCTTCCTTGATACACTGTCAGTGATCAAAAACTATAAGAGGAAACATCCTGCTCAGAAGGAAGTACTTCTGTCTAAAAATGACGCTAGACTTTGAATTTCCACAGTTTCCAGCCCATAGCCAGTGCTTGGTACGTATCTGTATGAGTGAGATGAAACAAATCTGAGTCCAGCGTTGGAACTATCCGAGGGGTCCCGTCCCGTAGCGTGTCTCACTCTTCCGGTGGGAGAGCATGAACCAGTTCTAATAACAGGCAGTGCAGCCAACGAAAAATCGTCAAGTTCATTTTTCTGCTACACGCTAAAAAAAATATGAAAGAGTTTTCGGAAATTGCAAAGAAAAAGAACAAGAGGAAACCTAAAGAGAGTCTTCCCTCCTTCCTTTGCTAGGGCAAGCGCTACTTAGAACTCTCTTGGAGATGAAGAGGGAAGGAAAACCAGGAGCAATCCATGCATTCAACCAAAAGGAATGATTCTGGAAGGGACACGAGAGAGGTGACCTTCCACGTTTCTGCCTATCCTCATTTGCCACGTTCTAAGGCCACTTCTCCAGCACCTACAATCATGTCCCGCAAGGCCTTGGCAATAGTCACAAGGCTCTTAAACACACACCGTAAGAATCATGGGTGATGTACCAAGATTCACTGAGAAAAACAATACAGGAAAGATGGTCTGGCCATCTCAGTGTCAGCACTGTCTTGACACTGCAGCTCTGCAGAAAAAGTCCTACGTTGGAAAAGCCTGGAAGTGTGGTGAACAGCTCTAGTCGTGCTCAGTGCAGAGCTAGACAGCCCAGGACTCCTCTGAGGAGCAAAGAGCTCTAGCAGACAAGATGTTCCAGCCCACGTAAAACAAACAGCAAACAGCCACCAGGAAGCCCACCCACACAGCCAGGCCCTCGAGAGCCCGCTGACGAGTCTGGTCTGCACACAGCTTCTGCGATGAGAGCTGCAGCTTCACCAACCCTCCCTCCCACCCAGCCACCCAGCACTTGTCCTGAAGGGATGAGAAACAATGGAAAAATTCAGAACGCAGTACCTCTGCATCTACTTGTTCAGCAAGTACATTGGCACCGGATACAACTTTGGGCCCAAGGACAAGTAGGTCGCCTTTTTAGGAGGCTCCCTGTGACCCACCTGAAGAATGTTCCAGAGTCTACCTTTGCACTGCACGGGGTCCTGGCTATCATGACCTCTCCGGCCTGAGCCACCTCTGTGTCCCCTCTCCTCCGGTAATTCCTTCCAGCATCCAAACTGTCCTCCTTTCATTCCGAGCTGCCACAGGAGGCCCTTCTCCCTTAAGCCAGACCCCATATATCCCATCCCCCCTTTCCTCGCTGTCCTCAGCCACAAGTCTCTAAGTCCCTTTCACCGCTGGGAAACCATTAGGAGAGCAGGGAGGTGGAGTCCCTAATGGGGATGGCATTTCTTTATCTTTTTTCTATTTTTATTTTATTTAAACTCAATTAACTAACATCTATTGTATTATTAACACATACTGTGTTATTAGTTTACATAATTAATGACCATATATTGTCATATTAGTTTCAGAGGCAGAGCTCAGTGATGCATCAGCGGCATACAACACCCAGTGCTCATCACATCACGTGCCCTCATGATGACCACCACTTGGTTACCCCTCTCCACACCCCCCTCCCCTCCAGGGACCCTCTATTTGTTTCCTAGAGGTAGGAGTTTCTCATGGTGGGACGCCTGGGTGGCTCAGTGGTTGAGCGTCTGCCTTTGGCTCAGAGTGTGATCCCGGGTTCCTGGGATCGAGTCCTGCATCGGGCTCCCTGCAGGGAGCCTGCTTCTCCCTCTGCCTATGCCTCTGCACCACCCACCCCCTCTCTCTGTGTCTCTCATGAATAAATTATTTATTTATTTATTTATTTAATAAAATTTTTTTTAAAAAAAGGAGTCTCTTATGGCTTTTCTTCCTCTCTGATATTGGCCTATTTTATTTTTCCCTCCCTTCCCTTATGATCCTCCATTTTGTTTCTGAAATCCCACATACAGGTGAAATCATATAATTCTTTCTCTGATTGAGTTATTTCGCTCAGCATAATACCTTCCAGTTGGCGACGGCATTTCCTAACTCCCTTTCCCAGATGATACCCAGAGATTCAAGCAGCTCCAATATTCTCCTGTTATTACTTAAGTCAAGGTCCTTTTGACCCTCATCTGTCTCTAGACTGTGCCCATCTCTTTTTTCAAAGGAAGTCCATTTTCCAAGCTCCTGTTGCCTGCCAACGACATGATTAGGAAAAAAGCAATTCCTGTCAACTGGAGTTCACATTTCTAAGGTGAACTCTTCAGAGAGGGAGAGTTTAATCTCCAAGGGCTCTCTAGAGAGCCCAAGATAGTTCGTTTCTACGCACATCGTCCAATCAACTACTTCCAACTACTTGGTCACTAAATTGACAGCTTCGTCACAGCTATTTTTGTTCTTCCACAGTAACACCTCTTGAAATATCAGATTTCTATTAATTGAGGACACCAGAGCCCCTGCCACAGACACTAGCAATAGCCCTCACAGAAGAGTTAAGACAGCGTGCCCAGAATGAAATGAATGGGACAGCTTCCCAGCCACCATAGTCTCCCCCCCACCCCCACCCTCCGGCCTGAACCCAAGAGGCAGCAATGAGCAAGGACTCTGTGCTTCGTGCAGTTCTGCAATTACAAGTACGATTAACCCAAGTTGAACAAAACACTGAAAAGTTTGCTTGGCCAATGCCTTCAGAAACAGCGTGAGGATTACCACTCTGCCAGACATCAGGGGAGTACATAAAGACTGATTTAGGGGCACCTCTGGGTGGCTCAGTGGATGAGCATCTGCCTTTGGCTCAGGTCATGATCCCGGGGTCCTGGGATCGAACCCTGCATCAGGCTCTGTGCTCAGCGGGGAGCCTGCTTCTCCCTCTGCCCCTCCCCTGACTTGTGGTCTCTCTCTCTCTCTCTCAAATAAATAAATAAAATATTTTCTTAAAAAGAGATTGATTTAACAGGACACTGTATAGAGTAATGGCTAAGAGCCAGACTGCCCAGGCTTACCTCACACTCTCTGTGTGATTTTGGGAAAATTACTAAATCTCTCCGTGTTCCTGCCTCCTCATGCAAAACGGGCTCACTCGTAGGTGTCTTTTGGTAAAGATTAAATAAGTTAATGATGGAACATACTTAAAACTGGCACATAAAAGTTAGCTAGTATTATTGCTCTGCATTATCAGAGTATTGATCATTCAATATCTTTCCAGATCAGAAAAATTTAAACCTACTCAGAAAGACTATTTTTTTAAAATGATGATTCAGATAAACATTATTTTCAAGGATCGCTGAAGCAGCCTCCTAATTGGTCTTTCTGTCTCCAGACTTGTCACCTTTTATCAATCCTCTTCGTTTTGGGGAGATCCATCTTTCTAAACCAGAAACCTAGTGTGGTCACTTCCATGTTGAAGACCCCTTGACGGCTCCACAGCGACCTGAGGGTAGAAACCCAGATGCCCCACTGGCTAACAAGCCTTTCATAAGTGGCTCTGTCTGTCTCTCTGGTCCCTCTCTCCAGCACCCTCCTGAACACAGTGATTTGGGCTGACTGCATGTCTTCCAAGATGCCCAATATGCCACTCTCTCTTACCCAAAGCTTCCCCATATGCCATTCTCTTCGGCTAGAAACTTCTCTCATCTCCATCCCCACTCATATCCACACCTCTTCTTGATAGTAGCTCAACATTCACTTAAAAGTCACTTTCAAGAGGTCCTGGCTGACCCCTTTCCACTAGGTCAGCTCAACCCCTAACTCCAAAACAGTTTCTATCTCCCTGTCATAATTAATCAAGTTACCACTTTTCTACTTCCTCGGCTAAACTATAAATCTCTCGTTCACCACCATGTCCTAAGTACCTCGCACAATATCTGGCACACAGTAAACACTAACACTTTGTTAGAAGAATGGTAAGTTCAGGGGCGCCTGGGGGGCTCAGGGGTTGAGCGTCTGCCTTCGGCCCAGGGTATGATCCTGGAGACCCGGGATCAAGTCCCACATCGGGCTCCCTGCGTGGAGCCTGCTTCTCCTTCTGCCTGTATCTCTGCCTCTCTCTCTCTCTCTCTCTCTCTCTCTCTGTCTCTCATGAATAAATTAAATCTTTAAAAAACAAACAAAAAAAAAGAATGGTAAGTTCAGTTGGTATGGCCAGACAGACTTTTAGACCCTTCAAAGTTCAATTTATTAGCCTCCTTCTCTTCCTAATCGCTAGGATTCTCTTCCTTGGAATTCCAAAGAACTTTCAGTGGGTTTTTGGGGTAACCTCTTTCCATATTTGAGTTTTGTTTTGTTTTGTTTTGTCTTTTTTTGTTTTTTGTTTTTTTTTGCTAAATCAGGGTTGATATAAAACTATTCAGGGGCACCTGGATATCTCAGTCGGTTGAGCCTCCAACTCTTGATTTTGGCTCAGGTCTTACTCTCAGAGTCATGGGATCGTCCCCAACGATGGGCTCTGCACTCAGCGCTGAGTCTGCTTGTCCCTCTCCCTCTGCTCCTCCTCTACTTGCACTTTCTCTCTCTCTCTCTCTCTCTCTAATATATACATACATACTTACATAAAATCTTTAAAAAATTATTCCTAAAAGGCTACGGGCCTGATTTAGAAGTTAAGAGGAAAAGTGGGTCTCACATGCTGGTTCTTTGCTGTTCTGGCCACAACACTGAATGTCTGATACAGTGTATCACAGCCACCTCTCTGCTCTTCCCACCAAAATTAAAATATGTAATATCCATAACATTTTTATTAAATTTCCAGGGATTCATGTTACTGGTCAAGAAAACTTATGTCAAAAACTTTAAATAATAAACCAAGGACAGAGATGTCTGTCATGGGCTTTGAAATCTAGATTGCCTTCTTCGCCCTAAAGAATACTTCTTCAAATAAAATGAGGGTAACAATTTTTCATACATTCATACTATGCTCTTTTCATTGGACTATGTTTCTCTGAATATACTCTATATTAAAGACAAAAATCCCTTTGAGCTTTTCCACATGTAGATTTCTAATTACTCTGAATCATTGTTTTTAATCTAAAGTTCATTAAAAACAGATTCCCAGAAAAACTTAAAAACAAAATTAAACCATTAAGCCCATTAGTGAATGAGTCAAGAATAACGTTCAGCTGATACCCATGCTCAGCTTTCTTCTTAATATAGTCTGAGTTCACTACTAAAAGCCCTTCCCATTCTATTCTTTTCCCCCACTGAGAAACCTTTTTTTGTAAGATTTTTATTTATTCATTTATTTGAGAGAGGCAGAGAGAGAGAGAGAGAGCATAAGCAGAGGGAGAGAGAGAGAGAAGCAGACTCCCCACTGGGCAGGGAGCCCAACTGGGGGACTGATTCCAGCACCCTGAGATCATGACCCAAGACAAAGGCCGAAGCTCAACAGACTGAGCCACTGACGCGTCACAAGAAACTTTTTAAGAACAGAAATGAGAATATAACGTTCTATATAGTAGGAGCTTCTTTTAAAGCAGGGAAGCTTTGTTTATATATAAATACAGATCTACTAAATATACAGGGACAAAGAAAAATTCTTATTTTGAACATATTTTTTGTCTGTTAAAGAAATAATCCATATTTACATCTTAAAATTACATTTCATGGTTTTTAATTCATGGGAGTAGAGAACTATTTTAAAAGATAAATAACATTTCCAATGTTTAATTGAGAGTCCAAAGCCAGACTCATTATTTATTCTTTCCCCTACAAAAAGAGTCAATTCTCCTTTTTGATCTGAGAGGATCTGTTAGTAGCATCATCCTTTCCCTGGCCGGTCAGCCAGGACCTAAATTCTAAAAGTCAACCCTAATGTGCCATTGTATGCTTTTCTTACATCCAGTCAATATATCCCATTCCTATAGCAATCAATCAACTAAGTACTTACCGAATGTATTGTAGCAATTACTGGAAAGATGAGAAAACCATATTCTTGCCTCAAAGGATTGCATGATTTAGATTTAGAGACAAGGTTAATATGTTCATGAAACAATCAGCAAAAAATAATAGATGATATACAATTATATGGTATTGTGTCAAAGTATAAACTGCAATTATAGAAAATTTGGAGAAAGAAGATGATAATCAGGAAAGAAGGAAAGGTTAGTGAATACATCTTAATAATAATAATCATGATCACTATTTTGTGACAGGTATTTACATATTATTGCTAAACCTTGCAAAATGAGTTTTTACCTGGGCTCCATTTTGCAGCCAATGAAATTAAGGCTCAGTAAATAGCAATGACCACCCAGAGTCCTCACTGCTAGAAAGTGGAGGGATTTAAGCCCAAATTTGACCAGTGGCTGAGTTCTTTCTGCATTGCAACATCACTTTTGAATAGACCCTGATGGCTGGAAAAGTTTAGGAGGTAGAGGTGAGGGGCAAGACTATTCAGGCCAAGTGCACAGCATGAGATACGGGGAAGCAGGGAACCATCCCTTCTCATGAGCCCACACTATGTCCTAGAGACTGTGCTGGGTCTGGGAATCGCTGAAAAGCAAAATAGTCATGACCTCTGCCTTCATGTACTTTATACCAGGGAGGTGAGCATTAATCAAATCAACGCTGAACAACATAAAATTGTAGTTTATATGAATGCTTCGGAGAACAGATACACATTATAAGGAGAAAGTAAAATGAGAAATCTAACCTAGTAAGAAAGGTCAGGGAAATCATGTGTATATGATTATTTAAATATGGAAAATGATACAGAAGATCACAGCTTAGGTGGTCCAGATTGGTCATGTGGGGTGAGATTGGCGTGGATCCTGAGAGAGGGCAAGAAATCCAAGAAAATGGCTTTCTGTGATTAAAACAATGCACACAATAGAAGCATGGCAACCAAATGCTATTGGAAGTTAAGTCAAGGTGCTGAAATTTCAGGTATTTTTAGTTCTTTCTTAAGATTTCTGTATTATTTGAATTCTTTTTACAGTAAGTATATGCTATTTATATAATTGTTTATTATAGAACAAACTATCTTCCTTAAGAGACTGCTCTGGAAAAATTGCATTTCAAAAGGAAGCAATCACTATCAGACTATTTGTAATCTATACTCATTGCAAAAATCCTAAAACCTGGAGGTATCATAGAGAAAAAAATTATAAATATGCCACCAAACTGACTGTTTTGAGAATAATGCAGTTGTAAAAGAAAGCTTGCATTTGGGTAGTGGTCCTGACCATAAGGAGAATTAGATGGATTCCTAAGATAAATGAGCTGGGGGGAAAAAAAAAGACACAATTGGTTGGTGTGCTGGGGGATGAAGAGAGAAGAAAACATCCAAGAAGTAAGTATCGTGTGTTTTTAAAAGATTGGGGTTAGCATTCTACTGCCTTGATTTCAACCATTTGGTGGATCCATTAGGGAAGAAAGAATACTGCATACTGTGAATAAATAATTCACCTAGGTTTCTCCGTAGACAATTTTTATTTTGAGCAGTGATCAATTTTACTTTACAACCAGCGATTGTATTATGGTGGATGGGAAGTGAGTTCAGTAAAAATTAAAAGAGAATTCACGTTCTTTACTGGGAGGAAGAGATGACAACCAGAAAAGAATTCTCTAGATAAGGTTAAAAATATAAGATGATCTAAAAGAGCTTGAAAGCAAAAGCCTTTAACACAAATGATTAAAGGAAACAGTAAAACCCTGTGAGTGCTCTGAAGAACAATGGAGAAAATCAGGCAAATGCACAGTGACGGGATGGAAGGCGGCCGGGAACTAAGTCCAAAAGTAGGAGATGAATCCCCAATATAAAGGTAGGATGGAGGGTGGGGAAATGTGCAAAGAATGGAAATAATGTCCACAGAGAAAAAGAATAACATGTCTACATTGTGGCGACTCCCACACTGTAAAAATCCTACATAATGATTATAAAAAGGGAAGAGATTAAAGCAGCAATTAAGGCAATTACCTCTATACTGTACATCCAAATATATTCTGCTGGAGAGAATGAACCACCTTCTCATCAAAAAGAAAATACCTGAAAGTGATTTTTAAGACTGGCTATGGAATATTTTGACTTCTGGTAGACAAAATAAATAGCTGAAAATCTGAAAATTTACTGAAGTGGCCTGACCATGAGGTTGACTTTGGTTTTTAGGTAGCCATGAGATTCCTGGGCCCTTACACACCGTCCCTGTGTAACCCTGGGTGAGTCGCTGAACGTTCTGTATCAGACTGCCTAACTGTACGCTGTGAAGAGGAATGATACCCTTTTATTTGGTTTTTGTGAAGATTAAATAAGACGATGCAAGTAAGTGCCTGGCACGTGCTCAGTCAATAAATGTACTTTTCTATTCAATTAAAAATTAAACACTTTCTCAATATAATTTTAGAAATTATATATGAACTGCCTTGACACAAACTGGGCCTCTCTACCATCGGAGAAAATTGAGACCAACTCTTTTTTCTCAGAAACAGCAACTAATCCATTTCCCACATCATCTGGAAAAAAAAAAATCTCCTTAAAACTTTATAAATCCCCCCCAAACTATGCTAATCTTCTTAATTATAAAGTAGATTTGTTGAGTCCTCACTTTTCATCCAGGAAAGAATCCTCAGCTCAATCAACACTGCAGATTGTAGAATGGCCTGATTTAAGAGGAAGCGGCGGTGGTGTCAAGCAAAAGGCTTCACGGGAAAGTAAAGAATTTTAAAAGGAACTCTCAGGAAACAGCCTGTCTTTTTTCTCTCCATAGGAGCTAGAGATGCTCAAAGAAAGTAAATGTGTTTCAGAGATGACTGTGGTGAAAGGCACATCTGAAAAATAGCTGAATAATAAGTAAATTTGATGGCCGCAGGTTTAGTGCTAATGGCCAAATGGAATCAATAACTGGAGACGTGGTAATGGATTAGGGTGAGGTCTAGAAAGACTGTTAAGACTTCTGTTGTCAGACTCTAAAAATGCGGCAAAAGTGCACCCGTATAGAATAGGCTCACATAGGGACGCCTGGGTGGCTCAGTGGTTGAGCATCTGCCCTCAGCTCAGGGCATGACCCTGGGGTCCTGGGATCGAGTCCCTCATCCAGCTCCCTGCGTGGATCCTGCTTCTCCCTCTGCCTGTGTCTCTGCCTCTCTCTGTCTCTCATGAATAAATAAATAAAATCTTTAAAAAAATATGATCAAATAGTGTTTCTTTTAGCCATCTTTGGTGCTAATCTTTAAATTCTTAAGAAATAAGGATAACACAGTGAGAACTGCCCCAAGTATCCAAACTAGGTGGGAGTAACTATGGAGCAAGACTAAGGGAATAAAGAACAGGTGTCACTCACTGAGCCCGCCTAAATTTGGGCAGTCCCTGAAGATACAGAGGGTTGGCAGGACCACAAGGAGCAAAGACACCGCACTGCAGGCATGATTGTAGGAGTTAGAGTAAGGGAACAGAGGAACACAGGGACATGACACAATCAGATGGGCAGGAAGGGAGCAGGTGTAGGGAACCAGAACCCTGGACAGCTCATGTAACCAGGATCTCCAGCTTCCATCTTTTCCATTAGAGAGAACTCCAGATTGTCCCGAATGACCTCACACTCAATAGAAACTCTCTGGAGTTCAAGCCCCACCAAGCCTCTTGGCCCATTAGGGAAGTGAATTATAATCCTCTATGAGTGGGTAAAGGGAAGTCTTTGAGGTCAAGTCAGCAGGTGACCTACAGGTCTTGGCCTGCCCAGCTTCTAGCATCCTGAAATTCTGAAAATAGCATCCCGGTTCTCATTCACATTCTATTTTCCTGAAAACAGTGACTTTCCAGAGATGTGAATGAAACCCAAGCCAGGCTAACATAAGTCAAGATCAGAATTCTGCTGGGATATTGGGAAAGGAAAGCAACCTCTGGGAGCTCACCAAGCTGGTAGCGATACGAACCCAGGGCTTCTAGTAACCATCCTGACATCCATCAAGAGGATCTACTCAAGAAAACAGAACTCCTGCCTCTCTCTGGAAAACAGCATACACCTCCTGGCCTTTCTCTGGTTATGCCAAGGAGGTTACTTAATGCCTGGACAGCGGTCAACTCACAGCTCAGTGCCTACAGCTAAGTCTTTAAAAATTTTTTTTAAAACTTAAATGCAAGTTAGCTAACATATAGGGTATTATTAGGGGTAGAATTTAGTGATGCGTCAGCTGCACATAACACCCAGTGCTCATTCCATCAAGTGGCCTCCTTCATGCCCGTCACCCAGGTACCCCGTCCTCCACCCACCCCCCCCTCCAGCAACCCTCAGTTTGTTTCCTAGAGTTAAGAGTCTCTTATGGTTTGCCCCCCTCTCTGCTTTTATCTTATTTTATTTTTCCTTCTCTTCCCCTTTGGTCATCTGTTTTGTTTCTTAAATTTCACAGATGAATGAAATCATGTGGTATTTGTCTTTCTCTGATTCCTTTTGCTTAGCATAAAACTCTAGTTCTAGTTCTACACACACACACACACACACACACACAATCTCTTCTTTATCCATTCATTCCCTGATGGACATCTGGCTCTTTCCATAGTTTGGCTATTGTGGACACTGCTGCTATAAACATTGGGGCGCAGGGCCTCTTCAAATTACTATGTTTGCATCCTTTGCATAAATACCTAGTAGTGCAATTCCTGGGTCATAGGGTAGATCCATTTTTAACTTCCTGGGGGAACCTCCATACTATATTCCAGAGCGGCTGCACCAGTTTACATTCCCACCAGCAGTGTGAGAGGGGGCTCCTTTCTCCACATCCTCACTAACATCTGCTGCTTCCGGCATGGTTAATTTTAGCCATTGTGACCTGTGTGAGGTGGTGGTAGCTCATTGTGCTACAGCCAAGTCTTGCTCACAGAGCTGAAAGAAATGCTCCATCTGTGTTGGCTGCTCATTTGCTCTTGGCCAATTTGGGCCTTGCTGGAATACTTGGAGCCCTCTGCAGCCACAGCTCCTTTGCCCATTCTATACTGCTCAACCTCAACTCTGGACACCTGCTCCGTCCACCCCATCTTACCCCGTTATACTCTGGAGTTTGATTTTCCCTTCCCTCCCTTGACATCTTGAGATACAGCCACACCACCTTTTACTCTCTTCTAAGTTCTTCACTGTGCACCTCTCGGGCCTGGCATACTTGCTCAGCACCTGAGACTGCGACCTCCTTGTTCTCCAGGCACTTAGGTCTTGGTTTTGCTTTCTGAGTCTCCAGTTCCAGGTGAAGATGGGATTGGTTGTGTTAAGAGGAAGATCTCTCTTGCCCACTACAAAGAACTTTCCAGTCACTACGTGGTGCAAGCTACGCCACATATGCTTTGGCCAACCCTCCCTGGGGTACTGATACGGCCTTCTTTTCCTACTGCCCACAAAATGTGTCTACTTACACATTTTGTGATGAATAATTCAAGGGAGAAAGTGGCTGCATCAACCAACTCATCAGGCTTTAGCATTTCACTGTCATGCACAAATACAGGATGAACCACCTTCTGTTTCAGAAGGAACCAAATCCTGCCATCTGGAATAAACCCTCTGCTATCATTACTCTCCAATTATTATGGGATTTTATCTCATCATTGGTGCATAAAACTGTCCTCAAATATTAGAAAGACTTGTCATAAAATATTTGTCTTCTGCATGCCCCTAAGGAACAGAACTAAGAAAAATAAGTGGAAGTCGAGAGAGAAATTTTCAGCCTACGAAAGAGATTTTTGAGCTTTTAGAGCTAGCTCAAGATGGACTATGCTCTTTCAGTAGGTGGTGATATTTCTGTCACTTTGGTGTGCTTCAGTAATTTAACAAGTATTGGGTGAAATCCCAGTAATCGGCACTGAAAAAAAATTATTTTAGCCTGGAATGAGGAATACTCGACCTGAAGACGACAGTTGCCCATCTCTAGTCAAACCCTCCCCCCACCCCCATCTGCAGGCCCTGGGAAGCTTTTCTGTGCGTTCACTCTGTGACCTAAGAGCAAAACTCCCATCTGCTCTACCATTTGGTCTATCTTAACAATCTGGAGCTCCAAAGTGCAGGATACTGAAAGAATCCTTTTTGGTCTCTAGGGGATCTTTCCCCCGCCTGTGCTATGGTTAACACCACGGGGAATTATGTTAATTTATTCCTGTGTTCCTCTAACTGACTATAAAATGTAGACAAGCTGGCTTTCTGATGAGTAAGAGCACTTTTGACGAACCATGGAAGTTTCCTCTTGACCTACTAATCTCCCTCTTTATCTGTTCCTGCTCTCTAACTGATGGGATGCTTTCAATTTTTAAGCTATCCAAGCTGTAGATTTTAGTCTGTGCTGAACTTTGCCCAACTTATATGCTAAGCGCTTTGTGTATTCTTTTTTAGACAGTTATGTATACCAAATTTGAGAAAAATGTGTGTCCGAAACCCTTTAATGAAGCTGGAAAAGATGTAACAAGGCTAATTCAAAGGACTGAGAAATTAACAATTCTTTCTTTCTTTCTTTTTTCTTTTTAAGAAGAAGAAAAAAAGATTAGGCATATTTGACCCAGAGATTAGACAGTTAAAATGAGGCTTGACAAAAGTCTATGAAATCATGAAAGGCTTAGTAGGGTGGATATGGCATTTTTCAGAATGTTCTGTAATATTAGATTGCATGCATTTCCCTTAGAGTTTGAGAAAGTTACAAATTTCAATGATAGTTTGCCCTCTTGACAAAAAACTTACATTTTGGACTTCTTTTTCTTTGCTATGCTATATATCCCCAGTATCACCCACAGAAATACACTGGCTTTTTGTTCCACACTCAATCAATTATACCCTTCAAGAAAAAAAAAAAAAACAACTCATGAGAATTTTCTAAATGTCCAAACGTGGTGGAAAAGTTCTGCCAATTTTAAAATTAATGTTTGGATAAAGGTGATGGGAATTTAGATTTCTGATGCCTTCAGATTTCTCCTGCTTTCATTTAGGGTGTTGTCATTTCTAGTCCCTGCTCTGAGTGAAATATTCAGGCTGTGTATATTAGGCCTGAATATAATTTCTGGCAAAATGTTCTAATTAAACAACTAGGATGATTCGTGGAATTCTCATTAGAACAAGATTATACCGCATCTTGAGCTTAAGCTTGCACCTGTACAAGCTGGCAAGGTGACCACAAGTCCCTGGATACCCTGCTGAACACGGAGGGACGTGTGGTGGATGGTTTCATTTTGAAATACACTAAAAAAAAATTCCCTATGATTCAGACCTATAGATACTTCCAATCTTGGTAATATCCATGTATAGAAATCTCTGCAGTATCTCAAAAGTGTAAGCTCTTATGAAGTTGCACGTCTTTGGATCTGTTCTTATTTCTGTTGGTTATAGTTGCACCCAGGAGAGGAAATCTGACTGAAAAGGTCCAAGTGGCTCCAGGGCACACTAAAAGCCGCCTGCGATGGGATCCTCTAAACATAATTTCTTAAAAGCATATATTGATTTTTTAAAATAAAGGAGCAAAGAAATGACTGAATGAAAGGAAAGGAAGAAAAACCAGGAGAGTTGGATTTGGAAATTAAAACTGCTACCTAAAAGCATGTAGAGAGGGCAATATATTTATTTTTTACTTATTAAAACTTCATTTTTATCAATGCACAGCTCTATGTTTATAGTTTGTCTATTTAAAAGCTACTTACAAAAACGTGGTCTGAAAATCTATAGGTTTACCTGATGGGTTTTTTTTAATGTCATTTTTATAAGGAATAATTTACTTAATTTTGGTATTTAAAATACCTTATGTGGTACTACAGGAACAGCTATAATTACATTTCTAAATAATATTTGCTTTCCATGATTGATCATAATATTTCAAGAACATTCTTCATGAGAAAAAAAGGGAGACTTTAGCTAGCAAGATAGGTTCTCAATATTTTCCTTCTTTCTTTCCAAATATTTGCAGAGTGGATATGTCATTTTTCAAACATGGCAAATATAATATTTATAGCAAAACGATGGATTTCCATAGATGGCAGGAATGGGCTAATATGATCTTAGAATATGCTTTTGCATGGGATGAAATCTTACTCAAATCAGCTCAAGAAAATGCAGTGCATTAAGTAGACAGTGACTTAATGGACCTCCAAGAGGAAGTTAAACCACCAGACGGGAGGGGGGCAGGAACCAGGCATCCCTCGGGGCCTCAGCAGCACACACTCATGGTATCTGAATCTCATGGTTCACCATAAATATGAGACCATGAGTCTGCGTGACACGATCCAGCCCATCCTCAGGCCAGATGTATCCTTGAGCAAATCTGACTAGTTGGCAATATGAGAACATATTTTCTTAGAAATTATGTGGAAGGGGAAAGAATATATGGCATATATAATATAATCACTAAACTAATTAAAACTTGGATCACGCGAAGACAAAAGTTATCATTTGCTTGAAGTGTAGCTCCGAAATTTGTGTCAATGTTCGAATTAATCTCCTTAAAAAATCAAAGCCTGACACTGACATTCTTTTTTAAAAGAAAAAAAAAAGGAATTTCACTAATACAATTCAGAAGTCTCTAATATATTTCAGCTCCAAATTAGTTTGAGCACCATTATCATAAAACAGTTACCAGAAAACACTTAAAGTGCTTTTACGAATGCGTATGTGAGAGTAACTGGTTGAAATAATTACTCCTTTGGACTTACTGTATAAATCACTGCCTATACTTCTTTAGCACTTAATATAATCTTAATGCGTGCCAAGTAATTTCAACTAATAAATGTATAAATAAAATACCAAATCAGGCCAGTAAGGTCTACCGAACACTTTACTTTTCACTAATAGGAGTAAATGTGCTTCGAAAAATCTCTGTGAGGCCTAATTTTGCAACTGTGATTCTCAATAATTGTTCCAGTCCCGGATATTGTTAAAACTCTAATAATAACTGTAATGAGGAAGAAATAATCAGCATACATAATGGAGTATTAGCATCTCAACTTCCAACAACTGAGCCACAAGCGGAGCCTCTGCTCGTTTTTTCACTTAGGTTATCATTTCTCAGACCGGCTCACACGGCTTCCTTTCTTCCTTTCTTCCATGCATAAACATCATTCCTAGCAGTCATTTAAGACTTCAGCTAACATCTGTGGTCTTTCTCCACCTTTACCCCCTTAGCTCTGTCCATCAGTGGAGCCACAGTGACCTATAAGGACGTTTCTCCCTGGCTTAAGTGCTTGAACAGCATTTCCCGGCCTGCAGTTTAAATCTGAAGCACTCTCGCATCTCAAGAGTGCCAATTCCTTCCTGTCTGGCCCATTCTTCCCTTCCCAGATTTTTCTCCTCCTGCTCTCAGCCTTACAACTGACACTTTGGTAACATGAAAATACTTGTCCCTCCCAACCAGCTTGACCATCCGGGCCTTTACTTATGCTTTTTCCTCCACTGGAATATATGTCCCCCCATCCCTTTTTTTACCTACCTAGTTTCTGCTCTCCCATAAAGACTCAGCTCCAGACTCCCTAATGCTAAGAACAGTCCTGGAGGCTGCCAAACTAGGCTAAAAATTTCCTTGTCCCACTGTGTGATCCCAAGGTGCGTGAACATACCTCAGTCACAGTATCTATGATATTTTCTTTTTTTAAGATTTTATTTATTTTATTGATTGATTGATGAGAGACCCAGAGAGAGAGAGAGAGAGAGAGAGAGGCAGATACATGGTCAGAAGGAGAAGCAGGCTCCTCACAGGGAGCCGGATGCGGGACTCGATCCCAGGACCCCAGGGTCATGCCCTGAGCCAAAGGCACCCCACAGGGAGCTTACTTCTCCCTCTGCCTGGTCTCTGCATCTCTCTCTCTCTGGGTCTCTCATAAATAAATAAATAAATAAATAAATAAATAAATAAATAAATAAAATCATCAAAATAAAAAAAGAAATGATCAGTTAGTGGGGTCTACGTCCCGTAAATTATAAGCTGGTTCCCTGTCACACCACCCATACATAGCTAGGAGGGACTCAGATCTGTTGAAGGGAATGGAGCTTCTGACACAGTTATCAGCTAACACCTTTTCTGACAACAAAACACTTAAGCCATTTCATAGGGAATTTGAAATTCCAACAGAAGTCAAGAAATTTACAGATTGATTATTTAACAAATTTGCAGCTGCTTGGGGAAAGCGAATTTAATCCTTAAACTTTTCTTACTAGGTTGCCACAAAAAAAGTCTGTGCTTAGATGTAGTCCGAGAGCATTTTCTTGGCAAGCTGGCTCACTGCCTGGAACCATGTCAACGCTTTGCCTAAAGCAAGACAGTGATTGTTCAAGTAGCAGACACGCTGATGGGTCTTCCCGCGTGACCGAAATGACACATCTTCCACATTAGAATCCTGTAATCACGACTGTTACAGATAATGGGATTTGGTTCAATTACCCAAACCAAACAGCACATTTCTGTTGTTCTATATCCTCAATTCCTCATTATTTTACATTTTTAAGTATAGTAAGAATATAAATAGAAACTTGAACAACGTTCTACCAATGCAAAGACTTATATATGCAAAATAAATAAAATAGATCACTGTATTCATTGATTATAATAGAAAAAAAAAATTCCGTGTCCTGAATTACCTGCATGTCTCAGGTAACAGGGACTTAGAGTTAAGCACATCTGAATTGTCCAGATAATCACTGCAGCTCCACATTTTACTGCACTAATAGAAGAATGGCCTAAGGACAATTCTTAGATGAGGAAAATGGAGATGAAACCTAAGAAACGAGGTAAAATTCTACTTTCTTCTTAACGATAGAATTAGAATTATTTATAATCTCTGCTTTTATTTTACATTCTGCATACCCTATGGCTACCTTAAAAGGGCTCGCAACAGAAGATCACTGTTTTGCAATTCAATACTCAGCTTTTCAGAGTATTGCAATTACTCAAAAGGGGGTGTCTCAAAATTAACCACAGAGAATCAAACATTACAAAACATGCCCTCTACGTATTATCTCATTCTCTCCTTCAAGTGTGTGCTTGTTCACACCTTTTCTACATCGTTTACAGAACCCAATAGAAAAGTTCCTTACTTGGTATTATGTGTATCAATGGTATGGAAGAGTTCATGTAATTCTTCTCCACTCAGAACACCATCTGCAAAGTATGCTTTGAATTCTTCAAAGGACAATTTTCCATCATCTGAAATGGTAGGAAAAGACAGAAGAGAAGCAAATCATTTCAAATTTGTATTTTGACAAAATTTTTAAAAACCGCCCAAGTGCTTATGCAGGTTTACTTGTGTATGGATATACATTTATTTAAAAAGAAAGAATAATTCAAGGTGATAAAAAGGAAATAATTTAATATACCCCCATAGTACATAGACTTCAGATGTATACGCCCTTATGGACTAGGTCTACATGGTTTTAAGTATGTTTGGGAACATTTATTTCTAAGGCAAACATTTAACAAGCCATTTAACTAAACAGGCCAAAGAGATATCCACCCAACCAAATAGAGCCTAAAGGCAATTATTTAGACATTTTAGGTCCTCATATACAGGACCTGGCAGCTTACAGAATAAGCAGTAGTTTTTAATAAGTGTATATTGATTGAATGAAGGCGAACATTTAGATTTTAGAATTATTATAATCCAACAAGCCGTCTTCATCCCTTCACTACTCAAGCAAATGAACACTTTTTAAAGACAAACACATTTTACTTATTGTGGGACACAAAAGTGAATGACCATCAAATCAGGGAGTCTAATAAAAAGAGAAAAGAGGTGTAGACATAAGCACAGGTATGTTACACAGTTAACACACGGTAAGTGCAATAAGAGATACACTTTGGAATGTAGGGGAGTTAGGGCAATCAAAGATCCCACTATTTGGGGGCATGAGGAGTTTAGGAACTTTTGCACCTGACTTTCTACTACAAGTAAATCTGAATAAGCAGAGATGGAAGAAACACATTAGTAACAGATGAAAGTAAAAGACCTCTCAAAATACAGAAGCAGAGAATTTAAGGGTCTTGATGGACATGTCGGAAAAGGAAAGCATCCTTCTTTCTGTGCAAGACGCTGGTCTGCCAGTTGTCTCAGGTAAGTGGCCAGATGACTTAAGTGGTGGGATGATCCTCTCCACTTACAAAGAGGCAGCAAAAAAAAAAAAAAAAAGGGAGGGGGGGCAGCAGAGGACTAGGAGGAAGGAAGTTACAGTCACCAAACTCCTATTGTGTGTTCCTACTAACAACACCATACTGAACAAAGTAGAATTTGTCTTTGGGTTAAAGTTGATAAGATTTAATAGGATTGGATCTTCAAGATCCATTTGGGGCTTCTTCTTCTTCTTTTTTTTTTTTTTTTTTGCCTCAAAAGATGGTCCCCAGACCATCCAGAGTTCAGTTAAAATGCAAATTCCTGGGCCCTACCAGCAAATCCCTGGGCCCTACCAGCAAATCCCAATCTCACAGAGGGCATGGAGCAGTGGGGTAGTCAAGAAATCTGGATTTTTCGTGACCTGTGAGATTCCTTCTCACATTAATAATTAACGCAAGGACTCAATAGACCTCATCACTGAATGACCTACTTTTTCAGATAGGGATTTAAAGGCTGTAACATTTTTAAAAAATCTGTATTTGCAAAATATAAATATAAAGACCCCGGAGAGTTTTTAAATTGCATATGATTTTACTTTTTGACTGAATAGGTCAATCAGTCAATCTTCCAGTTAATTCTTGCCAAATGCTAACAGAGCAGACTTAGCATTAGAGATCACAACAGCCTGATCTGGAGTTCCTCACTCCCAGAGGCCCCCTGGACTGGATGACCTGTCTGGCTCAGCCATTCAAAGACCACAGCAACCCAATGCAAAATGAAGCTGAATCCACCAGGCCCATCTATTGTCTAATTTTGTATTTCTGCTTTTGGATGGGCTCTTTTAGTGTCATGTCTCAAATGACTATTTTTAACTCTGGCTTCATGTAACTGATGTTCCAGACTAGACATAGTTTTAGTATCTCCGCTGTGCACCTCCTTACTTTGACAAAGAAAATATATCACCAGGTTGGGGAATTGGACACAAACCACATCTAGGTATGGGGAGGAGGAAAGAAGGAAGAGGGAAGGAGGGAGGGAAAAAGATAGAAATCAACCCACTCTTTCCAACTCTGCTATGGAAATGTGTAACAAATGGGATACATACATATTCATGGTGGAATGTTCCCTTGGTGAGTATTTAATGGTTCTCAGGTAGGCTGACAAAGGCTATCATAGAACTTAACCTGCCTGTGCACTTTGTGGCAGGGTGAGCCTCTGGAAAACTACTTTACAATCAGCAGATGTAAGTAAGCTCAAGTGATAACGTAAATACCATCAAAGGCATCGAACAAGTGCTCTGATGATTCTATGAGGGTGAAAAGCCTTTTTACTTTGTAATTCTTATTAGAAAGAAATATAAAAAGAAAAAAAAAAAGAAGCATTCAATTATAGTCCTGAACTGAAGGGTGGAAATTATATTTTTAAAGCCTGTTTTTACCACATCCAAGATTCCTGGAAGTCCTAAATTTGGGCTACCATACTTTTAAATAAGCAATTGTAAAGAGTTACTTCAGAATATTTCTAGACTAGTACCTTAATGTCAAACAAAAGTATTACAGTATTTTTTGAAGGAAAAGGAGACAAAATACTCCTTTCTAGTGGGGTTCTGCATTAACAAAGCAATCTTAATTTTTTATTAAAGTTGCTTTTTTCTATTTCAATTTTCCTGCTGGTCTTCTCTTTTGAAATGGAACACAATTAAACCTTGATTTATACTGGTTTGGCCTACAGATTAGCCAAATCCTGTGAGATCTGATATACTATGATAATAAATCTTTTTTTTTCCCCCCAGGATTTTATTTAAATTCAAGTTAGTTGTATGTAGTATAGTATTAGTTTCAGGGGTAGAATTTTGTGATGCATCAGTTGCGTATAACACCCAGTGCTCGTTACAAGTGCCCTCCTTAATGCCTGTCGCTCATTTACCCCATTTCCCCACCCACCTCCCCTCCCTAGGATAATAAATATTAACCTTTACCACCAAAGGGTACAAGTTTTTCAGTTTTTTTTATCCGACTTACATGCTCTGCCTGAGTTTATCCTGAGCATACCTGGCCCCTCCTCTGCTTTATTTTTAAAGTATTCTGGTCTTATACTCTATATCCGATTAATTTTTGAGATTGAGGTAGCAGAGAGAAGTTGCTTAGAAAAGCCTTAGAACAAAGAGAATCTTGAGCTTTTAACATAGATTTGCCGTTTGTCAGTATAGCACTTTCATCCATTCTCTCATCAAATTTTCGCTCAGCTTCTACTAGGTTCCAACACTGTTTTGTGCTAAGGACGATGGCAGGCAACCTCGGAAGGAATTTATATTTATGAAGGAGGATACAGCAAACGAGCAAACAAATGCCATATGATAAGGGCAATTCTAGGAGACACAGTATGATGTGGGACCATGTAGAAAAGAAAACTAACCCAGATATAAGTATATAGGGAAGGATTCCCAGAAAAAAGTGACATTTCAGCTGAGATACAAGTGACAAATAGGGGTTAATGGGGAAAGAACTGTAAAGGGTAAGAGTATTCCAGGTCAAGGAAATGCCAACCACAAAGCCAGGGGGCAAGAAATAATATAGTTGGGGAATTGAAAAGAAAAATCAGTAAACCAAGTCAAAGAATATATGCTAGAGTAGAATGATAGTTACCAGGGGCTGGGGCGGGGGAAATTGGAAGATGTTGGTCAGGGGTACTAAGTTTCAGTTATTCAAGATGAGTAAATTCTGGAAATCTAAAGTACAACAATGTGACTACAGTTAACCATATTGTAATGTATACTGGAATTTTCCTGAAAAGGTAGATATTAAGTATTTTTACCAGAAAATAAAAGAGTAATTGTGTGAGGTGATGAATAGGTTAAGTAACTTTATTATACTGAATATTTCACAATACATGTGTATACAAAATTAGCAAACTGTATACATTAAATATACACAATCTTAAAGTGTCAACAAAGCTGGGAGAAATGACTACATGCTGGGTGGGAAGAAAGGCAAGCCAGAGAGTTAGATACAGAGAGTCAATGCCATGAAAAACCATATAAATCTGGTTAAAAAACTTCTGAATTTACCCCAGGAGGAGCCATTGTCCTATTAGGAAGCTTACTGTGGGTGAGTAGAGTGGGGTGGACAGGTGTGGCGCCAGAAGAGAAGACACATTAGAGGTCACTGTAGTAATTAGGGTAAGAATCAATGGTGGCTTAAACTTTGGTGGTGACAGTAAGAACACAAGATATGTGGCCAGATTTATCATCTGTCTCAGAAACAGAATCAGCAGGAACTGGTGATCAGTTAGAGGTGACGGATGAGAGGGAACAATAAGTCAAAAATGATACCCATCCTGGATGCCTCGGTGGCTCAGCAGGGCATGATCCCAGGGTCTGGGATGGAATCCCACATCAGGCTCCTTGCAAGGAGCCTACTTCTTCCTCACCTTGTGTCCCTGCCTCTCTCTGTGTCTCTCATGAGTAAATAAATAAAATCTTTAAAAAAAATGATACCCATACATACATACAATGGAATATTACTCAGCCATCAGAAAGGATGACTACCTACCATTTATACTGACATGGATGGAACTGGAGGGTATTATGCTGGGTGAAGTAAGTCAATTGGAGGACAATCATCATATGGTTTCACTCATATGTGGAATATAAGAAATAGTGAAAGGGACCATAAGGGAAAGGGAAACTGAGTGGGGAAAAATTAGAAAGAACACTGGGTGTTATATGTTGGCAAATTGAATTTAAATTAAAAAAATTATATCCCTCTAAGACTGAGTAATTGGATGGATGACATCTCCATTCACTGCAATAGAGAACACATGGCAAAAAGCATGGGGTGGATGGAAACAGTGCTTAGATCTATTGAAATTAGATGTACCTATGGAATAAGTAGATGCATCTAGAAAGCAGGAGCATCATGGTCGTATAGAAAAGGAGAAGGAGAGAGGAAGAGGGAGAAAGGGAGAGAGAAAGAGGAAGAGGGAGAGGTACTTCTGCATTACCAATATATACTAATTGAGGTCCTAGAAGTGAGTTCATTCTCCCAGAAGAATGCCTACAGTGAGAATGAAAAGGTCCCAGAATAGACTTTGGAAATGCCAACTAAATCCTTTAAGTTTCAGATTTTATAAATGCTTGGCTGTTGCAAGGATTGAGAGGCTGTACAGAAAACACCTGGCACAGTACCTAGCACAGAGTAAGCGTTCAACAAAGGTAGGTATGATTTTTGGATGGATTTACTCGTTCAGTCCTGCTCAGTCATGACCGTTACACATGAATTAGTTCCTATCTTGTTCTTTTTCTTAAAAAGTACTTATGGAGTGCATACAGAATAATGGGTATTTGATATGTTTATTGAAAAATAGAAATTTTAATTTATTTTCTTAGGTAATAAGGGTTTACATAGTCTAAAACTTTGGGCAGCCCGGGTGGCTCAGCAGTTTAGCGCTGCCTTCAGCCCAGGGCCTGATCCTGGAGATCCGGGATCGAGTCCCACGTCGGGCTCCCTGCATGGAGCCTGCTTCTCCCTCTGCCTGTGTCTCTGACTCTCTCTCTCTCTCTCTCTCTCTCTCTGTGTGTGTGTGTCTCTCATGAATAAATAAATGAAATCTTTAAAAAAAATAAAACTGGAGCTTCTTTGAAAAAAAAGAGTCTCTTTAAAAAGAGTCTTGTGGTTTATTAAGATTAAATATTGTGGTTTATTAAGATTAAAACACCAAAACATGATCATCTTCAAAAATAACAACAGCATCTTTGTACAAAATGAACACCTGGAAAGCATTAGTGAGTTTAACACACAAAGAACAGCATATACTTTGCATAATATGCAAATTTTTAGAGGCAGAAATAAAAATAGCAACCTTGTTTCTAAAATGAAGATCTTAAATTGCAAATCAAGAAAAATAATAATTAACATATTAACATTTAATTAAATGTAAATAGATTAAACATGTTCTATCAAATGTACCTATCACTTTGCACAAGTCATTTAATATCATTGTGCATTAACTTCCTTATCTCTACAAGCTTCTACCTGTTAAATGTCTAATGCCATATATTTGTTTTAAAACAAGTTATTAAAAAAATAAAAATAAAACAAGTTATTGACAATCTATAAATGCAAATAAAATAGAAGTTCTTCTGATTTCAACTCTAATATGTAAAACCTTAGACATTATCACTCCTGTCCTTAGCAGAGCAAAAGGCTGAACAAATTAAAAATCAATGACTTTTCTCGGACTTATGAGAGAACTGAGGTTGCAGGACAAACCACTACCCAAAATCTGAGAAAAAGACAAAACCAGAGAATCATAGCCAAGATATGCTTACACAGAGGAGAAGCTACTGGAGACACAAACTGATAGAAACACAGAGTAATTTTGATGAATTGCTGGAGGCTGGGTACAGACTAGCTTGAGAGGGAGAAAATCCTGGGGGCTTCGGGCTTTAGGGAGCTTCCACACTTTCATGGGTTTTGTCTCCAGGAACCGCAGCATGGTTCTCATAGTGAGGAGACAAAAAAAGATGTAGCTTTTTTTTTCACCATGTAGCTATGGCACAGGGAAGAGCAAGAATAATCAATAAATAGACCCAGAGTGCTCATTATAACTGAAGTCTATTCTTCAGGGGCACAGATTTTATCAGAACTCTACCCCACTTGGGGGAAGGACATTTCTCTCACTGCAGTCCCCTCTAGCCTTCATATCAAATAAGTTGAAGGGAAGCTATGAAACACTTGTGAAGGTCACAGCCCAGAAATATAGGCCCACTAAAAGACTGAGATTTAATCATAAGATTATTGAACACATATGCTCCTCCATTCCTTACCATTACACCAACAGGGCTCCCATATAAACCCAGTGGATTCCAGCTGAAAGAGCTGTAAGACTCAGAATCTCTCTGAAGAGTACTTAGGGAAGCTCAGGTCAACAGGGGAGACAAAAAGACAAGAGGAATTTGAAGGCTTTAGCACCTACAGCTGGAGCAAACATTAAACACTGCCCAACTCCTACCAGATAATCATTTCTCAAGCTAGAAACCCAGTAATCTCATTTCCCATTACCTGATACATGATGATCAGCTTTCACAAAAATATTACAAGGAATGAGAAAATGCAAGAAAAAGCACGGTCTGAAGAAACAGAGCAAGAATCCGAACCAGACTCAGATCTGACACAGATATTGGAATTATCAAACAAGAAATTCTAACTATGATTAGCAGGTTAAGGGGTCTAATGGGAATAAAGAGAAGAGATGGGTAATGTAAACAAAGAGATGGGAATTCTAAAAAAAAAAATCAAAAGAAAATGCTAGAAATCAAAAACACAGAAACAAAGAATGCCTTTGGTGGTCTCATCAATATAGCTGAGAAAAAAATCAGTAAGCTTGAAAAAAAAACAAAGAACCTGAACAAAACATCTAAGAACTCTAAGAGATTTCAAAAGGTGTTACATAAACAACTGATGAAGAAGAAAAGATCGTACAAAGCAGAAGAAATATCTGAAATAATAATAGCTAAGAATTTTCCAAAGTTAATTACAGAAACCAAAATACATATCCAGGAAGCTCAGAGAGCGCAAACAGGCTACGTTCCTGCCCTGACATCCCCCCCACTCTGACCCAAACAACCCTAACATGTAGGCATATCATATTCAAACTACATAATATCAAAGATAAAGAGAAAATTTAGAAAGACATAGAAAAATTAATCTATAGTTTATATAGGATCAAGAATACAAATTAAAATTACAGGAGACTTCTCATGAGAAACCATGCAAGCAGAAAGAGTGTGGAGTGAAATATTTAAAATGTTGGAAAAAACATCCCATAATCTAGAATTTTATATACAATGAAATTATTATTCAAAAGTGAAGCCGAGGGCAGCCTCGGTGGCTGGGCAGTTTAGCACAGCCTTCAGCCGGGGGTGTGATCCTAGAGACCCAGGATCGAGTCCCACGTCGGGCTCCCTGCATGGAGCCTGCTTCTCCCTCTGCCTGTGTCTCGGCCTCTCTCTCTCCCTGAATAAATAAATAAAATCTTAAAAAAAAAACAACAACACAGAAGTGAAGCCGAAATAAAGACCTTCTCAGATGAACAAAACTGAAGAGATTCAGTGCCAGCAGAACTTCTCTACAAGAAATGTTAAAAAAAAAAAAAAAGTTCTTAGGGTGAAGGAAAATGATTTAGGTCAGGAACTCAGATCAATATAATGAATAGTGTCAGAGAAAGAATAAATGAAAATAAAATATTTTGTTTTCCTTATTCTGAATTAATCTAAGAGATAAATGTATAAAGTAATAATACTAACAGCATATTAGTAATTAATAGTATTTTGATATGTGAAATAAATTATATCAATTCATAAGGAACAGAAGAAGATCTTGGAAATATTCCAAGGTACCTGTATTACCCATGAAGTTGTATAGTGTTATTTTAAGATTGATTTATATTAGTAAAAAATAAATATTGCAAGCTCAGATTGGTGAAAACTACAGAAACAACTAAAAACTTTTTAAAAATATAATTGATTTGCTAAAAAAAAAAATATAATTGATTTGCTAAGAGGAGACATTATATACAAAATGCTGTTTAAAACCTGATAAGGCAGAAAAAGAAGAGAAAAAAAAGAACCAGGGGAACTAATAGAAAATAGCTATAAACATAGTAGATATTAATCCAAAAATACCAATAATCAATTTTAATGTGAATGATCTAAGTACACCAATTAAAGGGCAGAGATTGTTAGGGTGGGGAAAAAAAAACCAAGAGCCAACTACATGTTGTCTACAAGAAACCCACTTTAGACCTAAAGACTCACATAGGCTAAATCTACGCAGATGGAGAAAGACATATCATGAGAGTGCTGAACAAAAGGAAGCTGAAGTAGCTATATTAATTTCAGTCAAAGTAGACTTCAAGAAAAATTATCAACGATCAAAAGGGAAATTGCTTAAGTATAAAGGGGTCAATTCTCCCAGGAGACAACAATTCTAAGTGTGTATGTGGCTAAAACAGAACATCAAAATACATGAGGCAAATACTCTTAGAACTGAAGACAAAAATAGACAAATCCACAATAATAGCTGGAGATTCTAACACCCCCCCTGAATCTAGACACAGACTCTACACTTTTTGAGATAAGAAAAATTAACTCAAAATGGATCACAGACCTAAATGTAAATGCAAAATAAGAGAAACCTTGGATCAGGTGATGAGTTTTTAGATACAATATTGAAAGTACAAAAAAAACAAAAAACAAAAAAACACTGAAAGTACAACATGAAAGAAAAAAAATGATAAATTGGACTTTATTAGAATTTTAAAATTTCTTTCAAGAGAATGAAAGACAAGCCACAGGCTGTGAAAATATCTGCAAAACACATTTAAATAACGACTTACATCTATAACATACAAAAAAAACTTAATATAGCAAAAAAAAATAGCAATGAGTAGGCAAAAAAGCCAATTAAAAAGTGGGCAAACACATGAATAGACACAAAACCAATGAAAATATACATGCAGCAAATAAGCATTTAAAATATTATCAATATTGATTATAATAGGGAATTAATCATTTAAATAGTAATGAGATACTACTACATACCCTTTAGAATGGCTTCCCTCCAAAATAAAAAAAAAGAAAGAAAGAAAAAACCAAACACACACAAAAAAAAACAGCAGCACCAATTCCTGGCTCGGATACAGGGCAACAGGAACATTAATTCATTGTTAGTAGGACAGCAAAATGTTGCAGCCGTTTTGGCAGCTATTTTGGCATTTTCTTATGTAGCAACCATGCTCCTAGGTATTTACCCAACTGCTTAACAACTTAGGTCCATACAAAAATCCATGTGAATGTTTATAACAGTTTTATTCATAATCACTAAAAGTTGGAAGTAATTAAATGTCCTTCCATAGGTGCATGGATAAAATAATTTTGGTACATACACAGAATGGAATATTATTTAGTTATTTTTAGAAAGTGAGCTATCAAGCCAAAGAAAGTCATGGATGAATTTTGTCAATCTAAAAAGGCTATATACTGTATGATTCCAATTTTATGACATTCTGGAAAAGACAAATTTGCAAAAATAGCAACAAGGTCATTAGTTGTCAGGAGTTCAGGGCAATTAGGGTTCAAAGGACAAAAACGGGATCTTTTAGGGTAGGGTGACTATTTTGCATGACATGGTATGACAGTAATATGGCATTATGCATTTGTTGAAACCCACAGAACTTTACAGCACAAAGAACAACAAACTTTAATGGGTGCCAATTCTTAAAAAAATCATTTAGGAGTCCAGGGGATTCCAGGCTGGAATGCAGAATGTGACAAAATAATTTAAATATATTAGAAATGTATGAAATGACTTCACTGAAGGTAATGAGGGAAAACAGTGTTGACCTAAGCAATTCTGGAAATGAATGGAGTCTATATAAAGGCAAATAAGCTGTCCGGAAGCACTGTAATATAGTTGATATAGTTGACAAAGTTGGGGGTACAAGTAAAACATCCTGAATAATACACATGCATACTGGGACTGAACAGTTATGCAAATGAATAGCTGACGGGGTGGGGGGGGGAGCCAGGTGTCTCACTGTTTGATAGGTTACTGATAAGCAAAGGGAGGAGGTGGTAATGGTTTAAAGTTTGGGACATCACTATGAACTCATGTTTAAATTAATATAGATACATACGAGTACATGCAGAAATATGTAGAGATATGCATACACTTGGGCTAGTATACACATATATATATTTCCTTGCTCCATCAGCCGAGAGAGCTGAGAAGCAACAATGACACACCAGTAAAAATGAGCACATCTACCACCCACATTGTTGTTTTTAATATCATTCTCCAGTAAGAACAAAAATCAAAGATCCTTGGAGAAGTGACTGATTGTCATATTGCGACAGGAATTACAAAAGATGAGCCTCAAGCATCTGAAGGGCTGGAGAGTAAGGAATTATTAAAGAAACCGTAATTATGAGGGTAGGACAAAGGCACACAGGAATCTACTGAAAGAGCTCCCGATGATCAAAGCGGGACAATTTGAACAATAAAATATATTGAGTAGTCCCGGATTCATCACAGAATAAATACCCATGTGTCCATAGTGTTATAAACAAATACTGAATAAATAAATACATCTATAAAGAGAAAATAGACAAATCTCCCATGCAGAAGAATTATAAATATTTCATGCACATACTCAGTCCTCAAGGAAGTGGAGCATAACTCCGCACTCCTTAGGCTTGGGCTGCCCCGAGTAACTTCCTCCCAAAGAATCAACGTTGCAAGTGAAGAAACTTGACAAACACTCCCTGAACCAAGTGATTGAGGCCAACACCAACAGTCATAATCATGTTGACAGTGTAAACCTTTGATATGATGTGATGGTACTTTTCCTCTGTGATCTTCCTCCCCCAAACACATAACCCCAGCCTAATCATGAGAAAAACATCAAAAAAATCCCAGTTGAGGGACATTTTATGAAACACCAGACACTAGTACTCCTTAAAACTGTCAAAATCATCAAAAACAAAGAAAGTCTGAGAAACTGAGCCCAAGGAGATATGATTACTAAACATAATGTGCTGTCCTGCCACAGAAAAAAAAGACATTTAGTAAAAACTAAGGAAATCTAATTAAGAATGGAGTTCAGTCAATAATGAAACAATATTGGCTCATAAACTGTAAACACAAGTACCACACAAAGGTAAAATGTTAATAAGGGAAACTAGATATTAGGTATATGGGAACTCTCTATAGTAGCTTCATAGTTTTTCCATAAACATAAAACTGTTCTAAAATTTAAAATGTATACAATAGAATGTGAAAATTATATGGATTTAAATAATATGTTAAGAACTGATTTGCTATGTTATCAGCATGGTGAAGTCAATTATGTTTATTCACATTAGATCTCAAAATCTACCATATTAAACTCAACAATCAATTCAATGAATTTATTTTCTTAACCCCAAACAAGCTACTCTGGCTCTCTTGTTTTCTATAGATCATCTGGGAGAATGAAATGTGTTTTACGTATTGAAATGTGTTTTACGTATTGTTTATTGTTTTACAAAATATGCTCCATACAAGCAAAAATAAGCTGACCTACTATTTTCCCAAGCATTTCTATTCTACATTTGATCAACTGTATTCATCACAACAATTTCATTAAGTAATTATATATTCTTACTTTTATTTCCAGGAGCAGAAGAAAACTGAAATACAACAGGATTAAGTAATTCCAATGTGGTCCCTGAAAGCACATCTCCTGGAACATATTTTTGGAAGCAGGTCATTAAAACTGCCATCAGTTTAAAATTGACCAAAGTGACCAAAACTCAGGTAGAAAACTGAATAATCCAGTCAAATGGTTAGCTCTTCACTGACTTGATAACCCAAGTATTTAGTATTTAGTAGTTCCTTACCAGGAAAGCTTATTTCTTATATCAAAATAATTTTGTCACTTGGAATTGTGTTGGGAATATGAAAACACTGTCTTTATCCTGAATTAATGAGTGTATATTACTTTTTATGGCTAGAAAAATGTGCTTTTAATTTAGTAAAAAAAATACAGTCAACATATCTGTTTAGAATGGAGAAGACATGGTATATATATTATATATGGAATAATACTCAGCCATCAAAAAATGAAATCTTGTCATTTGCAATGGTGTGGATGGAACTAGACAGTGCTATGCTAAGCAAAATAAGTCAATCAGAGAAAGACAATTATCATATGGTTTCACTTATATGGGGAATTTAAGAAATAAAACAGATGAGAATAGAGGGAGGAAGGGAAAAATAAAATAAGTCGACGTCAGAGAGAGAGATAAACTATTAAGAGACTCTTAACCACAGGAAGCAAACTGCGGGTTGCGGGAGGGGAGGTGGGTGGGGAGATGGGGTAACTGGGTGATGAGCATTTAAGGAGGGCACTTGATGGAATGAGCACTGGGAGTTATATACAACTGACGAATTACTGAACTTACCTCTGAAACTAATAATATGTTAATTAATTGAATTTAAATTAAATAAAATAAAATTTTTTAAAAGATACCTATTTAATGTCACTTTCATAGAGAATTAACAATGTTGTTTAAGGAGAGACTGGGAGAAAGGCAACACACACACACACACACACACACTCAGCCTTTTGTAGAATGACCGACGAGAAAACATTGTTGGAGGAACATTTAGTCATTTGTAGAGAAGGTGTATTCAAATTAGCGATGGAGGGAATACCCCATTTGTAGACAAATTTTACTGCAAAATGAAAATTAAAATATTTTAATAAAGTTGTTATATATAGAAGGAATACCACACATAATTGCTTTCTTTTCCCCTCCTTTATATCTTCATTTCCAGCAAATAATCCCTGCTTTTTTACCTTCCAAAAGAGGAATGTCTGTCATTTTTGCCTAGTCAACACATCTACTTTCCTCTATTTTGGTAAAAACACTTTTTCATTTGACAAATCACCTGCCCTCTCTCTCCCTCTGTGTATGTTAGGTGAGCCTTTATGCAACTCACACCACTCTGGGGGGAGGGGGTGTATGTAATCATGAAAAATCAGTTCATTTCATCCCCTGCTTATTGATTCAAGAATGGGCATGTGACTGTAGTTGATCAGAGAAAATCCTGAGATTTTTGCTAAAATTATTCTACAGGAGGTATTCTCTCTTTACTCCGGTTTGTTGAAGTGGTAGGATGCATTCCAGGAGTTGTCTTTGTCTCTCCTGGTAAGAAAGCCACTCAAAGTAAAACCACCCAGAGGAAAACCAAAACTGAGATGGAGAGAGAGGGAAGGGGGCAGGGAAAGAGTGATTCCTGAACACCTACATGTGACTACTTCTTCACACCTCCTGGGTATTTCAGTTATAAGAGCCAGCAAACTTCCTATTTTATTTTATTTTTTTAAGGTTTTTATTTATTTATTCACAAGAGACACACACAGAGAGACAGAGGGAGAAGCAGGCTCTCCCTGCAGGAAGCCCAACCTGGGACTCGATCCTGGGTCTCCAGGATCACACCCTGGGCTGAAGGCAGGCGCTAACCGCTGAGCCACCGGGGCTGCCCAAACTTCCTATTTTATAATCTGAATTGGGTCTGTGGCACTTTGAACTGAACTGATCCTAATGATAAGTCAATCAGAGAAAGACCATTATATGGTTTCACTCATGTGGGGAATTTAAGAAACAAAACAGATGAGAATAGAGGGAGGGAGGGAAAAATAAAATAAGTCGTTTTATTTTTTTTTTTTAGCTGTTCTTAATTTTCGTTCATCTTTAGACATTTTGAGCATTATTATTCCATAGGCTCACCTAGGCAACCCCAAGCCGAAAGAACTTTCCTCTGAACTCACATTAGTATATTTACCATTCAATTGGCTTCGTGATCCTTCTTGCATCATTGATGACACTCGATTTTATCTGTTTTTAGGACTTTTTTAAAAAGATTTTATTTATGTATTTGACAAAGAGAGAAAGCGAGGAGCACGAGCAGGGGGGAAGGGCAGAGCCTGGCTGGGGTCCATTCCAGGAGGCTGAGATCATGACTTGAGCCAAAGGCAGACTCAACCAACAGAGCCACCCAGGTGCCCTGTTTATGACCTTTTTTTTTCTTTTTAATCAATAAGATGCTAAGTTCCCAAAGGCCATTATCCACTATCTCTTCCTTATCTCAAGTCCCAAATCATTTAGACGTGACCAACCAAGTTTTCTCCAAATCCTTGTGGAAACATCAAAAGGAGTAACTTTCATTAGACAAATACGATTTGTGCTCGTAGCATAAGGCCTTTGTAAGGGCTCACAGTTTTCGGTCTGCTTTCATAATCCATCACAAGTAAAGAAATCATATCCTTAGGACCTATATGAAATGAGTGAAGGCAGAAGGGAACTGACAGGTTTTAAATGGTCACTATATGCTAAACAAAGTCCTTGGGACTTTACATATATTTTCCGTGCATTTTCCTCATAACACTGCTACTCCTTAAATTTTATTATGTTTTTTTTTTACTTTAAAAATGAGGAAACAGGTTTATTTATTTTTTATTTATTTATTTATTTTTGGAAACAGGTTTAGAGAGGTTCAGGAATTTGTCCAAGCACACACCCTGGTGAACATATACTGAAGTTTCTATGTTTTTAATCTTCATATTTCTACCACCTTCCAGGGTCCAGCAAATCAAGAGCACTCATAAAATATTAGGCAAATGAATGAATGAGCAAATGAACGAACAAATGGTAGAGCCAAGATCAAAGGTTCCAAATTTCCGTTAAACTAACCTACAAGGGACCCCTGGGTGGCTCAGCGGTTTAGCACCGCCTTCAGCCCAGGGCGTGATCCTGGAGACCCGGGATCGAGTCCCGCGTCGGGCTCCCTGCATGGAGCCTGCTTCTCCCTCTGCCTGTGTCTCTGCCTCTCTCTCTCTCTCTGTGACTATCATAAATAAATAAAAATTTTTAAAAAAATAAATAAAAAATAAACTAACCTACAAGTAGGATCATTACCAAAATAATCCCATATATTTTTTTGTCTTTTATTTTTAAATTACATTGACTCACTCAGCAGTATGCATGTGGAAACACTGATATTTCTACATTTCAACAGCATAACCCCACTAGAGAGGGGAGCCACAGTACCTGAGGGTCCTGAGCGAAGTACGAGGGGTTTTACGTTGGAAGAGAAGCTGGATATAAACTGTGTTTACTTGTTCTGTGACCTTAAACAAGTAATCCACATCTCAGGTTACTTATTGATAAAATTGGGATAATGGTATTATCTTCCTCATAAGACTGTTCTGGAAATTAAATAAAATCATGCTTAGCAGAACATCTGGCATATAGTAATCCTTTGGTAGGGTTATTTACAGTAATTACAGTAATATTTTCTTTTGAGTCTGAACCTATTTCCTCGTGGTCACAGAGGTCTTAGTAAAGTACAAACTATTCTATTTTTAATAACCTAGGCATGATTTTAGAATATTAAGGAGAAAGCCATGTCTCTTGTTAGCAGCAACAGATCATTCGTAAGCAAGCTCTCATAACTAAAAGTGACCCCAAAATTACAAAAAATAATTTTAATATGTGAGACATTCACAACGTAGATAAGTCTCATTGCCCACCCAGTTTCCCCGAGCCAGAAACCAGAAATCTCACCCTCCTGTCCTCACCCATCACTATGTACCATTAAATACCTTCATCTTCAATACCTTCATAACATACATTTTTTATTAATTACCAAGTCTGTGCTAATAATACATTCAAAAAATATAAAACTCAGTATCAAAAAAATAAAAAAATAAAACCTCCATATTTTCTCTCTGTTATCTCTACTGCCATGGACTTACTGAAGCTTTCAATAGCTCTAAAATTCAAGGATTTTGCAGTAGTCCAGATGCCAGATTACGGAGGCTTTAACTCGGGTAGAAATTTGGAAGTAGTGAGAAGTGATTCGATTTTGCAGGTGTTTTTCACTGTAGAGCCAAGAGGGCCACTAATGGGTTAGATGTGGAGTTACTGGAGAAGGAGCAGAATCAGGGAAGCCTCTGAAGCTTTTGGTTGGAGCACCTGTTGAGCAGTGGTGTTTCCCGGAGTTGGGAAACACCTACTGACGCGGGGAGGCAGTTGGGATTAATGAGTGTGGTTTCAGGTGTGAGCATGGTAGGTATGCAGTATATATTTTTTACA